>NC_072394.2:47872500-48472500 GCF_028885625.2 Pongo pygmaeus | reverse complement strand
GTGAGAGGTGAGACAGAGAGAGTAGGCCCTATCACATGCCAGGGAATCAGGGTACTGAGGCAGGAGTCTATTCCAGTATGGTGAAAAGCCACTGGTGGCTGATAATGCTGATGATTGTAGCTAACATTTTTTGAGCCCTTAGGAAATGCCAAGTACTTATTAAACCCTTTCAATGCATTAACTCATTTAATCCTCACAAGCAATCCTAAGAGGGAGGTACTTGGATTATCCTCATCTTACAGATGAGGAAACTGAGATCCAGAGGGGTTAGGCCACTGGCCAGTGAATTGCATGGGACGAGACCGTGTAAGAGATAAAAATGATACAAAGATGAAGCCTGGATTCATCTGGGTACACAACTGAGGCTAGAAAAGCATTTCTTTCCCGTCCCTTTGATTTCTGGGAAGTCTCTCCTTCAGTCTTCAAAGCCAGGAAGAGTGAGGCCAGGCGCAGTGGCTTACGCCTGTAATACCAGTATTTTGGGAAGCCAAGATTGGAGCATCTTTTGAGGCCAAGAGATTGAGACCAGCATGGGCAACATAGCGAGAAGTATTTCACCGAAGAAAACGAGAGGAAGGCTGGGCACAGTGGCTCACGCCTGTAATCCCAGCACTTTGGTAGCTCAGGAGTTCAAGACCAGCCTGGCCAACATGGTGAAACCCCATCTCTACTAAAAATACAAAATTAGCCAGGTGTGGTGGTGTGCGCCTGTAATCCTAGCTACTCTGGAGGCTGAGGCAGGAGAATCGCTTAGAACCCGGGAGGTAGAGATTGCAGTGAGCCGAGACAGCACCACTGCACTCCAGCCTGGGTGACAGAGTGAGACTCTGTCTCAAAAAAAAAAAAAAAAGAAAAGAAAAAGAAAAAGAAAACGAGAGAAAAGGCCAGATGCAGTGTAACACCAGCACTTCGGGAGGCTGAGGTGGATAGATCGCTTGAGCTCAGGAGTTCAAGACCAGCCTGGGCAACATGGTGAAACCTCATCTCCATGAAAAATACAAAAATTAGCTGGGTATGATGGTATATACCTGTAGTCTCAGCTACTCAGGAGGCTGAGGTGAGAGGATCACCTGAGCCTGAGGAGGTTGAGGCTGCAGTGAGCCGTAACTGCGCCACTGCACAGTAGTCTGGGCAACAGAATGAGACCCTGTCTCAAAAAAGAGGGAAAAAAAGAAAGAAAATGAGAGAAAACAGCCAGGTATGGTGGTGCATACCTGTAGTCCCAGCTACTTGGGGGGCTGAGGTGGGAGGATCGCTTGAGCCCAGGAGTTGGAGATCAGCCTGAGCACATAGTGAGACCCTGTCTTAAATAAATAAAATAATATTTTGTTGTTGTTGTTAAAAAAAAAGGGCCAGGTCCACTGGCTCATGCCTGTAATCCCAGCACTTTGGGAGGCCAAGGCGGGCGGATCACCTGAGGTCAGAAGTTCGAGACCAACCTGGCCAACACGGTGAAACCCTGTCTCTAAAAATACAAAAATTAGCTGGGCATGGTGGCAGGCGCCTCTAGTCCCAGCTACTTGGGAGGCTGAGGCAAGAGAATCACTTGAACCTGGGAGGTGGAGGTTGCAGTGAGCTGAGATCGTGCCACTGCACTCCAGCCTGGGGGACAGAGCGAGACTCCACCCCACCAAAAAAAAAAAAAAAAAAAAAAAAAAAAAGGAAAAAGAAAAGAAAGGAAATGAGTGGAAAGAAAACTAACATCCACCAGGTTTTCTGCTTGAGCCAGGCTCTAGGGAGGTTACTAGAGTTCAAAGGAACACAGATACTTCCTCCTCTGGATACTCTTAACACTTTCTCTCTTCTCCCTCTATACCTTTTCTGCTTTGTTTGCTCGTGGTATGTGCCCCTAATTAAGATAGCTAGCATTTATTTGGCACTAATGATGTATCAAGTACCAGGCCCATTTATTCTTGCAATAACCTTAAATTATTGTTTCCATTTTAGGATGAGGAAATTGAAGCTCTGAGTGCTTAAGCAAGGGATCAATGTCATACATCTAAGAACTGACAACCTGGGATGTAAACTCTTGTCTGTCAGACACAAGAGTCTAAGTACATAACTACCGGGCTATAAAGCCCACCTTCCACTCTTCCATGAACGGTCTACAGATTTCCTAATAGCAGCCACAGAATTGCTTCAACTTCTACTTCCTGTTAAAGAGGGTTCATAATAGTGCCAATCTGACAGGTTGTTAAGGTTAAATAAATTACCTAGAATTCGGATGACCAGCTGTAAGGTTTACCAGGGACTGAGCGGGTTCCCAGGAATGGTTTCAAAATGGGGATGGCTGGGTGTGTGGCTCACACCTGTAATCCCAGCACTTTGGGAGCCCAAGGCAAGAGGATCACTTGGGTCCAGGAGTTCAAGATCAGCCTGGGCAACATGGTGAGACCTGTCTCTACAAAAAATACAAAACTTAGCTGGACGTGACGTGGTACCACCTGCCTGTAGTCCTAGCTACTCAGGAGGCTGAGGTGGGAAGATCACTTGAACCCAAGAGGTGGAGGCTTCAGTGAGCTGAGATTGCACCACTGCACTCCAGCCTGGACAACAGAGCAAGACCCTGTCTCTAAAAATATAAATAGGCGGCCGGGCGCGGTGGCTCACGCCTGTAATCCCAGCACTTTGGGAGGCCAAGGCAGGTGGATTGCCTGAGGTCAGGCGTTCGAGACCAGCCTGGCCAACATAGTGAAACTATATCTCTACTAAAAATACAAAAAATTAGCGGGGCGTGGTGGTGGCCTCCTGTAATCCCAGCTACTTGGGAGGCTGAGGCAGGAGAATTGCTTGAACCTGGTAGGCAGAGGTTGCAGTGAGCCGAGATCGCGCCATTGCAATCCAGCCTGGGCAACAAGAGAGAAACTCTGTCTCAAATAAACAAATAAAAATAAAAAAATAGGCTGGGCATGATGGCTCACACCTGTAATCCCAGCAGGCTAAGGCAAGCGGATCACTTGAGGGCAGGTGTTCGAGATCAGCCTGGCCAAAATGGCAAAACCCTGTCTCCACTAAAAATACAAAAATTAGCCAGGTGTGGTGGCACATGGCTGTAGTCCCAGCTACTTGTGAGGCTGAGGCAGGAGAATCACTTGAACCCAGGAGGCAGAGGTTGCAGTGAGCCAAGATCGCACCACCGCACTGCAGCCTGGTGACAGAACAAGACTCTGTTTCAAAAAAAATTAATTAATTAATTAAATAAAAAAGGAAATGGAACTATTTTTGTGAATCTGTGGATTACATCAGAAAAAAAAAAAGACACAATGGGGAAAGTCCTAGGCAAATCAGGATGAGTTAGTCATCCTTCCTAGATGAGTGTTTGGTGCTAAATACATGCTCAGCAGACAAGATTATTGCTTCCCCTTTCTTTCGTCCATTTGGCAACAAAAAGGTGGCAAGAACCCACTCTGTGCCCTGTCCTAGGGTCTGGGAACCCTGTAAGCAGTAGATGGAGGTGGGGGTGGGGGTGGAGGCGGGGATGCTGTTCGGAGCATCTTGCTCCAAGGGTTCATTAAAAAATCCACCAGTGGGCCGGGCGCGGTGGCTCACGCCTTTAATCCCAGCACTTTGGGAGGCCGAGGCGGGCGGATCACAAGGTCAGGAGATCGAGACCATGCTGGCTAACACGGTGAAATCCCGTCTCTACTAAAAATCCAAAAAAAATTAGCCAGGCGTGGCGGCGTGCTCCTGTAACCCTAGCTGCTGGGGAGGCTGAGGCAGGAGAATGGCGTGAACCCGGGGGGCGGAGCTTGCATTGAGCCGAGATCGCGCCACTGCACTCCAGCCTGGGCGACAGAGCGAGACTCCGTCTCAAAAAAAAAAAGAAAAAAAAAAAATCTACCAGTGGATTATCTCAGGTGATAAGTTGGAGATCATCCTGACAAATATGGTGAAACCTCATCTCTACTGAAAATACAAAAATTAGGCGGGCGTGTTGGTGGGCACCTATAGTCCCAGCTACTCAGAAGGCTGAGACAGGAGAATTGCTTGGACCCAGGAGGCGGAGGTTGCAGTGAGCCGAGATCATGCCACTGCACTCCAGCCTGGGCGACAGAGACTCCGTCCCAAAACAAACAAAAAAAGGTCGGGCGCAGTGGCTCATGCCTGCAATCCCAGCACTTTGGGAGGCCGAGGAGGGTGGATCACGAGGTTAGGAAATCGAGACCATCCTGGCTAACACGGTGAAATCCGGTCTCTACTGAAAATACAAAAAAATTTAGCCGGGCGTGGTGGTGGGCGCCTGTAGTCCCAGCTACTCGGGAGGCTGAGGCAGGAGAATGGCGTGAACCCGGGAGGCGGAGCTTGCAGTGAGCCGTGATCGCGCCACTGCACTCCAGCCTGGGCGACAGAGGGAGACTCCGTCTTAAAAAAAAAAATCCACCATCCACTAGAAATGGCAGACCTCCTTCTGGGGTGATTTCAGCCGGTGTGGTATGTTCCTGGGCTGACCGCACTTGTGTAGTCTTGCTTTCCCAAGTGCAAAGGTCTCTGGGACCTTAAGGTCCCCAGGTGGTGACATAGAGACAGGTAGGGGGACCCATAGCAAAGCCAGGCAAGGAAGTCCCGAGATGATTGTGGGTGGCAGGGAAGGAAAAAATATTCCTTGACTTTGTGCCTGGACCTGGTTGCAATAAAGGCCCAAGAGGTAGTTCCTATCATCGTGCACATTTCGCTGAAAGAAGAAACTGAGGGTCAGTGACCCAAGTGAAGTGACTTGCCCAAGATCATGCAGGAAGACATGGATAATTGTAATTTGAACCAAGGTTCCAGCAAAGCGGGATTGTTGGGGCTGAGTGGGCCGGCTCCTGCACTTCCTTCCCTCTCCCTGGGCTTGGGTCCCCCACTTGTCCAGACAGCGGCCGGGCTTGTCACGGGGCTCTGTACAGCCTTTTCCACTCACCCGGCTGCCAGCGTCCCGCCCCGTCCCCTCCCAGCCCCCAAGGAAGGAGGGGAGAGCTGCAGAGAGGAGGAGGGGTCGGGGAGGCCCGGCTTTATAAAGGCGGCTGGAACAACCCTGCCCGCCAGACCCCGTCGCCCGGATCCCCTGAGCTGCCCGCCACCCCACGTGACCGCGCCGCCCCCCAGCTTCATCGCTGAGTGAGTTGGGGCGCGTCCCCATCCCGTCCCCTGTCCCTCGCCGAGCCGCGTGGTGCACTGAAGCCAGGGTGGGGAGGAGAGCCGATGAAGGAGAACGCTAACATGGGGGGCTCCAGGCAGAATCTCTAATGGGAGAGATTTAGGACCTGAGGGAGCCGGGAGACCCGGGAGCCCACGGTCTGGTCGGCCACCTCCTCTCCTCCCCGGGCGCGAGGCCTAGGAGACCGCAAGCCACCCTCCAGGAATGCGCGTGCAGTCGTTGCCGTGGCAACATGCAAGCCTGCGCGGGCCCACCGCTAAAGGAAAGGGGAGGTTGTTGGGGGTGTACAGGGGGCTGGTCCCCTGGAGGTCCAAACTCATCACGCGGCGGTAGCACGAGGGAACTGGGGACGTCCCCTCCCCCGTGTCCCAAATCCTCTGGGAGCCAGAACGCAAGTCGCATCGCCTCTCTGAGCCTCAGTTTCCACATCTGCCAAATGGAGGCAAGATTATTGGTTCCAATTTCTCCAAAGAGTTATCTGGAGGGTAACGATCCAGGCTAGCACCCACTTATGGTTGGACGTCCAAGGAATGGGTTTAAGCGGCTCAGATAACTCCTGCGACCCCACCCCACCCCCAGGCCCGCTCGCCATGGCCCTCTTCGGGGCCCTCTTCCTAGCGCTGCTGGCAGGCGCTCACGCAGAGTTCCCAGGCTGCAAGATCCGCGTCACCTCCAAGGCGCTGGAGCTAGGTAAGGCACAGGGGCAGACAGGGACGGACGGGAGCCGACGGGGTTGGGGTCGCCCCAACAGTGGGCACGGGAGCTAAGGGTTTCGCTGCTGCCTCAGTGAAGCAGGAGGGGCTGCGCTTTCTGGAGCAAGAGCTGGAGACCATCACCATTCCGGACCTGCGGGGCAAAGAAGGCCACTTCTACTACAACATCTCTGAGTAAGTGGGGGGCGGGGCCTCGCGATCCGGGGCGGGGCCTCGGCGGTGGAGGCGGGGCCCGAGAAATCTCAGGGTCTCGGGAGACTGGAGGCTGAGTGGGATGGGGCATGGCCAAATCGATGAGGCTAGACTTAAGAAACCGGATGGGGCCGAAAAGATAAAGGCCAAGCCAGCCATCATAGGCGGGACCAAGCAGATGGGCGTGGCCTTGAAAATGTAGAGGGGGCCAAGAAGGAAGCAGGACCAGTGGATGTGAGGCGTGGCCGAAGAGCACCAGAAAGGTGGAGTCAAGGAACTTGCCAATAGATAAGAGTGGAGTCTCGGGCACGGGGTGGAGCTAATCGGAGGGGTGAGAGAACTGAAGGCTCTAAGTATGGTTTAGGATGAGGGAGGGGGAATAAGGAATTGAGATATCAGGCGGAGCTTAGGTGATGGAGGCAAAGTAAACGGACTCTATTAAAAGACCGGGTGTAGCAACCCCAGGATGTGGGAGGAGAGGGGGTGCAAGCAAACAAGACTTTTTTTTTTTTTTCTGAGAGGGAGGCTTGCTCTGTTGCCCAGGCTAGAGTGCAGTGGCGCGATCTTGGCTCACTGCAACCTCCGCATCCTCAGTTCAAGCGATTTTCCTGCCTCGGCCTCCCGAGTAGCTAGGACTATAGGCGCGTGCCACCACGCTCTGCTAAGTTTTGTATTTTTAGTAGAGACAGGGGTTTCACTATGTTGGCCAGACTGGTCTCGAACTCCTGACCTCAAGTGATCCGCCCGCCTCGGCCTCCTAAAGTGCTGGGATTACAGGCATGAGCCACCGCACCTGGCAAACAAACAAACAAGGCTTTTGAGTGATGGGGTGAAGCTCACTTTTAACACCTGGATCAGGAAGACCTCATCTCTGAGCCACCCAAGTCTAAGTTGGGCACTTGAGGGACAATGGAAGAATTCATTCCACCCACTCCCGCTTCCCCAGGCCTGGACTTGAAAGGGGAGCAGACAAATTTCCTGTCGTTGGGGGGAGTTCCCTCTTCTTGGCCCTGGATCTGACCCTGAGGCCTCCCGTAGGGTGAAGGTCACAGAGCTGCAGCTGACATCTTCCGAGCTCGATTTCCAGCCACAGCAGGAGCTGAAGCTACAAATCACCAATGCCTCGTTGGGGCTGCGCTTCCGGAGACAGCTGCTCTACTGGTTCTTGTAAGGACCCAGCACCCTCAGGGGAGTGGAGAGTGGGTCGGGAGGGCTGGAGGTGCTGTGGGGCTGTGGGCAGCCCCCTTAGCCTTCCTGAGTTTCAGTTTCTTCATCTGTGTAACAGGAACAGGCATATGCATTTCATAAGAGTTGATAGGAGGGTTTGGTAGGATGTGTGGAAAGAAGTGAAACATTATTAAGAGGTGTGGTGATGTATGGGGGCACTGAAGACTCAATTGAGCTCCTACCTGGAGTGAATATTAACCCCCTTGGCAGCTATGATGGGGGCTACATCAACGCCTCAGCTGAGGGTGTGTCCATCCGCACTGGTCTGGAGCTCTCCCGGGATCCCGCCGGACGGATGAAAGTGTCCAATGTCTCCTGCCAGGCCTCTGTCTCCAGAATGCATGCGGCCTTCGGGGGAACCTTCAAGTAAGCCCCAGCCCCAACCCCAGCTCACCCCTTTCGAGCCCCACAGCTCATCTGCCTAGTGCAGTGCAAAGTGCATAGGCCTGGGAACCAGACCAACTGGGTCCAAAGCTCGGCTCTGTCACTTCCTGGCTGTGTGAACTTGGCCAAGTCACTGAAGCTTGGTGCCTCAATATCCTCATTTTATAAGATCCTGTTTTATAAGATCGTTGCCAGGATTATTTGTGTTGTTATATGTAAAAAATATTTAGAACAAGGCTGGCTGTGGTGGCTCATGCCTGTAATCCCAGCAATTTGGGAGGTCAGGGCGGGTGGATCACAAGGTTAACAGATCGAGACCATCCTGGCCAACATGGTGAAACCCCGTCTCTACTAAAAATACAAAAATTAGCTGGGCATGGTGGCACGTGCCTGTAGTCCCAGCTACGTGGGAGGCTGAGGCAGGAGAATCGCTTGAACCCAGGAGGCGGAGGTTGCAGTGAGCCGGGATTGCACCACTGCACTCCAGCCTGGCGACAGAGCAAGACTCCATCTCAAAAAAAAAAAAAAAAAAATTTAGAACAGCACCTGGCATATGATAAATGTATATTTAAGTGCTGGCCACTTAGATAAGAGCAACTGTGAGGACTGATATGCACAGTTGGCCATGTACTGGATTCTCAATAATTGGTATCTCTAAATAATAATAACAAAAATAATTTTTTTTTTTTTTGAGAGGGAGTCTCACTCTGTCACCCAGGCTGGAGTGCAGTGGCGCCATCTCGGCTCACTGCAACCTCCACCTCCCAGGTTCAAGCGATTCTCCTGCCTCAGCCTCCCAAGTAGCTGGGACTACAGGCATGCGCCACCATGCTGAGCTACTTTTTTTGTATTTTTAGTAGAGACAGGATTTCGCCATATTGGCCACGCTGGTCTCGAACTCCTGACCTCAGGTGGTCCGCCCGCCTCGGCCTACCAAAGTGCTGGGATTACAGGCATGAGCCACTGTGCCCGGCCTATTTTTTTATTTTTGCTGCTGAGAAGGGGATATTGTTCTTGTTCTGGAAGAGGGTGGGGGAGAGAAGATGATGGATTATTATCTGGTGTTGGTACACTGTCAGTATTATTTATTCATCAAACAAAGTGTATGCCAGGCCCTGAGGATGCAGGAAGGAGCTCAGAGGCTATCTGGAGTAAAAAACATTTGATATCAGGGCCTGGAGAGAAGAACTAAGAAAGTGCTTTGGGGATTCAGAGGAGGGGAATCTGGGAAGACTGCCTGGAAGAGGAAGCATCTGAGCTCAGATGAGAAAATACAGGGTAGGAACGCAGAGGGTGGAAGGGAGGGCATCGGTAAGCGGATGGATGTGGGGATGTTCAGAGTGGGTTTGAGGTAATGTGGGTGGATTCATTTGGCTGATGGGACCAGCGAGTAGGTCAGGAGGTCTTGAGAATTAGGCTGGAAAGGGAATTTGGGCCTGGTTCTTAGAAAACCTATGTGGAGGAGCTGTTATTCAGGCTGAAGCTGAGGACTCCCACTGCCACTGTTTCCCTAGTCACTGATTTCTCCTGGACCTGAACTGGGGTGGAGGCAGGTTCTGGGCTCACCCGGCCTCTCCTCTCCTCGCAGGAAGGTGTATGATTTTCTCTCCATGTTCATCACCTCAGGGATGCGCTTCCTCCTCAACCAGCAGGTGTGGGCAGCAACAGGGCGCAGGGTGGCAAGGGTGGGCATGCTCTCACTTTGAGAAGGCCCTGACTCTGGCTCCCACCTCGCAGATCTGCCCCGTACTCTACCACGCAGGGACGGTCCTGCTCAACTCCCTCCTGGACACCGTGCCTGGTGAGTTGGTGGCGGGTGAGGCTGAGTGTGCAGCTGTCATGCAGCACCTCAGAGCAGGCCCCTTCTGAGCCCTGCTGTTGAACAGTCCTGGGTTCAAATGTGGCCTCTGAAGCTGACTTGCTGTGCGATTTTGGGTAAAGTGCTCATTTCTCTCTGGGCAAAGTGCTTGTTTCCTCACTTGGCTGGCAGTGCCTCCTCCTGGGGTTGCTGTGAGGATTATCTGAGAGAATAGTTGTAAAGGTCCTCAATATGTGCATGCTGACCACTGGCATCCCATTTGTCTTCATCACCTAGCATCTAATATGTGCTCAATTATCATTAATTCCCTTTTTTTTTGGACAGAGTCTCACTCTGTTGCCAGGCTGGAGTCCAGTGGCGCGATCTCAGCTCACTGCAGTCTCCGCCTCCTGGGTTCAAGCAATTCTCCTGCCTCAGCATCTCGAGTAGCTGGGACTACAGGCGTGCACCACCACGCCCAACTACTTTTTTGTATTTTAGTAGAGACGGGGTTTCACCATGTTGGCTGGGATGGTCTTGATCTCCTGACCTCATGATCCGCCCACCTTGGCCTCCCAAAGTGCTGGGATTACAGGCATGAGCCACTGCGCCTGGCCATGAATTCCCTTTTTCTGAGCCATGACCTCTGTCTACTGTGGGGCAAAGGTATTGTCCCGTCACACCCAATACACAGGCATGGGAAGGGAAGGAGGAGGTAGGAGAAACCAAGGGAAAGGAACCTCATGCCATCTTTTTTTTTTTTTTTTTTTTGAGATGGAGTCTCACTCTGTTGTCAGGCTGGAGTGCAGTGGTGCAATCCTGGCTCCCTGCAACCTCCACCTCCCAGGTTCAAGCGATTCTCCTGCCTCGGCCTCCCTAGTAGCTGGGATTACAGGCGCCCACCACCATGCCCAGCTAATTTTTGTATTTTTGGTAGAGACGGGGTTTCACCATTCTGGACCAGGCTGGTCTCGAATGCCTGACCTCAGGTGATCCGCCCACGTTGACCTCCCTAAGTGCTGGGATTACAGGTGTGAGCCACCGTGCGCGGCCTCCCATGCCATCTTGTTTAGTTATTTTTTTGAAACCTCTATAGTGGTAATAATAATAATAACTAACATTAATGAGCACTTACTACACACCAGGCCCTAAGTGCTTTCCACATAAAACTAATTTGACCCTCATGACAACCCTGTGAGGGATGTATCCTCATTTTATGGGTGGGACTCTGAGCCTGGAGAGGTTAAGCACCTTACCCCACATCACACAGCCGTGAGTGACTTGAGCCCCTTCCTGCAGTGCGCAGTTCTGTGGATGAGCTTGTTGGCATTGACTATTCCCTCATGAAGGATCCTGTGGCTTCCACCAGCAACCTGGACATGGACTTCCGGGTGAGCTCCTTGGTCTGGTGTATGACCTCTGACCTCCTAACAAGACCTCTTTCTCTGCTAAGTTGCAAGATTTTACTTCTTAAAGCACAGCTCTGATGAGGCCACTCTCATTACTGAGAAGGCTATGGCTCCCTGTTACTACAGAATTAGGTTCAGCCTCCTGGGTCTGGCATTTGAGCCCTGTTAATCTTACCTGGCCCCACCTTTTATATCTTATCCTGTTTCTTTGCAGCTGCTCTTTCCCAAATTGGACCCTCGCTTCCCACCTCAGGGCCTTTGCACATGCACGGCCTTTCCCCAACTCCCCTGAAGGAGCTGGACATAAATTTCTATACAAATAATCTCATTTCATTCTCTCACAACCCTGTGAGTCAGGTACTAACATCATCCTAATTTTAGGAATGTGGAGACTTACTCATAGAGGTGACGTCACTTGCCCAGGGCCACATAGCTAGTGTGTAGCCACTACCTTTGGTCTCCCAGAGGAGTATAGCAGTTTCAGAGTGCAGACTCAGGAGCTAGAATCAGTCGGGTGCAGTGGCTCATGCCTGTAATCCCAATACTTTGGGAGGCCCAGGCGAGAGGATCGCTTGAGCCCAGGAGTTTGAGACCAGCTTGGGCATCATAGTGAGACCTCCTTCTCTACAGAGAGAAAAAGAATGCCTGAAGTTCAAATCCTAGCTCTGCCACTGACTAGCTGCACGGCCCTAAGCATAAGTTTTCAGCTGGCCAGTTTCCTAACATGTAAATGGAAATAATCTAGTAAGAAAACACACGTTGTTATGCAGATTAAAGGAGTTGATCTATGTGAAGAGCTTAGAGTACTTGGCAAAGAAGCATGAGTATGCACAATATATGTAAACAGTAGCTGTTGTTACTGCCTCTAGCTTTCAAGGCCCACTCAGATGTCACCTCTTCCATGAAACCTATCCTGACCCTCCCTCCTCCAGTCTGACAGGCTTGCCCCCTGGTAGCAGGTGTCCTCCTTCCAATGCCTTTTAAGAGATGTGCTTGTGAGTCCTCCAAGAACAGCAGCTGGATTCCCGCCATCCCCCACAGTGCCTAGCACGGGGCCGGGAGACACCTGCTGTCGGTCCAGGTGCCAGGCCAGTCTGCCTTGACCCTGACTGTGAATGCCCCACCCCAGGGGGCCTTCTTCCCCCTGACTGAGAGGAACTGGAGCCTCCCCAACCGGGCAGTGGAGCCCCAGCTGCAGGAGGAGGAGCGGATGGTGTATGTGGCCTTCTCTGAGTTCTTCTTCGACTCTGCCATGGAGAGCTACTTCCGGGCGGGGGCCCTGCAGCTGTCGCTGGTGGGGGACAAGGTATGCCGTGGCCTGTTTGTGGGATGGGCAAGAGAGGGTCTGTGACAGAGCTCACTGCCTCACTCCTGATTCCCCTGTTCAGGTGCCCCATGACCTGGACATGCTGCTGAGGGCCACCTACTTTGGGAGCATTGTCCTGCTGGTGAGTGCTGGCAGGGGGCAGGGATAGGGCCACCTGCACACCAGTGAGACCAGGGAGGGGTGCAGGCGGGGCCCCCAGTGGCAGCCACGCAGACAGGGCCCCGGCCTCTTGTCTGTGGCCAATCCCCCTCGCCTTGTCATGGCTGTTCCCATCTATGAAGCGGGCTGCTCCTTCCTGCTCCTTCCTGCTCCATCTCCTTCGCAGAGCTGTTGTGAGGATTAGTGAGAACCCAAGCTTTGCAAGTTTTTTTTGCAATTATTTAATAATAATTCACATATACTTTTGTTTATTTGTGTATTGGGGAGGAGAGTGAGAGTTACACATTTTATTTATTTATTTTTTTTTTGAGACAGAGTCTCACTTTGTCACCCAAGTTGGAATGCAGTGGCACAATCTAGGCTCACTGCAACCTCTGCCTCCCAGGGCTCAAGCCGTCCTCCTGCTTCAGCCTCTTGAGTAGCTGGGATTACAGGCTTGTGCCACCATGCCCTACTAATTTTTATATTTTGTTGAGACAGGGTTTCATCATGTTGCTCAGGCTGGTCATGAGCCCAGAACTCCTGGGCCCAAGTGATCACCCATTTTGGCCTCCCAAAGTGCTAGGATTACAGGTGTGAGCCACCGCACCCAGCAGAATTACAAATTTTAAAAGAAATAATTCAGTCATTATCATCATCCAATTTATGGCTAAGCAATTAAGGGCAGGGTCTCTATTGTCAGACTGCCTGGGCTTCAAGCCTAGTTCTGAAACTGAATAACGACATAACCTCTACAAGTTACTTAACCTCTCTGTGCCTCAATTTCCCCATCTCAAAAATGGGGATATGGCTGGGCATGATGGCTCACGCCTATACTCTGAGAACTTTGAGAAGTCAAGGTAGGAAAATTGCTTGAGCCCAGGAGTTTGAGACCAGCCTGGGCGACATAGTGAGACACTGTCTCTATTGAAAAATAAATTTTTAGTCAGATCTTTTTTTTTGGGTGGGGGGACAAAGTCTCACTCTGCCACCCAGGCTGGAGTGCAGTGGCACAATCTTGGCTCACTGCAACCTGTGCCTCCCGGGTTCAAGCAATTCTCTGCCATGATACTCAGCCTGAAAAATAAATTTGTAAAAAATAACAACAACAAAATTGGCAGTAATAATATCTGCCTCACATGGTTATTATGAGGTTTAAAGGAGCCAACACATATACAGTGTTTAGAATCATGTTTGGTGAAGATTAGGCAGTTGCATCTTATAGTATTCCTTCACTGCCTATAGAAGAAAGCATAGCAGTTTAGAGAAAGAAGATATGCCCAGGCACGGTGGCTCACGCCTGTAATCCCAACACTGTGGGATGGTGAAGCCGGCAGATCGCTTGAGCCCAGGAGTTTGAGACCAGCATGGGCAACGTGGCCAAACCCCATCTCTACAAAAAAACAAAAGCAAAAACAAAAACAAAAAACAAATACAAAAATAAGTCAGGCGTGGTGGCATGAACCTGTGGTCTCAGCTGTTCAGGAGGCTGATGTGGCAGGATCACTTGAGCTGAGGAGGTTGAGGCTGCAGTGAGCCGTGATCATGCCACTGGACTCCAGCCTGGGTGACAGAGACCTTGTCTCAAAAAAAAAGGAGAGAGAGAGCAAAAAGATATGGCAAGGGGTCTGGGCGTGGTGGCTCATGCCTGTAATCCCAGCACTTTGGGAGGCTGAGGTGGGCAAATCACCTGAAGTCAGTTGTTCCAGACCAGCCTGGCCAACATGGCAAAACCCCGTCTCTACTAAAAATACAAAACTTAGCCGGGCATGGCGGCAGGCGCCTGTAATCCCAGCTACTTGGGAGGCTGAGGCGGGAGAATTGCCTGAACCTGGGAGACAGAGTTGCAGTGAGCTGAGATCGTGCCACTGCATTCCAGCCTGGGCAACAGAGTGAGACTCCATATCAAAAACAGAAGACATGGCAAGGTGCTGAGATACTAATGCAAAAAGGACATCCACGAAGAGTCTGGATTGGAGACGGACCTGAATATTGAGATGTATTTAGGAAGCAGAAAGAGAAGAACACATTCCTGTTCCTTTGTGTGGCAACGGCATGAAGGCTAGATGCAGATTTGAGGGTTTTGGAAGCCAGAGCTGTCTCTGTATTTGCAATATGAGAGTCCCCAGGGGACAGAAGCTGCACCTGCCTTCCTTCCCCTTCTTCCCTGGGGGCTCCACAGGAAATGGCAGGGACTTGACCCGCCCCTGCTGCTCATCCCCCAGAGCCCAGCAGTGATTGACTCCCCATTGAAGCTGGAGCTGCAGGTCCTGGCCCCACCGCGCTGCACCATCAAGCCCTCTGGCACCACCATCTCTGTCACTGCTAGCGTCACCATCGCCCTGGTCCCACCAGACCAGCCTGAGGTCCAGCTGTCCAGCATGACTATGGTACGGGTCCCGGAGTGGGGGCTGCTGGCTGGGGGTCAGGGAAAAATGGGCTGTGGGTTACTGACCTTTTGAGTCAGTAACATCCTCCTTCCCATGTTCCTGCAGGACGCCCGTCTCAGCGCCAAGATGGCTCTCCGGGGGAAGGCCCTGCGCACGCAGCTGGACCTGCGCAGGTAGGCAGGTGCACTTCCCTGCCCCTCGGCATCTTGAGGATAATCACACCTGTCCACAGGGATGTTGAGCTAAAGTTCAGTGATACCTATAAGCCACTGAGAGCTGGGGTCTGTCTTTGTTAATGCATGCCAAAGTGCTTTGGTAAAGTCTAACTCCTCTGCATTCTCACATGTCCCAGAGGCAGGCAGGGCAGGTATTATGAGAGATGAACAAATGGGTCCAGCAACGTTAAATAACATGCCCACAGTCACACAGCAAAGATCAGAACATGGGTTTTGACAAAAACCTCAGCACAACACAGCTTTGTGACCTTGAGGCCATTTTATCTTTCTTTTTTAAAAATGTTCTTTTTTTTTTTTTTTGAGAAGGAGTTTCGCTCTTGTTGCCCAGGCTGGAGTGCAATAGCGTGGTCTTGACTCACTGCAACCTCTGCCTCCCGGGTTTAGGCAATTCTCCTGCCTCAGCTTCCTGAGTAGCTGGGATTACAGGTGTGCGACACCATGCCCCGCTAATATTTGCATTTTTAGTAGAGACAGGGTTCCACCATGTTGGTCAGGCTGGTCTTGAACTCCTGACCTCAGGTGATTCACCTGCCCTGGCCTCCCAAAGTGCTGGGATTATAGGTATGAGCCACTGTGCTTGGCCTTATTTTATTGTATTTATTTATTTTTGAGACAGAGTCTCACTCTGTTGCCCAAGCTGGAGTGCAGTGGTGCAATCATAGCTCACTGCAGCCTTGACCTCCTGGGCTCAAGTGATCGTCCAGCCTCAGCTTCCCGAGTAACTGGGACTGCATGCATGCACCACCATGCCTATTTTATTTTTTGTAGAGACGGGGTCTCACTTTGTTGCCCAGGCTGGTCTCCAATTCTTGGGCTCAAGTGATCGTCCCACCTTAGCCTCCCAAAGTGCTGGGATTACAGGCATGAGCCGCCGCACCCAGCCCATTTTGTCTTTCTAGGCCTCATTTTCTCCATGTGTTTAATACAGGCAAAAGTAGCATCTGCCTTCTAGGGCTGTGCTGTCCAATATAGTAGATACTAGCCACATGTGACCATTTACTTTTAAATTAATTATAATTAAATAGTTTTTCAGTTGCACTAAGCCACATTTCATTAGCCACATGTGGCTAGTGACTACCATAGTAGATGGTGCAGATACAAAACGTTTCATAGAAAATCTGACTGGACAGTGCTGTTCTAAGGTTAAAGGAGATAATGTAGGTTAGGACCCTAGGTTCTAGAGGCAGCTTCTGACACTTCCCAGCTGTGTGACTTCAGGCAAATTACTTAACCTTGCAGGGCCTCATTTTCCTCATCTATAAATTAGTGCAAATCCTAATAGTGCCCACTCCTTGGGCTTGTTATGAGGACTAAACCAGTTGGTACTGTATTTTAAAACAGTTTACTAACATTAACTTTTTAAACACGTTGGCTGGGTGCGGTGGCTCACATCTATAATCTCAACACTTTGGGAGACCAAGGCGGGTAGATTGCTTGAGGCCAGGAGTTCAATACCAGCCTGAGCTACAAAGTGAGATCCTGTCTCTACAAAAAAATTTAAAAGTTAGTCGGTCATGGTGATGCACGCCTGTGGTCCCAGCTACTTGGGAGCCTGAGGTGGGAGGCTGACTTGAGCCCTGGAGGTCAAAGCCACAGTGAGTGAAATTGCACCACTGCCCTCCAGCCTGGGCAACATGGTGAGACGCTGTCTCAAAAATAAATAAAAAGAAAAAAAGAAAATAAATATGCTTAGTGTCTGACAGGAACTAAGCAATGTGAAGTTCTGTTACATAAAATAAATAACGCCTGCAAAGCTACCAGCAGAAGTCTGGCACATTAGAAGTGCTCAATAAAGGCCAGGCGCACTTGCTCACGCCTGTAATCCCAGCACTTTGGGAGGCCAAGACGGGCGGATCACAAGGTCAGGAAATCGAGACTATCCTGGCTAACACGGTGAAACCCCGTCTCTCCTAAAAATACAAAAAATTAGCCGGGCTTGGTGGCGGGCACCTATAGTCCCAGTTACTCGGGAGGCTGAGTCAGGAGAATGGCGTGAACCCGGGAGGCAGAGCAGTGAGCCGAGATCGCGCCACTGCACTCCAGCCTGGGCGACAGAGCAAGACTCTGTCTCAAAAAAAAAAAAAAAAGTGCTCAATAAATAAAAATTAGCAGTCTTAGAGAAAAGGAGACCCAAGTGGCAGCAATGACTGCCCCGAGGATACCTGGAAAGTTGTAGCACCTAGAAAGGTGCCTAGGTGGGCATCTGAGCCTGCAACTCAGGCACCTCTGACAGGTAGGCCTGGGTGGCCTGAGGAAGGGGAGCTTCCAGGCTTCCTGTCCACAGGGCTCCTTTCTCTCCCTCAGGTTCCGAATCTATTCCAACCATTCTGCACTGGAGTCGCTGGCTGTGAGTGGGCAAGGGTGGGTGGGCTGGGCTGGGTTCGTGAGATCCTGACCCTCACCATTCCCTCCTCCTCATATAACTGCTCACCTGTGGGCAGCTAAAGGCAAACCCAATCCTGACTCACTGCTCTGTTTCCCCCCTCGCCCCTCCCAGCTGATCCCATTACAGGCCCCTCTGAAGACCATGCTGCAGATTGGGGTGATGCCCATGCTCAATGGTAAGGCTGGGGTGTGAGGATGGAGGAAGAAAGGAGGGGTGAACTGGGCGGGCCCAGACTGAGCAGGGTGCTCCCACCCACAGAGCGGACCTGGCGTGGGGTGCAGATCCCACTACCTGAGGGCATCAACTTTGTGCGTGAGGTGGTGACGAACCATGCGGTGAGTGGGGGCGGGATGGGGAAGGAGGGAGGGCCTTCCCCTCTCCTATAGCTCCCCAGTGCCCTCCATTACCTGACCCCAGCTCCCCAACTACCAGTCGCCCCCTCCCGTTTTAATCTTAGACTCCTAAAAGCCGTTGCATACACTGTGACTTCTCCTTGGAGCACTCTTCTCCCATCCCAAAACCTACTAATCATTCAGGTCTTAGCTCAGAGGTCACCACCTCCAAGAGGCCCTCCTTGACACCCACAGTCTACACTCCTACAGCCTCATTTTAGCACCTTGACATGGAATTATCCATTAGATTGAGTCCCTGAAAGACAAAGACTGTCTCTTGATCTCTAAACTCTGGCCTCAGTAACTGAATGAATAAATGAGGC
Source organism: Pongo pygmaeus (assembly GCF_028885625.2). NCBI lineage: Eukaryota > Metazoa > Chordata > Mammalia > Primates > Hominidae > Pongo > Pongo pygmaeus. The sequence goes on along the minus strand of NC_072394.2, from coordinate 48,454,448 downwards.
TCCCCTCTCCCCCACACAGGGATTCCTCACCATCGGGGCTGATCTCCACTTTGCCAAAGGGCTGCGAGAGGTGATTGAGAAGAACCGGCCTGCCGATGTCAGGGCGTCCACTGCCCCCCCACCCTCCACAGCAGCTGTCTGAGCCCTCAACCCCCACGCTGGCAGCTGTCATTCAGGACTCCAACCCCTCTCAGCCCCTCTTTTCCCACATTCATAGCCTGTAGTGCCCCCTCTAACCCCCAGTGCCACAGAGAAGACGGGGTTTGAAGCTGTACCCAATTTAATTCCATAATCAGTCAATCTATCAATTACAGTCCGTCCACCACCTCCCTGTGGGCTGTCCTGAGCTCTGTTGGGTTCCTGGGATGGGATCAGTGCATCATAAAGGGCATTCTTTAAGCAGAGAGGGGGCCAGGCCACCCCATTCAGGAACTGCTGCGGGAATAAAGTGCTAACTTGCCCCCAGGCTGTTTATGGGAGACCCTGGGCCCAGTCTGGGATGTACAGGGCTGTGGGAAGGGGGCAGTCCTGAAGGCAGAACCCGGCCTGCAGGGGCACTTTGCTTAGGAGAGGACTCTCCTAGCGGGAGAGGCTGGGAGGGGCTGCATCAGGCTGTGGAGCTGGTTGCCGTGGTCATCAGTATGGCTGCTTGTTCAGGAAGCGGGAGAACATGGTGAAGGCAGCGAGGGGCTTGTCGGTGGGAACCATGTGGCCGGCGCCCTGAGGAGCAATGTTTGTGAGCTCCTGACCCCCACCATTCCCTCCTCCTCATGTAACTGCTCACTCATTGGGAATTCCTTCATCCCAAGCCCTTTATTCTTCCCAGAACCCTCCCCACCCCTCTCCAAAAAAACTTGCCCATACAGGGGCCAGATGGTAACCCATGACCCAGCCTAAAAGGCAGCCAGAAGGAAAGGACGGGTGGGTCCTGCTCCTTTGCCTCCGGCCCAGTTATCTCTCAGCAGGCCCAGTCCCTACCTTGATCGTGAGAAAGGCGATGTGGGAGAATTCCTTCACGAATCCAGCAATCTGCTCCCCGCTGTCCCCGTACTTCACTAACCAGGGCCGGCGCTGCACCTCCATCTGCCCCGCCAGGAAAGACATCAGCCTACAGCAGCTGCGTCCTTGCTCACAGCTACCAGCAAGACCTTAGGGCTGGGAATTCCTCCACACTTGCCCTCTGTGGGCCAGAGCCAGGCAGCCGGCTGGCCACTCCTAGGCATACCCGCTCCCGATCCTCCACAGCAGCCCCTATCCCAGGGCCAGGAATCTCTGCCTTACCTTCTGGTTGAGGGAATCCACAAACCACTCATCCCCCATGAAATTGCAGGCCATGTCTACATCTCCATTATATAACAGGATCTGGTATTTCTAAAGCAGGACGGGGTAGAAATGAGGGGTGTGGAACAAGCCAAGTCCCCAGCCCTTCCCTAGTTCAAGGCCTACCCCTCAGGGAATTCAAGGGGCCGAGCTAGATAACACAAACCAGGGAATTCTCATGTTTTCTAACGACTTACTGCATGTCCAGTATTCTACTAAATGTTTTATCTGTGAAGGTAGATATCATTATTATCCCCATTTTACAAATGGGGAACCTGAGGCTCATATTTAAGAAATTTGCCCAAGATTATGTGGCTAGTACAGGGACTTGCACCCAGGCCATGTGACTCCAGAGCCCATGCTATTAACCACTGTGCTGGACAGAACCTAGTCCTAACTTGGCTCTGCCAGTGCCTCCTATGTCACCTTGGACAAGGTCTCCTCCCATCCTGGACCTCTGCTGGCCCATTTTTGGCATGAATGAAGCTCTTTTCACACTTAAGGCTCCTTGGCTGATGCAGACCCCTTGACCTCCTGTAGCAGGACAGCATGGGTGGGGACAAACCCAGGTTCAAATTCTGACCCCACCAATCACAGGACCCTGGGCTTCGCCTTTTGGAGTTTCAGCTTCCCTTGTCCTGAGAGGAAGTCTAAAGGGCCCCCAGCTTGCTGTGCTACTCTGGGGTCCTAAGGCTGCTGGTGATCCAGCTGTGCTGTCCCCACTCACCTGTGAGCTAAGCAGCTTCAGATACTGGGAGTTCATGCTTCGGTAGAGACGGCGGTACTGTAAGTTTACCAGAAAGCTGCCGGGAACATACGAGCAGGCCCCAGGAAGACCAGGTCGGGGCGAAAAGTAGTCAACAGATCAGACCTTCTCTCCTATCTCCAAGCTCCAACCCAGAAGGCAGACAGCTGGGTTCCACTCCCCTTTTTGCTTTTTGGGGGGCCACCTCTCTAGGACTGACTTGAATGATGGGCTGGATGGGCTGGGATTCAGACAGCCTCAACTCGCCCCCATTTAGAAAGGTACAGGGATGCCGGGCGCGGTGGCTCACGCCTGTAATCCCAGCACTTTGGGAGACCGAGGTGAGTGGATCACGAGCTCAGGAGTTTGAGACCAGCCTGACCAACATGGCGAAACCCCGTCTCTACTAAAAAAAAAAAAATACAAAAATTAGCCAGGCGTGGTGGTGTGTGCCTGCAGTCCCAGCTACTCAGGAGGCTGAGGCAGGAGAATCACTTGAACCTGGGAGGCGGAGGTTGCAGTGAGCCAAGATCGCACCACTGCACTCCAGCCTGGGCGACAGAGCGAGACTCCATCTCAAAAAAAAAAAAAAAGAAAAAGAAAAAGAAAAAGAAACGTACAAGGGACATGTTTTGGTTGTTACAGGGACTGGGAGGCATCTGGCATTTAGTGTCTAGGGGCCAGCAGGTGTGAGAGTCACAACATATAACAGGGCAGAGTGTGAGCACTGACCAATCAAAATGGACCTGAGCAGCCCTGCTGGGCCCAGTGTCACCCTTTTACTCGGGAGGGGTGGGGTGGGGGCGGTCACAGGAGACTGGACATGGAAGTAACAGTTTCTTATTGTTGTTTGAGATGGAGTTTCACTTTTGTTGCCCAGGCTGGAGTGCAGTAGCACAATCTCAGCTCACTGCAACCTCTGCCTCCTGGGTTCAAGCGATTCTCCTCCCTCAGCCTCCTGAATAGTTGGGATTACAGGAGCCCACCAGCACACCTGGCTAATTGTTGTATTTTTAGTAGAGACGGGGTTTTATCATGTTGGCCAGGCTGGTCTCGAACTCCTGACCTCAGGTGATTCCCCCGCCTCAGCCTCCAAAAGTGCTGGGATTTACACGCGTGAACCACCGTGCCCAGTCGGAAGTAATAGTTATTAACCAATGTGATGGCCGGGTGTGGGGACCCACACCTGTAATCCCAGCACTTTGGGGGGCCAAGGAGGGAGGATTGCTTGAGACCAAGAGTTTGAGACCAACCTGGACAACATAGTGAGACCCTGTCTCTACAAAAAATTTTTTTAAAAATTAGCCAGGAATGGTGGCATGTGCCTGTAGACCCAGCTACTCAGGAGACTAAGGTGGGAGGATTGCTTGAGCCTAGGAGGTTGAGGCTGTAGTGAACTGTGAAACAACAACCAATGTGGCTACATAATGAACTGGGGCCAGGTGGGGTGGCTCATGCCTGTAATCCCAGTACTTTGGGAGGCTGAAATGGGCAGATCACTTGAGCCCCAGAGTTCGAAACCAGCCTGGGCAATATGGTAAAACACCATCTGTACAAAAAATACAAAAATTAGTTGGGGGTGGTGGTGTGCGTCTGTAGTCCCAGCTACTGGGGAGGTGGGAGGACTGCTTGAGCCCACGAGTTCGAGATTGCAGTGAGCTGTGATCACACCACTGCACTCCAGCCTAGGTGACAGAATGAGACCTTGTCTCAAACAAAAATATTTTAAATTTAAAAAAGATAAAAGAATGAATTGGCTGACTCTCAATCCACTGAGGGGTCAGGGATGGATGTTAAACATCCTCTACAGCTCATCTCATTGAGAAACTCTACACAGAAGATCCCTGAGAACCTGCTGATGCCCACAAGCCCCAGCAACCCGCCACCCCAAGTCACAGGTGGCCACAGAACCTCACTTGCACATGTCCCATTGCGGCAGCTGCTCTGGGATGTTGAGGGCCTTCCGCACGTACGGGTTGTTGAGGTAGGTGGAAGCAGCTGTTGTGTTGGTGCAGGGGGGGTCCATGCGTACTTTATCCCCTGAGCGCAGCAGTGCCTGGAAGGCACAGACAGATGGTCAGGGCCTCTGCTTCTCTGCCCCTCCCCCTTCTCCCACCTCACCAGGAGGAAGCCCACGCCCTTGCACACCTGATGCCACGTCCGCTTGAGTGGCAGGCGAGTGAAGATGTTGCCCAAATCCTGGACCACAACAGTGTCCTTCTCATACCTGCATGTGAGGTGGGGGGATGGGTGTGGAGCCTCCAGATGGGGCTGGGGTTGGCCCCAGGGGCACCCAGCAGCACCTACCTAAAATGGCTGGGCACCCCTCCAGCACACGGGGCATAGAGATTGTAGATGTTGAGGCCAGAGTTGCCCACGATGCGGGCCACTTCCTGAAGCTGCAATGATACACCAAGCCACCATGCTTTACAGATCCCCGGCCTCTCCACAACCCCACCAAGTTGTCCCAAGATTTACTGCTCTTGGATTTCACCTCTTCACCCTTCATCCATTTTTTTTCACAGGTAGGGAAACTGAGGCTCAGTGGCAGGAATCTTCCCAGACCTGGGTCCAAATCCTAGCATCACTGCCTCCCAACACTGTGACTTCAGACAGTGATTTCAAAATTCATGGCCCTCAGTTTCCTTATCTGGAAAATGTGAGTAGTATGATCTCATTTGAGGGGGAATCTTGAAACTTAAATAATCTACATAGACACAGTTCAGCACAGTGCCTGCCACATTGCAGGAGTTTGATAAATGTGAAGAAGTCCTTTCTCCCTCACAGAGGTTATGGGATTTGCCACCATAGGAGGTGGTGGTGGTGGGAATACACACTTAGACACATGTCCCAGAGAACACTAAATTGCTTAAAGGTGTAAGAAAGCAATGAGGGTGGAGAACAAGGAGTCCCTAAGGAGGGAATGTGGTCCCGTTCTCAGGATTAGGGATGGGAGAGCTGATGCAAAGTGACAGTAGAACCTCACATTTGTCACGCATTCCGGGTCTTTGTTGTCATAGAAGTTACACTTGTTTTGAGAGCAGCAGTGGGTCTGGAGAGAAGACCAAAGCCTGTAGGAGATAAGAGTGAAAAGCGCATCAGCCTCTGGTGGGAAGAGGAAGGCAGAGGAGGCGAGCATAGCCCCCACCTCCCACCAACCTCCCTGACCCTAGGAGACTAGGAAAGATATCACAGGGTATGGTCTGTACATCATCTAAGCTAGCTCCCAAAGAGGTGCCCCAGGGTCATACAGACAGGCCTCCTTAGTTCCTTTAAAATCTGATCTCTGGCTGGGCACTGTAGCTCACGCCTGTAATCCCAGCACTTTGGGAAGATCATTTGAGGCCAGGAGTTTGAGTCCAGCCTGGCCAACACAGCAAAACCCCATCTCTACTAAAAATACAAAAAATTAGGCAGGTGTGGTGGTACGCGCCTGTAGTCCCAACTGCTTGGGAGGCTGAGGCACGAGAATTGCTTGAACCTGGGAGGTGGAGGTTGCAGTGAGCTAAGATCCTGCCACTGCACTCCAGCCTGGGAGACAAAGTGAGAATCTGTCTCAAAAAAAAAAAAAAGAAAGAAAGAAAATCTGATCTCTATTCTTTGGCCTTTCAGCACTAGGTTCTTTCTGCAACCCACCTGCTGCTCATAAACCTGGGCTGGGCCTGTCATATCATGTGCCTGGAGGATAGACCAGAGATCATGTGACCTGCCCCACCCTAGAGATTGCCCAACTGCCCTATCCCATACCTGTTCCCCAGAAGGCCATGGTAGTAGGCAAAGTAGACCAGGGAGTTGTCATTCTGCTCATAGGAGGAGAGTCCATTGCCCACAGCCAGCCCCTGTGAAACACCTAGGGCGCTCAGCTCATGTGGAGGGCGAAGAGGAAGAGCCTCCCTCACCCTAACACCCAGACCTTCAGCAATCCGGAAGCTGAAACCCAGGGTGGTTTATGGGGGCGGGTGGGTATGGAAGGCCACTCAATGCAAAACACAGAGCTGGCAGCCTGACAGGTGAGTTTCCTGTGTGTGGGAGGCACACAGACAGACCTAGGGCAGCCGGTGGTGGGGAGGTTATGCAGGAAGCTGGGTTGGATGAGGACATTGACCAGTCTGACCTTGCTAACTGCAAGGCCACAGCCTCAAGGTGCCTCCCTTCCCTCCTGCAGCTGCCCTGCACCTGAAGGTTCATGCTGGGGTCCTGCATGACCAGCACGGCCAGGGTGGGGATGTAGATGCCAGCATAGCTCTCCCCGGTCAGGAAAAGTTTGTTGTTCTTGTACTCCGGAAAGAGGCGGAAGAAATCTTGAAGGGCCTCAAAATTGCTCTGGGCGACCTGGGGATGGGAGAGCAAGACAGAGGGAATCAGGAAGCTTTGGTATTTGAACTGGAAAGAACTTCAGAGATAACGACATCAACCCACCCTATTTGTGCAAGAGGAAGTGACCGGCCACCATACCACAATAGCATATGACAGAGCAAAAAGTGGACTCCAAGGCCATGCTCTGTCTCCCAGCATCATGCCATGGATGGAGGACCGGGGGGCCTGGGGCAGATGGGCAGGCACCAGACTCACCTCAGTGTCATTAGTTGCATAAAACTTGTCATCGGAGTAGGAGAAGCCCACCCCAGCTGGGGACTCCAGGTATAACACATTGGCAATCTAGAGGGGAGGGAAAAATGAGCTAAATGCCACCCCATCCAAGTGCCCAGGCACCCCCACAGGACCCACAGCTCCAGCTATACCAGATTCCAAGAATAGGGGTTGTACTCCAGGGTGACACCATCTGGCTGGACCTGAGGAGGAAAGAGATGGCTGAGTAAGTCCCAAGGGCCAGCTGGGTGGAGGGAAAGGGCCACCATGAGAGACACTTTACATGTCGGCAAAACCTCTGAGAGGTACAGGCAGCAAAGCCAATGGCATAGAGGAAAATCCCGAGGCTTAGAAGGAAGGAAACTTTTTGGAAAATCACAAAGTCCCTTTCTCGCTTTCCCCAGCCTTTTGCTTTGGGAACTGTGCTTTCCCCCTGCTGTCCACTCACCAGGAAGGGGCCATGCTCTGTGAGGAGTCCATCTAGGGAGCTGCAGCCGGGACCTCCATTGAGCCAAAGCACCACAGGGCTGTTCTCGGGATCCTTCTGGGACTCCACAAACCTGGGAGGGGGGTCAGGGCAGGGTTGGCGCAGTTGGAGGGGCCCTTTCCAGCCCTCCCGGCTCCCAGGCATCCTCAGGGGTCTGCAGAACTATCCCCCATCCCTCATCCGTCATCTCTTCTCCCAATCCCGCCCAGGAGGCAGGGCGGCAGACCAGTAGTGGAGGTGCTTTGAGCCGGAGCCTTTGAGGTAGCCGGAGTACTGGCGGAAAGACGGCTGCTTGGCTAGCCCCGGGAGGCGCTGGATCTCGTCCTGATCGGAGGCTGCCTCGCCTCGGGACGCCCAGGACACTAGCAGCAGCAGCAGGAACAGCGGCGGCGGCGCGGCTCGGATCATCTACGGGAGGCAGCAGAGGGACTGTTGACTCGCTCCTCAGCGCTTCCGTGCAGCAGCCCCCGAGGCGGAGCTGGCGGCGCCTCTGCGAGGGAAGCCCCGGCCCCAGCGCCAGCTCCCACCCCCGAGCCTTCTCTGCCGCGCACCGATCCCAGGATCGGGGATCCCCTCCAGCCTCCGGTGCCAGCTCACCTCTGCTCCCCCGCGTCCTTGCTCTCCTGGAGGCGCCCGGGGACTGGAAGTCATGTGTACGAGTCACGTGAACTCAGGCGCCACGTGACAGTCTTCCTCCCGCCCCTTCTTTGGTCCCTACGGACCTGGGGGGCGGTGGCGGTCAATGCCGGGTCAAGGTCCGCGGACCTCGCGGATCGTAGCCCGGGCGCACGCGATCAGATGATCCTGGTGTGGACGGCCAAGTTGTAGGCGGGATGGCTGAGCAAGCGGCGCTAGGACCCCCGGGCAGAGGCTCGGGGAAGGGAGTCGGGGGGAAATGCCTTACAAGGTCCCCTTGCGGTCACCATCTGAGCCCGCCGCCCAAAATAGCCCCCGGCGCCCGCTGGCCTGCCTTATGGCCGAGAGATGGCTGCTGCCTCCGAGCCCGTGGATTCGGGTGCACTCTGGGGACTCGCGCGCCCGGAGCCCCCTCCCACCCGCTTCCATCGGGTGCACGGTGCCAACATCCGCGTGGACCCCTCTGGGACGCGGGCCACACGCGTGGAGAGCTTCGCCCATGGCGTGTGCTTCAGCCGCGAGCCGCTGGCCCCGGGCCAGGTCTTCCTGGTCGAGATCGAGGAGAAAGAGCTGGGCTGGTGCGGACATCTGCGTCTCGGTCTGACGGCGCTGGACCCCGCCAGTCTGGCCCCCGTTCCCGAGTTTTCTCTGCCCGACCTGGTCAACCTGGGCCACACCTGGGTCTTCGCCATCACGCGCCACCACAACCGCGTGCCCCGGGAGGGCCGCCCGGAGGCGGAGGCAGAGGCCCCCAGCCGACCTCCAACCCTCCTGGTGGAACCATATCTGCGCATTGAGCAGTTTCGCATTCCCCGGGACCGCCTGGTGGGCCGCAGCCGGCCAGGGCTCTACAGCCATCTCTTGGACCAGCTCTATGAGCTGAACGTGCTGCCTCCGACCGCGCGCCGTAGCCGCCTGGGCGTCCTCTTTTGCCCGCGCCCCGATGGCACGGCCGACATGCACATCATCATCAACGGCGAGGACATGGGTCCGAGCGCCCGGGGACTGCCAGCTGCGCAGCCCCTTTATGCGGTGGTGGACCTGTTTGCTTCCACCAAGAGCGTGCGCCTTGTCCAGCTCGAGTATGGCTGTAGGTATCCCTGGGCAGCGACCCCTCCTGGTTCAGTGTAGGTACAGGAATCTAGTAGGGCTCCGTTGCCCATGTGCTAGGCCTTGGTCTGTCCGGCACTAGTTTAAGAGCGGGAGAATCTAGCTTCAAATTGCACCTCTGCTTGTGATCTTGCACAAGCCTCTACCTGGTTTTGGGCCTTGGTACCCATCTTGGCTGATTGATTAAGATGCCCTACAAGTTCCCTTTTAGTTTTGATAGTGTTTCCTGTATTCACCTAGGGCAGGGATTCTAAACCAATTTTAGATATTAGGGGCCTCTTTGAGAATTGTTTGCCCTTTTCTTAGAAATATGCTTGGCCGGGCACGGTGGCTCACACCTGTAATCCCAGCACTTTGGGAGGGGGAGGCAGACAGATCACTTGAGGCCAGGAATTCGAGACCAGCCTGGTCAACATGGTGAAAGCCTGTCTCTACTAAAAATACAAAAATTAGCTGGGTGTGGTGGCATGTGCCTATAATCCCAGCTATTCAGAAGGCTGAGGCAGGAGAGTCACTTGAACCCGAGAGGTGGAGGTTGCAATGAGCTGAGATCTCACCAGTGCACTCCAGCCTAGGCAACAGAGCGAGACTCTGAAAAAAAAACAGAAAGAAAGAGAGAGAGAGAGGAAGAGAGAGACAGAAAGGAAGCAAGCAAGCAAGCAAGCTAGCTCAAACCTGGGCAACAAAGTGAGACCCCATCTGTACAAAAAATTAAATAATTATCTGGGCATGGTGGTGCATGCCTGTAGTCCCAGCTATTTGGGAGGCTAAGGCAGGAGGATCGCCTGAGCCCAAGAATTGAAGGCTGCAGTTCACTGACCACTGCACTTCAGCCTGGGTGACAGAGCAAGACCCTCTCTCTTTAAATAAAAAAAAAAGAAAGAAAGAAAGAAAGAAACATGCTCATAGACTTGGGCATATTGGCTTCGAGGCATAACAAACCCCAGACTGAGAGCTTCTTACTGCTGAGTATGATTCATTATAGCTCTGGTAAGCATTGTAGTTATACCTCTCATCACATTTCATGAATTCAATGCACCAGAACCCTCTTTGTGCCAGGCCTGTGCTGGAGGCTTCAGTTGCACAGGCAAATCAGACACTACCCCTGCCCCCAGAAGCTGCTAAGTGAACGAGGAAGGGATTGTGCTAAGTGTTATGATATAAACAGGGTTGCAGCTTTGTGATAGCTCTCAGGAAGAGGTGCTTCTCTCAGCCCCATGAAGAGCCCCATGAAGCAGGCTGGGCCCAGAGAGCAGTAAGGACTTGCCCACATTTAATGGCAAAGTGGGGACCATGACCTAGATCTTCTGGGTCTTGGCCTCAGACCCACCCTCCAGTTCAGTTTGCCTTTCACAGTCTTCTTCCCACAGTGCCATCCCTGCAGACTCTGTGCCGCCTAGTGATACAGAGGAGCATGGTGCACCGGCTGGCCATTGATGGGCTCCACCTGCCCAAAGAACTTAAGGACTTCTGCAAGTATGAGTGAAGACCCGCAGCACACCAGAGCAGAGCTGCATCCTGGGGCCCCAGACCTGTGGCTGGCTGGTCCGAAGTTGGCCACATTGCTGCCAGCCAGGACAAGAAATAAACAGCCAATGCTGACATCTTGATCGCTGGAAGGTCTCCTTGCCCCTACAGCCTATGAGAGGCACTTCATTTAGAATCACTGCAGGTCAGCAGGTCGGAGCAAGAGAGCAGGGGTCCCTAGGATGGCTGCTTGTTAGAGTCATCTTAGGATATGTAAAGAGTGCTGGTGTCCCACATCCCATCCCTAGGGATTCGTATTTGATTTGTTGGGAAATTAGGCCTAGATATTGTTTTTTGTAAAAGCTTCTCAAGAGATTCTCATGTACAGCCAGGGTTGAGAAGTATATCCCTAGAATAGAGGTTCCAACTTTGTCATATATTATAATCACTTGAGGAATTTTGAAAAATACCAATACCTGGCCTGTAATCCCAGCACTTTGGGAGGCCGAGGTGGGCAGATCATTTGAGGTCAGGAGTTTGAGACCAGCCTGGCCAACATGGTGAAACCCTGTCTCTACTAAAAATACAAAAGTTAGCCAGGTGTGGTGACAGGTGCCTGTAGTCCCAGCTACTCGGGAGGCTGAGGCAGGAGAATCGCATGAACCCAGGAGGCAGAGGTTGCAGTGAGCTGAGGTCTTGCCCCTGCACTCCAGCCTTCTAGTCATGGTGACAAAGTGAGACTCCATCTCAAAAAAAGAAAAAGAAAAATAGCAATACTGGGTCTGACCCCAAGTCTTACTCCGCAAGGCATGAAGCACTTGGCTCCACAGATAAGGATATCAAGGAACAAAACTATCTGGATGACTCATTCAAGGTTAGGGCAAGAACCTAGAACACCCAGCTCCTGGTCTGGTGCTCTTTTAACCTCATCCTATTGTCATGTCCAGGTTCTAGAATGAATAGGTCAATGCTGTAAAGTGGATTCCAAGTGTAAAGGGGAGGGTCTATGAGGTGACATTCTAGAAGGGTGAAGGAGGACAGGAGGCAGATCACTATTCCCTCACAAACCGGGGCTTTGGGGAAGCCATGTCCTACTTCAGGACTCCACAAACTCATCCAGGTCCTCTGCCTTCTGGCCAAGGTGAGCGGGGGCACCTGCAATTGGAGGGAGCACGGCAGCTTCTCCTGAGAAGTTGCTTTCTGGCTCTGGGGAGGTGGTGGTTCTGCTGGGCATTTGGGGGCTGGCCCTAGAATCAATTCTTTTAGAAGAAAAGCCATTCCAAACATCCTTGCCAATCAATAACTACCCGCTTGCTCACTATTCATTAATTCAACAAACACTTCTCCATCACCTACTCCGTGTCGGGGACTGGGAGTGTGGATATGAGTAACACCTAGTTCCCAACCTCTAGACAGTCTGCTGGGGCTGGTCTTAGTTACTTCCCCAAGCTCTGCTCCCATGCCCTGCCCCTCAGGGCCCCCTCCTCAAAGAACCGAGAATAACATTCCATTTCATTCCTGTCTCTGCAGGTGGGGCTGCTTCTCCAGGCTTGTCCCTTGGCCTCTGTAGTCCTGTAGAACCAGTGGTGGTGGCCTCTGGTGGAACAGGCCCACTGAGTCAGAAAGCTGAGCAGGTGGCACCTGCTGCCCAGGCCTGGGGCCCAGCCCTGGCAATGCCACAAGCCAGGGGCTGCCCTGGGGGGACTAGCTGGGAGACACTACGGAAGGAATACAGCCGAAACTGCCACAAATTCCCGCATGTGAGGCAGCTGGAGAGCTTGGGCTGGGACAATGGCTACTCCAGAAGCAGAGCCCCTGACCTGGGTGGCCCCAGCAGGCCTAGGCCCCTGATGCTGTGTGGGCTGTCACCACGGGTTCTACCGGTACCCTCTGAGGCAGTGGGGAAGGAGGCCAGCTCCCAGCCTGACATCTGCATCCTCACCCTCGCTATGATGATCGCTGGCATCCCCACCGTGCCCGTCCCAGGCGTTCGGGAAGAGGACCTGATCTGGGCCGCTCAAGCTTTCATGACGGCCCATCCGGAGCCAGAGAGTGCTGTGGAGGGGGCGCAGTGGGAGCAGGCGCATGCCCACACAGCCTCTGGGAAGATCCCCCTAGTGAGATCTAACAGGGGCCAGCCTCCTGGCTCCTGCTTGTAGATGGATGAAATAGCACCAGATATGTAGGGTGGCTTCTCTGTATAGTTCTTGGGCAGACAGGGTTGGGAGGAGGGCCTACGGCAGGGATGGGGATAGAGCTGGTGGTTGAGCCATTCTGACAAATTCCAGTCCTTCATCAGGGACTTCCAGACCCTAAAGTTTCTCCAGATACCACTAAGACAGGAGATAGGTTTTGTCAGGTAGATACAATGGAAATTATCTGAGGTAGGGGCCCCTGCTTGGAGAGTTGAGGCTGCTTTTATGTTGTTTTGAAGACTTGATCAGAATTTTTTTTTTTTTGAGATAGGGTCTCACTCTGTCACCGATGCTGGAGTGCAGTGGCACGATCACAGCTCACTGCAGCCTCGACCTCCAGGGCTCAAGTGATCTTCTTACCTCAGCCTTCCTGAGTAGCTGGGACTACAGGCATGTGCTCCATCCAGCTAATTTTTGTATTTTTTTAAAGAAGGGGTTTTGCCATGTTGTCCAGGCTGCTCCAATCTGCCTGTTTTGGCCTCCCAAGGTGTTGGGATTACAGGGGTGAGCCGCCATACCTGGCCTACACAGAATTTCTTTTTTTTTTTTCTTTTTCTTTTTTAGACAAGAGTTTTGCTCTGTCACCCAGGCTGGAGTGCAATGGCATGATCTCGGCTCACTGCAACCTCCACCTCCCAGGTTCAAGCGATTCTCCTGCCTCAGCTTCCCAAGTAGCTGGGATTACAGGTGCCTGCCACTACGCCCGGCTAATTTTTGTATTTTTAGTAGAGACAGGGTTTCACCATGTTGGTCAGGCTGGTCTCAAACTCCCGACCTCAGGTGATCCGCCTGCCTCGGCCTCCCAAAGTGCTGGGATTACAGGTGTGAGCCACCACGCCTGGCCAGAATTTGTTATATTAAGTCCTAGGCATTTGAATTCTCCTCTTGCCTTAAATTTCCCAGCATGTTGAAGGCAGGTAATAGGACCATAGGCAAGGAAGGAAAATTAATACTTAATTGAGCACCCACTAGGTATGCCTGCTCTGTAAACATACCCTGTGGAGATCCCCATTTTTACAGATAATCAGGCTGAGGTTTAGAGGGGAAACTTATCCTAGTAAGTCTCATAGCTAGTAAAAGGCAGAACCAGGTACAAAAATCAAGCAGGGAAGGAACCAACCAGGATTCACATGTTGTATAACACTCTAAAGTCTATTCTCTCCATGATATACCCTAAACTGCCTTCTATGGAACAAAAAAAACCCTAGACAAGTGGTAGAATATGCAACATTCAGTTTTATTGACCCCAGGATGGGACAAGGAAAAAGGTTCAGGGAGCCTGGCTGAGTCAGCTCCCCAGAGGGGCCTCTTCCCCTGTAGGAAGCCTCCCAGCCCAGCTCACTTAAAGGAGACGGGTTAAGTGAGTCATCTCATGACTGGGGCAACTGCTACCAAGCCCCAAACCTCACCCTCACCACCTGATGTTTTATCTCTTATCTTAGACCAGGGGTTGCCATTTATTTTATATTTTTTTAGATGGAGTCTCGCCCTCCCAGGCTGGAGTGCAGTGGCAGCAAGATCTTGGCCTACTGCAACCTCTGCCTCCCAGGTTCAAGCGATTCTCCTGCCTCAGCCTCCCGAGTAGCTGGGATTACAGGGTGCCCGCCACCACGCCTCGCTAATTTGTGTATTTTTAGTAGAGACGGGGTTTCACTATGTTGGCCAGGCTGGTCTTGAACTCCTGACCTCAAGTGATCTGTCCACCTCAGCCTCCCAAAATGCTGGGATTACAGGCGTGAGCCACCATGCCCAGCTGGATTGCCTGTTTTTGTAAGACCTTTGAGCTAAGAATGGTTTTTACCTTATGAAAATGTTAAAACAGGCCGGGTGCGGTGGCTCACGCCTGTAATCCCAGCACTTTGGGAGGCCGAGAGGTGGGTAGATCACGAGGTCAGGAGATCGAGACCATCCTGGCTAACACGGTGAAACCCCGTCTCTACTAAAAATACAAAAAATTAGCTGGGCGTTGTGGCGGGTGCCTGTAGCCCCAGCTACTCGGGAGGCTGAGGCAAGAGAATGGTGTGAACCCAGGAGGCGGAGCTTGCAGTGAGCAGAGATCGCACCACTGCACTCCAGCCTGGGCGACAGAGACAGACTCCTTCTCAAAAAAAAAAAAAAAAGAAAATATTAAAACCAAGAATATACAACAGAGACTGTATGTGGCCACTTGAGTAAACTAAACAGATTAAGATTTGCTGACTCCTGTCTCATTGAGCTAGACACATGCTAGGTAGCAGGCCATGGTAGATGAGAAGACCCTTGAACCTTGTCCTTGTTCTGGAAGGAGGGCCCACGGAAGTACAACAGTGTAAGGGAGTGTGTGTGTGTGTGTGTGTGTGTGTACGGGTGGATGTGAGTGTGCACAGGTGCATAAGCATCTCTGGGCATCGAGAATAATCAGAGTTGGACCTGCTCATAAGGCCCAATCCAGCTGTCGGCCAGTTCCCGCAGGGTGCTATACCTCCGTTCAAACTCCTCCTTGGTGCACTGCTGCAACAGCTGACCCACCTCCTCAGTGAGGTGAGTCACTGCCAGGTGCTTATCCAGGGTCTCACTCCACTTGCTGCCCAGGATGCTGTCTAGACTGGTAGCACAGCCTGCCGTCCACTGAGCTGGCAGCATGTCAGGCTGGAGCACCTGGCGGCGGGCACTGAGCATGGCTAGGATGTGGCGGCAGGGCAGGTGGAAGGCCTGGTTAAAGTAGCAGCTGCAGCTGGCAGGGGGCTGGGGCTGCACCTTATGGGTATCTTCCAGGATCTGTATGTTCATCTTTTCTGAGCCAGAGCCAATGAGGTGTGTGGATTTCTGGACCACAGCAAGCTCGCCCAGGCAGAGTTGGGCTGCTGGCCCTGTGCAGATGGCATTGAGGGAGTGCTGGATGTGGGATTCTACCAGCTGCTCCACTTTGGGGCTTTCGGGGATGGTGTCTGAGGGAGCATGATTGTTCTGGGCACACAGGCCCTGGTTGAAGTTTGCCTTGTCTGCAGAGTTCTGCTGCATGTAACGGAACAGAGAAGCCATACCTTGTTTCTCAGATGGGGTGGTACCAAAGAACTGGCTGAGGATGCGGGTGGTGACCTCGAGGCTCTGGAAGTAGCGGCTACTCTCAGCTCGGCTTCTCCAGCGGTGAGCCAGCCAGATGCGGTCATTGAGCAGCCAGTGTGAGTGAAGCTCGGGCAGCTTGGCTGGAGGGATGCAGTTGCTCAGGAGTGTATACAACTTTCTCAGGTTGCCTGCTGTGGCTGAGCACATTGTGCTCTGCAGGGAGGTCAGGAGCAGCCTTTCCACAGGCCGTTCAAGGGACAGCTGATAGAACTTGGCCTGGAGGAACTTACAAATGTGGAAGGCTGAGAGAAGGACCTCAGCTGTGGGGAACTCCATGGCTAGGGTAGGCAGTGGAAGGAAATGAGGATCCACCAGGATGGTACAGACTCTCTCCCATGCTGGGTTAAACTTCTTGAATACCTGGAACATCTGGGCCAGGCCTTCAGTGTCCTCCTTGGCAGGGATGGCAAAGTAGACTGCTCGGGCAAGATGACCCTCCAGCTGCACCCGAGGTCCATCCACCAGGAAGGTATATAAGACCTTACCCCTTGGGTTATAGGTCCGGTGGATAAATAAGATCTCAGGGAAATGGTCAAAGACACTCTGCATAAAGCAGCTCTGGTAGTTGAAGGTATCTAACTGGGCAGTCTTGTTAACCTGGTGCAGCAGCATAGGTGGGCTTGAGTCCTTAATCAGGAGCCCGTTCAGCATTGTCAGGGCCATGGGAGAGACGGGAGCTGTCCAAATGCCAAGGTCAAAATACTTTCTTTGCAGG
Source organism: Pongo pygmaeus (assembly GCF_028885625.2). Lineage (NCBI taxonomy): Eukaryota > Metazoa > Chordata > Mammalia > Primates > Hominidae > Pongo > Pongo pygmaeus. The sequence continues at coordinate 48,438,078 of NC_072394.2, read as the reverse complement.
GCAGCTGACCACGAGGCTTTGAGTCTCTCAAGCATCAAGTAAGTTGAGGCTGGAGGCTAGACAATCATTCCCAGATCTTTTTCCAAAGATGGGCCTATGGAGAGGAACAGAGGTTTAAGGAGACAGCAGGGACCTGGCTCTTCAATTATTCATCCACACAATATTTGTCAAACACTTACTATATGTCAGCACTGTTCTAGGGGAAGATACACAATAAACATGTAAACAAATAAGCAAAGATATATCCAATAATGAAGCTTACAAAGACCATAAACCTGAGTAACATGTCAGAGAGTAAGCTGGGGAAGGGAGGGATACTTTAGTTAAAGTGGTAATGGAAGGCCTCTCAGGGGAGAAGGATGACATTGGAGCTGAAATCTAAATGATAAGAAATTAGCTATGGAAAGATATAGTTCCAGGGGATTTAAATAGGTACAGCCAGAGCTGCATATGGCCTTTTAAAAAAAATAGCATTCTAGCCAGGTGCAGTGGCTCACACCTGTAATCCCAGCACTTTGGGAGGCCGAGGTGGGCAGATAACTTGAGGTCAGGAGTTCGAGACCAGCCTGGCCAACATGGTGAAACCCCGTCTCTACTAAAAATACAAAAAGAATTAGCTGGGCGTGGTGGCCCGTGCCTGTAGTCTCAGCTACTCGGGAGGCTGAGGCAGGAGACTTGCTTGAACCCAGGAGGCCAAGGTTGCAGTGAGCCGAGATTGCACCACTGCACTCCAGCTCTGGGTGACAGAGTGAAACTCCGTCTCAAAAAATAAAATAAAAATATGATTTTATATTTATAAATGACTGATTGGCATCCATTCTTTCCTTTGGTCCTGGTATGTATAAGAGAACTGCAATTGCTCCAAACTTGCTGTGTTATCTTGGGCAAGTCAATGACCCTCTCTGAGCCTCAATCCCTTCCACCATAAAATATGGCTAACAAATGTGCATAGCTTCTCCCGCCTCTACTATATCCCTCTTTTAGCAGCAATACTCTATTCCATTGTTTCCTCTATTTGGCCCCAGACCGAGTTACTGTCCTCATTTTACAGATGATAAACTAAGGCTCAAAGAAGCTAAGTGACTTGCCCACCATTACTCTGTAAGTAGCTGAAAGTTTAGTCTTTGGTTCGGGATCCTGACCGCTGTCCACAGTACCTGGGGTCCAAAAACCAACAGAGAGGGAATACGGCCTTTGACCTCTCACCTCTAACCTGGGTGGGAGATGTGGATGTCTGACGTTCCCAGAGTCCAGCTGGAGCCGGATGAGAAGAAAACCTCCCTCCCATCCCTTTGGGAGCTGTGTGACAGCTGACTGCGGTGATCCGCTGTCTCACACTTCCACCCCTTCAGGAAGCACTCACCCACAGCCAGGCTCCGTCGCCATTTCTCCCTATTTGACCCTGCCTCCGACTCTGACTGACATCCAAACTTACCAACCACAGCGTCAGCATCACAGTGACTCGGACCAATGTCTGAGGAATTCGCTTTCAGGCTTTAGCGCCACGGACCAATCGTAGCGTGACGACTCGCGGGCGGGCCGTGTTGCCAGGGTTACAAGGAGCTGGCTGGAGGTAAAGATACTTGCATCTGCGAGAGCTGAGCCTTGAAGCTGGAGCTCTGGGGCCTCCCTTCAGGCTAGGCGACTGGAAGGACACGTTACTATGGAAACTCCCTCAAAGGCAGAAAATGAAAAGGAAAATAAATAGCACATATATATATATATATATTTATTTATTTATTTTTTTTTTTTGAGATGGAGTCTCGTACTGTCGCCTGGGATGGAGTGCAGTGGCAAGATCTCGACTCACAGCAACCTCCGCCTCCCGGGTTCAAGCGATGATTCTCCTGCCTCAGCCTCCTGAGTAGCTGGGATTACAGGCACCCGCCACCACGCCCAGTTAATTTTTTGTATTTTTAGTAGAGACGGGGTTTCACCCTGTTGGCCAGGCTGGTCTCGAACTCCTGGCCTCGTGATTCGCCCACCTTAGGCTCCCGAAGTGCTGGGATTACAGGCGTGAGCCACCGCGGGTTTTGTTTTGTTGTGTGTGTGTGTGTGTGTGTGTGTGTGTGTGTGTCAAACTCTAAAGCCCCTGGAGTTTAGGAAACAGTGCATATATAGTCGTAACGCATATTCTACCTTGTGGGGAAACTGAGTTCCAGGTCTCAAATTCTACTCCTCCTTCGGGGATCAGGAGCCCAACTTTTAGATCTGAGGAAATCCAGATCCCCTTAAACAAGCCAAAACTTGACATTCTCTAGCCCGACCCCCTCCAGTATTCTACAGAATGGTGCCATGACTCATTTAGGGTCCTACTACAGTAGGGCAAGGGCCTACTGACTGGTCTCTTGTCCTCAGTTCTCTTGGAGATGGCAGACTTAGAAAGCTGGGTGTTTACCAGGCCTTGGAGGATTAAGATTACCAACTAGCAACATCAAATCAGTGTTGGTACTTAAGCATCAAAAATGTTATTGGGCCGGGTGCGGTAGGTCATGCCTTTAATCCCAGCACTTTGGGAGGCTGAGGCAGGTGGATTGCCTGAGATCAGGAGTTCAAGACTAGCCCAACCAACATGGTGAAACCCCATCTCTAAATACAAAAAATTAGGCAGGCGTGGTGGCGCATGCTTATAATCCCAGCTACTCGGGAGGCTGAGGCAGAATCGCTTGAACCCTGGAGGCGGAGATTGCAGTGAGCTGAGATTCTGCCATTGCACTCTAGCCTGGGCAACAAGCAACAAGAGCGAAACTCCATCTCAAGAAAAAAAAAAAAAAAAGGTGCTTATGTAAACCTAGAGGGGAAATTTGGGATTAGAACAGGCCAACATGCTAATTTTTACAGAGGAAACTGAGGTCAAAGAAATTGCCCACAGTTCCCCAGCAAGTTGCTGGCAGTCAAGTCTAAGATTCAGGTTTTTCCCCCACACCCTCCAGTCTATTTGGCCTCTTCCCACTAGAATATAAGGAAACCTGAAATCAGCCTTGAAGGCTTGGTTGTAGGAAGGGGACAAATTAAGATGCAGATTGCCAAATCCTTGAATGTGAGGCATCAGGTTCTATTTGGCTCCACAACCCCATTAAGTTGCTAATATTCAATTTTCTTTTCTTTTTTTTCTTTTTTTTTTTGTGTGTGTTGTTTTTTGCTTGAGATAGAGTCTTACTCTGTCACCCAGGCTGGAGTGTGGTGGCGTGCTCTAGGTGCACTGCAACCTCTGCCTCCTGGGTTCAAGCGATTCTCCTGCCTCAGCCTCCCAAGAAGCTGGGATTACAGGTGCGCCACCACGCCTGGCTAATTTTTGTATTTTTAGTAGAACAGTGTTTCGCCATGTTGGCCAGGCTGGTCTCGAACTCCTGACCTCAGATGATCCACCAGCCTTGACATCCCAAAGGGCTGGGATTATGAGTGTGAGCCACTGCGCCTGGCCTCAATTTTCTTTAAAATTAATAAATCCACCTAGAGCACTCACTTCCTAACTGTAAAGTCGAGTCCTATTTCTATGCAATTCCTCTTCCTTCCCTGATCAAGCAGAACACATTTCCCTTGTTTGTTTATTAAAAACAACTTTAATATGAATAAAAAGTTACAAATAAGATTCTTCATAAAGAGCAGCAACAGCCAAAGATCATCCTCATTCCCTTTGTCCCTGAAAACAGGCCCTTTTACCAGACCGATTTTGTCTCACCCTATCCTGAGGCAGGGATTCATCTTTGCAGGGCAAATAAGATCTGATCTCAGGGGCTGGGGGAGGAAGAGGGTGACCTTGCAGCACGGAGATAACTTTGGCCTTGAACAACGACTGAGGCTCCCAAGGAATGCCAAAAGTAGGGCTGAAAAGGGGGAGATTGAAAGGACTGTCACACAGTGGAGTTCCTCTCTACTGTAACAATATTCCTAGCCCTACCTAGGAAGACATTGGCTAAAATGCTGACCCCCAGTATGTCCTGCCCACTTTAAACTCTCACACTTCCAAGGAGAAGTGTTTGTGGTCCAATGCTTTAGCTAAAGTGCTTCAATAATGCATGACAGCTGTAGCAGGAGGGAATCCCTCCCCTTCTTCTTGCTTTCCCCAGAGGAAAGGGAGGCGGCCCACGTCCTTAAAGTCTCCTGGCTGCTGAAGGAACTCAGATGGCTGGGAGGTGCCAGCCCAGATATCCACAATCTTGCGCAGGGTGGAGTAGCGTTCCTCCAGCTCTGGCCCCTCGGTCTGCATGAGCAGGTTTGCTAACTCCCTGCTTAGGTCCTGAATCATGTCGTTCCGTCCTTGCTTCTCAGGCTGGCCTGTGTTTGGGATCACACCACGATCCTGGAGCTCCCCATTGGGCCCAAGGAGGTGCTGGTACTTCTTCTGCCACCGGCGGCACACCATGGCTTCACCAACCGGCTGCTGGCTGGTGTGCAGTAGAGCCAAAATGTGTCGGCATGGCAGGTGGTACCACTGTTGAAAGGAACAGCTGCAGCTACAGCCATCTTTGCTAACCTGGTGAGAGTCCTCTAGCAGCTGAACGTCCACTGAAGAGCCAGCCATGTCCACCAGGTGGGTGGAGTTCTGTACCACCTCCCACTCATTGTGGCACAGCTTGTAGGCTAGTTCAGAGCCACTCTGGTGCAAGGTGTCCAGCATGCCAACCTGCGAGGGCAGCACCTGTGACTGCTGCTGTACCTGTACCTGCTGTGGATCTGGCTTGGTCTCTTCTACAGGGAGGCTGGTAAGGCTCTCTCCACAGATTCCAAAAGCCTTCTTGGACTTCAGTGGCATGCTTGCCGGCCGAGCTCTCTTTAACTTGGGAGGAGCTGTGGGCAAGTTCTTCAAGCCTTTGGTATTAAAGAAGTCTATGTAATCCACAAAGCAGAGGATGCAGTCCAGCAGGGACTGCTGTTCCCGAAAGAGGCTTGACACCTTGCTGGTGACAATGTCTAGGCTGTCCATGTAGGTGTTACACGCAAGCAGGCCCTTCCTAACATGCACGTACCACAGCAGTTCACAGGTGAACCAGTGGGCCTGCAGGAATTTGAAGAGATCCTCATCCAGTAGGGCCTGGGACATCTGGCAGAGATTTTTCAGGCTGGCTTCGGAAGTGACAAACACGGCCTCCCGCAGGGCTTCCTTCATGAGCCTTTTAAAGGATGGATTTGCTGAACTACGATGCAACTTCTTCTCCAAGAGTCGAGTTGTGTGGTAGATGGAAAGGAGGATGCGGGCAGCAGGAAAGATCTCCTGCAGGATAGCCCGGTAATGGAATGAAGGGTCCACAAAGACCACCCTGACCTTGGGCCAATCGGAGTTGAACTCTGTGAAGATGCTCAGCATCTTGGCCACAGAGGTGGCTGTCTCCGCCTTGAGCACAGCAAAGTGCACCACTCGACTTTCTCGTTCCTTGTTCTCCACCAAGAAAGCATAGAGGATGTGGCCCTGGGTGTTCTCCACCCGGTGTAGCAAGAGATTCTCTGGGAAGCGGATGAACAGGTCGCTCATCTTACTGCTCTGGAAGCTGAGCCGGTCCAGGTGTTGGCTGTCACCCACACTGAAGGAAGCCATGGAACCCTCATCTACCTTAAGAAAGTTCTTCATCACTTTTGCTATCTTGGCCAGGTCAGAAGGAGTGATGCCTTCCTGCTCTGGCTTTGAGGATACTTGTACCTTATCTAGGCAAAATGATGGCTCAACCAGGGACTTCTCAGCAGTGTCAAGGTCTTTTTTGGTTGTGGGCTGCACAGGCTGGAGTCTCTGCAGGCACATTGTCTTCTGAGATTTGCCAGTGGTGTCTCCTCCAGGACTAGCCACTTTAGAGTCACCATGTATGTGCTGTGTGTTTAGTTCACTGATAAATAGTCTATCTAGTCTCTCGTTGTACCTTAGGAGCAAGTATGCTGGGCACATGTCTGCCTCTCGCGTTCTCTTCCTGTTTGACTGGGTCCGAATGCAGACAAATTTCACCTGCACATACCTAGGGAAGGTAGAGGTGACAATGAGAAAGGTGCTGACCACCCCCCACCCCTTATAAAGATAAGACACCCCTTATAAAGATAAGACCCTGAAGGGGGCTGGGTACAGTGGCTCATGCCTATAACCCCAGCACTTTGGGAGGCCGAGGCAGGAGGATCACTTGAGCCCAGGAGTTTGAGACCAGCCTGGGCAACATGGCGAGACCCTGGCTCTACAAAAAATTTAAAAATCAGCCAGGTGTGGTGGTGTGTTCCGGTGGTGTGTCCTCCAGCTATTCAGGAGGCAGAGAAGGGAGGATCGCTTCAGCCTGGGAGGTTAAGGCTGCAGTAAGCCATGTTCATGCCACTGCACTCCAGCCTGGGCAACAGAGTGAGACCCTGTCTCAAAAAAAACAAACAAACGGCTGGGAGCGGTGGCTCATGCCTATAATCCCAGCACTTTGGGAGGCCGAGATGGGCGGATCACCAGAGGTCAGGAGTTCAAGACCAGCCTGACCACCAACATGGAGAAACCCTGACTCTACTAAAAATACAAAATTAGCCGGGCATGGTGGTGCATGCCTGTAGTCCCAGCTACTCAGGAGGCTGAGGCAGGAGAATCGCTTGAACCCGGGAGGTGGAGGTTGCGGTGAGCCGAGATCGCGCCATTGCACTCCAGCCTGGGCAACAAGAGCAAACTTCCGTCTCAAAACAAAAAAACAAAAAACAAACAAACAGAAAAAAACCCATAGGCTCAAGTGTAGTGGTTCCCAACTGTGGTCCCAACTACTCGGGAGGCTGAGGCTGGAGGATTGCTTGAGCTCAGGAGTTTGAGGCTGCAGTTAGCTCTGATTTGTGCCACTGCACTCCAGCCTAAGCAACAGACCAAGAGTTTATCTCTTTTTTTTCAAAAAAAGAAAAGGATTTATATATTAATAGAATTAAGGAAGGCCGGGCATGGTGGCTCACGCCTGTAATCCCTGCACTTTGGGAGGCCAAGGAGGGCAGATCACAAGGTCAGGAGTTTGAGACTAGCCTGGCCAACATAGTGAAACCCTGTCTCTGTTAAAAATACAAAAAATTAGCCAGGTGTGGTGGCAGGCACCTATAATCCCAGCTACTCGGGAGGCTGAGGCAGATAATCCCTTGAACCTGGGAGGCAGAGGTTGCAGGCCGAGATCACGCTATTGTACTCCAGCCCGGGCAACAGTGCAAGACCCCGTCTCAAAAACAAACAAACAAACAAATAGAATTAAGGAAAGAAGGAAGGCTGGGTGCTGTAGCTTATGCCTGTAATCCCAGCACTTTGGGAGGCCAAGGTGGGAGGACTGCTTGAGATCAGCCTGGGCAACACAGCAAGAGACTGTCTCTAATTAAAAAAAAATTTTGGCCAGGCGCGGTGGCTCACGCCTGTAATCCCACCACTTTGGGAGGCTAAGGCGGGCAGATCACGAGGTCAGGAGATGGAGACCATCCTGGCTAACACAGTGAAACCCCGTCTCTACTAAAAATACAAAAGATTAGCTGGGCATGGTGGCAGGCGCCTGTAGTCCCAGCTACTTGGGAGGCTGAGGCAGGAGAATGGTGTGAACCCGGGAGGCGGAGCTTGCTTGCAGTGAGCCGAGATCGCGCCACTACACTCCAGCCTGGGTGACAGAGTGAGACTCTGTCTAAAAAAAAAAAAAAAATGTATATATATATATGTTAAAATTAAAATCCCTCCAAATCAGGGCATGTGTTCTCAGGATCTCCTGAGGGTTGTGTCGTAGGGAAAAAAACAATAATAACAACAACAACAAAATCCCCATGAACCAAGAAGAGATTTACATTAACTCTCCAGTCCCAAAGTAGTCAGCTCTTTCTTTAAGAGCCTCTCCAACTCCAGCTCCCTTCATATTCCTCTACCGCACTTCTAAGCCCAGACTTCATTCTCTCTTGGTTGCCATTTATAGCTGCCAACAATTCACCCTGAGGCAGGACAAGAGGGCAAATAGACAAGCAGCAGCAGCAGAGTACTTAGCTGGTTACTCCCCTGTTTAAAATGTCCCCATCGTTTGTCTTTTGGGAACTACCGTTGTCTCTTCCCTCTCCAGAGAGCAAAGATAAAAGCGAGGCCCCAAGGACATTGGACTAGATCAGTGGTTCTCAACTGAACTTTTCAGGGCCTTTTGGGGCTAGGGAATGTTTGGTCCTCCTTTTGAAGAGACAAGATTACTGCTCATCTTTCTTTTTGAGACAAAGTCTCACTCTGTCACCCAGGCTGGAGTGCAGTGGTGTAATCTCAGCTCACTGTAACCTCCACCTCCGGGGTTCAAGTGATTCTCCTGCCTCAGCCTCTCGAGTAGCTGGGACGACAGGTGTGCAGCACTGCACCTGGCTAATTTTGTATTTTCAGTAGAGTCAGGGTTTCACCATGTTGGCCAGGCTGATCTCGAACCCCAGACCTCAAGTGATCTACCCGCCTCAGCCTCCCAGGGCGTGAGCCACCGCGCTCGGCCTCTTTCTTTCTTTTTTGAGACAAGGTCTCACTGTTGCAGGTTGGTGTCGAACTTCTGGGCTTCAGCAATCCTCCCACCTTAGCCTCCCAAGTAGCTGGGATTACAGGCATGAGCCACTACATCTGGCTTCTGCTCATGTTTCATTTGAAGAAAAATGTCCACATCCTAAGAAAATTTGATAACCACTGGGCTAGATGATATTTAGGGTCTTTTCCAGCTTTGTCATTCTAGGCTTAAAGTGATGATTCAAAAGACAGGGGCAGTTAAATTGAGTATCTGTTCTTTTCTTATCTCTATTCAACCAGTTTCAAGGCCCACATCGGTGTCACCATCTTAGAAAGCCTTTGTGGATGCCCCCAAGCCATAGTAATTGCTCCTGCCTCTGAATTCATAGCATTTATTTATAAGACTTAGCAGATTCTCTGGGTGGCACTATATCTAATGGCTAAAGAGAGGGGACTCTGGAGGCTGACTGGATTTGAATGCTGGCTCTACTACTCATAAGCTGTTCACCCTTAGGCAAGCCAATCACCTCTCTGTATACAGTTTCCTCATCATAAAATGAGATAATCTCATTACGGTTGTTATTAAGACTAAATGAGCCACAGGTAAAATATTTAGTCCAAAGCCTGATTCAGCCTTTTGTTTACGCTAAATACAAGTTAGCTATTATTATTACAGCTTTTATGCCTTGTGACATTTTCTTAGATGTTTATCCAGTGCCTTTCCAATTGGATGGGAATGTCCTCAAGTGTCAGGACTATTATTCCTCATGGTAGTCCAAGCCTCTAACACAGTGCTGTGCCTTTAGCAGATGCTTATTTTTATTTTTTATTTTTTGAGATGGAGTTTCACTCTTGTTGCCCAGGCTGGAATGCAATGGCTCGATCTCGACTCACTGCAACCTCCGCCTCCTAGGTTCAAGCGATTCTCCTGCGTCAGCCTCCCAAGTAGCTGGGATTACAGGCATGCGCCACCATGCCCGGCTAATTTTGTATTTTTAGTAGAGATGGGGTTTCACCATGTTGGCCAGGCTGGTCTTGAACTCCTGACCTCAGATGATCCGCCCACCTCAGCCTCCCAAAGTGTTGGGATTACAGGCGTGAGCCACTGCGCCCTGCCCAGCAGATGCTTATGGATGATGTACTGGATGAATGGATCATGGACCACCAATGACTGGGATGGGCCACACCCTTCCCTCCTCAGGGAGTACCCCAGCTCAAAGACCAGGGGAAGGGAAAAAAAATCTCACTCCCTGGCCTGACGTGGCATAGCCTAGAAGGCCCACCTGCACTTTTCCAAATACTCTAATCCAGCTGGTCCAGTTTGCTCACCCTGTGGGGTAAGCTTGGGAAAACAGGATGTGTGAGTCTCACAGTAACAGGGTGGAGGGGCTTGGGGCTGAGAGTGTACCTATTGCGTGCACAGTGCGGGGGTGGTGCCATCTCTAGCTCTGGGCCAGGAAGGGCTGGAGCCGTCCAGTAGTACAGCGAGGCCAGTGAGGGGTGACCACTGTATGGTCTCTGCTTGTCTCTCCAGCCTTGTTTTCATCACCTTGTTTTTTGTGTCCTAGAAAAACAAAATGCCTACAACTTTGTGTATTCACCATGCTCTGTCTCACCTTTGTGCATGTTTGTCCCTTTGTCTGGAATGCCCTTCCTACCTTCCCTCCTCGCAAAGCTTGCTCATCCTTTAGGATTATGTGCACCCATCATCTTTTCTAGGAAGCCTTCTTCAAGCCCTTAGTTGGGTACTACTCTTCTGCTGACTCGACATCTTAGCCTAACTCTAGCTCATCAAGTTATATGGACTTTATGTGTACTTAGTGAACATTTGTTGAGCTATTCCAAAGAAAGATACTAGTGAGTGCCCACCACAAAGCTCCTTGTACCATTCCTGGCTCCATTTATGTCTGCCCCTCCCAGGGCGGGAACCTGGATATTCTTTTTGATTCTTCTTTCTCACCTACATCCAATATGTTAACAAGTCTTTTAGTTCTCCCCTACCACTGCTACATGTATTGAGGATTTATTATATATCCGGCTACATTAAGCCCCCAATGTGCATCATTTTACAGTAGGAAAAGGATTCTATTATCATCTACATTTTACAGATGGGAAAACAAGCTTAAAGAGGTTCTCAAGGATAAGAATCTTGGATTTAATCCTCCAGCTAAGACCTGGGGACATGGGATTTGTACTGCTTGCTTGTCAGCAGTCTGACTAGTTAACCATTATGCTGCCTGTCTTCCTTCAAAATATTTATCCTTTCTCTGAATTCCCACTTTTACCCTCCTCATCTTGACTCCCAACACATTGGATAGGTTCAAAACTTCCTTAAGGATCTCTAAACATACTGGGTTTTTCTTTCTTTCTTTTCTTTTTTTTTTGAGACAGATATTCATTCTGTTGCCCAGGCTGGAGTGCAGTGGTGCGATCTTGACTCACTGCAACCTCCGCCTCCCAGGTTCAAGCAATTCTGCCTCAGCCTCCCAAAAGCTGGGATTACAGGTGCCTGTCACCATGCCTGGCTATTTTTTTCTTTTCTTTTTTTTTTTTTTAGTAGAGATGGGGTTTCACTCCTGTGTAATCTCTCTCCTCACCAGACTTTGAGAGTAGAGACTCTGTAGCCTTTTGAACAACTTGTACAGTATTTGGTACACAGAATTCAGTAAATGTTTGAAATTAAACAAATGACTTGTCCAAAGTTATAGTCAGTAAGAGTAATAGTGCTAGGACTAGGAGCCATGTCTTCTAAGAAAATTCTATCCCAGTGGTCTTCCTATTATACTACTTATGTCATAGGAAGAACTTTTTATGCCTCAGTCATTCATTTGACATTCATAGAGCGCCTATTATGTGCCAGACACTGGAAACACCATTGGCTCTTTTACCTCTGTAGTTACAGTAGAAAAACACAAACATCTACAGAGTAAATTGGAAGGAAGCAAGGCTGGCTGACCCCCTCCAGATCCTGGTTAAGTGCTGTTAGATATAAGCACTAAAGGAGATTCAGGAAAGTATAAAATTTTGTCCCCAGCTTGAAGGGAGTTTATGCCTTTACCAGGGAGACAGTAAGTACAGATGAATATAACTACAGTGCTTAATGAATTCTTGCAAAATATTTCTGTGCTTCAATACATGTTATATCTCAATAGAAGATTAAGGGAAACAGAAAAAAAAATAACTTCAACCTAGCACTCATTAAGTTTGGAATTCATGATGCAAACAACAGCTTGCATCATGACTTCTAGTAGCTGGGCGCCGTGGCTCACACCTGTAATCCTAGCATTTTGGGAGGCCAAGGTAGGTGGATCACTTGAGGCCAAGAATTCGTGACCAGTCTGGCCAACATGGAGAAACTCCATCTCTACTAAAAATACAAAAAATGAGGCGGGCGTGCTGGTGCACACCTGTAATCCCAGCTACTTGGGTGGCTGAGGCAGGAGAATCACTTGAACCCAGGAGGCAGAGGTTGCAGTGAGTCAAGATCATGCCACTGCACTCCAGCCTGGGTGACAGAGTGAGACTCTGTCTCAAAAAAGTAAAAAAAAAAATAAATTTCACTTAGCTGTGTGACCTTGGACAAGTCACTTCACTTCCTCTAAGCCTCCAATTTCTTATCTCTATATATATGGAAATAATAATATGAATAATCAGTACTACTTAAAGTGAATTAATTTAAAAAGCTATAAAAGGAATTGTTGGTTGCCAACTCAACATCCTTTGTCCCTTCTTTTCTATTTTCTTCAGTTGTCATTCCTCCCCCACATCTCTACGTGCTTCAGGGCTAATCTAAGCCAATTAAGGTAATTGTATTAGGAATGGGCATGGATATTGGCCCAATTCGGGACAAAGAAACATGATAGGAAATTGGCAGGAAACCAAGGAAGGCTTTTTTTTTTTTGAGACGGAGTCTCCCTCTGTCACCCAGGTTGGAGTGCACTGGCATGGTCTTGGCTCACTGCAACTTCCGCCTCCCGGGTTCAAGCGATTCTCCTGCCTCATCCTCCCGAGTAGCTGGGACTACAGGCACGCTACCATGCCCGGCTAATTTTTGTATTTTAAGTAGAGATGGGGTTTTACCATGTTGGTCAGGCTGGTCTCAAACTCCTGACCTCGTGATCCACCTGCCTCAGCCTCCCAAAGTACTGGGATTACAGCCACCAAGCTCGGCCTTTTTTTTTTTTTTTTTTTTTTTTTTTTTGAGACGGAGTCTTGCTCTTTTGCCCAGGTTGGAGTACGGTGGCAAGATCTTGACTCACTGCAACCTCCGCCTCCTGGGTTCCAGCGATTCTCCTGGCTTAGCCTCCCAAGTAGCTGGGATTACAGGTGCCCGCCACCATGCTTGGCTAATTTTTGTAGTTTTAGTAGAGACGGGGGTTTCACCATGTTGGCCAGGCTGGTCTTGAACTCCTGACCTCGTGATCCACCCACCTCGACCTCCCAAAGCACTGGGATTAAGGTTGTGAGCCACCACGCCCGGCAAGGAAGGCTTTTTCTTCTGGATGTGACTCCTGCATTTGTGCCACGTGGGCAGCCTTCCTAAGGACAAAGCTGAGACCTGAAACATGGCAGAGTGGAAAAATGCAGAGTCCAGGCCGCTGAGACAACGACCTTTGGAGGCCCACCTCTGGGCTTCTACGTATCTGCAACAAGCCATTTTGAGTCAGGGTTTTCAGCTAATTGCAGCCAAAAACATACCCAGACACATTTCTTTTTTTTTTCTTTTGAGACAAAGTTTTGCTCTTATTGCCCAGCTGGAGTGCAGTGGCATGATCTCGCCTCACTGCAACCCCTGCCTCCCAGATTCAAGTGATTCTCCTGCCTCAGCCTCCTGAGTAGCTGGGATTACAGGCGCCCACCATCATGCCTGGCTAATTTTTTGTATTTTTAGTAGTGACAGCGTTTCACCATGTGGCCAGGCTGGTTTTGAACTCCGGGCCTCAAGCAATCCACCCGTCTTGGCCTCCCAAAGTGCTAGGATTATAGGCATGAGCCACTGCGCCTGGCCATCCAGAAACATTTCACAGGGAATAGTGATAAGATCTGGGTGGAACTTTACCTTTAAAAATGAGACCAAAATTATAAAGTTAATATTATATTTAGCAGGGCCGGGCACAGTGGCTCACGCCTGTAATCCCAGCACTTTGGGAGGCCGAGGCGGGTGGATCACCTGAGGTCAGGAGTTCAAGACCAGCCTGACCAACATGGTGAAACCCTGTCTCTACTAAAAATACAAAAATTAGCTGGGCATGGTGGCTTGTGCCTGTAATCCTAGCTACTCGAGAGGCTGAGGCAGGAGAATTGCTTGCACCAGGAGGTGGAGGTTGCAGTGAGCTGAGATCACACCACTTCACTCCAGCCTGGGTGACAAAACAAGACCCTGTCTCAAAAAATAATAATAATAATTATTATATTTAGCAAAAGTAGGTTATAATGGCAGCTATATGCCAATTCTCAGAATAATCAAAGAATGACTTAAAGCAACTATTCTTTTCCTAGTATAGTTTTCCCAAACACTAGGCCAGGTGCAGTGGTTCACGCCTGTAATCCCAACACTTTGGGAGACCGAGGCGGGTGGATCACCTGAGGTCAGGAGTTCAAGACCAGCCTTAGTAGAGATGGTGAAACCCCATCTCTACTAAAAATACAAAAATTAGCTGGGTGCGGTGGTGCATGCCTGTAATCCCAGCTACTCAGGAGGCTGAGGCTGCAGTGAGCCAAGATCGCACCACTGCACTCCAGCCTGGACAAGACAGCAAGACTCTATCTCAAAAAAAAAAAAAAAATTGCAAACACTATACTTCATTTCCTGTCTCACTTTTGCAACATACAAAAGATGGTTTTGCCAAAATATTCCTTAGCTTTACTAAGTTTCCCAAGGGCTTAATTTTTCCTAGGCAAATCCTCTACTTTTCAAGTTTTTACCATCTCATCATCTTTGTTGATTTCCCTTCTTCCTTTGTTAACTGGTATAAGGCTGAAGGTTTTCTATTATCACTTTCAGGGATTTTGCCTAGTCCTACAACTTTTGGGAGATGTGCCATTTCAGTCTGCAGTCAGTTTTATTTACATTTGCATTACCTTGATGCTTAATGTATCTCTTCAGCAGCCAGAAATTGACTACCAAACATGTTAATGGGACTGGCAGGGATAAGCAGAGGGATGGTTAAGTAGTGACTAATTTTATAAGTAGTTTGTTAGCAAGATTTTTGTGTGATGACTTTTGCTTTTCTATATAGCCTTGTAACTATGGATACATGAATAATGAAAACTCTGATAACAAGGGTCCTACCAAAGGTGTGGTAGGATTGAGACAATTCTTGTAAAGTTCCTAGCCGAGAAAGAATGAGCTCAAAGTGTTTACAAATGGTGGCTGTTAACCTGAACAGCAATGGAGAGAGACAGCCAAGTACTTCATAGTTTAAGAAACATCAATCCCTCAAATGGCATAACAAAAAGAAAAACAACCGTCATAAAAATATGAGAGGGGAAATTGGGCATAAAGTCACAGACTCTTCCCAGTTGATAGCAATGTTTCAAGAAAAATGAAAGTGGAGGCCACAGTTTAGATATACTCCAAGGCCAACTGCCCACAGCCACATAGCCAGAATTTAAGATATCCTGATTCCCTGAAATGTAGCTCTAATCAATCGTAAACAGAACACAAAGCTTTACATCCTTGTCAGCATGAGTCAGTAAAATTAAAGGAATCAACTATAGACAAAACAGTTTGAACAGCTCTACTGGCTGTAAACAGATTGTTAATGTATAACAGCCAATCACAAAAAAGGTCGAAATCCTTCCTTAGGCTTTATTAACACTGCCCTCACTACAGTGACTGGAGCGTCTTACCAATCTCCAACTGTTGTTTTGTGTGCATAATAAAATTTTTTCTGGCCGGGCGCAGTGGCTCACGCCTGTAATCCCAGAACTTTGGGAGGCTGAGGTGGGTGGATCATTTGAGGTCAGGAGTTCCAGACCAGCCTGGCCAACATGGTGAAACCCTGTCTCTACTAAAACTACAAAAATTAGCCGGGCGTGGTGGCGGGCACCTGTAATCCCAGCTACTCAGGAGGCTGAGGCAGGAGAATTGCTTGAACTCGGGAGGCGGAGGTTGCAGTGAGCAGAGATAGCGTTACTGCACTCCAGCCTGGGTGACAAGAGTGAGACTCTGTCTCAAAAAAAATAAAAATAAAAAAAAAATTCTAACTTGATCTGATTTTATTTTTTTGACATGAACTTTTTGTTCATTTAGTGGTAATTCCCAGAGCACGTATCTTTGACTCTCTTTCAATTAACTACCACTTTCTATTACATACTATAGTTACAGCTTCAGCAAACATTTACTGAGTACTGTTTTAGCTGCTACAAGCATTTTCTTTTCTTCTTTCTCTCTTTTTTTGAGACAGGGTCTCTGTTGCTCAGGTAGGAGTACAGTGGTGCAAACATGGCTCACTATAGCTTCAAACTCCTGGGCTCAAATGATCCTCCGGCTTCAGCCTCCTGAGTAGCTGGGACCACAAGAGCATGTCACCATGACCAGTTAATTTATTTTTTGTAGAAACGGGGTCTTGCCATGTTGCCCAGGCCAGTCTTGAACTTCTGGGCTCAAGCAATCCTCCCACCTTGGTCTCCTAAGTGCTGGGATTACAGGCATGAGCCACTGCCCCTAGCCTGAATTTTCTTAATCATTGCCACACCCTTCTCATTTTGTAAAGGATGAAACTATGTCAAGAGGTTAAGTTTTGCCCAAGGTCAAGGGCAAGAGGGGGGGTCTCTTTTACTCCAGAGCTCTTCCTTTTAACCATTAGGCCAGCTTTTCTAGAAAAAGAATTCCCAATGAACTTTACATCTGCCATGGCCACCCATATAATATTTGCACTATTATTTTCAATTTTTTTTTTTTGAGATGGAGTCTCGCTCTGTCACCCAGACTGGAGTGCAGTGGTGCGATCTCAGCTCACTGCAACCTCTGCTGGGTTCAAGTGATCCTCCTGCCTCAGCCCCCTGAGTAGCTGGGATTATAGGTGCCCACCACCACACCCAGCTAATTTGTGTATTTTTGGTAGAGACGGTTTCACTATGTTGGCCAGGCTGGTCTTGAACTCCTGGGCTCAAGCAGTCCTCCCACTTTGGCCTCCCAAGGGCTGGGATTACAGGCATGAGCCACTGCCCCCTAGCCTGATTTTTTTTTTTCTTTTTTTGAGACAGAGTCTCACTCTGTCGCCCAGGCTGAAGTGCAATGGTGTGATGTGATCTCGGCTCACTGCAACTTCCGCGTCCCGGGTTCCAGCGATTCTTCTGCCTCAGCCTCCCGAGTAGCTGGGATTGCAGGTGTGCGCCACCACACCCGGCTATTCTTTGTATTTTTAGTAGAGATGGGGTTTCGCCATGTTGGCCAGGCTGGTCTTGAACTCCTGACCTCAAGTGATCCGCCCGCCTTGGCCCCCCAAATTGCTGGGATTACAGGTGTGAGCCACTGCAACCGGCTACATGCCTGGATAATTTTTTTGTATTTTTAGTAGAGACGGGGTTTCTCCGTGTTAGCCAGGATGGTCTTGATCTCCTGACCTCGTGATCCACCCGCCTTGGCCTCCGAAAGTGCTGGGATTACAGGCGTGAGCCACCGCGCCTGGCTCTGCACTATTATTTTCAAAAATTTTTTTGAGATGGAGTCTTACTCTGTCACCCAGGCTGGAGTGCAGTGGCGTGCTCTCAGCTCACTGCAGCCTCCACCTCTCAGGTTCAAGGGATCCTCCTGCCTCAGCCCCCTGAGTAGCTGGGATTATAGATACCCATCACCGTGCCTGGATAACTTATGTATTTTTAGTAGAGTTGGTTTCACCATGTCGGGCAGGCTGGTTTCAAACTCCCGACTTCAAGTGATCTGCCCGCCTCGGCCTCCCAAAGTGTTGGGATTACAGGCGTGAGTAACATCCAGCTGTAAATGGTTTTCTTTAAATTAGTTCACTTGCTTTACTTTGCTTATCAAGGAACTTTGTGTCTACATATTCACATAAGTATTAATATCATCTCACCTGACCACCCAGTAATATGTGTATTTGGCTGCAGAAACATGTACTAAATTACCTCCTAAAAACATTTCCCCCACCAACCCTCCAGTCCCCCAAGACACCCACGTATCACTCAAAAAGCCCATGACAGTGAGCTCTGCACAGAGCCAGTGTGCAATAAATGATCCAAGAATGTCCTTTATAACATGACAACCAGCAGTCAACTTGTTTCTGCTAAACACCTGTGCTGCTCATGAATTCACCGCCTCCTAAGCTATCTCAGTCCGCTATTGTCCTCAGAGGTGGAGCCTACAATTTCCTCATCTTTGTACTCCAGCTCATCTTTGTATTCCTAGCCATGGTAAACACTTAGCCTCTTACTACAAGTTTGTTGAGGGAAAAATGGACAGTGACATTAGAAAACTATTACAGCCCAGTGGCCAAGTACAGCAATTAAGAGCTCTGTCAGTAAATAGGCTGGGTCTAATCTTCAGTTATTTTTGTTGTTGTTTTGAGACAGAGTCTCGCTCTGCTACACAGGCTGGAGTGCAGTGTGCCATCTCAGCTCACTGCAGCCTCCTCTTCCTGGGTTAAAGTGATTCTCCTGCCTCAGCCTCCTGAGTAGCTGGGATTACAGGCGTGTACCACCATGTCTGGCTAATTTTTTTATTTTTAGTAGAGAAAGGGTTTCACCATGTTGGCCTGGCTGGTCTCGAACTCCTGACCTCAGGTGATCTGTCCGCCCTGGTCTCCCAAAGTGCTGGGATTACAGGCATGAGCCACTGCGCCTGGCCCTAAACTATTTGTCTCCTAATGTTTGACTTCTCCTGGCTCTGTCTCCCCATCTGTAAAATACAATATTTGTGGACTATTTTCCATCTACAAGGCACTGTTGTAAGCACTTTACATGTATTAACTAATTTAATGGGAACAGCAAAATTTGCCTCTGACAAGGTTATTCAGAGAACCAGGTCGGGTAATAAAGGTGAATGTGCTTTGCAAAGTATCTGCAAAATCTCAGGGCTGACAGTTTTTTCTGAGCAAGAGCCTGCATTGGTTTAGGGTGTCACCCAGCACCCCCACCCTGTTCCTGACAACCAGAATAAGTGTCACCATCACCCCTCCACAGGGCACCCTGGGTTTTTCCTTTGGAGCTCTACTACCACTTTAAGAAAATTATTATTTCTGTGATTGTAGATTAGTATTTGTCTCCACAAGAGCAGAGATTCAATTTATATTTTTCAACAACATATCTCCAGACACTAGCATGGAGTAATTTTTTAGTCAACAATTGCAAAAAAAAAAAAAAAAAAAAAAAAAAAAATCAAGGAAATCAATGAAAGTCAAATCAAACTGCCCATACAGTGGCATAATTTCCAAGATATATTGGTAAGTGAGAAGAGCCAGGTACAGCAGATAAAGAAGGCTATGTCTAAATAGCATGCTGCCACTTGTGTTAAAACAACAAAAAGATGCATATGCATATACAAGACATGTTTGTTCAGCCTCAGTATCTCTCAGGAAGGTAACGCTGATTGCCTCTATATAATAATGCAGTGCGCCAGGCACAGTGGCTCATGCCTGTAATCCTAGCACTTTGGGAGGCCGAGGAGGGAGGATCCCTTGAGACTAGGAGTTCAATATCAGTTTGGGCAACAGAGTGAGACCTCGCCTCTACAAAAATAAAAATAAATGAATACATAGGCTGGGCGTGGCAGCTCACAGCTATAATCGCAGCCCTTTGGAAGGTTGAGATGGGTGTATAACTTGAGGTCAGGAGTTCAACACCAGCCTAGCCAACATGGCAGAACCCCGTCTCTACTAAAAATACAACAATTAGCCAGGCGTGGTGGTGCATGCCTGTAGTCTCAGCTCCTTGGGAGGCTGCGACAGGAGAATCACTTGAACCCCGGAGGCAGAGGTTGCAGTGAGCCAAGATTGCACCACTGCACTCCAGTCTGGGTGACAGAACAAGACTCCATCTCAAAATAAGTAAGTAAGTAAGTAAATTAAAAAATAAAAATGAAATAAATAAATAGATAAAAAAGATAATGCAGACTGGGCACGGTGGCTCACACCTGTAATCCCAGCAGGGGAGGCTGAGGCGGGCGGATCATGGGGTCAGGAGATTGAGACCATCCTGGCAAACATGGTGAAACCCTGTCTCTACTAAAAATACAAAAATTAGCTGGGTGGGATGGTGCATGCCTGTAATCTCAGCTACTTCCGAGGCTGAGGCAGGAGAATCGCTTGAACCAGGGAGTCAAAGGTTGCAGGGAGCCAAGATCGTGCCACTGCACTCCAGCCTGGCGACAGAGTGAAACTCCATCTCTCAAAAAACAACAACAACAACAAAAAACAAAAGCTAATGCAGTGGAGGTGACCCTTTTAGTCCCTTCTGTACTGTTTGAAAAAATTTTTAATTATGTTAACCACTCAAAAACAAAAACACTTTTTATTTATTTTGAGACAGAGTCTCGCTGTGTTGCCCAGGCTGGAGTGTAGTGGCATGATCTCGACTCACTGCAACCTCCGCCTCCTGGGTTCAAGTGATTGAACTGTGCCTGGCCCAAAAACACTTGTAAAATTGTTCACCTTCAAAAACAAAAACAGGTCCAGCATGGTGGTTCACATCTGTAATCCCAACACTTTGGGAGGCTGAGGCAGAAGGATAGCTTGAGGCTAGGAGTTCAAGACCAGCCTGGGCAACATGGCAAGACCCTGTCTCTACACAAAAAAATTAAAAAAAAAAATTAGCCTGGCATGGGGGTGCATGCCTGTAGTCCTAGCTACTTAGGAGGCTGAGGAAGTAAGATTACTTGAGGCCAGGATTTCAAGGTTACAGTGAACTATGATCCTCCCACTGTACTCTAGCCTGGGCAACAGAGCGAGACCTTGTCTCCTAAAACAAACAAAACAAACCCCAACCCACCAATCTGCTTATCAACCCTCCAATTTCCTTTCCTGCTGCTCCAGCATAAATCCTTCCTTCTAGCTAAGCAGGTCTCCTCATGGCTTTTGTATGTGCGTGCAAACATACATCACTGCTTGCTTTTTTTTTTTTTTTTTAGAGACAGGATCTTACTCTGTTGTTGCCTAGGCTAAAATGTAGTGTGCAGTGGTGCGATCACAGCTCACTGCAACCTCCGACTCCTGGGATCAAGCAATCCTCCTGCCTCAGCCTCCAGAGTAGCTGGTACTACAGGCACACACCACTATGCATGGCTACTTTTTGTATTTTTTGTAGAGACGAGGTTTTGGTATGTTGCCCAGGCTGGTCTAGAACGCCTGGCCTCAAGCCATCTGCCTGCCTCAGCCTACCAAAGTGCTACAATTATAGGTGTGAGCTGCCACGCCTGGTCCCTAATTTTACATTTTGTTTTGTGGAGACGGGGATCTCATTTTGTTGCCCAGGCTGGTCTCGAACTCTTGATTTCAAGCAATCTCCCTGTCTCAGACTCCCAAAATATTAGGATTACAAGTGTGAGCCACTGTGCCCAGCCCATCACTGTTTTCTAATAGAAGCACATCATGTTTACGTCTGTACTGACTCACACCATTTTTCCCTCCAGGATATTAATCTTCTTGTGGCAGGCAAAATGGTCCCTTGAAGATATCCTTGTCCTAATCCTAGAATCTGTGAATATGTTAGGTTACATGGCAAAGGAGAATTAAGGTTGCAGATAGAATTAAGGTTGCTATCAGCTGACTTGAAAATAGGGAAATTATCTGGGATTATCTGGGTGGGCCCAATATAATCACAAGGATCCTTAAAAGTGGAAGAGGGAGGCAGAAGAGGGAGTCAGAGACGGCATGACAGAAGCAAGGTCAGAGTGATGTGATGACTCAACCTGCTACTGCTGGCTTTGAAGATGAAGGAAGGGGGCCATGACCCAAGGTGTGTTGGGCAGCCTCTAGGAGGTGGAAAAGGAAAGGAAATGGATTCTTTTGTTTGTTTGTTTGTTTGTTTGAGACGAGTCTCGCTCTGTTGCCGAGGCTGGAGTGCAATGGTGCAATCTTGGCTCACTGCAACCTCCACCTCCCGGGTGCAAGCAATTCTCCTGCCTCAGCCTCCCAAGTAGCTGGGATTATAGGCATGTGCCACCTTGCCTAGCTAATTTTTGTATTTTTAGTAGAGACGGGGTTTCACCATGTTGGCCAGGCTGGTCTTGAACTGCTGACCTCAAGTGATCTGCCCACCTTGGCCTCCTAAAGTGCTGGGATTACAGGCATCAGCCACCGCACCTGGCGGGAAATGGATTCTTCCCCAGGGACTCCAGAAAGAAATACAGCCCTGCAGACATCTTGATTTAGCCTGGTAAGACCTGTGCCTGACTTCTAACCTAAATAACTCTAAGATAATAAATTTGTGTTGCTTTGCACCACTAAACTTGTGGTAATTCGCTAGAGTGGCAAACAGAAAACCAATACACCTTCTGACAGCTCTCCATCTTTGGGGGCCCAGCTCAAGCCTCCCTTTCACACTTACGTCTCTAGCTCGCAGAGCTAGAAAAATCAGAAGATTTTTCTCTTCTGAGTTCCTGCAGCACCTATTTCCCTGAATCACATGGTTAGTACTTGATAACTCACTCATTCAATAATTATTTAATGCCTGCTATGGGCCACACCTTGTGCTAGACACTGGAGATGGTCTTCCTGAAGGGTGTTTAGGGGCAACTGTGGTTTTTTTTTTTTTGTATTCCTCATTGCTTAGCAAGGTCCTGCCCATAAAGGACAAGGTCCAAACACCTCACAACGGTCTGTAAAGACCCTTAGACTGCAAATGACTTCATCTCCTGCCAAACATGGCATCCCTCACTGTTACTCTAACATGCCACCTTCTTTCATCTATCTTTGTCTTTGCTCCTGCAGGTCCTTCTGCACAGCAACTTCTGGTCAAATGCCTCCATGGTACTCAGTAATTAATCACAGATCTACTCTAGCACTCTACATTCATTCACAGCCCAGGGAAACCATCAATTCCAGTGTGAAGACTTCCCCACCTCCCAGGCATTTGTCATTTCTTTCTCTGTACATTTCTTCTTTTTCTTTTTTCTTTTTTTTGCACATTCCTTTTAAAGCATTTATCACATACCAGTTTGCTTGAGTTCAAGTTTATCCTAGTTCTGGGGATAGTTTGAACACTTATTCATCTTTATGTCATCTATACCCAGCATAGCACTGGACTTCAGAACAGTGGAAAGAATATAGCCTGGCTCTCTAATTGAGGAGCTTTGGTTGAGCATCTCAATCCAAATCTCAAACTCGGATATGCTTTAACTCTGAGTTGGCCCGCATGCTCTGAGTTAAAATTTGAACTGATATTCAATTTTTTTAAATGGGAAAATCTACATAAAGTGTGGATTTCTGACAACTCTTGCCCAAAATTGTGGCAACACTAGATCTTTATTTTCATATGGCAGCCATCAGCTGGAGCTGATTAGATGGCATCTGCTCTCCATTTTGCCCATTTCACACTTCTGTTGTCCCTAGCACAAAGACCTGGTGTTGGTTGCTATTTCATCATTCTTTTTCTTAAAGTAAAATTCAAAGTTAAAACTTTCTTACACTGGGCTGTTTCACCTAATCCCTGAAGGTATTTGAGTTTTCAACTCCTGTCTTAACCTCTAAGCCTGACTTCTCATCTGTCAAATCTCATCTGTCAAATGGAAAAAAATAACATTTATCTATAATTCTGAAAAAAAGCCCTGCAGGGTAAAGCATACATAGAGAACACTGCCTGGCACATGGAAAGTGTTTGAAAAACGGTTAATATAAGGAGCTCAAAAACCATTTACAAAATGAATGAATAGACCAGGCGCAGTGGCTCATGCCTGTAATCCTAACACTTTGAAAGGCCGAAAGATCGCTTGAGTCCAGGAGTCTGGGAACAGCCTGGCCAACATAACAAGACCTAGTCTCTACAAAATCAAAAATAATTAGCCAGGCATGGTGACGTGCACCTCTAGTTCCAAATACTTGAGAGGCTGAGGTGGGAGGATCGCTTGAGCCCAGCAGTTGAAGGCTCAGTGAGCTGACTGTGCCACTGCACTAAAGCCTGGGGGATAGAGTGAGACCCTGTTTCAACAAATATATAAGAACTAAAAACTGAATGAATGAATGAACGAACATTCCAATGACCATGTGACTGTTTTGTAAAGAGGAGACTGATGAAGGAAATTATCGCCAAGGTGTTTTTATCCGTTTATGAAAGCCATACTTTGTATTTGGGTTGCTGCAGCTGCTCAAAACAATGGGAGAAACTGCAGTTATAAATTCCAGAAAAGCCTGTGAATGGAGTGAAAGTGAAGTGGGTGGTCAAAAACCAATGGCCGTGGAGGCTTAGCTCTCTTCACAAGGCACACAGCAGGTGCTCAATGAGTGCCTGTTGAATGAATGGCCACGCAGCCCAATGGGTGCCTATGCACCCCTCCTCCTCCAGGCAGCCCTCCGGAGGTCCAGCCTCCTCCCCACCCTTTTGCCCCGCCCCGCCCCGCCCGCCCTTACAGGATGTCCTCGCGGATGGAGGTGCCATGGTTGAGGTTGTGGAAGCGGACGGAGACGCAGTCCCTGAGAATGAAGGAGCACCTGTTCTCCCTTTTGTAGGCGCTGAAGCACTCCTTGAAGTCCTCATAGGTCTTGAAGCAGCTGCCCAGCTCCATGGCTGCCCCCACAACCCACACTAGGGGCTGGTCCCAGCCCGGGCCCAAGATCACACCAGGGGTCAAAGGTCACACTATGAGGCTTTATAGGTAGGCGTGGGCCCAGAATGCCTTAAGGGTCCGCCCCAACTGGGTGGCCTATTCTGGAACTCAGGGAGGAGCCCTAGGCCTGACCCGGTTACAAGAGGAAGGGGGTGTATTTGCTATCTGACAGGGGAAATGACACTCAGTCCATATTATCCAGTCCCGAGGTTCCGCCCCCTCAGCGATATATCCAGTCACACACAGGATTCGCAGATTGGCATTCATTTTCTCCAATTGCTAGAGAAAGAGGGCCACAGCCACCAGCAGACTGACAGGTGTCCTGACCAATCACAACCTAGATTCCGCCTTCCCGCGGTCTGGAGGAGACTTCCGGTTACTAGGGCAATCTGCCGGAAGAGTCAAGTTCTGTGTATGTCTCCGCGTCTTCCGCGGGGCGGGTGTGCAGGGCCCGCAGCATTGAACTAGATGTCGTCCCCGCAGGCCCCAGAAGATGGGCAGGGCTGTGGCGACCGCGGCGATCCCCCTGGGGACCTCCGTAGCGTCTTGGTCACGACCGTGCTCAACCTCGAGCCGCTGGACGAGGATCTCTTCAGGTAGCCGGCAGCTCCTGCCCAGCATCCCCTCCTTTAGGGCAGAAACTTGATTTTGACTGCCGCCGCCCGGGGCCCCTGGCTCTGGAACTAGGATGGCTCTGCGTGGGATGCACCCTCTGCCACGATTAGGAGAGAACTCCCCCCTAACAGAGCTGTCCTCTCTGCTCTGGCTTCCTCCCTTCCTCTCCGCGCCGCGAGGTCTGCGCAGCCCCATCTCTAGGTAGTCCTGGAGATCTGAGCAAATATAGTGGTGACCTGAGAGACCCTGCTCGGCAGCCTGCCCTAAGCCTTCACGGGGGAGCTAGCCCAGAGAGGGCAGTGATTTGCCCAAGGGTACACAGCTGATGGATCAGCCTTAAAACAGACGCCGCAGGTCCTTGCGTCTTTTCTTCTCACAATATCCCGCCCCCAGTACCATTTGGTGGGTCTGGTATCTCATTACTTATTCTGAGGCCTAAGCATGTTCTTTTCTTTCCCAGCATCGCTGAAGTTCTTGACTGCAGCAAAGGTTTCTTTCTTTCTTTGAGGCGGAGTCTTGCTCTGTTGCCCAGGCTGGAGTGCAGTGGTGCGATCTCGGCTCAGTGCAACCTCCGCCTCCCGGGTTCAAGCATTTCTCCTGCCTCAGCCTCCTGATTAGCTGGGACATACAGGCGCGCCACGGCCCAGCTAATTTTTTGTATTTTTAGTAGAGACGGGGTTTCACCGTGTTGGCCAGGATGGTCTCGATCTCTTGACCTCGTGATCCGCCCGCCTCGGCCTCCCAAAGTGCTGGGATTACAGGCGTGAGCCACCGAGCCCGGCCTACGGGCCAGCTAATTTTTTAACTTCTTTTAGTAGAGACGGGGTTTCACCATGTTGGCCAGGCTGGTCGTGAACTCCTGACCTTGTAATCTGCCCACCTCTGCCAAAGTGCTGGGATTACAGGCGTGAGCTATCGCACCCAGCCCCCTGCAGCAAGGCTTCTAACAGCTTTGACCTCCAAGGCTTCTCCTGGCTTTACTGGAAGTTATCTTACTTTGAGCTCCCTTCCTTCCACTTAAGGAATTATAAATAACTTCTTGGAGGGCTATTTGATTTTTGTTTTTGAAGACAAGATCTGGCCCTGTTGTCCAGGCTGGAGTGCAGTGGCACGAACATGGCTCACTGTAACCACGACCTTCTGGGCCCAAGTGACCTTTCTGCCTCAGTCTCCCATTTAGCTGGGACCACAAGGACTCGCCACCATGTCCAGCTAACTTTTTTATTTTTAGTAGATAATGAGGCCCCACTTTGGAGTCCAGGCTGGTTTTGAACTCATGGACTCAGGCGATCCTCCCACCTTGGCTTCCCAAAGTGCTGGGATTGATTACAGGCGAGAGCCACCTGCCAGGTCATGGAGGGCTGTTCGTAACTCATTGTTACAGAAAATGCCAAACAGCTGGGACGTGGGAGGCTAGAGACATAATTATTCAGCTTCCAATGGGCCTACATTCTGGGCAAGCATTTTCATCTCTGGGGGGAAGCTGCAGTTTTCTCATCTGTACACTGAAGGAGTTAAGACTTGATGTCTGAGGGCTCTTGTTATTTATTCATTTATATATTTATTTAATTTTATTTTTTGAGATGGAGTCTTGTTCTGTTGCCCAGGCTGGAGTGCAGTGGTGTGATCTTGGCTCACCTCAACCTCTGCCTCTTGGGTTCAAGTGATTCTCCTGCCTCAGGCTCCTGAGTAGCTGGGATTACAGGTGCATGCCACCACGTCCAGCTAATTTTTGTATTTTTAGTAGAGATGGAGTTTCACCATGTTGGCCAGGCTGCTCTTGAACTCCTGATCTCAAATGATCCACCTGCCTCGGCCTCCCAAAGTGCTGGGATTACAGGCGTAAGCCACTGTGCCCGGCCCAGAGGATTTTTATGCGTAAGGATATTTGCCTGGGGAAAGGACCTATGGCTTTTACCATATTCTCAAAAGGATCTTAAACCCCAATATGGTGAAGAGATCATGCACTAGAGTCTTAGCGAGGGTAGTAGAATTTGGCCCAGTTCCCAAGTCTTTCCCTCTTTCCCCGTCTCCCTACAGAGGAAGGCATTACTGGGTACCGGCCAAGAGGCTGTTTGGTGGTCAGATCGTGGGCCAGGCCCTGGTGGCTGCAGCCAAGTCTGTGAGTGAAGACGTCCACGTGCACTCCCTGCACTGCTACTTTGTTCGGGCAGGTAAACCCCCCACTTCCTGCCCCAACCCAACCCTGGTGGCCCAGCAGCCATTTCTGGCCTTGGGCTGAGGCCAAAAGGGAAGAGAGGGAGACTGGAAGACAAGGGGATGGGTGGCGGACACTACCACCCTAAGAGGTGTCTAGGGTGGAACAAGGTCTGGGGCTAACAATGAGCCTTGGACCTCACACCTTCTGGGACTCACTGGGTACCTGATGTCTGGCTGATAATGACACAAGACTTTGTTGCTTAACTGTTCCTTGTGGGCTTTTGTTCTTCCATTCTTAACATAGCTCCTGGTGCCGAGCGCTGTGCTAGGTTCTCAGCGTGCTGTAACCTCTGCTAGAGGTGCGGAGGTAGGGCAGCTTGGGTTGGAGAAGAGAGCACCAGCCTGAGAGTCAAGGGATCTAAGGCTTCTTTTGTCAACTGAGCATAGGGTCAATAAAAACAAACCAAAGATGTAGGGCCTAGCTTCAGCTTTGCCCATAATTTACCATGCAGCCTTGTGAAGTTAGCTCCCCGCCCTACAGCTTGGTTTACTTCAGCTGTAAAATGGAGAAGGGTGGGACCAGGGGTGTTTTAGTGGGATGATCTGTATAGCTTCTTACAGCTCTGGGGTCAGATAATGTAACTTAAAACCTACGTGTGAGGCCGGGCGCGGTGGCTCACGCCTGTAATCCCAGCACTTTGGGAGGCCGAGGTGGACGGATCACGAGGTCAGGAGATCGAGACCATCCTAGCTAACACGGTGAAACCCCGTGTTTTAGTCTCTACTAAAAATATAAAAAAATTAGCCAGGCGTGGTGGTGGGTGCCTGTAGTCCCAGCTACTCGGGAGGCTGAGGCAGGAGAATGGCGTGAACCTGGGAGGCGGAGCTTGCAGTGAGCCAAGATCGTGCCACTGCACTCCAGCCTGGGCGACAGAGCGAGACTCCGTCTCAAAAACAAAAAACCTATGTGTGGTGGCTCATGCCTATAATCCCTGCACATTGGGAGGCCAATGCGGAAGACTGTTGGAACCCAGGAGTTCAAGACCAGCCAGGGCAACAAATCGAGACCTTGTTTCTACAAAAAAATAAATAAAATGAAAGCAAAACCTATGCTAAAAAACAAACAAAAAACCCTCACTGTTTTCTTTCCTT
This sequence comes from Pongo pygmaeus, assembly GCF_028885625.2. NCBI lineage: Eukaryota > Metazoa > Chordata > Mammalia > Primates > Hominidae > Pongo > Pongo pygmaeus. The sequence goes on along the minus strand of NC_072394.2, from coordinate 48,410,008 downwards.
CCCTGTTACTCCCAGAGCAGATGCCCCCATGTGTTCTGCGTAGATCCGCAGCTGAGAAGAGTTTGTGGACCTTTACAGTATGTGATTTGTATTAAGAAAACCGTGGGGTTTCCCCCTTCATTTTGTAAATATGAAAGTTATCCCTGTAATGGTAAATACACTTTTTCATACTGTCCCATGTCCCTTACTCCTCATCCCTGAGGAGTATTGATTGGCCCCCCTCTTCTCGGCCCCCAGTCACTGCTATAAAGTATTTAAATACTTACCTTGGGCTCAGCCAGGTTCTTATCTTTATGCTAGTTGGGAGTAAATATGTGCTTTGTTTCTTTAATTTGTTTGTAAGTACCAGCCTTTTGATATTGTAATCCTTCCAGCCTAGTGAAATACCTGGCTGTTTTGTGTGGGTGGGGACATTACTTGAACTCTGAATCTCTTCATCCTGTGATGGAAGAATTCTATGATTCTTTGCCAGTAAAGTGTCTAGTGCAGGGCTTGGCATAATCTAGTTTTCCATAAATATTATTAGTTTTTGATGATTAACTTATGGGAATAATTAAAATTTGCATGATACAGAGCATAGTTGTGTGCATTATCTTGTTTAGTCTTCATAAGTAAACATGGGTGGCAGGCATTCCTGCCATCATTCTTACCTAAGGAAACTGGGACCCGAAGAGGTTTGGAACTAGCTCCCACAGTGCCCAAGGAGGCAGAGCCAGGATTTGAACCTGGTTTATGTGTCTTCGAGTGCCAAACTCTTTCCTGCTTCTTTGCTTCGCTCTTGGGCGATAATTCTAAACAATGAGAGAGCTGCCAGGGTACCCATCCCAGGTTCTGGGGAAAAGATCCTCTTTCTTGGAAATTCTCCATCCAGGAGCAGCGTGAAATGAACTGTGTCCAAGCCACCATTTCAAAATAAATAATTATTTGGCTGGGTGTGGTGGCTCACGCCTGTAACCCTAGCACTTTGGGAAGCCAAGGCGGGTGGATCACCTGAGCTCAGCAGTTCGAGACCAGCCTGGGCAACATGGTGAAACCCAGTCTCTACTAAAATACTAAAAATTAGCCAGGCGTGGCGGCATGTGCCTGTAGTCCCAGCTACTCAGGAGGCTGAGGTAGGAGAATTGCTTGAACTCAGGAGGCGGAGGTTGCAGTGAGCTGAGATCACGCTATTGTACTCCAGCCTGGGCGACAGGGCGAGACTCTTGTCTCCATCAAAAAAAAAATAAAAAATAATTATTTGTGCCCTTGCTTGTGTCTTGAAAGGCTGCAAGATAGCTAAAATAATTGGTAGTTATTATGGGAATATTAAAAGTCAAAGGACATCAGGCCAGTAGTAACGGGATTTGGGAGAAGCGATCATGTCAAAAAATTTGGCTAAGCCATATTGTTGCAGTTTCATACAAGGTTTAGTTCTGAGCTTCCTGGCAGCAAGGCAAAAAGGGGAGAGCTCTTATCTGTTTGTGGTGTGACTCTGCCAGCTATATCAGATATTAAAACCAATGCTGTTTTTTGGCTGGGCATGTGGCTTACGCCTGTAATCCCAGGACTTTGGGAGGCTGGGGCGGGCAGATCACCTGAGGTCAAGAGTTCGAGACCAGCCTGGCCAATGTGGCGAAACCCCATCTCTACTAAAAAAAAAAAAAAAACACACAAAAATTAGCCAGGCGCGGTGGCGCACACCTGTAATCTCAGCTACTCAGGAGGCTGAGTCAGGAGAATCGCTTGAACCCTGGAGGTGGAGGTTGCAGTGAGCTGAGATTGTGCCACTGTACTCCAGTCTGGGTGACAGAGCAAGACTCCATCTAAAAAAAAAAAAAAAAAATTAGCCGGGCGTGGTGGCCTGAGCCTGTGATCCCAGCTACTCGGGAGGCTGAGGCTGAGGCAAGGAGAATCACTTGAACCCGGCGGGTGGAGGTCGCAGTAAGCCAAGACTGCGCCACTGCACTCCCACCTGGGCGACAGATCGAGACTCCATCTCAAAAAAACAAGATGTTTCAATTACATTTTTAAATAAAATGTTATGGGGGAGCGGGAGGGTTGGTCCTTGGCCATTTATCAAATCAGTTCTTTTTCTAAAAGCCCAGGAAAGAATGTGAATTAGTTGGGTTTTTGTTTTGTTTTTAGTTTTTCTCTACAGAGGTAAATTTAGAGCTTGAAGAATTCAGAACAAGGTCAGCAAACATTCTAGAAAGGGCCAGATAGTAAACATTTTAGGTTTTGCCAGTGAAAGCAACTATAGACAATATGTAAACAAATGAGCATGACTTTATTACAAAAAAAATGTATTTTAAGGCAACAGTTTCCTCATCTGTACAATGGGGGTAAGAGTGGCTCTACATAGTTATTGTGAGACCAACATGAGAAAACATACCCTCCTGTCCAATGCTGTCTGGCACCCTGCATCACTCCATAATCGTTAACCCCCTTCAATATGCCTCAGGGCCTACCTGCTCTGTTCCAACAATTTTCAAGAATAGGGCTGGAACTCATTCACACTGAAAGGTAGACCAGAGTACTGAAGTTTCTGTGATCCTCCTCAGGAATCTGCACTTTAGCTTACCTGCAGACCAAGGATTGGATTAGAGGGTTTTTTTGGTTTTCTTCCCCCCAAGTTTGGTGGTAGGGAGGAAGACTTCCTTTCCAGTGTCTGAAAGCAGACCGCACAAGTAGCTCTGTCTAGTGTCTGGACTCTTGGTAAGCCCTCCTCAAATGCCTTTAACCTTGAGGAGCTCCCACTCTGATAGAAGTGCTGCTGGTGGCAGTGCCTGAGAACAGAGAGCTGAGCAAGCCAGTTGACCTCAGACAGTGATGTTTATTGCTGTTCATTGAGCCCTGGTGCCTGGTTGACTCCCCATTTGGATCAGAGTGAAGGAAGCAGCACTTCTCTAGACCTGCTTCTTTCATCTGAAGGTTGAAAGTCATTCCCAAGATGTCTCATGGCCCAGATGTCAGGGTTCCCCAAGGTCAGCCTGACTCAGACAAAGAACTTCAGGGAAACCAGGGAAGTTCTCTTCCTCTCCAAATCTTCCCTCACCTGCTTGTTGTTGGCTGCCTTATCCCTGGCCAGTGCCTTCTACTCTGGTGGTGGTGTTCTTGTTGTTGTTTTTGAGACAAGGTCTCGCTCTGTCACCCAGGCTGGAGCACAGTGACGCAGTCATGGCTCACTGCAGCCTTGATCTCCTAGTCTCAAGTGATCCTTCCACCTCAGCCTCTTGATTAGCTGGGACCATAGGCACATGCCACCATGTCCAGCTAATTTTTTTTTATTTTTTGTAGAAACAGGGTCTCCCTGTGTTGCCCAGGCTCTTCCACTCTGCTTTGGAGCAGAGACACCTGACAGTGAAGGACCAAATGGCTTCCATATATATCAGGGGTGAAGTGACTGACAGCGGCCCTTGCCTGAGAGAGGCTGAATATACAAACAGACAAAGGCTAGACCGTGTAGAAAAACAGAACTCTGACGCACAATAGCAGCAACCAGCACAGGAAGCCAGCCTACTATCCACAAGTCAGACTTGTAGGAAGTCAGACCACTATCTTTACCAACAAGTCCAGCAAGCCAAATAATGACCACTGTAACAATTGGCCTCCAAAGCCAGGACTTGATTAATAACTGATAGCTGCCCTAATTTTTGCCCCTGCTTCCAACTTAGGACCAACCAGAGAAAGCCAAATATGTACCCCTAACCAATCACATATGATGTCCCACTTTTTTTTTGAGACAGAGTTTCACTCTTGTTGCCCAGGCTGGAGTGCAATGGCGCAATTTCGGCTCACTGCAGCCTCCACCTCCCAGGTTCAAGCAGTTCTCCTGCCATAGCCTCCACCTCCCAGCTTCAAGCAATTCTCCTGCTGCAGCCTCCCGAGTAGCTGGGATTACAGGTGTGTGCCACCAGGCCTGGCTAATTTTTTGTATTTTTAGTAGAGACAGGGTTTTGCCATGTTGGCCAGGCTGGTCTTGAACTCCTGGTCTCAGAAGATCTGCCCGCCTCAGCCTCCCAAGGTGTTGGGATTACAGGTGTGAGCCACTGTGCCCAGCCAGGTGTCGTGCTTCTAGTTAGCCCACCAACAGCTTCCCCATGCCAACAGCCTGCAATCGGAGCATCCCTGAAGCCTTTTTTTCCACTACAGAGCATTCCCATTCCTTTGCCTGCCTCTAAGTCTCTGCCAAAAGCAAGTGATGGTGGTTGACTTCCTGCTATAACAACCTCTGATTGGCTGGGTGCAGTGGCTCATGCCTGTAATCTCAACACTTTGGGAGGCCAAGGTGGGTGGATCAGTTGAGGTCAGGAGTTTGAGACCAGCCTGGGCAACATAGTGAAACCCCATCTCTACAAAAAATACAAACATTAGTTGGGTGTGGCGGTGCACGCCTGTAGTTCCAGCTACTTAGGAGGCTGAGGCATGAGCATGGCTTGAATCTGGGAGGCAGAGGTTGCAGTGAGCCCAGATAGCGCCACAGATAGTGACCCAGCGAAACTCTGTCTCTCAAAAAAAAAAAAAAAAAATTAGCTGGATGTGGTCGTGCACCCCTGTAGTCCCAGACACTCAGGAGGCTGAGTCTCAGGAATCTCTTGAACCTGAGAGGTGGAGGTTGCAGTGAGCCGAGATCACACCACCGTACTCCAGCCTGGGTGACAGAGCAAGACTCCATCTCAAAAAAAAAGAACAAGCTCTGAATAAATAGCCTTTGTTTGTTCTCAAAAAAGAAAACAGCAGAATAAATAGTAAACAGGCTGCAGGCTAGATTTACTGCTCCCTGATCTAGAATAATGGTTTTGGACTGATGACAAGATCCCAGGCATAGAAGGAGCAAGATAGAAGCAAGGAGTATTAATTTTATTTAACAAACACATATAGAGCCCTCACTATGTGCCAGATATTATTCTAAACACTTTACAACTACGGACTCATTTCATTATCATTAAAATCCTGTAAGCGATGAGCACCATGATGATCCCCAGTTTGCAAATGAGCACACTGCTCAGAGAAGTGAAGGGTCACACAGCTGGTGAGTGGTGGAGCCAGGATTTGAATGCAAGGAATCTGTCAATATCTCTGCTGTTTGTGCTGTTAGAGAAAAGCTCCACCTGCACAGGGAGAAGCCTGATGACAGGGCCTGGTGGTCTCTCTGTATCCCTGGGCCTGGACCTTAGCAGACCTCAGTTAGTAGTCACTGAGATGAAATGGAATGGAAGATGAGTAGTAGAGTGCCTGTCAGGCGTTGTGATGATGACAGGGCCTGTGGACCCACTGTGTCCTTGTGCCCACTGCAGGGGACCCGAAGGTGCCAGTACTGTACCAAGTGGAGCGGACACGAACAGGATCGAGCTTCTCGGTGCGCTCTGTGAAGGCCGTGCAACATGGGAAGCCCATCTTCATCTGCCAGGCCTCCTTCCAGCAGGCCCAGCCCAGCCCCATGCAGCACCAGTTCTCCATGCCCACTGTGCCACCACCAGAAGAGCTGCTTGACTGTGAGACCCTCATTGACCAGTATTTAAGGTGAGAGACCTGGAGGCTCCATGGCAGACTTTTCAAAATGCAACTGCTATCTGTTTGTGGGTCATAGAATCCTTTAGTGGGTCTTGACCAGCATTTTAAAAATACAGATTAGAAAAGAAGATACTGGAGTGAATAATATGTATGTATTAAGGGCAAGAATCCTTTTGTGAAACTTGAGGTTTAGTCATGTGTTTCTGGTGTGTGTCTGTACTGGGTCATGGTATAAAATGAAGAGCTTGGCCGGGTGCAGTGGCGCATACCTATAATCCCAGCACTTTGGGAAGCCAAGGCAGGAGGATTGCTTGAGACCAGGAGTTGGATACTAGCCTTGCCAACATAGCAAGACTCCATCTCTAATTTAAAAATAAGGCTGGGGCTGGGTGTGGGGGCTCATACCTATAATAACACTTTGGGAAGCCCAAGCGGGAGGATCACTTGAGCCCAGGAGTTCAAGACCAGCCTGGGCAACATGGTGAAACCCTGTCTCTACAAAAAATACAAAAATTAGCCGGGAGTGGGGGCATGTGTCTGTAGTCCCAGCTACTTGGGAGGCTGAGGCAGGAGGATCACTTGAGCCTGGGAGGCGGAGGCTGCAGTGAGCCGAGATCGTGTTACTACACTCTAGCCTGGACAACAAGAGCAAGACTCTGTCTGAAAAAAGAAAAAATATATATATACATATATTTTTTGTTGTTTATATATATATATATATGTGTGTTTGTTTTTGAGACGGAGTCTTGCTCTTGTTGCCCAGGCTGGAGTGCAGTGACACCATCTCGGCTCACTGCAGCCTCTGACTCCCAGACTCAAGCGATCCTCCCGCCTCAGCCTCCCAAGTAGCTGGGATTACAGGCACCTGCTACCATACCCGGCTAATTTTGTATTTTTAGTAGAGATGGTGTTTCACTGTGCTGTCCAGGCTGGTCTCAAACTCTTGATCTCAGGTGATCCACCCACCTCGGCCTCCTAAAGTGCTGGGATTATAGGCATGAGCCACCATACCCGTGAAAAAAAAAAATATATATATATATATATATATATATAGAAATACTTCCATAACCACTTGTTAAGTACCACCTCCCCAGTCCCCTAAGTGATTCCCTCTCTTCCCTCAGGCCCCTGGTCCAGCAACTTAGGACTTAATGTGCACCAGGAGTGAGTGTCCTCTGGAGAGCTGCAGCGCTATGGCCTGTGTTTGGTCACTGCCTTTGCCTTAGTGCATGTTTTTGTTTGTTTGTTTGTTTGTTTTGAGACAGAGTCTCGCTCTGTTGCCTAGGCTGGAGTGCAGTGGCGATCTCGGCTCACTGCAACCTCTGCCTCCCAGGTTCAAGCGATTCTCGTGCCTCAGCCTCCCAAGCAGCTGCGATTATAGGCACATGCCACCATGCCCGGCTAATTTTTGTATTTTTTTTTAGTAGAGACCAGGTTTTGCTATGTTGACCAGGCTGGTCTCGAACTCCTGACCTCAAGTGATCCACCTGCCTTGGTCTCCCAAAGTGCTGGGATTACAGGCGTGAGCCACCGTGCCTGGCCGCATGTTTTATGTATATAAAACATATGTACAAAAATACAAATATGTATTTTCCCCTAACCATTAGACCACCAGGGAGCATGTTAGATATTTTGAATACCTGGTAAAATATATTTATTTGGATCACATCTAATAAAGTTTGAAAAATGCTGGTGCAGGGGAAAGAGCTCTGGGTCCAGACAAAGGACAGACACATGGATTCTATCCAGGGCTGTGCCTCTGTTAATGCTCACCTGCTGTGGGACAGTGCCCAACTCCCCAGGGCCCTAGTTTCTTCTTCTAAAAAATGGGAATGCTCATTTCTGCCCTGCCTACTTCTTAGCTGTATCACAAGGAGAGAGTGTTTCTATCTCATGCTAGATACTAGGGAGGCAGCAGAGTATGACGCGATGGATGTGGGTTTGGGAACCTGAAAGGCCTGGATTCAATTCTAGATTTTGTCCCTACTAGCTGTGTGAGTTTGGGCAAGTTGCTTTCCCACTTTGAGCCAGTACTCTCAATTATAAAATGGTGCTAATCATATTCCTACCTCATAAGGCTGCTGTGAGGATTAAATGAGATAAGAGCGATAAGGCACTTAGTGTGCTAGTACCAACTAGCACAATGGCAGTGAATTGTAGTTATATCACTATTAACAGAAAAAACACAGGGCCTGGTGTGTGGTTGCAGTTCGACAAATGTTTGCTGAAATGAAAGGAAGACATTGTTAAAGGACCTTGAATTTAGATCTGTGCTGTTCAATAAGGTAGTCTCTAGCCACTTGTGGCTATATTACATTAATTAAAATTAAATAGGGCCGGGCGCAGTGGTTCATGCCTGTAATGCCAGCACTTTGGGAGGCCAAGGCGGGTGGATCACCCAAGGTCAGGAGTTTGAGACCAGCCTGGCCAACATGGTGAAACCTCATCTCACTATTAAAAATACACACACAAAAAAATTAGCCAGGTGTGGTGGCGTGTGCCTGTAATCCCAGCTACTCAGGAGGCTGAGGCAGGAGAGTCGCTTGGACCCAGGAGGCAGAGGTTGCAGTAAGCAAGATCGAGTCTTGCACTCCTGACTGGGCAACAGAGCGAGATTCCGTCTAAAAAAAACAAAAAAACAACAAAAAAACCAAAGTCAGTAGAATGAACAATTCTGTTCCTCAGTTGCATTAGCCACATTTCAGGTGCTCCATAGTCACATGTGGCTAGTGGCTACCATAGTGTGCTGTGCAGATAGGTATTCCATCATCATAGGAGGTTCTGTCCGACAGCACTCCAGAGGATAGGGGTGAAAATGGCAGGATCTGTGCAGAGCACTATGGGTGGTTGTCACTGTACTGAAGAGAGTTCCTTGGAATGGGCTCCTCCCCTTGGGGGGATGCAATGTTCCCTACTGTGTAGGGTTTGGTAACTCAGGCCAAGTCAGGCAGCCTGTTTCTTGAGTGTTTAAAATAATGAAGTGGCTGGGCACAGCAGCTCACTACTTTGGGAGGCTGAAGTAGGAGGATCACTTAAGGCCAGGATTTGAGACCAGTCTGGGCAACATAAAGAGACCCCATCTCTACAAAAAAAAGTAAAAATAATCCCAGCACTTTGGGAGGCTGAGGCGGGCGGATCATGAGGTCAGGAATTCGAGACCACCCTGGCCAACACAGTGAAACCCCATCTCTACTAAAAATAGAAAAATTAGCTGGGCATGGTGGCAGGCGCCTGTAATCCCAGCTACTCAGGAGGCTGAGGCAGGAGAATCGCTTGAACCTGGGAGGCGGAGGTTGCAGTCAGCTGAGATTGCACCACCACACTCAAGCCTGGGTGACAGAGCTAGACTCCGTCTCAAAAAAAAGAAAAAAGAAAAATATTAGCCAGGCACAGTGGCATACAGCTCTAGTCCCAGCTACTCGGGAGGCCAAGGCAAGAGGATGACTTGAGCCTGGGAGTTGGAGACTGCAGTGAGCTGATTGCGTCACTGTACTCCAGCCTGGGTGAGAAGACGACCCTGTCTCTAAAAAAATAGAAAATAATCATACTGTGGACCCAGATTGCCTGAGTCCAAATCCTGTCTCTCCAATTTTTAAGGAAGCTACCTGGACGCTGTGCTTATTTCACTGATGAAATGGGGGTGATAATAGTACCTATCTCACAGGGTTGTTGTGAGGAATACTATCGTATGTACAATGCTTAGAACAGTGCATATTATAGGGTATGCCTTATTACTATGATGTGTTGGTTAGATATTCATGATCTTGTCTTCACAGTGTTGGTTATGAGGTAGGTTAATATCATTATCCACATTTTGCAGATGGGAAAATAGACTCAGAGAGATTACTAATTAGCACGAGACCACATGGCTCGTAAGTGGCCAAGAAGGGATTCAAATGCTGCACTATCCTGCCTGCCACGAGGGGAGGGGAGCTTTGAGGATATCAGGGGTCCCTGTGGAAGAATGAGGGGAGTCAGAAGAGGCAATGCAGATGTGACTCCCTCTCTTCCTGGGTCTCACCCCGACCCTCTTCTCTTTACTTTCAGGGACCCTAACCTCCAAAGGAGGTACCCATTGGCGCTCAACCGAATTGCTGCTCAAGAGGTCCCCATTGAGATCAAGCCAGTAAACCCATCCCCCCTGAGCCAGCTGCAGAGAATGGAGCCCAAACAGATGTTCTGGGTGCGAGCCCGGGGCTATATTGGTAAGAGGACCCCACGGATGGGAGGAAACCACTCTCCAAGGGGTCTACCACTCATTTGCTGTGCGGCCTTGGGCACATGAGTTCCCTTCTCTGGGCCTGTTTCCTTATCTGCATGAAGGGGAAGTTGGCTTAGCTTCTCACCTGGGCCCTCTCAGCCTTTTGCATGGGGAGAATGTGGAGATGACTATAATCCCAACACAAGGCCTTTCTGAGGAAGGCAAAAGGCACCTCGCTGGGGTTGTTGTCCAGCTTTGCTGCTAACTACAAAGTGTCTTTGTGCAAACTGGAAGAAGACACCCCTTTTGGGGCCTAGCGTGGGAGACTTGGGTGGTGAAGACTGAATTTCAGTCCCTGCTCACCCCTGCCCTCCCCAAGTCGCCATCTCACTTATCCCCCGTCACACACACACACTGTAGGCCAAGTGCTCTTGTGCAGCAACCAGTCTGCACACCCATGCACGGGAGTCCCTTTTTCCCCTACCTCCCTGCAGGTCCTGAGCTGGAAAGCCCAGGAGCCCAGGGCTGATGGGGACCTGTTGCAGGCGAGGGCGACATGAAGATGCACTGCTGCGTGGCCGCCTATATCTCCGACTATGCCTTCTTGGGCACTGCACTGCTGCCTCACCAGTGGCAGCACAAGGTGCACTTCATGGTCTCACTGGACCATTCCATGTGGTTCCACGCCCCCTTCCGAGCTGACCACTGGATGCTCTATGAATGCGAGAGTCCCTGGGCCGGTGAGTGGGGGGCCGTGTAGGACAACGGCATTGACCTTGGGTGGCAGGAGCCTGCTTTCTTAGGTGATGCTGATTTCCCGACTTCCTGTGTGGCACTGCACAGGTCACTTCCTTTCCTTCCCTCCCAGGCTTTGGCATCTTCATCTTCAAAATGAGAGGGTGAGGCCGGGACACCTGCTCTGCTCTAAATTTCTAGAACGTGCTGGAAATGTGATTCACCTTCTCCCAGGGACCCAGTTCTAGTCCCAGAACCAGTTCAGATTCTTTGTATTATAATAGGCAAATCATATCTTCCATCTGAGCCTCAGTTTCCTCATGTAAACAAAGAGGGTTACATTACAGCAGTGGTATCCAAACCCGCAGCCCATCAGACTGCCATTTGGGGATGTCTTTTCAAAATAGATTCTGATTCCACCCTCAAGATTCTGACTCAGTAGGTCTTAGATAAGGTCCAAGAAACTGTATTTTTAAGTTCTCTAAGTGATTCTGATTAACCTGATTGGGATCGGGGCATTCAGTGGTCCCTAAGGGCCTGCTTGGACCTTCCTTGCAGGGGAGAGAAACAAGACTCATTCATCAATGTCTAGCTTCAGAACCCTGACCTCCTTTCCAAGGGAGTACATTTCAAATGAAGAAAAGCTTTGCTTGATAAACGAAGGACAAAACTTAAGGACTCTTTATACTCAGATAAGGGGTATTCTCAAGTACCAACAGCATCACAATCCAAGATTGATAACCTTGAAGTGAGGACATGGGTTCAGATTTGGCCTCATCATGGGGCCAAATTCCTGACCCTCTATGGATTTCAGTCCTGGTCTGGAAAACTGGACAACACATAACTGCTTCATTTGGCCACTGTGAGAACTGAGTGAGCTCTGCTATGTGTAAGGGAAACCAGCAATCATCCTCACAAACATCAAACTTGGGCCCAAAGCCAGCAAGGGAGGAGTCTCCAGGTGGGGAGGGAAGAGGCCAGACCTCATGGCCTCAAGTCCTCTCTGCTGAGTCCCTTCTTCCCCTTGGTGGTGGTAGTGGGGATATTTTTCATGAATTACCACTTGGAGGACCTGGCTTGATTTATTATACAGGGAGCCAATAGTTTTCCTAACACAAGTGGCCAGAGGTACAGCAGTTCTGCTTGGCCGAGCTGTTGAAGGAGACTGTTCTCAGAGCTCCTCCGTGATCTTTTTGAGGAAGCGAGCAGAGGTGTGAAAGTGCTTTTAAACTGTCAAGTGGGGTTCCTGTGGGAGGAGTTACCCCTCAATGACGGTCCATAATAAGCTCATGAAGGGGCATTTGGAGCAGCCACGACACTCAGTGCACCCTTGTGTGGGGCAGCCCTGCCCTGGGCCAGACCCTTTGCAAGAAGTCCACTTGGAGGTTGGGCGTGGTGATGTGCACCTGTAATCCCAGATGCTCAGGAGGCTGAGGCGGGAGGATCCCTTGAACCCAGGAGCTTGAGACCAGCCTGGGCAACATAGTGAGACTCTGTTTCAGGAAAAAAAAAAAAAAGTGTATTTGGCTGTTCTGAAGCAGGCCATCATCACCCTTCACCTCACCCACAGGTGGCTCTCGGGGGCTGGTCCATGGGCGGCTGTGGCGTCAGGATGGAGTCCTAGCTGTGACCTGTGCCCAGGAGGGCGTGATCCGAGTGAAGCCCCGGGTCTCAGAGAGCAAGCTGTAGCCAGAGGTACCAGCTTCGCCTGGGGCTTCAAGAACCTCCCATCTATCCCCATTCCTGAGACAGGAGTTACAGTCCCTTTTGGCCCTCACATCCAATAAAGAGACTGATACCACTGGAGTGGCTGGCTTTTAATTCCCCTGGGCCAGACCTGCAGCCTTGCCTTCATCCCTTAACTCCAGGACTCCAGGGCAGAGTCCCTGGCCTTCAGCCAAGAGGCCTTGCCAGCTTGGGGGCCCACCAACAAGGGAACATTGCCCCAACCTGTGCCACAGCCCCCCGGCTGTTTATAAGCTGGAGAGGCTGTGTCAGACTTCCCTGTACTACACAAAGGCAACCCCAGCCAAAGCTCATCCTGAGCCCAGCTCAACAGAAGTTTCCTTGATCTGCTTCATATTCTCTTTTGGAACTTCTAGGGGCTCCCAGCACCCTCTGCAGCCTCCCAGCTATTCTGTCCTCATCAGGTCCTTCCCCTGCATTCTGGGGCAGCCCCTCGCCTCACAGTGGCCTTAAATCTAGGCAAGGGTTAGTCCAGCACCTCCTTGATGAGCAATTCTTTGAGACTGGGGGGTGGTGTCGGGGTAAGGCCTGCCTCCTGCAGGGCTTGGAGCCGAGCCTCTGATTGACGTTTGTCCAGGCCCAGGCGCCAGGAGAGCCGGACATGGGCCTCCAGAAAGGGTGCCAGCAAAGGGTGGAGGCTCTTGTCCCCAAGCAGCTGCAGGGCCTTCTCACAGCATGCCCGGGCCTCCCCAGGGTCTTCCAGCTCCTGGTGGCACACGGCCAGCCCAGCCAGGGTCAGCAGGGGGCGGTCTGGGCCAGAGGGGGTGCCCAGCTGGGCTTGCAGCTGCCAGGCATTGGCCCAGAGTGCCAGAGCCTCACGATAGAGGCCAGTACAGGTGAGGCTCTGTGCCTGCCGCAGCTCCGGCAGCACGAAGAAGTCCTGCAGGTCCGGGGCATGGCGCAGCTCAGGCACTGCCTGCAGGTGACCCAAAAACTGCTCAAAGGCCCGGCTACGGCGGGCAATGGTCTCTGCAGTAAAATTCCGGCGCAGCCGCTTACGGGGGAAGGAGATGGCAGCCATTGGGCCCCGGAATTGCCGCTGCAGGTTTCGGTGCAGCCGCTCAAAGTCCGAGTAACGGCGAGAGATCTGGGCTGGCTGGCAATCTGGCGGCCCTGGGCCTATCACGGCGAGGGTGTAGAGCTGCAGGGAGGGTGGGTGTCAGGGCAAATGCAAGTTGTCCACGGGCCCGTTCCCTCCCCATCCTTCCCCATCCCCCACACTCCCAGCTGTACCTCCCCACCTCTTCCTTTCACCCCTGGGACAGCACCCAGGAGGGCAGGAGCTGCTGCCGCAGTGGTGGGGAAGCCCAGTCCCATCTTACCTGAGGTTTGTCTGAAATGACCCAGGCCCAAGGCAGCAAGAAGAGAGAAAGACAGAGATGAGCTTCAGTGCCCGGGGCTGCTGCCCCTTTTTTTGTACTCCCTTCCCATAGAGCAGTTAGTTCTTCTGACAGCCCCCACTGGAAAACCAGACATAAGCTGAAACCCCGGCCAATCTCTTGGGTCTCCTTTAGGACCAGCTTGGAGCTTGTTCCACTTTGGACACCTGGCCTCCACATCCCTGGTCAGGCTTTTCCAAACTAGACCCAGAGGACAGGTCTGTAGATAGCCACAATTGCCTATCTACAGACCTGTAGATTGTAACTGTGAAAAGTATACTGGCCTAGGACTCAAGTTCTAACCTCAGGTCAGCTACTCCTTCTCTGTGTGACCTCAGGCAAGGCAGTCCCCCTCTGGGTCCACTTCTGTTTCTAGTGAAGGAAGTGCTCGGTTAAGTCAGTGTTTGTCCAAAAATGAGACATGTATAAGTATTGGTAACTGAGGTTTTTAGGTGGTGTGCACTAGAGTAAATATCACTGCATCAGGAGGTGGTTCCCCTTTTAATTATTATTTTTTGAGACAGGGTCTCACTGTTGGCCAGGTTGGAATGCACTGGTACAATCATAGCTTACTGCAGCTTCAACCTCCTGGGCTGAAGCATTCCTCCTGCCTCAGCCTCCCAAGTAGCAAGGACTATAGGCATGCACCACCACACTCAGCTATTTAAAAATTTTTTTTTTTTTGTAGAGATGGGGGGGGGTCTCACTATGTTGCTAGCACTGGCCTTGAACTCCTAGCCTTGAGCAATCTTCCTACCTAGGCTTCCCAAAGTGCTGAGATTACAGGCATGAGCACCACACCCAGCCTAATTGTTTTTTAATCTTTCTGACTACAAATTGAGAAGCTCTCAGTTTGGTTTTGTTGGGTTTTTTTTTTTTTTTTTTTTTTGAGACAGAGTCTCGCTGTTGCCCAGGCTGGAGTGCTGGAGTACAGTGGCACGATCTCGGCTCACTGCAAGCTCCGCCTCCCGGGTTTACTCCATTCTCCTGCCTCAGCCTCCCGAGTAGCTGGGACGACAGGCGCCTGCCACTACGCCCGGCTAATTTTTTGTATTTTTTAGTAGAGACGGGGTTTCACTGTGTTAGCCAGGATGGTCTCAATCTTCTGACCTCGTGATCCGCCTGCCTTGGCCTCCGAGAGTGCTGGGATTATAGGCGTGAGCCACTGCGCCTGGCCAGCTCTCAGTTTGGTTTTAAAAAAAGGACTTCTTGGGCCGCTTGCAGTGGCTCACATACACACCTGTAATCTCAGCACTTTGGGAGGCTGAGGCAGGTGGATCACCTGAGGTTGAGAGTTCGAGACCAGCCTGACCAACATGGAGAAACCCTGTCTCTACTAAAAATGCAAAATTAGCCAGGCGTGGTGGCACATGCCTGTAATCTCAGCTACTTGGGAGGCTGAGGCAGGAGAATCGCTTGAACCTGGGAGGTGGAGGTTGCGGTGAGCCGAGATTGCTCATGGCACTCCAGCCTGGGCAACAAGAGTGAAACTCTCAAAAAAAAAAAAAAAAAAAAAAAAAAAAAAAAGTACTTCTCTAACACTTCTCATCTCCATTTTTAGAAAAGAGCCAGAAAGTGGATCTCAGGTCAGGGACTCCTTCAGGCAACAACATCTAGGCAAGATTTAATGATGTTTCATTTTCACTACTTACTTACTTACTTTATTTATTTATTTAGTCTCGCCCTGTCGCCCAGGCTGGCGTGCAGTGGCACAGTCTCCGCTCACTGCAACCTCTGCCTCCTGGGTTCAAGCAATTCTCCTGCCTCAGTCTCCCGAGTAGCTGGAATTACAGGCACCTACCACCACGCCTGGCTAATTTTTGTATTTTTAGTAGAGTCGGGGTTTCACCATGTTGGCCAGGCTGGTCTTGAACTCCTGACCTTAGGTGATCTGCCCACCTCAGCCTCCCAAAGTGCTGGGATTATAGGCGTGAGCCACCGTGCCTGGCCCACTACTTTTATTTTTATGGCTAGCTTCTCTCTGTGGCAAGTGAGACTTTCCACATACAGTAGTGCTATGAAGTTGTCTTTTAAAATTACTTAAAGGATGGGCACAGTGGCTCATACCTGTAATCCCAGTACTTTGGGAGGCTGAGGCAGGAGAACTGCTTAAGGCCAGGAGTTCGAGACCAGCCTGGGCAACATGGCAAGACCCTGTCTCTAAAAAAAATAAAAAATAAAAAGAATTAGTTGGGCACTTATGGTCCCAGCTACTCAGGAGGCTGAGGCAGAGAATCATGTGAGCCCAGGAGTTCGAGGCTGCAGTGAGCTATGATCGCGCCACTGCACTCCAGCCTAGGTGACAGAGCAAGACTCTGTCTCAATAAACTTATTCAAGAAAAAAAATAGGTTCGGCTGGGCGCAGTGGCTCACACCTGTAATCCCAACACTTTGGGAGGCTGAGGCGGGCAGATCACTTGAGGTCAGGAGTTCAAGACCAGCCTGGCCAACAGTGAAACCCCATTTCTACTGAAAATGCAAAACTTAGCCAGGCATGGTAGTGGGCACCTGTAATCCTAGCTACTCAGGAGGCTGAGGTGGGAGGACTGCTTGAACCTAGGAGGCAGAAGTTGCAGTGAGCTGAGATTGCGCCACTGCACTCCAGCCTGGGCAACAAAGCAAGACTCTGTCTTAAAAAAAAAAAAAAGACAAAGAAAAAAATAGGTTCATTTAAAGAAAAATGTTAAGAAGAAAAGGGTACAAGTGGCACTTTTAGATAGGACAAGAATCAGGGAGGTAGTGGAATGACTGAGGTTTGGAAATCACTGAGCAAGATGATCACGAAGCTCCCCGGTCTGAGAACCTGAATATGGATTAACCTATAATGCCAAGCCAACAGGTTTAAAAGGAGAGTTAACCAGTGTTAGATGTTAAAGGCACCCTAACACCAAATCCAGATCTTTCTCTCACATTTGTTCTGTGGAACTGACAATACTCTAGCCACTCCTGGTCAGTTAGGTTTGCCTACTCTGTCCTCTTGAAGATTCACAGTGTACATTACTATTAGGGATTAAATACTTTAACAATAAAGAAACTTATTGTATTCTCATTTAACTCTGCATTCTCAAAACATATTGCCTGCAAAACCTTTATTTAGAAACAGCTATTAACATTCCATGGAACTAGTTTTCTGCAGGACACACTTTAGGACACCAGTTTTCTTCAGGACACACGGGTCTATATAATAAGCCTTTATGTTCATCTAGTTTACATTTTGTATCCATTATCTCATTGATCCTTGTAACATGCAGCCAGATGGGTGATAATGACAGTAGTTCCATTACCCAAGCATTTACCCTGTCCCTCCTGTTGTACCAAGCACTCTTTACATCTATGATTTCATTTAATCATCACAACAGCACTGCAAGGAAGGTGTCCTTATCTCTGGCAGCTGAGGAAGCAGGCTCAAAGAGGAGGAAAAGGGCTCAAAGACTTGCTGTAAGTCACACAGCTGGAAAACAGCCCAGCTGGGATTTAAACTCAGGTTGATCTGATTCCAAAGCCTGTGCTCTTCACCCCCACAAGTTAAATGGGGAATTAGGGTCCCCATTGTACACAGGAGGTGCCTTGCTTCTCCAGACACAGGCCGGGGCATACTTGGCCATCCTGCTCTATCTTGTCATCCCTTCCCATCCAGGTACCCACAGTCACCCCCATTCCTCTCAGCCTCTGAACTATTCCTTGGTGTCCCCTTTCAGTGTATGAACCCTTGTCCACCCCAGAGTTCTGAGACCTTTGCCACTTCAGACTTCATCATTGGCCACACGTGGTGGTGCACACCTGTAGTCCTAGCTACTTGGGAGTCTGAGGTGGGAGGATAGCTTGAGCCCAGCTGGAGGTTGTAGTGAGTTATGACTGCACCACTGCACTCCAGCCTGACTGACAGAACGAGACCCTGTCTCAAAAATTTTTTTAAAAGACTCAATAATTGGAGTCGGTCCCTGCTGAAATTGGAGTAGTCACCCCATGGGTGTGGCCCTTGCTTACTAACAGCAACAGAAAAGGGTGGAGAGGCCCAGATGTGGGACTGGGCTCCAGGCCCCCTCCTGCTGAGTCAGAGGTGGAGAAGGGTGGTGAAGAGGAGGGTAGTGAGAGATGGAGAGCTGCCACTGACAGGAGTGGCCAGCTCAGCCGGCTTTCAGGCCTGGCCTGAAAAGGGACTGGAGCAGGAGTTGCTGTGGGCATTAAAGGAGCAGACCTCATTCTCCAAGTCAGTCTCTCAACAGCAAGGAAAACAGCAAGGGACTCCAAGGTCCTCCCCAACATCGCTCTTCATCCTAACCTCCACCAACCCCCTAAGTCTAGCCCTTAGGACAAGGTCGGGTGCTTGAGAACTGATTGACCTGTGCGTTATAAGGACACAGCAGGCTCTAGATGACAAACATTTTCAACCCAAAGTTAAATAATGATGACATAGCTACCATTTCATTGACCACTTCATAATGCCAGGCACACTGCTAAGGGCTTTTTGTCCATTGTCTCATTTAACTCCTGCTGTAATCCTCTGCATTTTCCCCATTGCTATAATGAGGAAACGGAAGATGACAAGGTTAAACAACTCACCCAGAGTCAAACAACTGGAAATAAGTGGGAGTCAAGGTTGGTCTCGATGGAAAGCCTATTTCCTTAACCACCAGCCCATGCCACTTGGATCTCAAGTTTGACCCAGATAACATCTGTCTCTCTGTATCTCACATCTTGCTACAATTTGCAAAAACCTTGTGGGCTGGGTGAGGAAGTGCACACACCAGTTCTCTTAGTCTCAAAACCAGGTTAAGAGGAAGGTCCTTAATCCCCACTTCACTCAGTCTCAAGGAAACTAAGTCTTGTGTGAGGATTTGCTCAAGTTACATCCCCTTTCTGACCTCAGTTTCCCCATTTGTAAACAAGGTAACCATTTATAACTACACAGACCCCTCAGGAAGTTGGGGTCTTCCCTACTTGCTCCTAGCCATACTTTTAGACTCACAGCCCAGACTGGACCCACACTCACCACGTACTTGGAGGGCGGGTCCTTGACAACGTTAGCGCTGGTCACTTCGAAGAGCAGCCGCTGGGGTGCCAAGGTGTTCCGGGACTTCTTCCAGAAATCCTGCAGCTGCCGTGCCAGGAGCTGACTGCCCCGCTGCCCATCAGGTGGGGGGCTCCGTTCTGCAGACACATGACCAGTCATATCAATGGGCCTAGGGCCAGGGTCGACATCAACCACTGACGTGGCCTCACTCATCCTCCCAGTGTGAGGCAGGACTTACCCCCATTTTACAGAAATGGAAACTGAGGGACAGAGAGGCACCGAGGAGCCAAACACCGTGCCTGGCAGACAGTAGGGGCTAAATTAATAGCTCCACCCTCAAAATATCGTTAATACATCGTTTCCATTTGGATCCCAAGCCCTGTACATTTAACGCCCGCAGCAATTCTGAGATGAGAGTGAGTTCTCCCACTTGACACAAGGGAAAACTTGGCTCAGAGGGGGGTTAAGACTCTCTCAAGGTCACACAGCCAAGAGGTGGCCCAGGCGCTTTAAGAAGTGTGGGAGTTTCAGCTGGATCAACTTAGCGCCCTGGATGCTCTGGGAACGCGGCTGGGATGGAGGCCTAATCGAGCCCCAGGGTTCCCGCCTCCGTCCTCCTGCACTCGCCTGCGTCTTCTCCTGACGTCCCGTCCCCGAGGGGCAGCGGGTCAGGGCCAGCCTCCTCGTCGTCCTCGTCCTCGTCGTCCTCGTCGTCCTCGGCGCTGGTGAAGCTGAGGGTGCCGCTGAGTCGGGAGGACAGGCCCTCGGCGTCGTCGTCCTCCAGCTCTGAGCTCTCCGGAAACTGCTCGGCCTCTGGACTGGCCGCCGCCTCCCCGGGGCCGTCGCCGGCCAAGGCGTGCCGCAGCCGGTGCAGGAGCCGGGAGGCCATGGCACCCTGGGGGGAGCGCGCGACGCTGTGTCCCGGATCCCGGAGGAGGGGGACCCCAGCCCGGCGCAGGAGGAGGAGGGGCGGGGCCCGGACGGGAGAGGGAGGGGCGCGGTGAGGCCCCACCCCCTGGCAGTCCGAGGTCTTGCGAACCCGGGGACCCAGCCCGCATCGCTTTCCCCCCAACCCACTCAGCCTAGGACCGCGTTCCTCCCCGGAAGGGTTCGGGACCCTCCCGACGTCTCTTGCGCCGCCTCGTGCGCCTCTACCTCCTGCATCCCACGGTGCATTCAGGGGCGCGCCGCGCCCCAAGGGTCCGGGTGCAGCCCCCCGCAGCCCATGGAGGTCGGCCGGGCTCTGCAGGGCTCCGCCGGGCTCAGGCCGCTTCCTGCCGCCGCCCCGCCTCCTGCCCCGCCCGCTCGCCCGAGCCGCCTGAGAATCCCAGGCCCTTGGCTCCAGGAGGGACTTGGGAATCCTGGGTCCGCCTGAGGGAGTCCCAGGCCTGCTGCAGAATCATCCCAGTCCCGCCAGGCGCGTACCCTCCTTGAATCCTCCCACCCAACCCACGTCATCTCCAATCTGTCCCACTCATTTCCACCCAACGCTCTTTAACTTCACAAAGTAATTATGCAATATTAGGGAGGCCATGTCTCCCGAGAGAAAACGAAGGGCCAGGAGAAGATGCGTGATTCGGGTTGGAATCTGACCTCGCTGAGCCTAGGTTTTCTCATATGTAAAACAGGAACAATACTGCTAAAACTAATTTTGCAGCTCTTGTAAGAACCCTTGTCCAGTGCCTGGCATAGAGCAAAGGCTGACGAAATGATCACTTACATAATAATTATTGTTTCTACAGTGTTCACAGGATTGCACAATCTGATTTGAACCTCACACATGGGAAGTAGGCAAACAGGGAAACTGAGGACCACAGAGGGTGAGTTACTTGGCTTAACCACACAGCTTGCCAGAGGTTGGTTGGTTGGTTGGTTGGTTTCTTTCTTTCTTTCTCTTTCTCTCTTTCTTTCTTTCTCTTTCTCTCTCTCTTTCTTTCTCTCTCTTTCTTTCTCTTTCTTTTCTTTCCTTCCTTCCTTCCTTCCTCCTTCCTTCCTCCTTCCTTCCTTCCTTTCTTTCTTTCTTTCTTTCTTTCTTTCTTTCTTTCTTTCTTTCTTTCTTTTCTTTCTTTTCTTTCTTTTCTTTCTTTCTTTTTCTTTCTTTTCTTCTTTTGAGATGGTGTCTCACTCTGTTACCTAGGCTGGAGTGCAGTGGCACCATCTCGGCTTACTGCAACCTCCGCCTCCCTGGGCTCAGGTCATCCCTCCCACCTCAGCCTCCCCAGTAGCTAGGACTACAGGCGTTCGCCACCACACCGAGGTAATTTTTGTATTTTTTGTAGAGATGGGATTTGGCCATGTTGCCCAGGCTGGTCTTGAATTCCTGTGCTCAAGTGATCAACCTGCCTCTGCCTCCCTCAGAGGTCTCTGAGTATGGGGCCTGGAGCCCAGGTCTCCTGCTGCATACTGCCCTTTTCCTGTGCAGCAGGCCTGATCATCTCAGCGGTTCCCCAGCTTTGTTTTATCTTTTATTCTCAGGGCAGCTGCAGGTCAAGAGAAAGTTATTGTGGCTTCCTGTCACAAAGCCTAGATATCAGTTGTTAGGGCAGATTTTGATAGTTATACAATACAATAAATAAAATCAAACTCTCTCCAAAGTAGCTCCTACCCTTTCTGAGTGGCACAGGAGAGAGGGGCGGGGCAAATGCCTTTGAGTGGCACAGGAGAGGGGGCGGGGCAAATGCCTTTGAGTGGCACAGGAGAGAGGGGCGGGGCAAATGCCTTTGAGTGGCACAGGAGAGAGGGGTGGGGCAAATGCCTTTGAGTGGCACAGGAGAGGGGGCGGGGCAAATGCCTTTGAGTGGCACAGGAGAGAGGGGAGGGGCAAATGCCTTAGAATAAGCAGAAGATATTTCAGCTCCCTGCCCTCCCATGTGAGCAGAAAGGCTGGGCCCAGTTCTTATTTTCTGAGGGTCCACTTTCTACATCCTGCTCTAGGCACTTTACTGTCACATCTCTCCCTCACAGCGTCCTGGGGAAGAGGCTGTAACTGGACATTAATGGTCCATTTTCAAGATGAAGAAACTGAGGCAAAGTGACTTCCCCAAGATCCACATCTGGGAAATAGAGGGGCTGGGATTTTAAGCCTAAGTTTGTGCAATTTTATTTATTTATTTATTTGTTTGTTTATTTATTTATTTATTTTTAGAGAGGGAGACAGAGTCTTGCTCTGTCGCCCAGGCTGGAGTACAGTGATGCAATCTTGGCTCACTGTAACCTCTGCCTCCCAGGTTCAAGCAATTCTCCTGCCTCAGCCTCCTGAGTAGCTGGGACTACAGGCATGTGCCACCACACGCGGCTAATTTTTGTATTTTTAGTAAAGATGGGGTTTCACCATATTGGCCAGGCTGGTCTCGAACACCTGGCCTCAAGTGATCTGCCCACCTCTACCTCCCAAAGTGCTGGGATTACAGGCGTGAGCCACCGTGCCTGGCTAGTTTGCACAATTTCAAACCTCGAATTACTCTTCATTTGGCTTATGGGCAAGATATTGGGAGAAAAAAGGCATACTTCATTCATTAATTCAACACTCACTCATTCACCAACCATTGGTTAAAAATAACTTGTCCTTCGGTATGTGCCTTACATGTCTGGGCACAAAGCTGGTCTTCATGAAACCATGGGTTGTTAGAGCAGGAGGGCCCCTCAGAAATCTGGCCTATCACCTCCATTTTACAGATAGGTAGTCTGAGGCTTAGTGAGGGGAAGGGCTTATGCTGGGTCATACAAACAGTCAGAACTAGGAGATCTGAAGTTTGCGCATTCTCCACTATTATTATTTCTTCTTCTTTTTGCTTCCTTCTTCCTCCTCCTGCTTCTTCTTCCTTTTTTATTTATTTTTATTTATTTATTTATTTATTTGAGACAGAGTCTTACTCCATCACCCAGGCTGGAGTCCAGTGGCACACTCTTGGCTCACTACAACCTCCGTCTCCTAGGTTCAAGTGATTTTCCTGCCTCAGCCTCCCAAGTAGCTGGAATTATAGGTATGTGCCACCACACCCGGCTAATTTTTGTATTTTTAGTAGAGATGGGGTTTCACCATGTTGGTCAGGCTGGTCTCGAACTCCTGACCTCAAATGATCCGCCTGCCTCAGCCTCCCAAAGTGCTGGGATTAGAGACATGAGCCACTGCGCCTGGCCTTTTCTTTCAGAGACAGTCTCACTCTGTTGTGAGGCTGGAGTGCAGGGGTGCCATCATAGCTCACTGCAGCCTCAAACTCCTGGGCTCAAGTGATTCTCCCACCTCAGCCTCCCAAGTATCTGGGACTACAGATATATGCCCACCATGCCTGGCTAGTATTTTGTTTTTTGTAAAGGTGGGGTTGCATGTTGCCCAGGCTGATCTTGAACTCCTGTCCTGAAGAGATCCTCCTACCTCTGCCTCCCAATGTGCTGGGATTACAAGCATGAGCCACCATCCACCATTCTTTGTTTTATTTTAATTTTTTAATTGGAGACAGGGTCTCGCCATGTTGCCCAGGCTGGTATCGAACTCCTGGGCTCAAGAGATCCATCTGCCTCAGCTTCCCAATGTGCTAGGATTAAAAGTGTGAGCCACTGTCCCCATTCTTAAACTCTGTATGGATATCTCCCTACAGCCTCCCTGAGAAGTGGTCATCTATCTCCTGCTTGGGTATACTCAGTGACAGGGAGCTCATTACCTCCTGAGGCCGTCTGTTCCCATTATTGTTCAACTATGACTATTAGGAAGTTCCCCTTTATATTGAACTAAATACCATCCAGTTCAGTTATTCTTATGTAGAATATAATATCTGTTGAACACCTGCTACATAGCAAGTGCTGAGCACTGGGAAATGTGATGATCTGTAGAACATAGAATAGGTTGTGAGCATAAGGTGTGCTCAGTGCTATGATTGAGGAAACTACTGGAGACCACCTTGGACTCCCTGGTCTGGACACAGGGGAGGAAGGATCCCCAAGGAAGTGATGTTAGAGCTGAGAAAGATG
Organism: Pongo pygmaeus; assembly: GCF_028885625.2. Taxonomy (NCBI): domain Eukaryota; kingdom Metazoa; phylum Chordata; class Mammalia; order Primates; family Hominidae; genus Pongo; species Pongo pygmaeus. Next base: position 48,386,472 of record NC_072394.2, on the reverse strand, counting down.
ATAGGGAAGTAGACAGATGAAGAGAGGAAAGATGGGAGTTTCTGGCAGAAAAAAACAGCGTGTGCAAAGGCCTGAAGTTTAATAAAAGATGGTGTTTAGAGTAGCCTTTTTTTTTTTTTTGAGATGCAGTCTCCCTTTGTCGCCCAGGCTGGAGATCAGTGACATGATCTTGGCTTAGTGCAACCTTCACCTGCCAGGTTAAAGTGATTCTTCTGCCTCAGCTTCCCAAGTAGCTGGGACTACAGGCACCTGCCACCACACCCAGCAGCAATTTTTTGTATTTTTAGTAGAGACAGGGTTTCACCATGCTGGCCAGGATGGTCTCAAACTCCTGACCTCGTGATCTGCCAGCCTGCACCTCCCAAAATGCTGGGATTACAGGCATGAGCCACCGTGCCCAGCCTAGAGCAGTATTTTAAAGTCTGATCAGAGCAGACAGCAACACGATGTGGAGGGGAGGAGGAGGGAGATAGAAGGGCCAGTGGGACCTTGCTTGGCTACAATTTGGGCCTTATCTATTCCCTTGAATAAACAAAAGAACAAAAGAACAAAGGCCGGGCTCAGTGGCTCATGCCTGTTATCCTAGCACTTTAGGAGGCTGAGGCAGGCGGATCACTTTGAGGTCAGGAGTTCGAGACCAGCCTGGCCAACATGATGAAATTTTTTTTTTTTTTTGAGACAGAGTCTCGCTCTGTCGCCCAGGCTGGAGTGCAGTGGCGCGATATCGGCTCACTGCAAGCTCTGCCTCCCAGGTTCACACCATTCTCCTGCCTCAGCCTCCCAGGTAGCTGGGACTACAGGCGCCCACCACCATGCCCAGCTAATTTTTTGTATTTTTAGTAGAGACGGGGTTTCACCGTGTTAGCCAGGATGGTCTCGATCTCCTGACCTCGTGATCCGCCCATCTCAGCTTCCCAAAGTGGTGGGATTACAGGCATGAGCCACTGTGCCCGGCCGATGAAACCTTGTCTCTACAAAAAATAAAAAATTTGCTGGGTGCGGTGGCTCACACCTGTAATCCCAGTGCTTTAGGAGGCTGAGGTGGGCAGATCACCTGAGGTTGGGAGTTTGAGACCAGCTTGACCAACATAGAGAAACCCTGTCTCTACTAAAAATACAAAATTAGCTGGGTGTGGTGGCTCATGCCTGTAATTCCGGCTACTCGGGAGGCTGAGGCAGAAGAATCGCTTGAACCCAAGAGGCGGAGGTTGTAGTGAGCCGAGATTGCACCATTGCACTCCAGCCTGGGCAACAAGAACAAAACTCTGTCTCAAAAAAAAAAAACAAAAACAAAAATTAGCTGGGTGTAGTGGTATGTGCCTGTAATCCTAGCTACTCAGAAGGCTGAGGCATGAGAATCACTTGAACCTAGGAGGCGGAGGTTGCAGTGAGCCGAGATTGTGCCACTGCATTCCAGCCTGGGTGACAGAGTGAGAGTCTGTCTCCAAAAAACCCCCAAAAAATCAAAAAACAATAAAAACTAAATTGTAATCCCATGGATCTCACCCTTTGGCACTCTGCCTGCCTGAGGGAGGCCTTATTTGGCTTGGCCCAGCCCTGCTGAGCTTTCCTTGGGAATGTCTATATATAGGGGAAGGGGGCAGCCCAGTTGCCACTGTCCATCTGCATTCCTTGGTGTCCAGCCCCCCTTTCCTGGCCCCAGAGCGTGCTATCGGTTGTCTTGGTGTTCTTTCTGTTGACGTAGCCACTGTCCACAAGGTTTGCTTACTCCCCAGTGCCCAGCCTGCACCTTGTGGATTCTCAGGGTGGGCACCCTCTGGACTTGGTCTGCCCACCCCTTTACTCCCCAGATGACCGGATTTCTTCACTGAGCTCTAGGAAGGGGCCAGCTGCCCTTTTACCACTTAAAGAACCTTCCCCTGCCTACTCCTTACCCCAAAAAAGTGAATCCAAACATCCTTTCCCTGGAGAAGGTAACTTTGAGAGAAGGATCTTTGCTTTCAATGATTATTTCTCCTCCAAATGCACATCCTCCTCTCCTCCATCCCTCCATACATTTTTCCATCTGGACAGGTGCCCCAAGGACTGTCTGTCCCAACTTCCCTCCAGTCGGGATTAATAATAAGAATCATCAACATGGGTGGGCATGGTGCCTCATGACTGTAATTCTAGCACTTTGGGAAGCCAAGGTGGAAGGATCCCTTGAGCCTAGGAGTTCGAGACCAGCCTCGGCAACATGGGTGAAACCCCATCTCTATAAAAATACAAAAAAAAAAAAAAAAAAAGCCAGAGGTGGTGGTGCACCTCTAGTCCCAGCTACTCAGGAGGCTGAGGTGGGAGAATCACTTGAGCCCAGGAGATAGAGGCTGCAGTGAGCTATAATAGCACCACTGCACATCAGCCTTGGTGACAGAGTGAGTATAGACCTTTATAATTTACAAAGCTCTGCAGTCAAATGGGGATAATAATAGTTGCTATTTCATAGGAGGAGCACTAGATGAGATCACGTTAAAATGCTTAGCACAGTGTGTGGCACGTCGTGGGGGTTCAGTAAACAGTGGCCTACCTGTCACTTTCTCCTCCTTCTATCCCCTGCCCCTTACCATGGTTCAAAGACGGGACATTCCTCTTGCCAAGCACCAACCCTGTGTACCCGGCACAAGCTAGGTGACTTATACCCGGGTTCCCATTTACCATGGTCTTTCTGTGAGGGAGACCCCACAGAGAGATCCAATCCCACAGATGAAGAAATGGCTCAGAGAGGCATTGCTACCTGCCCAAGGTCACACAACTTGCAGAGGCTGGCCTTGGATCTTGGGTTTTGGACTTCAAGGCTTGTACTCTCCCCATTTTACCATGCTGCCTCACTCTTTACTACTCTGATTGTCCTTACCATCTTGGAACCAGTGTGCTTCCTCGGTGGGGGGGGGGGGGGGGCTCCAAGGCGGTGGAACAGGGCAGGCCTTCCTCACAAGAATCTAGGACGTCAAGGCCTGCCACCTGCTTGGAGGCTTAAATTTCTCTGCAAGGGCCCTTGGCTAAATTAGGTAATGGGTTCAGACTGTGGGAGGGGTGGGGCTCGCTGACCCCAGGATCTGATTGGGCAGGGTCTCCAGTGCTGGGGAGCAGGGAGGTGGGAGGGGAGGGTGCCCCTACAAATCCCGGGGGCTAGAGCAGGCCAGGTCATCTTTGGGTGGTGGAGTGCAAAGGAGGCGACCTGCAACAGAGGAGTCCCGGTCACCAGCAACCATGGTAAGGACAAGAGGGGACTTTGTGCCTTTACTTGCAGGAGCACTCTAGACCTCTTTCAGGCCAGGCCTGGGTGCTCTGTGGGGCAGTAACTTGGATGTTTGAGGTTGGAGCATGGAGGTTCCTGGAACCCAGGTGTCTTGGAGGAAGGCCTTTGACTTTTCTTGAAAGGGGAGGGCTGGGATATTCCAGAGATTGATCCTCAAGGCTTGCTGACTGCCTACTCACTTTTGGAAACTTCCAGCAGTGTCATTCATAGACCTGTGAAGAGCTCTTAGCTTGTTTCCTTCACACAGTGGGGACTCTGAGGGGTCAGAGTGAGTCACCCAGCAGGCCAGTGGCAGGGGTGAGCCAGAAGCCTGGCCAAACCCTCCTATCATCATGGAGAGAAGAAAGGCTCCTCCAGAAGACGGGAGGCCGGCAGGGCGTGGGGCCTGCTCAGATGCAGGGCTCTGGGATCCCTGAGGATGATGGGAAGGGGCAGAAGATGACAGACCAGAGTTAGAGAGACTCTGCTCTCCTAGAGAGGGCTTCTGATTTGGAGCTGTTGTTTTGGTCTGAGATCCCCCTCCCCACTTCACTTCAAGGAGTAACTAGATCCTGGAGGCCAGCTGCTGTTGCCCATGCCTGACTAAAAATAGCCTGCCCTCCTGGCACAGGGAAAGAGGAGGAGAGGAAGGAGGGGGAGAAGGAGGAGCACGGGCGGCCAGCCGGCTGAAGAGCTCCTTGGAAGCCTCACCCCGTCCTCACTGCCAGTCTCACTCCAAAGCCTCTGACCCAGACGGCCTGGCTTGGATATGACCTGGAAACCCCCGCAGAAATCTCATTTTCATGTCAAGGCCTCCATCGCATTCAGCCCCACATGAGGGGCCTTTTCTCCAATGACTGAATCCTAAGAAGGAAGCTGACAGCCTCCGACTCTGCCAGTTCTCTGAGGGGTGGGATGATGTGTCCTCTGCCTCTTCTTGGTGGTCCCAGTGCCTGATCTGTGGCCTGACATGCAGCAAGTACTCAATAACTTGTGTTGCATTATTATTTATTTGAGAACAAACATTTTATTGAGCAACTATTAAAGTACTGGGCACCATGAGGAGCTGCAGAAAACTGGAAAATAGTGCTGGAATGGTGCTAGCCCTTTACAAAGCCCTTTCACACCCCTGATATCTCATCCCTGAAAAGCTACAGAGAAAAGATGAAGGCACGCTAAGTGACTTGCCTAAGGTCACTGGGGGGGTTCTGGACTTGGCCTTCAATTGAAAAGTGAGATGGCCTTGGACTTAATTTGTTGTCTTCTCTCTTTTTCTCAAAACTGGGGTCACGGGCTGCGTGCGGTGGCTCACGCCTGTAATCCCATCACTTTGGGAAGCCGAGGCAGGCAGATCGCCTAAGGTAGGGGGTTTGAGACCAGCCTGACCAGCATGGAGAAACCTCATCTCTACTAAAAATACAAAATTAGCCGGGCGTGGTGGTGCATGCCTGTAATCCCAGCTACTTGGGAGGCTGAGGGAGAAGAATTGCTTGAACCCCGGAGGTGGCGGTTGCTGTTGCAGCGAGCAAAATCGTGCCATTACACTGCAGCCTAGGCAACAAGAGCAAAACTCTGTCTCAAAACAAAACAAAAAAACTGGGGTCAGGCCGGGCATGGTGGCTCATGCCTGTAATCCCAGCACTTTGGGAAGCCGAGGTGGGCAGATCACCTGAGGTGAGGAGTTCAAGACCAGCCTGGCCAACATGGTGAAACCTCGTCTCTACTAAAAATACAAAAATTAGCTGGGTGTGTTGGCAAATGCCTGTAATCCCAGCTACTCGGGAGGCTGAGGGAGGAGAATCGCTTGAACCCAGGAGGTGGAGGTTGCAGTGAGCCGAGATCATGCCATTGCACTCCAGCCTGGGCGACAGGGCGAGACTGTCACAAAAACAAACAAAGCAAAAACTGGGGTCAGAAGCTGGGCACAGTGGCTCAAGCCTGTAATCCTAGCACTTTGGGAGGCTGAGATGGGAGGATCACTTGAGCCCAGGAGTTCAAAACCAGCCTGGGTAATATAGTGGGACCCCGTCTCTACAAAAAAATTTAAAAATTAGGCGTGGTGTACGCTATAGTCCCAGCTACTCAGGAGGCTGAAGTGGGACGATTGCTTGACCCTAGGAGGTTGAGGCTGCAGTGAGCTATGATCACACTGCTGCATCCAGCCTGTGTGACAGAGCGAGACAAAACAAAACTGTGATTGGGTGCTGTGCGGGCACACAATTATGTGGCAAGTTTGAAGTTGTTCTTCTGGAGAACCAAGGGGTGCTGACAGAATGGGGGTTGGGAAGAATGGGTTTGAGGTGAGGAACTGCCCTGGGGCTGCCTCTTCAGCTCAGACTTTCTCTGTGTCTCCCCCAGACGGACCAGCAGGCTGAGGCCAGGTCCTACCTCAGCGAGGAGATGATCGCTGGTGAGTGAGGCGCGGCAGGCTGGGGGCTGGGTGGATGTATGCTGGGGACATGTTGGCCTCTAGGCAGGGTTGGAGGGGGGTAGGTGTGAGACTGACAGTCCAGCCGGCCTCACCTCTGCCCTCTGCCCTCCGCCCTCCCTCGCAGAGTTCAAGGCTGCCTTTGACATGTTTGATGCTGATGGTGGTGGGGACATCAGCGTCAAGGAGTTGGGCACGGTGATGAGGATGTTGGGCCAGACACCCACCAAAGAGGAGCTGGACGCCATCATCGAGGAGGTGGATGAGGACGGTGAGCTGGTGTCCCTCCGAGGCAGGGGATGGTGGGGAGAGGCGGCAGCGGCTGGGCTCAGGCTCAGTCCGCCACCTGCTCCCCGCAGGCAGCGGCACCATCGACTTCGAGGAGTTCTTGGTCATGATGGTGCGCCAGATGAAAGAGGACGCGAAGGGGAAGAGCGAGGAGGAGCTGGCTGAGTGCTTCCGCATCTTCGACAGGTGCGCTGGGGGCCCGGGAGCCGAGGGAGGAGCTTAGCAGTCAGAACCCGGCCGGCAGCGCTGGAAGCTTCCCCGGGTTGGGAGTGCGGAAGCGGGGCGTCGAGTGTGGTGGCCAGGGCAGCTCGCCCCGGCCCTGAGCCCTGCCCTGTCCCTCGGACCTGAAGGAATGCAGACGGCTACATCGACCCGGAGGAGCTGGCTGAGATTTTCAGGGCCTCCGGGGAGCACGTGACGGACGAGGAGATCGAATCTCTGATGAAAGACGGCGACAAGAACAACGACGGCCGCATTGACTTCGACGGTGAGGGCCACGGGAGCTTGGGAAGAGCGGGTGGGAGCCCCAGAGGACGGCGGGCACTGGTGTCTGGCTCCGGTGCAGTGTCCTTGGCCTTGTGGGCTGGGCCGGGCGTAACCTCACCAAGTTCCCCATAGTCTCCTGGGGGCAGGTATAGAAGCGCTTCAGGACTCTGTGCAGTTTATCAATTAATGACCAGGCAGGGGGGCGTGGTGGCTCAGGACTGTAAAATCCCAGAACTTTGGGAGGATGAGGCGGGAGGATTGCTTGAGGCCAACAGTTCGAGACCAACCTGGGCAACATAGTGAGACCCTGTGTTTACAAAAAAATAAAATAAAATAAAAAGGCGGGCGTGGTGGCACACCTGTGGTCCCAGTTACTCTGGGGGCTGAGGTGAGAGGATCGCTTGAGCCCAGGAGATCAAGGCTGCAATGAGCTATGATTGTGCCACTGCACTCTAGCCTGGGCGACAGACCTTGGCGACCTTGGCAACAGAGTGAGACTCTGTCACAACAAAAACAAAAACAAAAAGTCATCCCCTCGGTGTGGCTGGAGCCCTGGCCTGGCCTCTGCTCCCCAGTGGGACCCCTGACCCTCTCCCTCTCCTTTCCCGCAGAGTTCCTGAAGATGATGGAGGGCGTGCAGTAAGGAGTGGACAGTCGCCTCCTCCAAGATCGCGTGTCCCTAGGGTGTGGGAGACTCTGTCCTGCCGGGTCCCCACCAGGGAGGCGCGGCCCCTTGTGGGTCTTTGTCTGGAAGGAATAAAAGCAAATGTTCCAAAACTCGTGGCCTGAATAAGGGGAGAACTGAGGACAGCAGGTCTCAAGGGCTGTGGTCCAGGGCTCCATCCCAGCTGGCACCACCTGGAGCACCCTTGGGGATCCCCGGGAGAGTCTGTTAGAGCGGCGGGATGTGGAAGGGAGCTGGGCCCCGGAGCCCCAGTCGGCGGCCTCGAGTGCTCGAGTCCGGACGGCGCCGGATGGCGCTGACTGGCTCTGCAGGTTTGCAGCAGGCTCCCGACAGCTGGCGCTGGGCGTGTGCAGCTTGGCGGAAGGGCAGTGGAGGCTCCAGGAGGCCCACAGGGTCTTGGAGTTGAGTCAGGGTGAGCCGGCGGACTGCGGAGGGGTCCCGGGACGGCAGGTAGGGTGAGGGGGTGGGAGAGGATAGAACCCTGGGGAGCCGGGAAGCTCCCTCACTTCCCCACCATCCTTCTTTTCTGGAACGTTTGCATCTTAGATATTGTCATGGCTGCCACCTTCTGCAGACTCCCTAGCTGGGGAGAGGGGAAGTAGGTGCCCATCCGTGCCAGGCAGCAATGTTTCTGCTCAACCTTTTACTTCCTCTGCTCTTCCAAGTGCTTACTCCTCGCTTTGTACTGGTGGTGGTAGGGGAGGGTGGAGGACCACCAAGGAGATTCTGATTTCATCATTTGACCCAAGATTCCTGCCTCCACCCAGTCTCTGCCAGTGCGCTCTACAGAGGGCCATCAGCACCAGCGAACTAAAATATCTGACTTGGCCACTGCCCTGTTGAAAGTAGTTCAAGGCTCCTCACTGCTTCTACAATGAGAGCCAAATTCCTTCCCTCCCTCTCTTTCTTCCCATAGTCCTCACAGGGCTGCAGTCACACTGGGCAATGTATTCCTGATATGGACCTGGGGTGCATTTTCAAGCCCTTGGTACTTTGCACATGCTGTTTGCCCTCCCTGGAATGCCCTTGTCCTTCTTATAAGCTGGCAGATTCTTCAACCTACAAGACCCAGCTCAGATACCATCTCCTCCCTTGAACCTTGCCCTCACTGGCTATTTGCTGCCATAGCGATTTGTATACAACAGGTATCAGATCACAGCTAATGAAGTGTAGGGGTAGTTTAGCTTTAGAGACAGAATGCCTGTGTGTGAGTGCTCACTGCCTGTGACAAACTAAACCACTCTGTGCCACAGTTTCCTCATCTGTAAAGTGGGGATAATGATAGTACACACGGGGTTGTGAGAAGAAGTTAGTGTGTGCAAAGTGCTTACAGCAGTGCCTGGCACATAGCAAGCATTTTTTTTCTTTTTAACAGAGTTTTGCTCTTGTCATCCAGGCTGGAGTGCAGTGGCACGATCTCGGCTCACTGCAACCTCCGCCTCCTGGGTTCAAGCAATTCTCCTGCCTCAGCCTCCTGAGTAGCTGGGATTACAGGTGTCCACCACCATGCCTGGCTAATTTTTGTATTTTTAGTAGAGACCAGGTTTCGCCGTGTTGGCCGGGCTGCTCTTGAACTCCTGACCTCAGGTGATCTGCCTGCCTCAGCCTCCCAAAGTGCTGGGATTACAGGCATGAGCCACCACATCCGGCCTTCTGTTTTGTTTTTTAAATGAGACAGGGTCTTGCTCTGTTGCCCAGGTGGAGTGCAGTAGGTGATCACAGCTCACTGCAGCCTTGACCTCCTGGGCTCAAGCGATCCTCCTGTCTCAGCCTCCCGAGTAGCTGGGACTATAAATGGGTGACCCCTCCCCACTAGTTTTTGTTATTTTTAGCAGAGATGGGGTCTCACTATGTTGCCCAGGCTGGTCTCGAACTCTTGAGCTCAAAGAATCCTCTCACCTTGGCCTCCCAAAGTGTTGGGATTATAGGCCTGAGCCACCGTGCCCAGCCTCTATTGTTACCTTACTCATTGCTTTAGTTCTTCCTCTCCATCTGTCTTTTTCTCTTCCTCTTTTGTCCTATTCGTGTTTTTCTGTTTTTATTTCCAGCCAGGATCAGTGCTGGGGTTTGGTAATAATTACTATTTACTGAGTGCCTACTGTATACTGTGTCTTACAGACATTGTCTCATTCACTCACATAACATCCCTAGAGGCAGATGTTGTTATCTCCATTTTACAGTTGGAAAACTAAGGCCTAGGGAGGTGAAGTACACAGGCACCCAGATAATAACCTAGGTAGTATCGCCATGTGCTATGTGGTGTGCACGGGAGCAAGGCTCTTAACTCTGATGCCATCTACCTGTTATTGGTTCTATCTGGATATCTTTTTTTTTTTTTTGAAATATATACATATTTTAAAATAGAGACAGAGGCTGGGTGCTGTGGCTTACGCCTGTAATCCCAGCACTTTGGGAGGCCGAGGCAGGCAGATCACTTGAGGCCAGGAGTTTGAGACCAGCCTGGCCAACATGGAAAAACCCCCCTGTACTAAGAATATAAAAATTAGCCAGACACATGCCTGTAATCTTAGCTATTTGGGAGGCTGAGGCAGGAGAATCGCTGGAACCCAAGAGGCGGAAGTTGCAGTGAGCCAAGATCGCGCCACTGCACTCCAGCCTGGGTGACAGAGTGAGACTCTGACTTAAAAAATAACATAGGCCAGGCGTGGTGGCTCATGCCTGTAATCCTAGTACTTTGGGAGGCCAAAGCAGGTGGATCACCTGAGGTCGGGAGTTTGAGACCAGCCTGACCAACATGGAGAAACCCCGTCTCTACCAAAAATACAAAATTAACCAGGTGTGGTGGCACATGCCTGTAATTCCAGCTACTTGGGAGGCTGAGGAAGGAGAATCGCTTGAACCCAGGAGCCAGAGGTTGCGGTGAGCCGATATCGTACCATTGCACTCTAGCCTGGGCAACAAGAGTGAAACTCCGTCTCAAAAAATAAATAAATAAATAAATAAATAAAAACAAATCTGATCATGTCACTGCCCTGCTCAAGGCTTCATTAGCTGGCTGTTGCCTCAAGATAAAGTCCAAGTTTTTTTTTTTTTTTTTTTTTTTTTTTAAGAGACTGAATCTCCCTATCACACAGGCTGAAGTGCAGTGGCACAATTATAGCTCACTGCAGCCTCGAACTCCTAGGCACAAGTGATTCTCCCTTCTCAGCCCCTAGTTATTTTATTTTTTGTAGAGATGGAGTCTCACTTTGTTACCCAGGCTAGCCCAAGTACCTTAATATGGCCTTCCAGCCTATCATGACTTGACATCTATGTGACTTCCCCATCCTGTATTCTTTTTTTTTGAGACAGAGTTTTGCGCTTGTCAGCCAGGCTGGAGAGCAGTGGCGTGATCTCAGCTCACTGCAACCCCCGCCTCCCGAGTTCAAGCGATTCTCCTACCTCAGCCTCCTGAGTAGTTGAGACTACAGGCGCCTGCCACCATGCCCGGCTAATTTTTATATTTTTAGTAGAGATGGGGTTTCACCATGTTGGCCAGGGTGGTCTTGAATTCCTGAGCTCAGGTAATCCACCTGCCTCGGCCTCGCAAAGTGCTGGGATTATAAGCGTGAGCCACCATGCCCAGCTCTGTATTCCTCTCCTGACATACTCCTGAACTTCTTCCTATCCAAGGAATGTGCATCTCCCTCAGGGCTCAATTCTCTTCTCCAAAAACCTTTCCCTGACCCTCCTATTCTATTGGGTGCTCCACCTGTGAACTTTCATAGCAATATGTGAGTTCAGCACCCAACATTTATTGAGTGCTTACTATGTGCCAGGCATTGTTCTAAGGTCCTTCCACTGTCTTATGAGGTAGGTACCAGTATTTTCATTTTACGGAGAGGTTAAATGTAACTGCCTACATGTTTGCGGGCAACATGGAGGTGGAGCCAGGATCCTGAAATAGTTCTGCTTCCCTGGTCTGAGCTTTTTTTTTCTTTTTCTTTTCTTTTCTTTTTCTTTTCTTTTTTTTGAGATGGAGTCTTGCTCTTGTTGCCCAGAATGGAGTGCAATGGGCGACCTTGGCTGACTGCAATCTCCGCCTCCCAGGTTCAAGTGATTCTCCTGCCTCAGCCTCCTGAGTAGCTGGGATTACAGGCACTCGCCACCATGCCTGGCCAATTTTTTGTATTTTTAGTAGAAACGGGGTTTCACTATGTTGGTCAGGGTGGTCTCAAACTCCTGACCTCAGGTGATCCACACGCTTTGGCCTCCCAAAGTGCTGGGATTACAGGCATGAGCCACCATGCCCAGACTGGTCTGAGCTTAATCACTGGGCTGTATGGCACTTATTGCCCAGTCCCTGCTGTTGATAGGCCTGTCTATCCCCTAAACTCCAGCCTCTTTAAGGGCAGAGCTGTGTTATTTTCCCTGTTTTGTCCCCAGCCCCAAGCAGAGGGCCTTTATCTTGTAGGAATTCAATAAAATGAGAATCATAATAATCAGAAATTCAAATACTTCCTGACTAGGCTTCTTTTTGTTGCAAGTGCCAGAAATCTAAATCAAACGGACTTAAACCACAAAGGGATTTGTTAGTTCACCGAACTGGGATGGCAAAGAGTGAACTGGAGGCCAGAGTCTCAGTTAATGTCATCTCTCCAACTCCCAGCTGTTTGACTCTACTTGGCTTTCTTCCGTCCGCAGCGGGCTCCCCCAGCAGCTGAGACTGGACCCCCTTCTCTTTTAGCAACCCCATTAGTAAAATAACTTTACTCTCTCCCAGTGATTAATTCCAGAGAACACCAGTTGAATCTGAACTACAGTTTAGACCTGTGACTGGCCCAAGGCAGGCCATGTGGCCATCTAGGATACCAAACACCATGAGCAAGGACCACATGGCAGACAAAAACACATCCACCACAGTTAGCATTCGAAACATTTCTTTTAGCGATAAGGTCTTACTCTGCTGACTAGGCTGGAGTGATAGCTTACTATAACCTTGAATTTCTGGCCCCAAGTGATCCTCCCACCTTGGCCTCCCAAGATGTTGAGATTCCACATGTGAACCACCAGGCCCGGCCAGGATTTATTTATTTTTCTTTTAAAATTTATTATTTGAGGCTCACGCCTGTAATCTCAGCACTTTGGGAGGCGGAGGTGGGCGGATCACGAGGTCAGGAGATCGAGACCATCCTGGCCAACACAGTGAAACCCCGTCTCTACTAAAAATACAAAAAAATTAGCCAGGCGTCATGGCGGGTGCCTGTAGTCCCAGCTACTCGGGAGGCTGAGGCAGGAGAATGGCGTGAACCCGGGAGGCGGAGCTTGCGGTGAGCAGAGATAGCGCCACTGCACTCCAGCCTGGGCAACAGAGTGAGACTCCGTCTAAAAAAAAAAAAAAAAAAAAAAAGCTTTTTTCAAAATTTATTATTTGAGACAGGGGTCTCACTGTGTTGCCCAGACTGTTCTTGAATTCTTAAGTTCAAGCAATCAATCCTCCTGCCTCCGCCTCCCAAAGTGCTAGGATTACAGGCAGTGAGCCACCACACCCGGCCCTGGCCAGCATATATTGACTAATTTAGTGCCAGGTTCTGAGCTCTGGTTTTCTCCAGTATCTGCTAACCTAGTGATTTTCAACCTTGGGAGACCTTCAGAACCTGGAGGGCAGTTTGGGGTCAAGAATTTGCCTAACAAGTTCTGGGTGATGCTGCTGCTGCTGGAAGGACCACATTCTAAGAACATTGCTCTAAATTTTGTTCTTAACCAGACCGCAGCAATGACATCACTTGGAAACTATTTAGAAACCAAAATAAATAAACAGACTGGATCTTAGGCTCCACTTCACACCTACAGAAAAGATTTTAATTTAACAAGATCCCAAGTGTATTTGTATGCATGTTAGATTAAGAAAAAACCCAAGAGGAGAGACCTAAGAGCACAATTATAGACATGAAGGGACCCAACTTCCAATCCCAACCCCTCCCGCTTCAGGCTTGCACAACCAACCAGCTGCTAACAGACCTGAAGGAGTTGGGTGCAAGGTCGGAGCACATCTGGATGCTGCTTATCTACCTTGGAGATCTTCCTGAAGGGCTTTATGGGGGCCCTATCACTTCAACCTACTCTTCCACCTGCCAACCCTTGCGGGGACCCAGCTGGTCAGCAGGGGTGTTTCCTCCTAGGGGCTCAAAGACTGGAGCCTTCATCAGGCCGGGGAAAGAGGCAGCCCAAGGGGCTGGGGGCTCGCTGGGGGATATGCAGCAGGTGGTGACTGTGCCCCTTGGAGGTGGAGCTCCACAGGAGACCTGGGCTAGAGCCTGGAGACCAGAGCTCAGACCTGAGTCCTGCCAGGGAAGGGGCTTTTTTCCTGGCTGTCTTCCCAGGCCCTGGACCTGCTTAGGGTGACCTGAGCATTCTTCTTCAGGACAGAACATGGGTGGCTGTGTGTTGGGATCCCCCCCCAACACACACGCTTGTTCCTTCTACAGCTATAGGAGTAGGTTTCAGCCTAAGGTCTGGCTCAGCCTCATCTGCAACACACCTGAGGGAGCTCCAACATTCACCAACATTGCTGGTACACATCACCGACTCCATAGACAGGAGGCATTATTGTGACACTCATTTTATAGATGAAGAAACAGATGCAGAGTCATAAAATAAGGTACAAGGGAATAAATCTTTGTCACCCCACTGCTTGGCCTCACATCCTTAAGTTCCACCTCTGCCTACCCTGAGTACCTCCAACCCTAGTGAAATTACAACGCAACAACTTGTCTAAAAAAGGACAAAAATGCATTTATTTAATATACATCACAAGGGCTCAACCGAGGCTTAATTTAAAAGACAAAAACAAAACAAAAATACCACAGCTCAAGATACAGAGTCCTATACAGAAATCACAAAAAGGACAGACCAGCTAAGGAAAAATTAAAAAGACGACACAAGGACGGGCTGGGCAGCCTGGGTCAGGGCTCCTGGCTGGTGACCTGCTTTGAGTAGGTTTCTTGCAGGTACTTCTTAAAAGCTGGAAGAGAACAGGCAGGTCTCAGTGAGTGATGGAGACAGGATGAGTTAATCTTTGCCATTTATTATTTTTGAGATGGAGTCTCGCTCTATTGACCAAGCTGGAGTACAATAGCACGATGTCTGCTCACTGCAACCTCTGCTTCCTAGATTCAAGTGATTCTCTCGCCTCAGCTTCCCGAGTAGCTGGGACTACAGGCGCCTACCACCATACCTGGTTAATTTTTGTATTTAGTAGAGACGGGGTTTCACCATGTTGGCCAGTCTGGTCTCAAACTCCTGACCTCATGTGATCCACCCATCTCGGCCTCCCCAAGTGCTGGGATTACAGGCATGAGCCACTGTGCCTGGCCCAGGATAAATTAAGGTGGGCAAGAGGCAGCTGGATCAGGGATGCAAAGGTTGGAGGAGGTGGAGGAGGGGCTGGTTTCCCAGCCCGGCATTCTCCCTGCACTACCCATCCAGGCAGCTCTCCTGGAAGGGCTTGCTTCCAGTGAGACTGGAGGGCACAGGCAAGGCACTCTACTAAGCAACCTCTTAACCTGCATTAATACAGAAGGGGTTAATCCCACCTTCCCCCTTTTTGAGACAGGGTCTCACTCTGTTGTCTAGGGAGGAGAGCAGTGTTGTGATCATAGTCCACTGTAACCTCGAATTCCTGGCCTCAAGCTATCCTCCTGCCTTGGTCTCCCCAGTAATTTCCCAAAATTATTTATAGCCAAACATTTTTATTCTGCTATAAAACAATTGCTACTTTATAGCAAATAGGAGCACTGGGGCAGAAGCAGAAGTGGGTTGCTGCCAACACTCCACCCTGCCCCAACCAACCCGGTCCCAAGTCACTGGGCTCCTTTTGTTTGAGGGAGCCTTTGAAGGTTGGGGGAGGGATCACCCTGGGCTCAAGGACTGAGGACTCACCTGTGGGGTTTTTCCAGAGCTCGGCAGCATGCGTGTTCAAGGGACTATCAATGTTGGGTTCTGTGGGTGGAGAGAAAGAGAAGGTCAACGGGGTAGAAGAGGCTGACCTCAGGGAGTCCTGACAGGTTCCCAAGTTGCATGGAGGGGAGGGGTGGTCTCTAAAGTCACCTCCTAGAAGGCTCTGGATGGACAGCAGAATGGTCCTGACGTCATACAGGGCAGACCACTTTTCCTTCAGGATGTCCAGGCATATGTTACCCTGGGTGTCCACGTTGGGGTGATAGCAGGGCGTGAGGAACTTCACCGTGGGCGCATTGTAAGGGTAGCCACTGGGGAACTCTAGCGAGAGCTTATACCTCAGGTCTTCATATACCTGGCATTTGGAGAAACAGACGCAGAGTAAGCTCCAGCAGCAGCCTCATATCCCAACCCAAGCCCCACGCAAAGGGCTTGCTAGAATCTTGAGTTTCTCTGGGAGCAGACAGTAGACAAACTGTTGAGCTGGTTCTGATACTCCCCACTGCCTTTTTAAAAAGTTTTTTTAGTTTAGTTTTTATTTTAGAGACAGGGTTTCACCATGTTGCCCAGGCCGGCCTCAAACTCCTGGGCTCATGTGATCTGCCTGCCTCAGCCTCCCAAAGTGCTGGGATTACAGGTGAGAGCCACCGTGCCTAGCCTGATGCTTTCCTCTTATCTGGTGGAGACATCAGTGATTCTTTGGTCTAAGGATTGTAAATTGGCATCCTGTGCTATAGTTCAATTAGAATATTAGTTGCTAATATGTAAAAATTAGGAGATTTGGCACAGATTCGGACTTCTGACTCATCTTAAACCTGATCTGCAGCAATGGGAAGCTGTCTTCTTGAGAGCTGTGCCCTCCTATTGGCCAAAGTCCTCACTTCATCCATGTCCTTCCTGTCTGTCCCCCTGTAAACATCTAAGATAGACAGCCCTGCTTTAAACCCACCCTCTTATTGCACAGAGGCAAAGAACAAGGCCACACGGCTCAGAGAATACGAACAGTCACAGGAGGAGTATCTTGCTCTGCCAAAGGCTTGAAGCAGAGCTCGCACTTGGATCTCACCTCCCACCTTTCCCCAGACTCACTCACCCATCCCAGCCCTACACTTA
Source organism: Pongo pygmaeus (assembly GCF_028885625.2). Lineage (NCBI taxonomy): Eukaryota > Metazoa > Chordata > Mammalia > Primates > Hominidae > Pongo > Pongo pygmaeus. The sequence continues at coordinate 48,370,335 of NC_072394.2, read as the reverse complement.
CTGTTCCAGCTGCTCCATGGATGGTCCCTACCCATTTGAAAAGGTTGTCTGATTCAGGGAAGGCAGAAATCCCTTTATCGCCAGACATCTGGGGAGAAAACACATTTGCTGGAATGTAGAGTACACTTTTGAGCATAGCAAAGGTCAGTGGGTGAGCTTTCCCCTTAATCTCATATATATATACACATACACACACACACACACATATATGTGTATATATATGAGATATAGATGGGGTTATCCCATCTCTACTAAAAAAATATATATTTAAATATATATATATATATATATATATATATATATATAGAGAGAGAGAGAGAGAGAGAGAGAGAGAGAGATAGAGAGACAGAGACAGACACACACACACACACTCTGTCGCCCAGGGTGGAGTGCAGTGGTGAGCTCGGCTCACCACAACCTCTGTCTCCATGGTTCAAATGATTCTCGTGCCTCAGCCTCCCGAGTAGCTGAAATTACAGGCATGCATCACCACGCCTGGATAGTTTTTATATTTTTAGTAGAGGCGGGGTTTTGCAATGTTGGCCAGGCTGGTCTGGAACTCCTGACCTCAAGTGATCCGCCCACCTTAGCCCCTTAAAGTGTTGGGATTATAAGGTGTGAGCTACCTCGCCCAGCCTCCCCTTAATCTCATCACTCTGATCCAAAATAAAGCAACCAAATTCATAGGCTAGAAATACCAAGAAGGGCGGGGAGTTGGGTGTGGGTAAAACTTGGTTGGGGCTAGGAAGTAGGGACACACTGGACAGGGAGGGTCTTGTATGACTTCAGGGAAGTGTTTTAGAGATAACTTCGTGTTGGGGAATGGAATTGGGAGGAGGGACTGCTGGAAGAAATGGTGTAGGTGGGGTGTATGAACTTCTTCCCAGGAGGGAGCAAATTACATTTCTATTTGACCCCTATGTCTAGCAAAAACGCTGACGGAAGAAAGGAGGCTACTGAAAATTGGATGGAAGGCTGGGATTCTGGGCACTTAGTCACTCACCATGAGGGTCATCAGCTCCTGCTGTAGCCTGCAAAAAGAGTATTCGGGGTTATCTGGGAGTCTGGATGGGCCAGGCCTCCAGATGGTGCATCTTCTCCCATCTGAATCTCAGGGGGAGCCGTCATGGAGGCTCCCCACATCAACAAGGTCAGGCTCAGCTCAGGGTACACTCACCAGATCCACAGGACGATCCTAGCGAGTCCTCACCCTCCCTAATTCCAGACTCCCTGGGGATGATTCTGGCATGTTCTTAATTCCCCAGGCTTTGGCATCTCTTCCTTGCCCGACTCAACTTCTCCCTTCCCCTGTCTCTGCCAAGTCACGAGGGTCCTTGCGCGTCTTCATCTAGGCCCACCCGGGAAGGAGGCTGGCAGCGCCCCTACCCCTCATTCTCCTTCGGGAGAGTCTCAAAGAGCGGTCTGAGCTCCTGGCGTGTCCCCCATCTCTCAAATCTCACCCGCGCAAGGAGGTGGGAGTCCCGAAGTCTCCGCCCTCGGCACCCATGCCCAGGGGAATGCCAGGCCCCGAGCTCCTGGCGTGTTCTCCTGCACCCGCAGATCTCCCGCTCCAGGAGGTGGCGGCGGGGGGAGTCCTAGAAATCTTTGCTCTGCGCACCAATGTCTAGGGCACCGCAGGCCCGGCGAGTGGAACGCCGCATCGCTCACCTTTTGCCCACGGGACCCCGGGCGGCGCCCCCGCTGGGCTCAGCTCCTTTACGGGCGGCGGCGACGCTAGTGGCGGCTGGGTCGCGGTTTTGGGAAGCCATCCGGGCGGCGTTGGCCGAGAGACAGGAACTCGGAGAACACGACTGCAACTGCAGGGCTGCAGGCCCGCCCGCCCGCGTTTGAATTGTAACCCTCTGGAGGCGTCGACCAATCAGTGGCTCGCTTGGGTTTGATCCAGCCAATGGGACGGTCCGGAGCGCTCTGTTGCTGCGCCACTGCTAGACCTACCCACTGGCGCACCGCTATTGGGCGGCAGGATCCGCTTCTGATAGCCGATTGGCAGACGAGGCTGCCATTAACCAACGAATCCATAGCGGATTGGTGGCCTTTGGAAAACGCTAACCATTAAAGGGCCAAGAAAACGTCCACGTGGGATGAACCCCTCCTTAAGGCTACACGCCTTACTCCGCGTGGGGACACCCGGCACGCCCAGCCTTCATCTGATTTCCCTCGGGCAGGGAGTGCCTCCAATCCTGCAGCACTGGTACCCTCCCCCCATTATAATCGCCTGGGCACCTTTGCTGCGTCCTAAGTATCTGAAAATGCCAGCGAGGGGAAAAACTAAAGGCTGATGGCCAGAGCAGCAGGCTCCCTGTTAGAAAACAGAGGTTCATCTCCGCAGAGATGACAAAAAAAAAAAAAAAAAAAAGACAACGTTGGTTCAGGCCGAGCGCAGTGGCTCACGTCTGTAATCCCGAACACTTTGGAAGGCCCAGGCAGGAGGATCGCTTGAACCCAGGAGTTCGAGACCAGCCTGAGCAACAAGATAGGGAGACCTGTCTCTACTTAAAAAAAAAAAAAAAAAAAAAAAAAAAAAAAAAGCTGGTGAGGTGGCACGAGCCTGTAGTCCCAGCTACTGGCGAGGCTGAGGCGGGAGAATCGCTTGAGCCAGAGGCTGCACTCTAGCCTGGGCAACAGAGCAAGACTGTCTTCAAACAAACAAAAACCCCAATAACACAGGTTCATATCCTGTATATCCTACCTCCCCAGTGGGTAGTGTGTGACCTTGGGGTGGGTCCTTTAGTATCTTAACCTGTAAAATGGGAGCAATAAAAGCCAACTCCATTTTTCATATGATCTGTCATCAAACTCCATCGCATTCTGCCATGTCCTTACGCATTAGCTGGGTAAGGAAACTACAAACGGGCAAAGGGAAGACGGGCAAGGTACATAGTGCTCCCAGGTTGGTCTCATCAAGCCTGGCTCTATACTGTTATGGGTGAGGGTTATCTTGTCCTTTTTTCCTATACCCACTTCTAGAGCACTTGATGTTCTGTCAACTCCCGCAAGGTATAGGGCACAGCAGGTTCACCATCTGTGTTTATTACAAACTGTTTAATTGTTTCTTATCCCAATAACTTTACAAATATAGAACCACATGCTAGTCTAGGGGTGCTGTGCAGTGAGTCACTACAAACTCGCTAAGGCACAGCTTAATGCCGCTGAGATCCATCTAGGAGCAGTCCCAGCGGTGGCCTCAGCCATGTGAGGAAGAGGGCTTTGGAGGAGGGCTGCCAAGTGTGGCCAGGGGACCCGGCCTCAGGTCTGTGGAGGTGCTTCAACAGCACGATGCTCATTCTCTGTCCGTAGTGTCTCCATATACTTTCTCATCTTCTCCACCATCCAGGAGGGTAGGACAAAGGATTTCAATTCCTCTAGCTTCAGATCCAGGCATCCTCTGGAACAGACATTGAAGAGAGAAGTTGGGGGAAGTGAGGATGTAGGCCCTGCCTCATTCTAGGGGCTACTTTGAGGCAGGGAGAGGAGAAGGGGCAGGAGACCCACTGGTTTTACCTGTAGTCATCACTGGCCGCAAGGTCCCGGATGTCCTCCTCGATGAGGAGGTAGGCCTGAGGCAGGAGCAAGGGAGAGTGGTCATTGCCTGATTCATTTCACTCCAACTCAGTAACACTTCATTAAACATCTGCTTAATGTAAGGCCTGCTACTAGGTGGAAGTGGGGGATGTGGTTTACAATTTAGTATGAAAGAGTAAGTGGGGAGGGATGGGAATGGTTCCTTGAGACAATCTTTTACTAAAGTAGATGCTTCATGGATGGGAGAGTAGGGACTGGTGACTTATTTATAGCCTTCTCTTTTAAAAAAGGACCCATTTCTCTCTTGAATGGTATGGTGAAAATTAAAAAAAAAAATAAAGAAAGAAAAGAAAGGGATCCACCATTGCTCCTATGCCTTTTGGTTAAGATCAAGTATACGAAAGGACCCAAGGTGGGTTATAACAAAATGGCAAGAAAGCCAGCAAAATATACATGGAAACAGGAAATCAGGAAGAGGAAACCATGTGCTCCCTCTGAGGACAAAGATAACTTGGTTTTGAACTTTGTGGCAAAATGGAAAACATGATAAACTGCTCTGCTGTCTAGTAATTGGCCTGTATTGTACTGGGGCCTGTAGAAATGCTTTGTCACAATGCCTTGGTCTACAGTGGGTGAGGGCCCTTTTGTGAACTTAACATATAGGAAGAGATGTTCATCATATTAGAAAGTCTTCTGTGGGAGACTTTCTAATGTTAGCGTCGGGAATAACTGTGTATTCCTTGAGTAATTTGTCTACATCTTATGGGCACTATGAACCATAACAGATCAGATGTCCATGAGCGGGGCCTACAGCTGAATTTGCCAACATCTGTAGAAGTGCACAGGTCTCCCAGGTCAGCAATATAAAAAACACTTTTTTTTTTTTAAAGAACTAGTTTTACTGGTGGCTTAATTTTAGGTCCTGCCCCCACCCCCTACCACCTATTTCTTATTTATATAATGTTGCATTTTATGTACATGGAGCTTACCTGAAATCGTTTTTGAAGTAAAGCATAGGCATAAATAGAGTAGTAAAATAAAATAAAAGGTAGCTCTCAGTGCCAGAAAGGAGATGGCATATCAGTTTGTAAGGCACTTAGATTCTAAAAGGAGCAGTACCTGTGGTGGGAGTGAGTGAGTCCTCAGGTGGGGGACATTGTGTGTGATGGACAAAGCCCTCAACAATAGCTTTTGAACACATGCAATGATGATTTTCCTAAGGTTGCTGTTTCATATGATCTGAGAACTCTTTAAGTAGAGGTAAATCTGGAAGGGGCTGCCAGGTGTGCAAACACATTTCACTGCTAACTCCTACTGACAAGGGTTGCTGCCTCGAGTACTGTGTTGAGAAAAGATTCTATAGCTGTGTCTGGTGGAAGAGTGATCAATGAGTGAAATCTATCAGTGGGTGCAGTAGTGGGAAAAAGTAGTAGTGTGTGTCTTATACCTGCTATTCCCATGGACAGCTAATAATATCCAAATATGTGATCTTGGAGGCATGAGGTAAAAGTGTGAGGGGGCGTAAGGGAGACTTAGGGATAGGGAAGGGAACCTGAAGATTACAACTTGCTCTTCAGCATGAAGAAATAGGCCTTATAAGTCTCTCTTCTCATACATTGGTCAGGCTTTGGGAGTCAGATTTGGAAGTAGGCTGTCACCCACAGCCAAAATCCTGGTTCCCAGGTAGGGTGGGTCACTGGCAGTGGCACAAATGAATAATGCTTACCATCTTGCCCCCTGTTGCCCGCATGTGATGCTGCTCAGCCAGCCAGTGCTTGTCCTGGGGGTCAGCTGCATACTGTAAGGGATGAAGTTATAAGAGAATTAGCCTCGGGTAAGGGGCTTTTCTCATTTGGTCCCAGAGCATACTCTTGGCCCTTGAGCAGTTCTTACCAAAAGTCCTTGTCTCCTAGCGTGGTGGACTTAGAGGGCTCACTAATCTCTTCAGAGAAAGCTGAGCCAACCCCAAGGGCAGACCATGGGACCCAATTCCCAGAGACTTAGTATACTCCCAGTCCCCACCCCCTTCTCAAAACAAAGCACCCCGGGCAACTGGTAGGACTGATAACTATTATTTTAGAGCTTTCTCTTTTAAAAAATGATCTGAGGTGGCTTATAATGTCTGTAATTATTATGGTGACCATAATAAAACAAAAATCGGGACACCTCGTGTACTGTCAGACGCATAATAACATCATGGTTAAGAACTCGGTTTTGGAGTTACAAATAAGGTTGGTTGGTTTATTGATTGACTGATTGATTGATTGAGACGGAGTTTCACTCTTGTTGCCCAGGCTGGAGTGCAATGGCATGATCTTGGTTCATTGCAACCTCTGCCTCCTGGGTTCAAGCGATTCTCCTGCCTCAGCCTCCCAAGTAGCTGGCACTACAGGCATGCGCCACAATGCCTGGCTAATTTTGGATTTTTAGTAGAGACGGGGTTTCTCCATGTTGTTCAGGCTGGTCTTGAACTCCCGACCTCAGGTGATCTGCCCACCATGGGCTCCCAAAGTGCTGGGATTACAAGCGTGAGCCACCGTGCCTGGCTGTTTATTTATTTGTTGAGATGAAGTCTTGCTCTGTTGTTCAGGCCAGAGTGTAGTGGCATGATCTTGGCTCACCGCAACCTCCGCCTCCTGGGTTCAAGCTATTCTTCTGCTTCAGCCTTGAGTAGCTGGGATTACAGGCACATGCCAACACACCCAGCTGATTTTTGTATTTTTAGTAGAGACGGGGTTTTGCCATGTTGGCCAGGCTGGTTTTGAACTCCTGGCCTCAACTGATCCACCCACTCAGTCTCCCAAAGTGTTGGGATTACAGGTATGAGCCACTGTGCTCAGCCCAAATAAGGCTTAAATTCTGGTTTCTAGGTTGGGCGCCTAGAAACCAGAATTTAAGCGCCTTAAAAAAAAAAATCGAGGAGTGAAGAGAAACTGATATATATATTTTTTTGAGACGGAGTATCGCTCTGTCGCCCAGGTTGGAGTGCAGTGGCGTGATCTCGGCTCACTGCAACCTCTGCCTCCTGGGTTTAGGCAATTCTCTTGCCTCAGCCTCCCGAGTAGAGTAGCTAGGACTACAGGAGTGCACCACCATGCCTGGCTAATTTTTGTACTTTTAGTAGAGATGGGGTTTCGCCATGTTGGCCAGGCTGGTCTTGAACTCCTGACCTCAGGTGACCCGCCCACCTTGGGCTCCCAAAGTGCTGGGATTACAGGCGTGAGTCACTGCACCTGGCTGAGAAAGTGTGTTTCGCTCTCTACAACCTCCTGTGTATCGTCTGAATCTTTTTACAAGAGGAATGGGTTTATATATTATTTCTATAATCAAAACGTTTAAAAAAGGAAAAGAATTTGAATAATGCCTTCTGAAGGACAGAAAAATGGGCAAAAGATATAACAGGCAGTTTACAGAAGAAATACAAATAGATTCTAAATGACTGAAAAGATACTTATAATCAGTAATAGAGAATTGTAAAGTTGGGCCAGGTACAGTGGCTCAAGCCTATAATCCCAGCACTTTGGGAGGTTGAGGCTGTGGATCATCTGAGCTCAGGAGTTTGAGACCAGCCTAGCCAACATGGTGAAAACTCGTCCCTACTAAAAATATAAAAATTAGCTGGGTGTGGTGGCGGGTGCCTGTAATCCCAGCTACTCGGGAGGCTGAGTCAGAAGAATTGCTTGAACCTGGGAGATGGAGGTTGCAGTGTGCCGAGATCGTGCTACAGCACTCCAGCCTGGGTGACAGAGGGACACTCTGTCCCATTAAAAAAAAAAAAAAAAGAATTGTAAAGTGAAACAACAAAAAAATTTTCCTTCCAGTTATTGGACTGGAAAGATTACAATGAGAGGTAATAACCACTGGTAATGAGAGTGTGGGTTGGGAGTTTATGAAAAATGGTGGATTTTAGAATTGGGAAACTATGCTAATAATGATTAACACTTATTGAGCCCTTACTATGTGCCAGGCCTTATGCTGAGTGCTTTACTACACTCTCTGTTAGTTAACCTTAAAAGGTTGGTCTAGGGCCGGGCGCCGTGGCTCACGTCTATAATCCCAGCACTTTGGGAGGCCAAGGAGGGTGGGTCACGAGGTCAGGAGTTTGAGACCAGCCTGGCCAAGATGGTGAAACCCCATCTCTACTAAAAATACAAAAATTAGCCGGGCATGGTGGTGGGCACCTATAATCCCAGCTACTCGGGAGGCTGAGGCAGAGAATTGCTTGAACCCGGGAGGTGGAGGTTGCGGTGAGCTGAGATCATGCCACTGCACTCCAGCCTGGGTGACAGAGCAAGAAAAAAAAAATGGTTGGTCTATCACTATTCTCATTTTATACAGGACAAAAACAGACTCAGAAATGTGGATCAATTCCCAGACTTGAGCTAGTTAAAAAAAAGAAAAAAGAAAAAGAAATGTGGAGCCATTTGTTCAAGTTCATGCAGTTAGTAAAGTAATGGAACCAGGCCTAAAGCCATGCTTTAAACCACGCTGAAGTGGGAATTCAAAGTAGGTCCAAGGGCATATTGATTTTGGGGATGATACAAACAAAGCTTTTGGAGGAGGTGGATCTTAAAGAATAGTCAGGCAGATAAAGGTGGGAGAGAAAGGCCACCCAGGTAATGGGAATAGCAAGAGTGATGACATTAAGACAGGAAAACAAAGAAGGAGCCACTGGGCAAACTGTTTAAGTGTTGGGACTCGAGGATATCAGACTGGAGAAGAAGCGTGAGCAGGTATGCCTTTCAAAGAATTTGAAAACTTGCACAGAATGTGGTAGAGAAAGCCCGTGATTCTGGGATCCCACAGAGCTGGGAAATTCTGGCAAGAGGTGCCAAGCCTTACGTATAAGTGCAAAAAACCATGCGTGGAACACACATGCACTGCTATTCTTCTCATCTACTTCGATGCTCTCATGACTGATAAAATACAAAATCATCTAAGAGGGTGAGTGAGTTTATGATTTCCTCCATTATTCCCTCAAACAGTGGGGACCAAAACATAGCTGCTCTCAGGAGAGGAGTACCCTCTTTGAAAAGGCACAGGACCCAGCCTTGCTCCAAACTCTATTTTTTTTTTGAGATGGAGTTTTGCTCTGTTGCCTAGGCTGGAGTGCAGTGGTGCGATCTTGGCTCACTGCAACCTCCGCCTCCTGGGTTTAAGCGATTCTCCTGCCTCAGCCTCCTGAATAGCTGGGATAACAGGCACGCACCATCATGCCCAGCTAATTTTTGTATTTTTAGTAGAGACAGGGTTTCTCCATGTTGGTCAGGCTGGTCTTGAACTCCCAACTTCAGGTGATCTGCCCGCCTCGGCCTCCCAAAGTGCTGGGATTACAGGCGTGAGCCACTGTGCCCGGCCCCAGTTATTTTAAAATGCAAATGTGAGGGCAGTGTGATCTTGGCTCATCACAACCTCCGCCTCCTGGGTTCAAGCGATTCTCCTGCCTCAGCCTCTCGAGTAGCTGGAATTATAGGCATGAGCCACCATGCCCAGCTAATTTTGTATTTTTAGTAGAGACAGGGTTTCTCCATGTTGGTCAGGCTGGTCTCGAACTCCCGACTTCAGATGATCCGCCCGCCTTGGCCTCCCAAAGTGCTAGGATTATAGGCGTGAGCTCACGCGTCTGGCCCAAACTCTAATTTACAGACAACCAAATATGGTAGTGGTTAAGAGCTCAGGCTTTGGTGAGGACAGACCTGGATTTGAATCCTGACTCACCACTTCTAGCTGAATAACTGTGGGTAAGTCACTCAGCCTTTCTCAACCTCTGATTGTTTCAAATTTGTGAAATGAGGATGGCAATACTTATTTTTTAAGATAATATAAGTATGGTATTTAAAACTGTGTTTGGCACCCAATAAACATGCAGGCAAAGTAGCTGTTATTACTGAGGCACAGAGGTGTTGAGTAAATCATGAAAGGTAAAGGTGAATGGCAGAGGCGCAACTAGAACCCAGATGTCCCGACTCCAAGATCAGTGTTTGTTCTAAGCTTCTCTGTGCTGAGTAGAGTTCCCAGTCTACTCCCAATGCAATGGCCTGCTTTCCTCCCAGCAGTCACCTACCTTAAAGAGGTGTGGGTGCTTGATGTAGATTCTTCCTCTGGTGCCCCCCATCCCCAGGGCTCTGAAAAGTAAAAGCCAAGTGGTCAAAATTCCAGAAAGTGTAGTCCTACTAGTGAACTCCTGAGCTGTTTCCTCAATCAGTGCCAAAGCTCTTAAACTTACTTGTTGGCTCGAGATCCCAACACAAAGGTGGTAGATTCATTCAGGCGAGCTGGGTCCCACTGTGCAAAAAATAGAGAAGCTGGTGAGGGTGAAGTTTAATCTGATGGGTAGGACAGAAACACTCCTCCCCCTGCCCTTTTCTAACCCTCCCCTTGTCTATTATTTAATCAACAGTTTACCCAAGACACTGAGTACTCACAATATGCTAGGCCATGTCTGTGCTAGATACTGGGGATAAAGAGATGAAGAAGATACAGTCTCTGTTTTCTAGGATGCCACTGACATATGTACAGATAATTACACCATTATGCGATGAGGCAATGACACAAGTGAGTGCAGGGTCTGAGGGCTGCTGAGGGGAGGGTACAGCCAGGAAGGCGTGCTTAGAGAGGCATTTCCCAAGTTAATTCTGAAAGGGTGAGCACAAGTTGGGGTAAAGAGGGTCAGGAACAAGGGCATTCCAGACAGGGGGCAGCATGAGCAAAGACAGGTGAGAGGCAGCTTGGCCTGTTGGAGAAACTACTAGTAATTCTGTGCTGCTAACAGAGAGAGTACAAATTAGGGAGTGGCAACCGATGGGGCTGGCGAGAGAAACACAGAGGAGTTGGAGGTCTTAGGAGGTTATGTTCAGGGGACTGCATTTTATTTCTTCTGTAGGCAATGGGGAATCGCTGAAGGCCTCTAAACAGGGAGTGAGAGTCAGATTTCCTTTAAAGATAGCTTAGTCTTCTAGCAATGTGGATAATGGATTTGAAGGGGCAAGACTACAGGCAGGGAGAGCAGTTTAGAGGCCGCTGTGATAAAGCAGTTGGAAAGCTGCTAAGGGCCCGAGCTAGGGCAGCAGTAAGGATGAAGAGAAGGAAATAGGAACTGCAATATATTTAAGAGGAAGAATTGTCCAGGACTCAACTGGATGTAGGGAGGTGAGGAAGAGGAGGAGGCAAAGATGATTAAGATAAAGAATGTAAAGGAGGGCTGTGAGGCAAGATTCTGATTTCATGTCTGGCTATGCTGAGTCTGAAATGCCTGTGGAACTTCCAGCAGAGTGGTCAAGCAGATAGTAGGATATACAATTTTTAAAGTAGAAAAAGAGGCATGGGATGGACAAAGAGGTATGGGAGTTTTAGAACATGGTGGTCCCTGAAACCATAAGAGTATATGATTTAGATTATCCAGAGAGTTACTTTAGATGCAGAAGTGGGCCAAGGAGAGAATTCTGGGGAACATCCATTTATATAAGTCACTGCTGAGGAAGAACTCAGGAGAGAGAGGGAGGCAACAGAGGCTAATGGTTGAGAGCACAGACTCTGGTGTCAGCGGGTCTTGGGTTTGAGACTCAGCTCGATCACTTATGAGTTATGTGACTTTGGGCAAGTCTTAAGTGCATTAAGTGTATAAGACAACTGAATAAAATAATTTAGGCCCACAGGGAAGCTGGTAGAAAAGGAAACGCCTCATTTATAGAATGGTTCACAGAATTGATCTCATAAGTTTGTTATAAAGATTAAATGAGACAGTCTACACAAAAGATTTAGGGCACTGCCCGTTACATACTAAGTATTGAATCAGTATTAGTGACCACTAGCTCCTATAAGGAGAAGCCTTCAGCAAAGACTCAGCCCTGTCTTTGTTTTGCCTCTAACTCCAATTCCTACACGGGATCCTCTCTGAGGCCAGTGTGGCTGGAGGTGGAGAGGGGGAGATGGCTCTGGAATGGTGTGCATGCACCCTTCGCCCTCTACCCCTTTCCCTCATGGTGGGTCCTAGAGATAGTGGGACTATTTCCTGGGATCGTGATCTCTGCCATGCTCACATAATCATACCTTAGGGCCTTCCCGGCGAATTGGTTCACAGGATTTTGGTTTCCATCTGCTTTGAAGGAAAGAATAAAGGTGAGTTCTCCAAGGTGAGACATAGGACTAAATGCTGCTGGCTTGCTGGTGGTGGCAGGAGTTCCTCACACACTGTCACTTTAGCCCTGGACATCCTCCTTCATGGTGACACATTAGCGGAGGAACAAAGGGAAAAAGCACCGGACTACAAGCCATTCTAGCACTAGCTCTGCTCTTATACAGTGGCATGAGCAACTCCAAGAACCTCTGAGTGGCAGTTTTCTCGTCTGTCAAAAGAGACAAAAACAGCAACTGCCCTACCTATCTTGTGTTTGTGAGGAATAAAACTGCTTTGTGTAGGAGACACATCTAAGGTATGACAGTTAATACTATCCCATCTACTAAGCCAGCTGTTCCAAACTAACCCCACGCCCCTGAACCAGACCAGTGTGGCTTTATTTGATTTAAATACTGGGCTCCCATGTAAAGTTTTGTTTGAAAAAGATTCTGCTGCTTCAGAATTTTTTTTAAAAAGTGGGGCTGGGGGGTGGGTTGAGGGGGAAGGAGGGATGAACAGGCAGAACACAGAGGATTTTTAGGGCACTGAAAGCACTCAGTGTGATACTAGAATGGTGGATGCCTGTCACTATGCATTTGTCTAAGTTCATGTACAATACCAAGAGTGAACCCTCACGGAAACTATGCACTCTGAGGATCAAGACGAGTCAAAGTAGGCTCATCAAATGTAACAAATGTACCACTCTGGTGCCTGATGTTGATAATGGGGGAGGCTGTGAATGTGTAGGGTCAGGGAGTATATGGGATATGTCTGTACCTTCCTCTCAATTTTGCTGTGAACCTAAAACTGCTCTAAAAAAAAAAACTAAGTCTTAAAAAAATATATATTTGAAAATGACCATCTTGGAGGCAATGTTAACTATATGACATTAGGCAAGTAATTCTCTGAGTCTGTTCTTTATCTGAAAAATTAATGATATCTTCTTTAGAGGGTGGCTATAAAGATTAAAAGGTAAAGTATGTAACGTATTTAGACCAGTCATAAGCATCCAATATATACTAACAATGACAAACCTCCGGAGTTTAATCAAGCTGGGCCAAACCATTCAGGGGGTAAAACAATTTCCTCCTCACTACCCTCCTTCCTCACCCCTCAAACCAGGATAACCCCCCTCCATGATGACTTAAGCTGATAGATCTGATTTTGACAGGCACAGAACCCTGGCCTCTTTTCCTTCAGGGCCCCTCTCTCCGTCTGCTCCCCTATGCTCTCACCACACTGTTGGTCCCTACTCACACCATGCCGGCGGCTGCCCGGTCGCTTGACAGGATGTGTCCAGGAGGCCGTCCTTTCCTCTGCCACAAAAAACAGCTGTCAGAGGTCTGACCCTGTGGTTACTCCCCATACCCCACTGGCAGGTCCAGGGTCACTTGGCAGAGATGGTTTTCCAAAGAGATCAAATGATGTTTGACAGGGACAGGGAGAAAAACTGCCTCTCATGCCTAGGAAGGCTCAAAAGGGCTTTGAGGAAGCCCAGTACCTCGTGGAGTGAAGAGCCTTTTTTGAGAGACAGGGTCTTACTCTGTTACTCAGCCTGGAGTGCAGTGGCATGATCATAGCTCACTACAGCCTTGAACTCCTGGGCTCAAGTGATCCTCCCACTGCAGCCTCTCATGTAGCTAGGACGACAGAAATGTGCCAGCATGCCTGACTAATTTTTTTTTTTATTTTAGAGACAGGGTCTCACTATGTTACCCAGACTGGTCTCAAAACTCCTGAGCTCAAGTGATCCTCCCCTCTTGGCCTCCCAAAGTGTTGGGATTACAGGTGTGAGCCACCACACCTGGCCTGACAAGCCTTTTTTCAGCCAGAAAACAAAACAAGGAAATGGTTTACCTTTTTAGGAAGGGGGCTTCCTCGATGGGCACATTCTTCTTCTGCCTGACGGCCACGCTAAAAGAAAAGGGAAGGGAGTCAGTGGAAGGCCAGTGCCTGGGAACTGCAGGTCCTCTGGAGTTGCAGAAGACAGTGCCCTGGACTACAGCTCTCCAGCCCCGCTCTGACCCAGGCCAAAGAAGCCCATCCAGCATGATGCTGTGTGGACCTGGTCCTACAAATGGAAGTACATGAAACCTCCCTGGGCCCACATATTTCACTTGCCTTCCAGCCTGAAGGACCTCCCGCTCCAATACCCTAGAACACAGTGACTCTGACCTTTATTCCTGGAAGCTCATGGGTCAATCTGGGTATTACTTTTTCTCCATCTGAAAATAGCAGTTTAGCCTGAAGGGAAAAAGACCAAGTGTTACCAGTCACTATTTTGGTGGGTAAGCACACCCTACCTACTTCCTTTTTTTTTTGGAGACAGAGTCTCGCTCTGTTACTCAGGCTGGAGCGCAACAGCACCATCTTGGCTCACTGCAACCTCTGTCTCCTGGGTTCAAGTGATTCTCATGCCTCAGCCTCCAAAGTAGCTGGGACTACAGGGGTGCGCCACTATACCCAGCTAATTTTTGTATTTTTGGAAGAGACGGGATTTCACCATATTGGACAGGCTGGTCTTGAACTCCTGACCTCAAGTGATCTGCCCACTTCCAAATATATATATATATATATTTTTTTTTTTTTTGAGATGGAGTTTCACTCTTGTCGCCCAGGCTGGAGTGCAGTGGTGCTATCTCAGCTCACTGCAACCTCTGCCTCCTGGGTTCAAGCGATTCTCCTGCCTCAGCCTCCCAAGTAGCTGAGATTACAGGTGCCCACCACCATGCCCAGCTAATTTTTGTATTTTTATTAGAAACGGGGTTTCACCATGTTGGCCAGGCTGGTCTGGAACTCTTAACCTCAGGTGATCCACCTGCCTTGGCCTCCCAAAGTGCTGCGATTACAGGCATGAGCTACCACACCCAGCCACACACACACACACACACACACACACATATATATATATATATTTATATGCATAGAAATAGACATCTATTTTTAAAAAAACTTGAATTAATGATCATAGCTGAAAAAGTTTAAAAATGTAAAAAAGCAAAATAAGAAAAACCTGGAATCTCATTACATAAACTACTGTTAATGTTTCAATGTAAATTCTTCCTTGATTTTCCCATGTAAATACATACTATATGTTTTTTCAAACTAAATACATTAGTATAACACATATTCCTCAGTAAGCTGCCGGTTTTCCTTTTTTTTTTTTTTTTGAGATGGAATCTCGCTCTGTTGCCCAGACTGGAGTACAGTGGTGCGATCTCGGCTGACTGCAATCTCTGCCTCCCAGGTTCACGCAATTCTCCTGCCTCTGCCTCCTGAGTAGCTGGGATTACAGGCATGCCACCACACTCAGCTAATTTTTTTTTTTTTTGTATTTTTAGTAGAGATGGGGTTTTATCATGTTGGCCAGGCTAGTCTCAAACTTCTGACCTCGTGATCTGCCCGCCTCAGCCTCCCAAATTGTTGGGATTACAGGCGTAAGCCAGTGCACCTGGCCTGCTGTTTTTCTTTTAATAAATATTGAGTACCTAGGACCTAAGTGCTGTGGACACAGCAGTAACTAAGACAAGCTGTTGTGGAGCTTATAGTTTGTGGGTGATCTGGATAATAAGCACAGAAACAAACAAGGTAACTGTGGATCATGATAGATGCTGTAAGAAAAAAAGAAAAAAACCCAGGCAGATGTGACAGAGAACCACCAGAGGAGGAGGGCTACTTTGAGGGAATGGCCAGGGAAGGCCTTGCTCAGGTGTCCTCTGAGTTGCGATGTGAAGGAGGCTGTAAAAAAAGCTGGGCAGAAGTGTTTCAGCAGCAGGGAGGAGTGCAGAAGCTCAAAGGTGGGAACACCTGGCTCATTTGAGGAAGAAAAGGATGGAATGGGCAGAGGGGAGATGGTGCATGAGCAGGAAACTTGCAGCAGGTGGAGAATTGGGTTCACCTGACCTCTGCCAGTGGCATTTGACAGTGCTGAGGGCTCCCCCTTCTGGAAACACTCTTTTCTACAGGCTCCTGTGGCCACACTTCCTGTGTTCCTTCTACTCTGGCCATTCTTTCTTAGCCTTCTTTGCTGGCTTTTCCTCCTCAATCTGGTTCTTTTCCCTCTATCCTCTCTCATTACATATTCTATCTGCTCTCACCTATTCTCACAGCTTCAATTCATATCTATAAACCATGACTCCATAATTCAGCTGTAGACAAAAGGTTATCCTCTGAGCTCTAGACTTATATACCAAATAGTCTGCCCCATGTCTATGCTTGGATGGCTCAAAGCTGCTAATCCATAATTGGATTCATGTTCTTCCCCTCCAAACTTTGTCCCTTTCCAGTGAAGGGTGATCAAGTCTCAATGTGTAATTATGCATACATTTGTTGGTAATCTAATTCATACCTGTCTGCTTAAGTAGGCTGTTAAGTTCTATTAGAGCAGGAAGCTTGTTTGTTCATTTATCATTTGTTTGTTCCTTCATTTACTCAATAATTCAGCAAACTCTGTACACATACTAAGAGTCATATTCCAGGGCTGGGAATACAGTGGTGAACAAGATTAGGCCTCACCTCTTGTAAAGCTCAAGATTTTAGGAGAGGTAGGAGTGCGAGGGGAAGACCTCTCTGATACTTAAACTAAGATCTGAAGAAAAGAAGGAGCCGGCTTTACAGAGTTAAGGGTAGAGTACTCCAGGTACTAAGAACAGCAAGTGAAATGGCCTAAGCTTGTGCTGGAGAAGCAGAAAGGAGTTCATAATGGCCAGAGTATAGTCAATAAAAAAGAGGCAAGATGAAATGAAGTTAGAGAAGCAGGCAGAAGCCAGTCGAGGGTGGGCTCTGTGGGTCATGGTAAGGCATTTTTTTTTTTTATTATACTTTAAGTTTTAGGGTACATGTGCACAACGTGCAGGTTTGTTACATATGTATACATGTGCCATGTTGGTGTGCTGCACCCAGTAACTCATCATTTAACATTAGGTACATCTCCTAACGCTATCCCTCCCCCCTCCCTCCACCTCATGACAGGCCCTGGTGCCTGATGTTCCCCTTCCTGTGTCCATGTGTTCTCATTGTTCAATTCCCACCTATGAGTGAGAACATGTGGTGTTTGGTTTTTTTGTCCTTGCGATAGTTTGCTGAGAATGATGGTTTCCAGCTTCATCCATGTCCCTGCAAAGGACATGAACTCATCATTTTTTATGGCTGCATAGTATTCCATGGTGTATATGTGCCACATTTTCTTAATCCAGTCTGTCATTGTTGGACATTTGGGTTGGTTCCAAGTCTTTGCTATTGTGAATAGTGCTGCAATAAACATATGTGTGCATGTGTCTTTATAGCAGCATGATTTGTATTCCTTTGGGTATATACCCAGTAATGGGATGGCTGGGTCAAATGGTATTTCTAGTTCCAGACCCCTGAGGAATCGCCACACTGACTTCCACAATGGCTGAACTAGTTTACAGTCCCACCAACAGTGTAAAAGTGTTCCTATTTCTCCACATCCTCTCCAGCACCTGTTGTTTCCTGACTTTTTAATGATCACCATTCTAACTGGTGTAAGATGGTATCTCATTGTGGTTTTGATTTGCATTTCTCTGATGGCCAGTGATGATGAACATTTTTTCATGTGTCTTTTGGCTGCATAAATGTCTTCTTTTGAGGAGTGTCTGTTCATGTCCTTTGCCCACTTGTTGATGGGGTTGTTTGTTTTTTTCTTGTAAATTTGTTTGAGTTTATTGTAGATTCTGGGTATTAGCCCTTTGTCAGATGAGCATATTGCAAAAATTTTCTCCCATTCTGTAGGCTGCCTGTCCACTCTGATGGTAGTTTCTTTTGCTGTGCAGAAGCTCTTGAGTTTAATTAGATCCCATTTGTCAATTTTGGCTTTTGTTGCCATTGCTTTTGGTGTTTTAGACATGAAGTCCTTGCCCATGCCTATGTCCTGAATGGTAATGCCTAGGTTTTCTTCTAGGGTTTTTATGGTTTTAGGTCTAACATTTAAGTCTTTAATCCATCTTGAATTAATTTTTGTATAAGGTGTAAGGAAGGGATCCAGTTTCGACTTTCTACATATGGCTAGCCAGTTTTCCCAGCAGGATCATGGTAAGGCATTAAGACTTTATTCTCCCTGCAACAAGAAAGTCACTGAAGGGTTTTTAAAATGGGGAGTGACATGATCTAATTCATCTTTACAGAGATCAGTCTGGCTGCTGTGAGAAGAGTGGATTGGAACTGGGTAACGGTGAATGTAACTCTGGACTGAGATATAAATGTGTGAATTATGAGTAGCTGAATTGGCTTCCAAGCCACAAGACTAGATGAAAACACCTATGAAAACAGTGAGCCATGAAAGAGAAGGGGTTTGAGGACTGAACTTGGGAAGGCACCAACAGTTAGAGGCGGGGGGTGAGGGAGAAGAGTAGGCAATGAGGTTGGAGCAAAGTCAAGGCACTCGAGCCAACAGAGGAGCATTCCAAGAAACACGAAACGATCCACTGTGACAGATGTCATTGAGAAGCTGAGTAAGTTGAGGACAGTTAGGCACCAGAGGGTTTGACAACATGGAAGTTACTAGTGACCCCGACAAGAGGGGTTCCAGTGAAGCAGTGGGGACTGAAGCGAAAACAAAGTGAACAGAATGAATGGGAGGTGAGAAAGTGAGCCAGCGACTATTGGCGACCTTTCCTGATGTCTCCCTATAAAATGGTGATGGCAACAATTCCTCCTAATAACAGCAGCTGACACATGTAAACAGGTTCTCTACTATCTTGGGAACAGTCATTTATAGACCTGATGTCATGCCTCCTGACCATACCAGAGAGGCAGGGAGGCAGCAGGGTGCTCATCCCCATGACACCAAATGGGGCCGTGATAACTTGATCCACCAAGCACCTGTAGGGGTGAGACAGATTTTAGCTATTCTAATTATTGTGTGTCTTAAGCCATTTCTTTTTTTTTTTTGCTCTGCTTTTAAAAATTTTTTTCTAGCTCTATTGATGTATAATTGATAAACAGAAATGGTATATATTCAAGGTGTACAATGTGATGAACTGACATACATATACATAGTGAAATGATTACCACAATGAAATCAATCAACACATCCACCACTACCATTTTGTGTGTGTGGACACTTAAGATCTATGGTCTTAGCAAATTTCAAGTAAACAATAGAGATAAACTATAGTCATCATGCTGTACATCAGATTGCCCAGAACTTGTTCGTCTTATAACTAAAAGTTTGTACCCTTTGATTAACATCCCCCCACTTCTCCCCTCCAGCTACTGCCATTCTACTCTCTGCTTCTATGAGTTTGCTAAGCCACAATTTCTTCATCTATAAAATAGTAATTAAAAGATACCTTCTGTACATGGTTTCTTCTGAGATATAAAAAAAAAAAATGCATTTATCCTGGTACCTGACATATAGTAGCTACTTCCCTTCCCTTCCCTGTCAGCAACAGCCTCAAGCCTATCTCGATATGTGGCTTGCTGGGCATTCCCCAAAATACCACTGATGAGAAGATCACATTTTGTTTTGTTTTGTTTTTGAGACAGAATCTTGCTCTTTCACCCAGGCTGGAGTGTAGTGGTGCCATCTCGGCTCACTGCAACCTCCGTCTCCCGGGTTCAAGCGATTCTCGTGCCTACAGCTCCCAAGCAGCTAGGATTATAGGCATGCGCCACCATGCCCAGCTAATTTTCATATTGTTTGTAGAGATGGGGTTTAGCCATGTTGCCCAAGCTGGTCTCAAACTCCTGGCCTTGAGTGATCTGCCCACCTTGGCCTCCCACAGTGCTGGGATTACACGTGTGAGCCACCACGTCCAGCTTAAGATCACATTTCTTATCAGAGGCTCGAGAGCTAAACCTTGTGCCTGCATCTCTTGTCCCCTTTGGTCTCACCTGCTCCAGGCAGCTCCGACAGGCTTCCTGGATCAGCTGCTCTGCGTCCACCTCTTCCCCAACATTGTCTCGCACGTTCAGTGCTGCCTTCTGGAAGAACTAGGGGAGCACAACAGAGGACAAGGTCAGAGTCCTGTTAATGTGCATCAACCTGAAGGAAACTGAATATAAAATAAGTTTTTATCCTAGTCTCATACAGAAAGGAAAAGTGATTATGAGCAAGGCTTTGGGATCAGCCAGATTTAGATTCACATTTCAGGCTCGACCTCCTCCCTTTATTCCCCCTCTTACGGATATAATCGTGGAGGTGCCCAACAGATTGAGGTGTAAACAGTGCAAAAAATCAGGCCAGGCGCGGTGGCTCACGCCTGTAATCCCAGCACTTTGGGAGGCTGAGGTGGGCGGATCACGAGGTCAGGAGATCAAGACCATCCTGGCTAACACGGTGAAACCCCGTCTCTACTAAAAATACAAAAAATTAGCCAGGCGTGGTGGCGGATGCCTGTAACCCCAGCTACTTGGGAGGCTGGGGCAGAGAACTGCTTGAACCCAGGAGGTGGAGGTTGCAGTGAGCCGAGACCATGCCACTGCACTCCAGCCTGGCGACAGAGTGAGACTCTGTCTCAAAAAAAAAAAAAAAAAATTTTTTTTTAGTAGAGATGAGGTCCCACTATGTTGCCCAGGCTGGTCTCAAACTCCTGGCCTCAAGTGATCCTGCCTCGGCCTCCCAAAGTGCTGGGGTTGCAGGTGTGAGCCACTGTGCATGGCCCCAATAATGGTGATATTATTAAACAACTAATAAAAATACTTCTTACTTATTGGACACTTGTTATGTCCTAAGCACAGTGCTCAGCACAGTACATTTAAGTCACTTCATCCTTACAAGAGGTCAGCAAAAAAAAATACGTGAGTGACAAGGGCAGATTAAAAAAAAAAGATATCTGAATTACCCTCAAGAGGGAATAAAATTCTTGGGGGATTAAAAATTCAAAAACTGGCTGGGTGCCCTGGTTCACACCTATAATCCCAGCACTTTGGGAGGCCAAGGCAGGCAAATCATTTGAGGTCAGGAGTTCGAGACCAGCCTGGCCAACAGTGAAACCCATTCTCTACTAAAAATACAAAAATTAGCCACGCAAGGTGGTGGGCACCTGTAATCCCAGCCACTAGGGAGGCTGAGGCACGAGAATCGCTGGAACCCGGGAAGTGGAGGTTGCGGTGATTCGATATTGTGCCACTGCACTCCAGCCTGGGTGACAGAGTGAGACTCTGTCTCAAAAACACAAAACAAAACAAAAAAAACAACAACAAAAAAGGAAAACTTTAGATATCTGTGTGTAGGAAAGAGACAGACTGGTGATGCAGGGAAGGACTGGACTCCTCACGAGTCTTTCCCCTGTTATTTTTTATCCTGTGTCTCTCTCACCTTCATGTACTTGTTGAAGACAGTCTGGATCTCCTCGTTGATGCTAGGCTGCAGGACAGCTCGGAGGAGATCCATGGAGATGGCAGGATCTGTGAAACTGCATTCAGGAGGGAGACAGGGTGAGGGGGCATGTCCCAAACATATTCTTTCCCAGCCTCCCCAGTCAATTACGGACATAGAATTCTTTAACAATACTAGACCGCTTTTATTGAAAACTAGCTACATGCTTAGATTTTATGCAAATCACAGAGGCATGACTTTATTTTTTTCTCATAATTACTCTATGAAGTGAGTATTATTTTCAAAGTTGTTTTTGTTTTTGTTTTTTTTTTTTTTGAGATGGAGTCTCACTCTGTTGCCCAGGCTGGAGTGCAGTGGCGTGGTTTTGGCTCACTGCAACCTCCGCCTCCTGGGTTCAAGCAGTTCTCCTGACTCAGCCTCCTGAGTAGCTGGGATTACAGGTGTGCACCACCATGCCCGGCTAATTTTTGTATTTTTAGTAGAGACCAGGTTTCTCCATTTTGGTCAGGCTGGTCTCGAACTCCCAACCTCTGGTGATCTGCCCGCCTCAGACTCCCAAAGTGCTGGGATTACAGGCGTGAGCCACCGTGCCCGGCCAATTTTTTGTATTTTTAGTAGAGACGGGGTTTCTCCATGTTGGTCAGGCTGTTCTTGAAGTCCCGACCTCAGGTGATCCGCCCACCTCAGCCTCCCAAAATGCTGGGATTACAGGCGTGAGCCACCGCGCCCGGCCCAAAGTGTTTTTATGAAATATAATACTTATACAGAAAAGTATATACACTTTAATGAGTAATTATAGTGAACATCCATTTCACTACTACCAGCATCCCAAAGGCCCCCCTTGTGCTGACATGCATACTATTAATCCCTCTTTATAGTTGAGAAAACAGGGGCTCATCAGAGTCTGCATGAGAACACAGTTGTCTGACTGCAGAGCCTGTGCTCTTAAACTCCATGCTAACTGACCTCTTTAGAGCCCTCAACCACAGAGCGAGTGAATGTGAGGGACCTTAGGTACTGTTTATTCCACAACCCATCTCCTGTGCCCTTCCCCATTTTGTACGTGAGTTCAGAGAAGGAAGTGACTTGACTAGCTCAAGATCACAGAGTTACAGAATCGGAGTCTCCTCTTTCTCAGTCCTGTGCTCTTTCTACCGGCTGTAGATCTCCATAGCCTTGTGCACTGGGGATCCCAAAGCTGCCATGCAAGCCAGTGGCTGGGATATAAGTCCCATGCAGGGCCAGCCTTACCTTGTTGTCATCTGTGAGCGGCGGCCCCTCCGCTGCACCTGCCGGTGCTTTATCATTATGTTCCAAGGGTTCTGTGGGGACCAAGGGAACAAATGTCACTGCGGTCTGTGACACTGGGGTGGGGTGGAGGTGGAGGGTGGGTATGAAGTTAAACCTGGACATCCCTGCTTCTCAGATCCGTCACCATCTCTCCCGCCTTGGGGTATCGGGGGAGGACAATAGTTGTAAGGCCTCCTCCACAAAAGAGGAACTGAGGCAGATTCCTGCCTTAAAAGTCCCGACCTTGACTTCTGGCACGGCAGGAGGAAGGGAAGCAGTGTTTACCGAGGGTCAACTCTGTGTCAGGTGATGTCCTGGGCGCTGTACCCGCCTTTATCTTCCCATCCCACAACAACTTTTATGAGACAGGTACTAATCATTTCCATTTTATAGAAGAGGATCCTGGGACTCAGGGGGTTGACAGAGATGGCCCACGTCACCTAGCTAGGAGGGCGGCACCAGAATTTAAATCCAGGTCGTCGGGCTGCGAAAACGCCAACTCCCTTTGCAGCTCCAGCCGCCGCGTTCTCTCGCCCGCGGGCCAGGGTCCCAGGAGCCCCGAGGCCGTGCCCGGCCCGAGCCCAGACCTCACCGGGGGCGTCCTCACCGTAAGAACCAGCTGCCCCGCTGCGCCCGCATCCCCTAGCTCCAAGCCGCCCCGCTCGGCCCCGCTGGGTCCCCGCGGCTGCTCGGCGTCGCCAGTGGCTCCCATGGCGCCCCCGGCCCCCACAACTTCGCTGGACTCTGTCACCGGCCGGAAAGTGGCTCCGTGACGTCACTGGAGCGCGCTGCTCGTCCGCCCGGAAGCGCGACGCTGGAGCTGCGGGGTTACCATGGGAACCGAACCGCCGCGCCTCGCCCAGGACAGGTACACTTAGAGGCCTTGTAGGTGGAGGTCGTTGGGGCTTCCTCTTGGGAGGGCTGCGCCTCGATTGTGGAGTGTGGGTGTTCAGTGGCGGTTCAGTCAAGGGATGTTTCCCGCTGGGCCAAGGCCTGGGGATGACTGCGGGGTAGGAGGAGGGGACCAGGTTTCTGTAGGCTGGGGTTGGGGAGCAGAGGGAAGCGTTTGGTACAGCGGCGCCTGCAGTTCAGTTTTTGAAAACTAGATTTTAATATGCTCGGCCAGGGGCGGTGGCTCACGCCTGTAATCCCAGCACTTTGGGAGGCCGAGACGGGAAGGTCACTTGCCATCAGGAGTTCGAGACCAGCCTGGCCAAGATGGCGAAACCCCGTCTCTACTAAAAATACAAAAATTAGCCAGGCGTGGTGGTGGGCGCCTGTAATCCCAGCTACTCGGGAGGCTGAGGCAGGAGAATCTCTTGAACCCAGGAGGCGGAGGTTGCAGTGAGCCGAGATCATGCCACTGCACTCCAGCCTGGGCGACAGAGGGAAACTGTCACCAAAAAAAAAAAAAAAAAGCATATTAGGCACATGTTAGGTCATCATCAAATGTTAATTATGCCGAGATCGCGCCACTGCATTCCAGCCTGGGGGACAGAGGGAGACTCTGTCTCAAAAAAAAAAAAAAAAAAAAAAAAAAAGCATATTAGGTCATCATCAAATGTTAATTATCTCCATGAGCCAACATCAGCCTTCTAACAATAAGGGCAACTTCCTGGCTCCAAACTTTTTGGTCCTATTAAGGAGGTTTTTACCTTGTACTTGCCCATAGGACTAAGCGGTGTCAGTGGACACCATTAGGTATCACAGCTGACGAAAGGCATGACCAGGAGAGATAAAGAAAAAAAGAAATGGAGAAAAAAGAAATAAAGGAGGTATATGTGGGCAGACTATTTGAGTCATACATAGCAACTTCTCTTGGGTTCTGCCAGCTAGCCTTCATACAGTCCAAGAATGGCCTGTGTGGGTTAGAGGGACAAAGATGTAGGTGTTTGGTGCTTTTCATTAGTTCTTAACAAACCCAACTACTGCTTTTCTGTAAGTTTTTGATAGTTTCTTTTCTCTCTCTTTTTTTTTTTTTTTTGAGACAGAGTCTCACTCTGTTACCCAAGCTGGAGTGCAGT
The DNA here is from genome assembly GCF_028885625.2 of Pongo pygmaeus. Classification (NCBI taxonomy): domain Eukaryota; kingdom Metazoa; phylum Chordata; class Mammalia; order Primates; family Hominidae; genus Pongo; species Pongo pygmaeus. Next base: position 48,346,061 of record NC_072394.2, on the reverse strand, counting down.
GGCACGATCTCCACTCACTGCAACCTCTGCCTCCTGGGTTCAAGCTATTCTCCTGCCTCAGCCTCCCAAGTAGCTGGGATTACAAGCATGCACAAGCATGCCCAGGTGATTTTTGTATTTTTAGTAGAGACAGGGTTTCGCCATGTTGGCCAGGCTGGTCTCGAACTCCTGACCTCAGGTGATCTGCCTGCCTTGGCCTATTTGATAGTTTCTGAATGGTCTGTTCCATTCTGTCTTTTCTAGGTTGCTAGGATGAACAGGAGCCACAATTTTATTATGCTTGGTTATGTTATTAGCTTTGGCTATTAAGTAGTGTCGTGAATCCCTCCCTCTGTTATTTGGGCTAAAGCCATGTCCTTCCAATGCCCTTTAGGGCTCTCTTTGATTCTTTTTCCAATGGCCATCCCTCCATTTTTCCAGCCACCCACTAGGTTTCTCATCATCCAGGAATATTGTGTATATTGCTTACAGAGTTTGATCCTCCCATCACATGTCCCCTTTGGTAGTGCCAGGAATTTTCCCACACTCCAGCAGCCAATCCCTCTTCTTCTTGTCAGGAGAAGATATTCTTGGGGAGTATTGTGAAAGGGAAGGTTTTGGGACTAGGTTTGGGGCCATCCCTAGTCCTGCCCATACCTCAGCTGATACTCTGGGCAAGGTGTACACCTCTAGCCTGAACTGAGCTCTCGTCCCAACTCTCAGCATCATCATGATGTTAAGCTGCCTCTTTCTTCTGAAGGCACTTCTTGCTCTTGGGTCCCTGGAATCCTGGATAACTGCAGGAGAACATGGTGAGCTATCATTTGGTATCCCTGGCCAACAGTAACAGAAAGTGACTAGAGGAGAGGAGAAGTCATCCCCTGCCTTCTCCGAGAGCAAGGTTGCTTGTAAGTGGAGATGATCATCTCTATAGGACAGGACTGGATGAACAGATTCTCAGGATGGCCTGGGTCGTTCTTCCTGGCTTTCTTTACCCTCTCTGGACAAGGAGATAGGACTTCCAGTAGGGCTTACTAGAGGTTCTAGCTTTTCCCTTGAACTCATTAAATGATAACGGGATCATCCTAACCTTTCTCTCTCGTTATCGGCAGGTTGGCTGCTCCTTTAGTAGTGGTGGATGTATGTTAGTATTTGTGTATTAGGAGGGGAAGGTGGTTGCAGATTTTTTTTTTTTTTTTTTTTTTTTGAGAAGGAGTCTCGCTCTGTCACCCAGGCTGGAGTGCAGTGGCGTGATCTCAGCTCACTGCAAGCTCCGCCTCCCAGGTTCACGCCATTCTCCCGCCTCAGCCTCCCAAGTAGCTGGGACTACAGGCGCCCGCCGCCACGCCCGGCTAATTTTTTGTATTTTTAGTAGAGACGGGGTTTCACTGTGTTAGCCAGGATGATCTCGATCTCCTGACCTCGTGATCCGCCTGCCTCGGCCTCCCAAAGTGCTGGGATTACAGGCATGAGCCATCGTGCCCAGCCAGAATTTTTTTTTTTTTTAAGAGACAGGGTCTCATTCTGTCACCCAGGCTAGAGTTGTGTCCAGCTGGGCAGAAGTGCTGCACCACAGGCTGTGGTCGGATCTGCCGAGACATTCCTAAGGGTATGTTGGCATGAGGGGCAAAATCTGGGCATACTCTCTGACATTGCCTCTGGGATAGATGGAAGTAGAGAGCTTCCCACCTTCTAGGTTGCCTCTTGAAGTCTCCCTTGCCTAGAGTACTTCTTTACTCTTTTAGGGTCCCTCCTCCTTTAATTATTCAGTGCCTCCAGTTGTTTGCCTTCCATCAGGAAAGAACACACCATCGATTATCTATGTCTTTTACTTTGGACTCAAAGTTCCTGTGAAGGCTGGAGAGAAGAGTTGTAAAGGGAAGCGTGTGTAAGATAATGATTAAGAGAGTAGACCCTAGAGCCAAGCAGAACTTTTTAAGCCTTAAGCCTTAGCTCTTTATAAATCTTAAGCTTTTAGCCTCAGTTTCCTCATCTATAAAATGGGGATAATTGTGAGGATCAAATGATATGTTCATGGCCCAAGGTAAACATCAGTAAATGTTACAGTAAATATTTGCTATTACTATTGTTGTTATTATTGTCTCTTTTTCTTAGCACCAGGGTTGAGAGGCTTAAATGAATCTCAGGGCTTCCTTTTTCTGTTTTTTCCTTCTGCTGTGCCCGTGGGTGTTACCAGGCACTATTTTCTCTCTCTCTCTTTTTTTTTGAGACGGAGTTTCGCTCTTGTTGCTCAGACTGGAGTGCAGTGGCGTGATCTCGGCTCACCGCAACCTCCGCCTCCCAGGTTCAAGTGATTCTCCTGCCTCAGCCTCCCAAGTAGCTGGGATTTACAGGCATGTGCCGCCACCCCCGACTAATTTTGTTTTTTTAGTAGAGACGGGGTTTCTCCATGTTGGCCAGGCTGTTCTCGAACTCCTGACCTCAGGGGATCCACCTGCCTTGGCCTCCCGAAGTGCTGGGATTACAGGTGTGAGCCATGGCGCTTGGCCTATTTTCTCTTTTCTTTGGCTGTCTCCCTTTTTGCTACAGGGAGGAAAAGAGATTGCCTTAGGGTTATTCGGAAACAATCCTGTTTGAAAAGGTGCATCACTGATGAGACATGTCCAGGTGTAAAGAAATGCTGCACGCTTGGCTGCAACAAGAGCTGTGTAGTCCCAATCTCTAAACAGAAGCTGGGTAAGAAACGCCATCCCCACACCTCATGGTCTGTTTGGTCTGCTTGTTTATTTCTCAGATATGCACATATCAGCTTGTTGGTTTTACTTTGCTGCTATATTCTGAGAACTTAAAAAAAAAAAAAGATATACAAAGGGTGCACAAGCCATAATCATTTGTGGTATGTGGCCTGGGCAGGCAGAGGGAGGGTGCCAGAAGGGCAGCCTCGACTTACCCTCATTTGCAGACTGCTTTGAAAATGGTTGAGTAGCCAGGCATGGTGGCTCACGCCTGGAATCCCAGCACTTTGGGAGGCCAAGGTGGGCAGATCACGAGGTCAGGAGATCGAGACCATCCTGGCTAACACTGCGAAACTCCGTCTCTACTAAAAATACAAAAAAATTAGCCAGGCGTGGTGGTGGGTGCCTGTAGTCCCAGCTACTTGGGAGGCTGAGGCAGGAGAATGGTGTGAACCCAGAAGGTGGAGCTTGCAGTGGGCCGAGATCGTGCCACTGCACTCCAGCCTGGGTGACAGAGTGAGACTCTGTCTCAAAAAAAAAAAAAAAAAAAAAAACAGAGAAAACCATTGGGTAATTCCCAGTTCCCATAATCAGTTGCGATATTCTCTGTTAAAAATCTTACCCTGAGAATCTGCAGAGATAGAAAAAAAAGAAAAGAATCTTGATGCCTATGGAAGGCAGCACACATTTCCCCACTCATTTGCTCCTGAGATTCTTTTTTTTTTTTTTTTGAGATGGAGTCTTGCTCTGTCTCCCAGGCTAGAGTGCAGTGGTGTGATCTTGGCTCACTGCAACCTCCGCCTCCTAGGTTCAAGTGATTCTCCTGCCTCAGCCTCCCTAGCAGCTGGGACTACAGGTGTGTGTCACCACACCCGGCTAATTTTTTGTATTTTTAGTAGAGACGGGTTTTCGTCGTGTTAGCCAGGATGGTCTTGATCTCCTGACCTCGTGATCCACCCACCTCAGCCTCCCAAAGTGCTGGGATTACAGGCATGAGCCACCACGCCCGGCCTGCTCCTGAGATTCTTATGTTCCCTGTGTACACACACGGTGGGGCCGTCTCCTGTGGGAAACAGATTCTTTTTCATTCTGGTCCTGGTAGAGAGGTATTTGAAAGAGATTCATTCTCCCTTTTGCAGAGTCCCAGTGACCTAATTATTAATTTTTACATTCATTTCTTCAACAAGTATTTATTGAATGTGTACTGTTTGCGAGATCCAGTGACCTGGGCTCCCGGTATATTGTGGAAAATTCGGTAGATCCCATGCCTGCTTTCATGGAGCTCATGGTCTCGTGGGAGAGAAAGAGGTTTAACAAATAAGCATGTAAATAAATATATACTTTCAAACTCTGATAAGGACAGGGAAGGAAAATTAAAGGGTGCTGAGAGACAGAGTAAAGCGGAGAACTCACTTTTATTTTTATTTTTATTTTTTTTGACAGAGTCTTGCTCTGTTGCCCAGGCTGGAGTGCAGTGGCACGATCTTGATTCACTACAACCTCCACCTACCTTCTGGGCTCAAGCAATTCTCCTGCCTCAGTCTCCCAAGTATCTGGGATTATAGGCACATGCCACCCCACTTGGCTAATTTTTGTATTTTTAGGAGAGATGGGGTATCACCATGTTGGCTGGGTTGGTCTCACACTCCTGGCCTCAAGTGATCCACCTGCCTCGGCCTCCCAAAGGCTGGTGTGAGCCACCATGCCCGGCCGAGAACTCACATTGGATTGGGTGGTTGAGGATGGTATGTCTGGAGTGACATTTAAGCTGCAACCTGGAGGGGGAGTTGAAGTTAGCCAGGTGAAGGGTGCAATGGACATTCCAGGAAGAGAGAGAAGCACATGCAGAGGTCTTAAGATGACTAGGAGCTTGCCACATTTGAGGAATGGAAAGAAAGCTATTACGGTTAGAGTAGAAATGGGAGGGAGAGAATGAAGGCAGATGAGGATGTAGACCAGTGAGACTAGGGAGGTAGCAGTGGGGATGGAGAAAGGTGACATAGTTGAGAAAATTTGGAGGTAGAAGTGACAGGGCTCTCTGCTCTATTCCTTCTCCATTCCCTTGAGAGGCCCCTAAAACATATTAAAAATTGATGGCATGTCTTCTATGTCTAACCCCTTCCTATTTTCCTCTTGTTTCACGATTTTCATGGCTACTTTTGCTTATTTGTGCTTCCAAATATATTTTATTATAATATTATCTATTTTTCTTCCATCATTCCCAAATACCAAGACTACGTTCACTGGAGTGATGTTAGATATATAAATTAAATTAGCTTAGGGAGAACTGCTGTTATTATAATGTTGAATCTTTTTTTTTCTTACCCTGTTTTATGGTACTGAAATGTTCAATTTTTTTTTTTTTTTTTTTTGAGACAGGCTGTCGCCCAGGCTGGAGTGCAGTGGCGCGATCTTGGCTCACTGCAGCCTCCGCTCCCACATTCAAGTGATTCTTGTGCGTCAGCCTCCTGAGTAGCTGGGATTACAGGCGTGTGCCACCACGCTCAGCTAATTTTTGTATTTTTAGAAGAGATGGGGTTTTGCCATGTTGGTCAGGCTGATCTCGAACTCCTGACCTCAGGTGATCTGCCCACCTTGGCTCCCAAAATGCTGGGATTACAGGCATGAGCCACTGTGCCTGGCCTATGTTGAATCCTATGTCTTACCCGTTCATCAAGTGTATTTCGCATATTTCAGGGTGTTTTATAGTGTTAAAATATTTCTCCATAAATTTATGTCTAGGTATTTTATTTTCTTCTCTGCTGTTTTGAATGTCTGTCATTATATTTTCTAAAGGAACTGGAACCATTCTCTCATCTGAGTGCATGTGGTGGCATGTTAGAGTGGAAAATCCTAGGTTTGGGTTGTCGGAGTCCTGGGTTCAAGCCTGAGGTTTGCCAGTTATTGGCCAGCAGGTCCCTGGGCAAGTATTTTTGAGCCTTAGTTCCCTTCTCTGTAAGGTGGGAAGAATAAACCTCGAAGGCTTGTTGTAATTATTCAAATTATGTAAAGTGTTTTGCCCTCAGTATATATTAACTTCCTTCCTCTTGCCTCCTAAGTGGGCTGGGTCAGAAGTACAGTTTCTTTTTTTTGAGAGTGAGTTTAGCTATTGTTGCCCAGGCTGGAGTGCAATGGTGCAATCTCGGCTCACTGCAATCTCCACCTCCCAGGTTCAAGCGATTCTCCTGCCTCAGCCTCCCAAGTAGCTGGGATTATAGGCATGTGCCACCATGCTCAGCTAATTTTTTGTATTTAGTAGAGACGGCGTTTCAGCATGTTGGTCAGGCTGGTCTCAAACTCCTGACTTCAGGTGATCCACCGGCCTCGGCCTCCCAAAGTGCTGGGATTACAGGTGTGAGCCACCGCTCCTGGCAGGAGTACAATTTCTCACCAGCCCCTTTATTCAAAACCAGGATGGTTTTCTTCTTCCCTGATCACTTCCTCTCAGACCCTGAAGCCCTGTAACATGTGACAACCTTTTTCCTTCCAGTCAAACCTCCCCAGGTAGGAGGCCCCTTGCTGGTACCCGTTGGGTCTGTCTGTACCCAGCTTAGGCAGCTATCTTGGGCAGCCTGCCCATTACAGAGAATGGAAGGTTGTTCTCCTTGCCAGGACTCTTGAGGCCCAGCTCTGGAACCAGCCTGGGAATCTGTCTCAGGCAGGTCACTGACTGCTGGCATGTAGGGCTTGGCACAATCTTCCCAGTGTTTGAAGCTGAGGGCTGAATTGTAGGGGCTAAGGGCGAGGCTGGCACCCAGGCACAGTACCTTTGTGAGCTGCTCTGGCCCCTGGCCAGCCCAGATACGGCTTCCTTTTCCACTGGAGCTTGGCAGGCAGGCTAGAATAGTGATCTCCTGTAGATGTCCCAGAGCCTGCTGGGCTGAGCAGGGTTCCTAGCCTGGTGGGAGGTGATACTGGCTACTGCATTGGCAGTTAACTACTTTTCTACAGCTCCAGCCCTAGGGGAGGGCTAGGCTACTCACCCAACAGGACTGGTTGCTATACCCAACTCTACAGGAAGCTCTCCTTCCAGGGCTATGAAAAATTTCACTTTCCTTAAGCTCTGACATTGCCAGAGGTTTACCATAGCCAGTGGTGGTCTGTTTGGCAAAGTGGAGGGCCAGTCAGGTTGCCTGAGGGCAAGGGCAGACATTGGGTCCTGCTCTCATGACGCTGTTCTAGTCTGAACATGGGTCTGAATCCTGGCTCTTTTGCTTGCTTGCTTTGTGGCCTTGGGCAAGTCCCTTCATTTCTCTGAATCTCACTTTTATCTGTAAAATGGGGATAAGGATATTTAGCTCCCAGAGTGATAATGCAGTTGAGAAGAAATGCATTTTATTTATTTATTTATTTGGGACAAGGTCTCACTCTATCACCCAGGCTGGAGTGCAGTGGTGTGATCTCAGCCCACTGCAGCCTCAACCTCCTGGGCTCAGGTGATCCTTTTGCCTTAGTCCCCTGAGAAACTGGGACTACAGGCACAAACCACTGTGTCCGGCCAGAAATGCATTTAAAAAAGTCTGCAGTAAACCTGCCAGATAATGCTCAAGAGCTCATATGGTCATGCCTAGTACCTCTGTGTTCTGGTCCGCCCATTCTCCACCTCCCCACCTATCTGATGCCTGACCTATCCGTTTACTCACCCACTTATTCATGTATTCACTGTATGTTGAGTGTGGCTACCCTACCTGGCATGTGGGTCTGCAGTGGTGAGGAAGGCAGCCGTGGTCCTTGCCACCCTGGGGCTTGCTCATAATGTGACAGACAGGAAATAATCAAGAAAACAAATACATAATAATCGCAAGATGATGATGAGTCATGAGTGCTTTGAAGGTAATGGAAGAAGAGAGAAGGAGGCTGCTTTCATTTGAGGTTGGAGAGGTAGGCAGGGCCCAGACTTTGGGGGGTCTTCAGGGCTTCTCTCTTAGGCTTTATTCTAAGTGCAATAGGAAGCCTTTGAGGGGGTTTAAAAGCAGGAGAGGCCTTGTCCAGTTTTCATTTTAAAAAGACCACTCTGCTGGTATATGAAGAATGGATGGGGGCAAGTGTAGAAGATGGAAGACCAGTTAGGAGGCTATTGTGACAGGCTGGGAGAGATGATCGGGGCTTAGACTGGGGTGGAGATACTGCAGACATAGAAAAATGGAAGGCGGCCGAGCGCAGTGGCTCACGCCTGTAATCCCAGCACTTTGGGAGGCCAATGCAGGCAGATCACGAGGTCAGGAGTTTGAGACCAGCCTGGCCAACATGGTGAAACCCCATCTCTACTAAAAATACAAAAATTAGCCGGGCATGATGGTGGGCATCTGTAATCCCAGCTACTCGGGAGGCAGAGGCAGAAGAATTGCTTGAACCCAGAAGGTGGAGGTTGCAGTGAGCCGAGATCGCGCCACTGCACTCCAGCCTGGGCAACAAGAGTGAAACTCTATTAAAAAAAAAAAAAAAAAATCCAAAACAAACCCCCCCCCCCCCGCAAAACCAACAACGAAAAAGAAAAATGGAAGGCTTACATGTTTGTGAAGGTAGAATTGATGGGACTGGGTGAAGAAGTAAGTGGCTGCAGGCATTGAGGGAGACGGGGTATCAAGAAGGGTGGTAGATATTCAGCTTGAGCAGTTGGGTGATGGTGGTGTTCTTTACTGAGACAGGGACAACCTGGGGGAAGAGGTTTTGGAGTGAAGATTCTGATTCTGGCCTGAGAGTTGTCTTCCTGGGCCTCCTCATGGCTCACCTCCCCACTGTATGAAACCGACCACTCCAGATCCCCTGTGACCCTCTGTTTTGCTTATTATCACATATGTATTATCTTTTACGTGGTTTGATGGCATGGCCTCCCTGTGTGTCTGGCTGACCCTTTTCTAAAACCTCACTGCAGGTTGTACAGAAAAGAGTTAACATAACAAGCCTGAGACCGCTCTTCTTAAAAAGGCTTGCTGGCAAGGCTGGGCCTTGGCTGGCTTCTGGGAACTTGGATTTTGTGGGTATTTGTACTACTCTAACTGATAAGAGTGGTTCACTGTGCCTAAACTGTTTGTGTAAACATTGTGGTTTAGGCTGAACATCTGCTTTCCTTCTGAGAGTCTGGAATCTTGGTACTTGCTAGGCAGAGGGTTGCCTAAGTGACCAGCCCCCAGTAGAGAACTTTCACAGTGAGTGTCTAATGAGTTTCCCTAGTAGAAAACACTTCACACATGTCACAATTCCATGCTGGAAGAATTAAGTGCATCCTGTGACTCTACTGGGAGGACTCTTGAAAATCGGCACCTGATTTCCTCTGGACTTTTCCCTTTGATGATTTTTCTTTGTGTCCTTTTGCTGTAATAAATCATAGCCATGGGTATGACTATACACTGAGTCCTGCTAATGAATCACTGAACCTGGAAGTAAGTGGTCTTGAAGACTCCCTACACACTGGTGGATAACTTTTCCTAACCCCTAAAACTATCTACCACTGGGTCTTCTCTTTTGGTGGAACTGGGCGGAATGAGTCCTAGTGCTTCTTGGTTTTTGTGTGATCCTTGCTGCAGTGTAGGGGATCATCATGATGTGTGTGTGTGTGTGTGTGTGTGTGTGTGTGTGTGTGTCTATGTGTGTGTTTGAGATGGAGTCTTGCTGTGTTACCCGGGATGGAGTGCAGTGGTGCGATCTTGGCTAACTGCAACCTCTGCCTCCCGGGTTCAAGCAGTTCTCCTGCCTCAGCCTCCCCAGTAGCTGGGATTACAGGCACCCACCACCACACCTGGCTATTTTTTTTTTTTTTTGTATTTTTAGTAGAGACAGGTTTTCACCATGTTGGCCAGATTGGTTTTGAACTCCTAACCTCAAGTGTTTCACCCACCTTGGCCTCCCAAAGTGCTGGGATTACAGGCATGAGCCACTGAGCCAGGCCCATGATGTGGTTTAAAGGGCATGAGACTTTATGTCAGAGCTGGGGATTTGTGACTCAGTTCTGCTACCATTGACCTCAGGCCAATCCCTCTCTCTGGTTGTCTGTCTCTCTATTTACAAGAGAAGGGGAGTAAGTTTGTTAGCTCAGAGGGCCCTTCTTGGGTTAAGAAGTGCCGAAATTTTACTTTTCCAACAGCAACTGGCATCTTTCTCTCAGACATAGTGGCAGGTTGGAGCTGAGGCAGCAGGACAGACTGTGGGTGAGTATTTCCTGGGCTTCAGCTTCACTCCTTTTTTGGTGATAGCTTAGAGTCTTGGGATGGGTGCAGATAGAGGGTGGGGAACCGTCATCCCCATTCTGGCTACCATTCCTATTTCTCTTCCTGATTCCTGGTAAGCTAATTGTGAGGTGATTGGGGAGTGTGTCTTATGAGGAACTGACCTTACCTAGCATGGCAAAGCCAGGACAGTGAAAGACAGAGGATCCTGCCTGAAAGAATGGCATCCACCAGGTTTTTGTAAGGTCTCTGGGGATAGGAAAAGGACCAACCAGATTTCAGGTAAGTATAAAAAGGTACAAAGGGCCAGGCTTGGTAACTCATGCCCGTGACCTCAGCACTTTGGGAGGCTGAGGCAGGAGGATTGCTTGAGGCCAGAAGGTCAAAACAAGCCTAGTCAACATAGTGAGACCCTGTCTCTATAAAAAATAAAAATAATTAGCTGGGCCTGGTAGTGTGTGCCTATAGTTCAGCTACTCAGGAGGCTGAGGTTGGAGGATTGCTTGAACCCAGGAATTAGAGAGTTTGAGGCTGCAGTAAGCCACGATTGCGGCACTGCACCCCAGCCTGGGTGACAAAGCGAGACCCTGTCTCAGGAAAAAAAAAAAAAAAAAAGGAGGTATAAAGGCTGTCTAGCTTAAGTAGGATAGCATAATCTGGCTTGGAGGTAGTGAGGCCCCATTAATTCCAGGTGTTAGAGCTGAGAGAAAGGGATCATGTGGCAGGGATTCATATAAGGCAGGGTGTCAGACTGGGTGGCATTGCTGGGCACTGGTCAAAAGCGAGGTGCTGTGATCCTCTGGGCCTCCAGGAAGCCTGGCCTGGAAAAGGGTAGAGGTAAGTGCTCCATGCCTGGTCTTGAGGACGAGGGCAGAGAGTAGCAGAGAGCTCCCAGCATTGGTCATCTCAGGGTCAAGCTCAGCAAAATGGTGAAATGTGGGACGTATGGCACTCCCAGTTTCTAGGGCACATGGCATAATTTTATGAGAAGTTTATGTCACCGGGTTTTTCCACCAGGGAGATTTTTACTCCCGGCCTTCTCAGCTGTGAGATAGAAGGCTTTTGTTCCTTGTTAAATGGATTTCAGTGTTTGTCAAGCAGGTGGGGAGGTGCAGGGAGATGCATTTGGTGGTTACAGTGACCACATTTTCTGAGTCAAAAATCAGGACACATAGTTTTGATGTGATCTCACAATAGCACAGGATATTTGAAATAGGGGCTGTTCAGGAAAATCCCAGGATACAGGGTTACTAAGCCTGGGTTGTTTAGCTGCATGTATTCTCCTTGGATTCCAATACTTGCTTTTTCCATCATGGCAGACTTCCCGGAGCCAGCTGTACGCAATCATACTTACCTGTTCCTACTCAGAGGCACTGGGCCAGTCTTGCTTTGGTTTTCTGCGAAATCTTTAATTGCCTGTCACCTTTCTCTTTACTTAAGAAACTTGAAATAAACACTAAGACGAATGAGTCATGGTGAATTGGTTTGGTTTGGATGTGGCCTTCTTTGGGTGTGCCTGCGCCTGGGGCCCTGGCCAGTTGCCTGCATGTTTTAAGGATAGTGTAGTAGAAAAAGTACTTTACCGCAAATCAAGAGGCTGAGTGTTGTCCTGCCTTGCTGCTGACTCACTCTGTAGTTCTGGGCAAGATCCTTCTCTGAGTTTATTTTCATAGGGAATGTGTTTGGCTGCACACAACAGAAAATTAATCATATAGGGGTTTGTTTTTCTCATATAACAAGAATTCCTGAGGCTGGGATGGTGGCTCCATCATGCTAACAAGGATGAAACTATTTCTCTCTTTCTCCTTTGCAATTCTTTTTTTTTTTTTTAAACATTTAAATTTTATTATTTATTTATTTTAAAAGACGATGGTTAGATGCCACAAAGTAGGTGGCAATGCTTGAACCATATGCGTGTTGTCAGGCCCAAGGGCCTCTTCCATCCTTGTTGAGGGGAGTGCTAACCTTCTCTACTTTCATATAACACCCCTTTGCAATTCTTGACCATTTCATTATGCTGAGTTGCCTCCTCATTGAGAGAAGGCTACTCTGCCTCTCCGTGTAATGTCTGGAAGAAGAAAGAAGTGAGGGAACAGTTTGAAAGGGGTATTCTCTGTGTCAGGAATACAGAAGTTTCCCAGTTTATGTCCTAGTTTGTGGTCACCCCTAGTTGCAAGAGAGTATGGGGAAACAAATCATTTTAGCTGGACCTGTTGCCTTTCAGAATAAACTTGGTATCCAGTATCTATTGCTGCATAAGAAACCATCTCCAAACTTCATGACTTAAAGCAATATAGTTACTCTTTCTCACAGTTGTGTAGGTTGCCTGAGCTTGGCTGGGCAGTTCATATACCCACATGATGTAGCTGTGGTCATTCATTTAGCTGCATTCAGCTGGGAGCTCAGCAGAGAGCTCAACTGGAGCCACAACGTCCAGGATGACCTCTCTTCTAGGTTCTGTCTCCATGGGGCATCTCATCATCCCATAGCGTAGTTCAAGCTGCTTTATAGCATGGCAGCTGGTTTCCAAGAGGAAGTATTCTGAGTGGACAAGCCCCAGTATGCAAGTGCTTATCAAGCCTCTGCATACATTACATTTGCTATTGTCCCATCGGTCAAAGTAAGTCAGATGGTCAAACCCAGAGTAGGTATGGAAGGGGACTACACAAGGGCCTGAATCCCAGGAGATAAAGTTCACTGGAGGCCACCATTGTAAATGTCTGCCACAGGGAGAATTCAGGGAGAATGCTGGCCACAGTGGGTTAGACCTGAAGAGTGTTTTTCAAACTGTGAGTCCTGAAAGCAATTTAGCAATTAGGAAAAAGAAGAACTAGAATATAAAATATCAGGGTGGGCTGGATGGGGTGGCTCACGCCTGTAATCCTGGCACTTTGGGAGGCTCAGGCGGCAGGATCACTTGAGCCAGGAGTTTGATATCAGCCTAGGGAACATAGTGAGACTCTGTCTCTACAAAATAAATAAATAAAATTACCCAGGCCTGGTGGCTTTCGCCTGTAGTCCCAGGTACTCAGGAGGCTGTGGTGGGAGGATCCCTTGAGTGCAGGAGTTTCAGGCTACAATGAGCTGTGATTGTGCCATTGTACTTTAGCCTGGGTGATACATTGAGACCCTGTCTCTACAAAATAAATAAATAAATAAGCCAGGCATGGTGGCATGTGCCTGTAGTTCTAGCCGCTCAGGAGGCTGAGGTGGGAGGATCCCTTGAATGCAGGAGTTTGAGGCTGCAATGAGCTATGATTATGCCACTGCACTTTGGTCTGGGCAACACAGTGAGACCCTGTCTTAAAAAAATCAGATGTATTGCAGATACATGATACACATAAACATGTACATTATATATGTATATAAATATATAACTATGTATAAACATACATATGGGACACAATGAAAAATATGTTTCATATTGTGAGCATCTCTGGGCTCCAATGCTTTGATTCTGTAGCAGAGTTTGGTGGTGAATGTCCTGCTGACCCCCTTCCGTGTGAGGAGCTGTGTGATGGGGATGCATCCTGTCCCCAGGGGCATAAATGCTGCAGCACCGGCTGTGGCCGCACCTGCCTTGGAGACATTGAGGGAGGTATGTTGGCTCTTTTGGGAAGAAATCCTTGAGTGTTTCCTGAGAAGAGTGCTTCTCTTTCCCTTCCTGGGAGGAGCTAAGATTCTCATCCTTCCTGTCCCTCTAGTCCCCCAACCCAAAGCAACCCCTTCTTCTAGGGCCGAGGGGCTGTGTCAACATTAAAAGAACTGGGGGAAGGCACTGTGGGGCAGTAGGAACTACTTGGGCTGGAAGACAGACAGTGTGGCTTTTGGTCTTGATTCTGCTAAGGTGTTGCTTTGTGACCTTGGGTAAGCAAACTCTTCTTTTTGAGCCCAAGTTTATCTGTAAAATGAAGTGAGTTGCCCAAGATCCTGATTTTCAGATCTAATTTTTAACAAAAAGCTTCTCCCCTGCCCCAAATGAAATCTTAGTTGGAAACATATATATATATATATATATATATATATATATATATATTTTTTTTTTTTTTTTTTTTTTTTTTTTTTTTTTTTGAGACAGAGTCTTGGTCTGTACCCCAGGCTGGAGTGTAGTGGCATGATCTTGGCTCACTGAAACCTCTGCCTCCAGGGTTTCTTCTGCCTCAGCCTTCTGAGTAGCTGGGATTACAGGCACATGCCACCATGCCCAGCTAATTTTTGTATTTTTAGTAGAGAGGGGGTTTCATCATGTTGACCAGGCTGGTCTTGAACTCCTGACCTCGTGATCTGCCTGTCTCGGCCTCCCAAAGTGCTGGAATTACAGGCGTGAGCCACCACGCCCAGCTGGAAACATATATATATATGTATACAGATAAAAGCATTCCTGTTCCAATGCCTTTTTTTCTTCAACATTTTTAAAAAACAAATATTTTTGAGTGCCAGGCACTGTGGATCTCCATTAAAGAATCATTGACCCTGGTGCTGTCTTAGTCCCTTTAGATTCCCAGGCAGTGCTCAAGGCTGAGGACAGACTCTTGTCCTTATGTAGCTTATAGCCCATCAGGGAAGATAGACATATTCCTTTTAAATAAGGGATTATCATAAAGTTTGATGAGAGGAAGCATACAGGGTGCTCTACAGGAGCACAAAGCAGGGACATCAAACCTTGTCTAGGGTGGCAGAGGAGGCCACCGTGAGGAAGTGACACTATGAATCCAGAGCATAGGGGGAGGGGGAGTGGTCTGGGAGGCTTGCCCCTGCCACACTTCACCCACCCCCACCCCAAACCTGCAGAGGTGTCAATCCCTGAGTTACCTCTTGGGAACTCCCTTTGGGGCACCATTTGAAAACTCTGGGCTCAGAGGTCTCTTGGGTTCCTAAAGATTCTGAGATCCTCCAGCGCCATGGTTTCCCAGCCAGTTTAGCTGGGTCTAGTGAGGGTCAGGGGTTGATTGACCTAGCGCCTCTGTGTGTAAGTTCAAGATGGGAACATGGAGATGGCGGAGCTGATGCCCTGTCCCTTTTCCTGTGCCTGTTGTTCCCACAGGGCGGGGCGGTGATTGTCCAAAAGTTCTGGTGGGCCTGTGCATTGTTGGCTGTGTGATGGATGAGAATTGTCAAGCTGGAGAAAAATGTTGCAAGTCAGGCTGTGGCCGCTTCTGTGTCCCACCAGTCCTGCCCCCAAAACTGACCACGAACCCCAACTGGACTGTGAGGTCTGATTCTGAATTAGGTGAGTACAGTCCATTGTCATCAACAACAACAGACAACTGCTATGTGCAAAGCACTGGCTTAGGTGCTGGTAAGGGGACTTCAGAAGGTCAGGAAAAGTCTAGTTGGAGAGAAAGAACCTATGTCACAGATGAAAACCCTCATACAAACAGTACAGGCTTACACCTGTTCTCAGGTGTGGTGAACCTGTGTCCCAGATGAGAACCCTCATATAAACAGTACAGGCTTACACCTGTTCCCAGGTGTGGCTCCCTGGGAAGGTCTCTGTGGGAGAGGTGGGATTTGATTGAGGCGCTTAAGGCTAGGCAGATGCGACAAAGGGAGGATAGCACAGGGACATGCCAGACAGGCAATCTGGTGATTGCTGGCAAAGGAACACAGGGTGGGAATGTGTGGGATATGTTTGGGAGGTGAGGAGTGGGGGCAGGGTGGGTAAAGGAACAGACGTATCTCTAGTTTTTTTTTTTTTTGAGATGGAGTTTCACTCTTGTCACTCAAGCTGGAGTGCAATGGCACAGTCTCGACTCACTGCAACCTCTGCCTCCTGGGTTCAAGCAATTCTCCTGCCTCAGCCTCCCAAGGCTGGGATTACAGGCGCCTGCCATCATACCTAGCTGATTTTTGTATTTTTAGTAGAGACAGTGTTTTACCATGTTGGCCAGGCTGGTCTTGAGCTCCTGATCTCAGGTTATCCACCTGCCTTGGCCTCCCAAAGTGCTGGGATTACAGGCATGAGCCACTGTGCCCGACCATAATTCCAGTTTTTTATAACGGGAGATATAAGGTTGACATCTGAATAATAAAAGCCTGCAGTGCCAGTTTGGATTGGATTGTCTGGGAAGCAAGGAGCCATTTAAGACTTTTGAGAGCAATATAGGCCAAGCTTTCCTAGGGTGGAGGGAAAACATTTTGGGTAGCTGAAGCCAGGAGGGCACAGCTGTGACTTGATGTTTCTTCTACTTGCAGAGATCCCGGTGCCCTAGCTGTGCTGATTTGTCTGGAGCTTCTTTGGTAATTCTGGAAGCTTTTCCTGGCAGTCAAGAGGGTGACATCCTGGGGCTTGTGACATTTCCAGGGGCACTCATGGCCCTCTCTGCTCTGCTTCTCCTCCTGCCACTGACCAGAGCATGGGAAATAGCCCTGGATTGGGCAGTGGGTGTGTGGTGCTTCTCTTTCCCAATAAAGGCTGGTGCTGACCTCTTGTTTGTGCTGTTTGAGGGCTCAGATGATATGGGAGAACCAGAGGGTATGTGTGTGCCTGTGGGATTGTACGATTTACATATTTAGGACAGATGGGTAATCCATTCTTTGTGAGGACACTGAAAATGGGTTTTGGTTGGGTGTGGCTAGGGAAGAGATGGGTGGAAACTAAACTGAGAGTGACTTGCCATAGATGTCTTTCTCAAGCCCTGGTGGGGGTGGAGGTCAGTCTCTTTTAGACCTGCTGACCTTCTTTCTTTTATTGGAGAATGTGGGTTGAGGGTGGAACAAGGGTGAGTGGCTAGTTTTGTTTTGTTTTTTTTTTGAGATGTAGTTTCACTCTGTTGCCCAGGCTGGAGTGCAGTGGTGCAATCTCGGCTCACTGCAACCTCTGCCTCTCGGGTTCAAGTGATTCTCCTCCCTCAGTCTCTCGAGTAGTTGGGACTACAGGCGCGCTACCATGCCTGACTAATTTTTGTATTTTTAGTAGAGATGGGGTTTCACCATGATGGCCAGGCTTGTCTTGAACTCCTGACCTCAGGTGATCTGCCTGCCTTGGCCTCCCAAAGTGCTGGGATTACAGGCGTGAGCCACTGTGCCCAGCCGAGTGGCTAGTTTCTTATAGTTGTTGGAATGTTCCCACCTTGGACCTCCTTCCTTGAGGGCCAGCCTTTGGCTCCAAGACAAGCAGTTTGTCCCCTCCAGGTAGCTTTATTTTAGGGAGGGGACGTCCCTAGGTTCTTGGGACCAAGATAATTTTTTAAAGTTATGTTTTTTATTTATATGAAATGGATTATACTGTGTATCTTGGAGATCTTTCATGTCATCAGGTATATTCTTTTAATAGAACTCTATGAAATGGGTAATTTATTTAACTAGTTATCTTTTTTTTTTTTTTTGAGACGAAATCGCGCTCTGTCGCCTAGGCTGGAGTGCAGGGGCACGATCTCCGCTCACGGCAACCTCCGCCTCCTAGGTTCAAGCAATTCTCGTACCTCAGCCTTCTGAGTAGCTGTGCCTTTGACTATTTTAGTAGAAACCCTGTCTCTACTAAAAATACAAAAATTAGCCGGGTGTGGTGGTGTGATGATATAATGATTTTTAAAAAAACTATGTGCATGTATTCGAGTTTTTAAATAAACAACAAAATGATAAAACAGTGGAAGAGGGATCTGCCAAAATGTTCAGCAGCCCATCACACAGACACTGGCCCTTCCCAGTTCCCTACAACATGATCCTGGAGTCATGGATGTTCCTGGGTTGGCCACTGCGAGGTTCATGCCAGCCACTCTTTTTCAGATCAGGCAACATTGACATGTCTACTCCACTCAAAAGAGGTAAATGTTCTGAACCAGGTAGAAACCAGAATTTCACATGCCAGGATGAAAACAAGGGGGAGAAGTCACAAACACTCAGCAGTGGTCGGGTGCAGTGGCTCACGCCTGTAATCCCAACATTTTCGGAGGCCAAGGCAGGCAGATCACTTGAGGTCAGGAGTTCGAGACCAGCCTGGCCAACATGGTGAAACCCTGTCTCTACTAAAAATATAAAAATTAGCCAGGCATGGTGGTGCATGCCTGTAATCCCAGCTACTTGGGAGGCTGAGGCAGGAGAATTGCTTGAACCTGGGAGGTGGAAGTTCCAAGTGAGCCGAGATCCTGCCATTGCACTCCAGCCCGGGCGACGAGCGAAACTCCGTCTCAAAAAAAAAAAAAAAAATCATCAGTATGGTAGAACTTTCAATGAAAAACAACAGTCTGGGAATCTTCTAATATTGCAGAATGATGTTCTGTCAGGGTGGAGAGTGGGACTGGAGAGACAGATGTGAGCCCCAGGCACAGCTCAGGCTGAGCAATGGGAGAGCTGCTCCTTGCAGACCTTTGCTCCTTGTCTGGAAGCTCACCCTTTCCAGAGGGAGCTGCTGACCTGCTTACAGGTAGCAACGTCGAGAGAGATAGAGATAGAGAGAGAGACAGATGTATAGAGAGATAGAGATGGAGATGAGAGAGAGATAGAGATGAGAGAGAGTGCTGAAGGGTTAAATTTGGAGAGCGAGAGCGAGAGAGTGCTGAAGGGTTAAATTTGAAACCTGGAGGTCAAAGGCTGAGCTGGAGCCAAATTCCCACCCTCAGGTCTTTCTGGGCAGCTTTCTCTACTGTTGGACCCTGAACTAAAGAAGCCGTTAGAACCTTTCCTTCCTCAGGGTTTAAGTCCATTTCAGCCTTGGTCCTGGGGTGGAAATGACCCGGGAGCAGATCTCAGTGGACCGTGATCCTACTCTCTCACCTTGCACCCCAAAATTAGCCTCTGACCAGGTTGAAAAGCCATCCTCCTTCCCCGCCCTGCTCCTCAGCTTCCTCATCATGGGCAGGAATGTCTGGGGCTCCAGTGTAGGCTAAGAAAGACTTGTTCTTTGACCAGAACCACGCAGCTCCTCCCTTCTCCACCCTGCTTCTTGACCATCTGGTTGTAGAAATCTCAGACTCCCCAAGTGCCCTTGGCCCCAGCAATACCATGGGCCCCTGCAGCCTCCACTGCTCCTGCGGGGCATGATGTTGGTAAGGCGCGTAAGTGGGGTGAGGAAGGCAGGAGGCCCAGAGTGTATCCTGGCAGTGAGTTGCTCTTGAGTTGGGAGAGATGTCTTTCCTTTCATATACAAGTTAAGCCTTCTCCTCAAGGGATTGTGTGGAGAAGCCCAGCTTCCTACAGATTCAGCAATATAAACAAAGAAGAGGCCATGTGACTGGAAAGAATTCTTTGCTGGGTGCTTCATGCTCTGCCCACCAGAGGACAGCAAAAGTCTGTCATAGACCATTTCCAGGCAAGAGACTCAAAAGGGCATTCTAAAAGATAAAGTGAAAGCTTGCTATCAGCTGTCTGAGCTCCTGGATCCAGACTGAACTGCACTTCATAAAGACCTAACATTATGCCCTCCGTTTTCATATGATGTGGCATGCTGCTTCATTTCTGGTAACATTGATCTGGGGGACATTACCCACTATGTCGTATTAGTGTTTCTTATACAAAGCCACAGGGTCAAATTCCTTGTGGAGCTCAAGATCAAGAAAAAGTTTATCTCTCTGAGTTAGTGTGAGAATAGGCAGGGAAATAACTTACTGGGCATCGTCTGTCTTGCCAGCCTCTGTGGTAGGGGCTTTCTAGAGCTGATGATGTTTCCATCTTCGCATTGGCTACCAGGGTGCCAAGAGCTCAGGTTTTGGAGTAAGGCCTGGGTCTGAATCTATACTCTTCCGCTGCTTATTAGCTTTGTGCGTATAATAACATTACCACACCACCTACCTCATAGAATTGGCGTGAAGAGTCCATTATAAAGAAAGCACTGGCCAGGTGCAGTGGCTCATACCTGTAATCCCAGCACTTTGGGAGGCCGAGGTGGGTCGATCACCTGAGGCCAGGAGTTCGAGACCACCCTGGCCAACATGGTGAAACCTCGTCTCTACTAAAAATACAAGAATTAGCTGGGCATGGTGGTGGATGCTTGTAGTCCCAGCTACTCAGGAGGCTGAAGCAGGAGACTCGCTTGAACCCAGGATTTGGAGGCTGCAGTGAGCTGAGATCGCGCCACTGCACTCCCGCCTAGGCCACAGAGGGAGACTCTGTCTAAAAAAAAAAGATGATAAAGAAAGCACTTAACAGAGCCTGGCACAAAGCACACACTCAGTAAATGTTAGCTGTTGTTATTCAGTTTTTCTGACAAAATTGATCCTTTTTGCCACCCTCTTTTATTACTTGTCCTCCCCCACCTTTTTTTTTTTTTTTTTTTGAGACAGAGTCTGGCTCTGTCACCAGGCTGGAGTGCAGTGGTGCGATCTTGGCTCACTGCAACCTCCACCTTCCAGGTTCAAGCGATTCTCCTGCCTCAGCCTCCTGAGTAGGTGAGACTACAGACACCCACCACCACACCCAGCTAACTTTTGTAGTTTTAGTAGAAATGGGGTTTCACCATGTTGGCCAGGATGGTCTCGATCTCTTGATCTCATGATCTGCATGCCTTGGCCTCCCAAAGTGTTGGGATTACAGGTGTGAGCCACTGTGCCTGGACCCCCTACTTTTTTTCACTCTTGGTTTAAAGACTTTCATTTTCATGTAACTTGTTTTGTAGTATTTTATTTTCTGTTGTTGTTTTTTGTGACAGGGTCTCACTCTGTCTCCCAAGCTGGAGTACAGTGGTGCAATCATGCTCACTGCAGCCTCGACCTCCCAGGTTCAAGTGATCCTCCTGCCTCAGCTCCCTAAGTAGCTGGGACTACAGGTGCGCACCACCACGCCCAGCTAATTTTTGTATTTTTTGTAGAGACAGTGTTTCACCAAGTTGGCCAGGCTGGTCTCTAACTCCTGGCCTCAAATGATCCAGCTGCCTTGGCCTCTCAAAGTGCTGGGGTTACAGGTGAGCCACTGCACCTGGCTGTTTTATAGTATTAAGTTCCTCCTTGAGTCTTGTTTGGAAGTAGCTGAGGGCAAATGTAAATGAGAGGTAAGTTCCAGTAGAATACTTGGGCAGAAAGAAGCATCCAGAGCAGCACTCTTTCATAGAAACATAATGCAAGCCATGTATGTAATTTCAAGTTTTTTAGTAGCCACATTAAAAAACTAAACAGTGGTCTGGGCACAGTGGCTCATGCCTGTAATGTCAGCACTTTGGGAGACTGATGTGGGAGGACTGCTTCAGCTCAGGAGTTCAAGACCAGCCTGAGCAACATAGCAAAATCTTGTCTCTACTTAAAAAAAAAAAAACAGTCAGTCAGGTGTAGTGACATGTGCTTATAGTCCCAGCTACTTGGGAGGCTGAGGTGGGAAGATCACTGGAGCTCAGGAGATTGAGGCTGCAGTGGGCTATGATTGTGCCACTGCACTCTGGCCTGGGCAACAGAGCAAGACCCCATCTCAAAAAAAAAAAAAAAAAACCCTAAAAAGTTTGATGGTTTCTCGATAAGTTAAATGTGGAATTACCATATGACCCAGCAATTTCACTCTTAGGTATATACCCAAAAGAACTAAAAACAGGTATCCAATGGCCAGGTGTGATGGCTCACACCTGTAACCCCAGTACTTTGGGAAGCTGGGGTGGAAGGATCGCTTGAGAACATGAGTTTAACACCAGCCTGGGCAACATAGTGAGACCCTTGTCTCTACAGAATAATTAAAAAAATAACCAGGGTGTGGTGGCATCATAACTGTAGTTCTAGCTACTAAAGAGGCTGAGGTGGGAGGATTAGTTGAGCCCAGGAATACAAGGCTGCAGTGAGCTAAGAAGGTGCTACTGCGCTCCTGCCTGGGTGGCAGACCCTGCCTCTGAAAAAAAAAAAAAAAAAAAACCCAAACCCAAACCAAACAAACAAAACCCCTAGATGTTCAAGCAAAAACTTGTGAACAAATGTTCATAGAAATAGAAACAGGTGGACAATAGCCAACAGGTGGAAGCAACTCAAATATCTATCGATTGGTGAATGGAGAGACAAAATGTATTATATCAATACAATGAAATATTAATTCAGCCATAAAAAGGAATGAAGTACCAATACATTCTATAACATGAATGGACCTTGAAAACATGCTAAGTGACAGAAGCCAGTCACAAAAGGCCATATAATTCCATTTACATGGAACATCTAGAATAGGCAAATCCGTAGAGACAGAAAGTACATTTGTGGTTGCCAGGGGCTGGTTTTAGATCCTTGTGCGGGCTGGTCAATGTGCAGATTCCCCAATCCCATTCCAGATATTTTGATTCAGTAGGTCAAAGATGGGTTGGGCCAAGGGAACTGCTTGTTTATGTGTTTATTCAGAGCAATATTTAAAAAAAGCCCTCAGGGAATTCTAATGTGTGGTCTGGTTTGGGGATCTCTGAATTAGAAGTTCATGAAAGTCCCATCAGCAGCTCTAAGAATCTGTAGCCCAATTCAGTAATTTTTTTTTTTTTTTTTTTTTTTGAGACAGAGATTTGTCGCCCAGGCTGGAGTGCAATGGTGTGATCTTGGCTCATTGCAACCTCTGCCCCCTGGGTTCAAGCGATTCTCCAGCCTCAGCCTTGCAAGTAGCTGGGATTACACCCACCATTAGCCACCACACCCAGCTAATTTTTGTATTTTTAGTAGAGACAGGGTTTCACCATGTTGGCCAGGTTGGTCTCGAACTCCTGACCTTAAATGATCCACCAGCCTCGGCCTCCCAAAGTGCTGGGATTACCGGCGTGAGCCACACTGTGCCTGGCCCAATTTAGTAATATTATTAATGATCATTCTTCCTTTACCTTTCTCTTGTTTTTCTTTTTCAGCTTTCCTGCAATTTCTGAGCTGTCTATATGCTTAGGATCACAAGTCTTTTTTGTTATTCTTTTTCTCCTCCTCACCTTCCTCCTTCTCCTTTTTATTTTTTAATTTGTTGTTGTTGTTTTTAAAATAGGATGCATAGACATTATTGAGATATTTAAACAGTACAGAAAAGTTCAAAGAAGTGTGAATGATGTAAAAGAATATTTGTGTACACTGAAGAAGCAATGAAAAAAATTGCTATCTGAAAGATGGTTGAAGAGGTTTTATTTTTTTCCTTTCAACTTGTATTTTACTTTAAAGGGATTCATATGCAGGTTTGTTACACGCACTAATTGTGTGTCTTGGGGATTTGGTGTACAGAAAATTTTGTCACCCAGGTAATCAGCATAATATCAGATAGGTAGTTTTTCAATCTTCACTTTCCTATTGCCCTCCACCCTAAGTAGGCCACAGCATCTATCATTCCCTGGTGATGACATTTGAAACCATCAAGACTGCTAATGCACCAAAAAAAAAAAAAAAAAAAAAATTCAAAGAGGATCTCCCTACCCATAGGTGACCATTGTTAACATGCTTGTGAAGGTCCTTCCAGACTTGCTTTATGCATATATGCAAATGTCGATATGGGTAGAATCATCCTGTGATAAGCTTTTGTCATTCAACAATATAATAGATAGATATGATTTTTAATTGTTAAGGTATTCAATGTTTAAATATTTACTTATTTATTATATTTAACATGGCTCTGGAACTCTATAGCTATTGCTTGCCCTGTTTTCCATGATCTTTGCCAAATGGCTTCAAAGGCTTTTACATTCTTTCTTTTTTTTTTTCTGAGACAGGGTCTTACTCTGTCACCCAGGCTGGAGCGCAGTGGCTCAAACATGGCCCACTGCTGCCTTGACTTCCTGGGCTCAAGCAATCCTTCTACCTCAGCCTCCGAAGTAGCTGGGACCACAGGCATGCACCACCACACCTGGCTAATTTTTCAGTTTTTGCAGAGATGGGGTCTCGCTATGTTTCCCAGGCTAAGGCTTTTACTTTCAATCTTAGGTTGGTTAAACCAGCAGGTGTATTCGATGACAAAGCCTCCATTCCTTCTGCAACACTTTTCGACTTGCAGATAGATTGCTATTTCTTGATATATATATATCAAGAAATATATGTATGTATTCTTGGTTTTAATTTTTAGGTTCTTCCATTGTGCTGTACTTCACTGTATAGGTTACATCTTTCCATGTTCAATACTTTCCCAGTTTTAATATTTTTTTCCTTTAAACATAGGCTTCTCATTCCAGTACTCTCTCACCTGAAGCCAGATAATATAAACAACTCGATCTCTTCTCTCTCTTGTTTTCCTCTTCCTTCTTAGCACTGAAACTCAAAACCAGAGTGAGCCTGCCCCACCTGATGGCCCAGAACATCAGGGTCCCAAATGATGAACTGTTTAAATCACTTGATGCAAAATGAAACATTTATACTGAAATTAAAATAGTTTCTTTCTAGTTTTCTTGACTGCAAATTCTGGTTAAGTTCATTCAAGCTGAACTTGTCAGTTACTTGCTGATGCTTGAAGTGTGTGCTTAGCCTAGCAGCTGGGTAAGCCTGCCCTGCCCTGGAATGGAGCCCTCCTCTAACTGGATGGTTGGGCGTAAGGGTTCTTGGTTACCATCAACAGAAAGATATTGGCTAACTTGGGCAAATGACAGTGAGCTGGAAGGAAATTTGGGCTCGTATGATTTATGCAAAGCTAGGGCTCCATGGTAGGGAATTGACAGCACTCTGGAAGGTCAAGAGAGAGGAAGCAGGTCATCTAGGCGGGAAGAGTTGGGTCACAGTGACGCTGCTGTGACAACGATGTTCTATTTCTCTTTCCCCCTTCTCTCAAGATTGAGACTTCCTGAAAGAGGGAGAATATATGTAATTACTCATTCAGGGGTTCACAGCCTTGGTCCTATTAATATTTTGGGCTGGATAATTGCTGTGAGGGGCCGTCCTGGGTACTACATGATGTTTAGCAGCAGCCCCGGCTGCTTTTCACTAGATGCCAGTATCTCTCCCTGTCATTTGTCACAAACAAATATGTTTCCAGATGTTGCCAAAATGTCCCCTGGGGGGCAAAAACACCCCTGGTTGAGAACCTAGAGAAAAGAATTGCTTCTCTGGCTTGTTTGGGTTAGCAGGCACCTGAAATTAACCCTCACAACAAGACATAGAACAGGGGAAGAGAATTCCTTGAAAGGAAATAGGCTGCTATTAGGAAGGAGAAAGGGATACTTAACATCTCACTATGAGTCTTTAGAGCCATATAGATTCCTGATGAGGGTATTTCACATTTTATGGGTAGCAGTCAGTCGTAGATGCAGAAGAAACCTTGATTCGCAGTAGCCAGGGAAGTAGATCTCCTTTCCTGAGCTCCTGATTTTTCACAGACTACAACTTGTGAAATGAGAAAACAAATCACCAGAGTTGTTAAAATGCAAATTCCAATGCAGTAGGTTTCAGGTGGGTCTGAGATTCTGTATAAATAACAAGCTTCCAGGTGGTGCTGATGCTGCTTTTTTTTTTTTTTTTAAAGTATTCTTTTCATGCGCGTCCGTGTGAAGAGACCACCAAACAGGCTTTGTGTGAGCAACATGGTTGTTTATTTCACCTGGGTGCAGGCGGGCTGAGTCTGAAAAGAGAGTCAGTGAAGGGAGATAAGGATGGGGCCGTTTTATAGGATTTGGGTAGATAAAGGAAAATTACAGTCAAAGGGGAGTTGTTCTCTGGAGGGCAGAGTGGGGGGTCACAAGGTGCTCAGTAGGGGAGCTTTTTGAGACAGGATGAGCCAGGAATAGGAATTTCACAAGACAATGTCATCAGTTAAGGCAGGAACAGGGCATTTTCACTTCTTTTGTGGTGGAATGTCATCAGTTAAGGCAGGAACCGGCCATCTGGATGTGTACGTGCAGGTCACAGGGGATATGATGGCTTAGCTTGGGCTCAGAGACCTGACACTTCTTATGTTACATTTTCCATTTTTTCATCCAATCAGTTTTAAAAGATCAGAAAAGTAATACTTGCTTGTTTTAAAAAAAATCAAAATATTTTTTCACCAACCTAATGCTTAAAAAAAAAATGCAGGCCGGGTACGGTGGCTCATGTCTGTAATCCCAGCATTTTGGGAGGCCGAGGCGGGTGGATCACCTGAGGTCAGGAGTTTGAGACTAGCCTGGCCAACATGGTGAAACCCCGTCTCTACTAAAAATACAAAAATTGGCCGGGTGCAGTGGCTCAAGCCTGTAATCCCAGCACTTTGGGAGGCTGAGGTGGGCGGATCACGAGGTCAGGAGATTGAGACTATCCTGGCTAACAAGGTGAAACCCCGTCTCTACAAAAAATACAAAAAAAAAATTAGCCAGGTGTGGTGGTGGGCACCTGTAGTCTTAGCTACTTGGGAGGCTGAGGCAGGAGAGTGGCGTGAAGCTGGGAGGCGGAGCTTGCAGTGAGCGGAGATCGCGCCACTGCACTCCAGCCTGGGCGACACAGCCAGACTCTGTCTCAAAAACAAAAACAAAAAACCCCAAAAAACCCCCACAAAAATTAGCTGGGCTTGGTGGTGGGCGCCTGTAATCCCAGCTACTCTGGAGGCCGAGGCAGGAGAATTGCTTGAACCTGGGAGGCAGAGGTTGCAGTGAGCCGAGATCACGCTACTGCACTCCAGCCTGGGCAACAGAGTGAGACTCTGACTCAAAAAAAAAAAAAGACAACATCTGTAGAGTAACTTGGTATCTCAACCATGCCTGGCTGTGGGCTGCCAGGCAGGGCCTGAGAGTTCTCACCTAGGCTGGGCCCTGGTGCTAATGGCTGCCTTGTTTCACAAGGGACTGCTTCATCTAAGCCTTTCTTTTTCAGGAAGAGGACACCCACCCTCGTACCTGGTCCCTGGCAAGAGGTGAGTGGGGTGAGAGAGGTGAGTGGGGTGCCCTGAGGGTTTCCTTCTTTAATTATAGAAAGGAAGCATGTAGCAGGGCAATTGTGTCCCAGGGCTGGAACCGGGGGTCGGAGGGCCTCTCCAAGACCTTGAGGACTGCAGTGCCAGATCGTATCTCAGTTACATGGAAGCCTGGGCTCTGGTGCCCGTGAGCTCCAAGGCCTCCTGTGTCCTGCAGTGCCTCCTGGACTGGGGGGCGCCAAGGAGCCCAGAAATGCTTCTGCAATGGCCAGGGGTCTGTCTGTAAGAATGTCATCTTAAGTTCGTTCTCTTTTGAAACCTCTTCTCTCACAGCCCACCTGGCAGAGGCCTAGGGTCTTTGTTCATCTTCCATTTTTTTTTCTTGTAAACTTTCTGCTTACCTGTCTCTGGCTCCTATCCTCTTAATTTCTGGCATCCAGCCTGATCTCCCTAAGCAGTCTGGGCCTCACTTTTGTGTTTCAGACCACTAGGATGGTTCTGGCTATACCCAAAATGTTAAAATGATTTGTGGCACTGTCAAGACCATTGGGACAAATCCCCTTTGCCCAAGAATGTCTCTTTATTTGAGATATATATATATATATGTGTATATATATGTGTATATATATATACGTGTATATATATGTGTATATATATACGTGTATATGTGTATATATCTACAGATGTATATACGCATATATACGCATATATACGCATACATATATGCGTATATATACACATATATACACATACGTATGCATATATACGCATATATGCGTATATATATGCGTATACATGCATATGTATGTGTATATATGTGTATATATACATATGTATGTATATATGTGTATATATACGTATGTATATATGTGTATACATACATATGTATGTATATATGTGTATACATACGTATGTATATATGTGTATACACACATATGTATGTATATATGTGTACACACACATATGTATGTATATATGTGTACACACACATATGTATGTATATATGTGTACACACACATATGTATGTATATATGTGTACACACACATATGTATGTATATATGTGTACACACACATATGTATGTATATATGTGTACACACATATGTATGTATATATGTGTATACACATATGTATGTATATGTGTGTGTATGTGTGTATACACACATATATATGTGTGTGTATGTGTGTATACACACATATATATGTGTGTGTATGTGTGTATACACACATATATATGTGTGTGTATGTGTGTATACACACATATATATGTGTGTGTGTGTGTGTATACACACATATGTGTGTATGTGTGTATGTGTGTGTATACACACATATGTGTGTATGTGTGTGTATATGTGTGTATACACACACATATATGTGTGTATATGTGTGTATACACACATATATGTGTGTATATGTGTGTATATATGTGTGTATACACACATATGTGTGTATATGTGTGTGTATACACACATATGTGTGTATATGTGTGTATACACACATATGTATGTGTATATATGTGTATACACACATGTATGTGTATATATGTGTATACACACATATATAGTATGTGTATACACACGTATATGTGTGTGTATATACGTGTATACACACGTATATGTGTGTGTATATATGTGTATACACACGTATATGTGTGTGTATATATGTGTATACACACGTATATATGTGTGTGTATATATGTGTATACACACGTATATGTGTGTGTATATATGTGTATACACACGTATATGTGTGTGTATATGTGTATACACACGTATATATGTATGTATATATACACATATATATATATTTTTTGAGACAGAGTCTTGCTCTGTTGCCCAGACTGGAGTGCAGTGGCCCAGTCTCAGCTCACTGCAAACTCTGCCCTCTGCCTCCTGGGTTCAAGTGATTCTCCTGCCTCAGCCTCCCAAGTAGCAGGGATTACAGACATGCACCACCACATCTGGCTAATTTTTATATTTTTAGTACAGAGAGGGTTTCGCCATGTTGGCCAGGCTGGTCTCAAACTCCTGGCCTCAAGTGATCCACCTGCCTTGGCCTTGTGCTGGGATTATAGGTGAGAACTACTGTGCCAGCCAGATTTTTTTTTTTTTTTTTGTATTGAGTTGTTTGAGTTTCTTATATATTTTTAATTCCTGTTGTTGCCTTTTTTTGTAGAGACAGGGTCTTGCTATGATGCCCGGGCTGGTCTCAAATTCCTGGCCTCAAGTGATCCTCCCGCCTCTGTCTCCCAAAGTGCTGGGATTATAGGTGTGAGCCACTGAACATAGCCTAGTCCCTTGTTGATGAGGTAGTTTGGAAATATTTTCTTCCATCCTGTAGCTTTCTTTTTTTTTTTTTGAGACAGGGTCTCACTCTGTTGCCCATGCTGGAATGCAGTGCTGCAATCACGGCTCACTGAAACTTCCACCTCCTGGGTTCAAGTGATTCTTGTGCCTCAGCCTCCCGAGTAGCTGGGATTACAGGTGTGCACCACCACATCTGGCTGATTTTTATATTTTTAGTGGAGACAGGGTTTCACCATGTTGCCCAGATTGGTCTCAAACTCTCCACCTTAGGTTCAGGTGATCTGCCTGCCTTGGCCTCCAAAGTGTGGGGATTACAGGGGATTAAAGGCAACTGGCCTTTGCCATGCAGAAACTTTTTTTTTTTTTTTTTTGAGACAAAGTCTTGCTTTTGTCCCCCCAGTCTGGAGTGCAATGTCATGATCTCGACTCACTGCAACCTCCACCTCCCGGGTTCAAGCGACTGTCCTGCCTCAGCCTCCCGAGTAGCTGGGATTATAGTTGCGTACCACCACACCCAGCTAATTTTTTGTATTTTAAGTAGAGATGGGGTTTCACCATGTTGGCCAGGCTGGTCTCAAACTCCTGACCTCAGGTGATCCACCTGCCTCAGCCTCCCAAAGTGCTGAGATTACAGGCGTGAGCCACTGCGCCTGGCTGTAGAAACTTTGTAATGATGTAATCCCATTTGTTTGTTTTTGCTTCTGTTGCTTGTGCTTTTGAGGTCTTACCCAGAAAATCTTTCCCAAGACCAATGTCCTGACTAATGTTTTCTTCTAGTAGTTTTGTAGTTTCAGGCATTAGATTTCAGTATTTAATCAATTTTTATTTGATTTTTGCATACAGTAAAAGATTGCAATCTAGTTTCATTCTTCTGCATATAGATATCCCGCTTTCTCAGCACCATTTATTAACAAGACTGTCCTTTCCTCAATATATGTTCTTGGCACCTTTGTCAAAAATGAGTTGTCTCAAAAAAATTAGCCGGGCATAGTGGCGTGCACCTGTAGTCCCAGCTGCTGGGGAGGCTGAGGCAGGAAAATGGCGTGAACCTGGGAGGAAGAGCTTGCAGTGAGCTGAGTTCACGCCACTGAACTCCAGCCAGGGTGACAAAGCAAGACTCCGTCTCAAAAAAAAAAAAAAATGAGTTGTCTGTATGTGCATGCATTGATTTCTGGGTTTTTTATTCTATTCCATTGGTCTATGTGTCTGTTTTTGTGCCAATACCATGCTGTTTTGGTTACTATAGCTTTGTTTTAGTTACTATAGCTTTGTTGTATAATTTGAATTCGGATAGTATGATACCTCCAGCTTTGTTGTTTTTGCTCAGGATTGCTTTAGCTATTCGGGGTCTTTTGTCGTTCCATACAAATTTTAGAATTTTTTTTCCTGTTTATGTGAAGAATGCCATTGATATTTTAATAGAGATTGTATTGAATCTGAAGGTCACTTTGGATATTATGGGCATTTTAACAATATTAATTCTTCTGACCTATGAGCATGGATATCTTTCCATTTTTTGGTGTCCTCTTTAGTTTCTTTCATTAGTATTTTATAGTTTTCCTTGTGGAAGTCTTCTAATTAATTTAGTCCTAGGTTTTTTGTTTTTTTTTTATAGCTATTGTAAAGGAGATTGCTTTCTTGGTTTCTTTTTCAGATTGATTATTGTTAGCATATAGAAACACTACTGATTTTTGCATGTTGATTTTGTATCCTGCAATTTAACTAAATTTGTTGATTAGTTCTAAGAATTTTTTGGTGGGGTAGGTTTTTCTAAATATAAGATCATGTCATGTGTGTCCAAGGCTAATTTGACTTCTTCCTTTCCAACTTGGATGCCCTTTATTTCTTTCTCTTGCCTAATTGCTCTGGCTAGGATTTCCAGTACTATGTTGAATAACAGTGGTGAAAGTGGCATCATTATCTTGTTTCAGACCTTAGTGGAAAGGGCTTTCAGTTTTTCCCCATTCCGTATGATATTAGCTATGTGCTTGTCACTTATGGCCTTTATTGCATTGAGGTATGTTCTTTCTATATCCAATTTCTTGAGAATTTTATCATGAAGGAATGTTGAATTTTATCAAATGCTCTTTCACCATCTACTGAAATGATCATATGGCTCTATTGCTTCTGTTGATGGGGTGTATTACACTTATTGATTTGTAAATGTTGAACTATCCTTGCATCTGGGGATGAATCCCATTTGATCATGGTGAATGATCTTTTTTTTGAGACAGAGTCTCGCCCTGTTGTCCAGGCTGGAGTGCAGTGGCACGATCTTGGCTCATTGCTGCCTCTACCTCCTGGGTTCAAGCGATCCTTATGCCTTGGCCTCCTGAGTAGCTAGGATTACAGGCATGCACCACCACCCTGGCTAATTTTTGTATTTTTAGTAGAGACAGGGTTTCCCCATGTTGGCCAGGCTGGTCTTGAACTCCTGGCCTCAAGTCATCCACCTGCCTTGGTCTCTTAGTCTCCCAAAGTGCTGGGATTACAGGTGTGAGCCACCGTGCCTGGCCACAGGGTACTTCTTGCCTTGTAGAATGAGTTTGGAAGTATTTCCTCTTCAATGTTTTAGAATAATTTGAGTAGAATTTGTATTAATTCTTCTTTAAATATTTGGTAGAATTCAGCAGTAAAACCATCAGGTCCTATGCTTTTCTTTAAAGAGATACGTTTAATTTCTGCTTTCATCTCATTACTCATAGTTGGCCTGTTTAAGATTTCTGTTTCTTTATGATTCAATTTTGGTAAGTTGTAGGTGTCAAATTATCTTTTTAGTTTTCCAATTTGTTGATGTGTAGTTTTCCATAATAGCCTCTAATGATCCAGGCTGGATGCGGTGGCTTACGCCTGTAATCCTAGCACTTTGGAAGGCTGAGGAGGGTGGATCACCTGAGGTTGGAAGTTCAAGAACAGCCTGACCAACATGGAGAAACCCTGTCTCTACTAAAAATACAAAATTAGCTGGGTGTGGTGGCGCATGCCTGTAATCCCAGCTACTCGGGAGGCTGAGGCAGGAGAATCGCTTGAACCCGGGAGGTGGAGGTTGCAGTGAGCTGAGATCGTGCCATTGCACTCCAGCCTGAGCAACAAGAGCAAAACTCCGTCTCAGGGGGGAAAAAAAAGTCTCTAATGATTCTTTGTATTTCTGCGGTATCAGTTGTAATGTGTCCTTTTTCATCCCTGATTTTATTTATTTGGTCTTCGTTTTTTTCTTGGTTAGTCTAGCTAAAGATTTGCCAGTTTTGTTATCTTTTCAAAAAACAACTTTTTGTTTTGTTTATCTTTTGTGTTACAATTTTTTTCCTTCCCCCCACCACCTTTTTTTTTTTTTTTTTTTTTTTTTTTTGAGACAAGATCTGGCTCTATCGCCCAGGCTGGAGTGCAGTGGTGCCATCTCGGCTCATGCAACCTCTGTCTCCTGGCTGAGGCCGTCTTCCTACCTTAGCCTCCCAAGTAGCTGGGACTACAGGCATGCACCACCATGCCTTGCCAATTTTGTATTTTAAGTAGAGATGGAGTTTTGCCATGTTGTCCAGGCTGGTCTTGAACTTGTGAACTCAAGCAATCCGCCTGTTTTGGCCTCCCAAAGTGCTGGGATTATGGGCATGAGCCACTGGACCTGGACTTTTGTATTATTATTATTATTTTTTTTTGAGGTGGAGTTTTGCTCTTGTTGCCCAGGGTGGAGTGCAATGGCATGATCTCGGCTCACTGCAACTTCTACCTCCTGGGTTCAAGTGATTCTCTTGCCTCAGCCTCCCAAGTAGCTGGGATTACAGGCATGCACCACCACACCTGGCTAATTTTGTATTTTTAGTAGAGATGGGGTTTCACCACGTTGGCCAGGATGGTCTCGAATTCCTGACATCAGGTGATCCACCCACCTCGGCCTCCCAAAGTGCTGGGATTACAGGTGTGAGCCATCGGGCCCAGCCATCTTTTGTATTTTTTTAATAGACAAGTTTTGTTATGTTGCCCAGGCTGGTCTCAAACTCCTGGCCTCAAGTGATCCTCCTGCCTTGACCCCCTAAAGTTCTGGTATTATAGGCATGAGTCACTACGCCTACTCTTTGGGGCTTTTTAAACCAGAAATCAGAATCTTCTTAAACCACTTTTAATTTCTGTCTCATATGTAATGGGATCTTTTCCTTTCAGTTTCTCCAGTGGTCAGATATGACTCAGGGGAAGAGGCTAGAGTCAGAACCAAAATCTTTTCATTCTGTCTTTGGTTTGTACTCTGAGGTCTTGGTTTATATTTTTATCTTTGTTACTCTTCTATCTGTGACTTTCTCCTCAAAATATCTCACTTGAATTTAATGTGAAACCCACTTGGGTTTCTTGTGGATTTGTGTCCTGTATTAGTCCTTGGGTATGTGGTTTTCTATGAAGGTCTGCAATGCACATATATCTTTGTGCCTTTTTGCTAATCTTTGTGGGTACTTGTAAAATATTCCTTCAGCACTACAGACAGTGTACACACATACCTTTTTCTTAGATGCAAATATAGGATTGATTGAGAAGGAAACTTGGGCAATTACTCAAGTGCCCAGAAGAAATCTGAAAACTTGAGGCTAGAATGAAATTTGGGTCATCATTGTCGGTAATTCTTTGTCTCCAGAGAATATTTTACTTACATTAATTCTTTGGACTAGACTATAGTTTTGAAAGACTTAAAAAATTGCTTGAATTTTGTATATGTAACTTGTATCTTGTATATGTAACTCTGTTTTTTACAGTAATCAGAGGAAGGAAAATCTTCAGAATCTATGAATAGGCATCATGACATTCAGGCCCAAGAACAAAGTTTTATCTGGACACAGCATGGTCTGAGATTCTAGACTTTGCCTCAATACCTAGAAGCTACCAGAACATTCTTGTTTCCTTTGTCCCTTTTTTGCACAGGAGTAATTCCTGGAAGCAGAACTAGGTGACATCTTTAACACATACTTTTTGCTAATTCCCATGATTTCTCCTAGGATAGGCCCATAATTCAGGATTAGGGATTGCCAATGTTGAGATCGAGCTAGAATACCCACAAGTGGCTTCACTCTGAGCTTCAGTTTATTCTACTGTTTATGGCCCTTAGAACACTGGCATAAGCTATTCATATCAATAGATTCATTTCTGAGGCTTAATCCTTGACAAGAATATGAATAAGACAGAGAAGAGGGGAGTGGCCCTTCATGCTCTGAGAGTAGAGGTTCACTTTGGTTCAAGACTCATAGCTCTCAGCTGTAAAGTCACAATTTCCATGTGGCTGGTACCTGGGGCACTGAAGATATTTCCCTAGAATATGATCACTTTTGTGGGTTGAATGCCCTTTGATTTAGAGCAGGTAAAAGAATTTAATAATGATTATCTTGGTGCCACCTACATGCAAATCCCACTGAGGTCAGTGACAAAATACAGAAAGAAACTCAGTTTTGGCATGTCATGCCGAGGAGATATCAATAATGATTGCCTTTACACACACTGATGCATTACATGGATAGGTTGGTCCCTGCAGAGAGGTCATTTGCAGTATATGTTGGAAGACTCTAGAATGGGAGAGATGAATAAATTCAGACCAGAGCTGACATACAGAAAATTTTCAGTTAAAGTTTTATATATCTAATTAGTATGAAAGGTAAACCTGGGCAAGGAAATTAGAAAGAATTCAGAATTCAAAAATCTTTTAGAAATAATCCAATTTATTTTCTCAGAATAACTTTGGCATGATTTTTCATAGAGCATACTCCTTTTTCCTTGTTTCCTCCTTCTGTCATATTAAGGTCCTATTGATTTCGGTCCCTGTTAATGAATAAATAAGTTTAGAGATTATTTTGGCCATTGGTATCAATAAGGACCCAAACAATGGGTCCTTAACATCTCAGCGGAACTTCACAGCTCTCTTTAATACTAATATTCCTCCTGACCCATGCATCTATCCATAAAATATTAATGAGCAAACATAGTACTAGACTTTGAGAATATACAGATGAATAAAGTGATATCTCTGCTCTTGCATGTAAGACCATTGTTTAGCTATTCTTTATAGTGGATACCAAACCATGATCCTTGTCTTCTCCTACTCTTCTGACATTCTCATAGCTTTTCATGTAACTGTGAAACAATAAGATGTTGAACACAATCTCAAAGAGCTGATGCCATCAAGGTAGTACTGACATGCTGGTGGGGAGCTAGGAGCTCTGGATCCATGTCCTTCTTCTGAGTGAATTTGGGCAAGTCAGTAGCCTCTCTGAGCTTTATTTTATTTTTATTTTTATTTTTTTGAGACAGAGTCTCGCTCTTGTTGCCCAGGCTGAAGTGCAGTGGCATGATCTCAGCTCACTGCAACCTCCGCCTCCTGGGTTCAAGCGATTCTCCTGCCTCAGCCTCCTGAGTAGCTGGAATTACAGGTGTGTGCCACCATGCCCGGCTAATTTTTTGTATTTTTAGTAGAGATGGGGTTTCACCGTGTTAGCCAGGATGATCTTGATCTCCTGACCTCGTGATCCGCCCGCCTTAGCCTCCCAAAGTCCTGGGATTACAGGCATAAGCCACCGCGCCTGGCTATCTCTATCTATCTATCTATCTATCTATTTAATCTATCTAGAAGTCTTGCTGTATTGCCCAGGCTGGTCTTGAATGCTGGGCTCAAGTAATCTTCCTGCCTCAGCTTCCCAAGTAGCTGGGACTACAGGTGCACACCACTGTGCTTGGCTGAACTTCAATTTTCACAATTTCAAGAGTGTTATTAAACTAAGTTACCTGAGAAACTTATACCTATGACTGATTATAGTGACATTTAAGTGACCTGAGAAATTAATGCCTATGACAGGCTATCCCCAACTTAGGTATAATTTCTTGCCTCCCTGCTCATTGCCCTAGCCTTTCATTTGCTTTTTCCTTAAAAAAGCTTTGATCCCTAGTGTTTGGTGTCATTGAGGGTTGGGTAAGATATCCAGAGACTTACTTTTCAGTAATACACATATTTTCACAGATATATTTCTGTTTAAAGTTGTTTCTGTTGCCTCCACAGCCACTGAAGACAAAGGGCTCACATAAAAAGGTCAAAGTGTTGTAGTAGAATCTGGTCAAATATAAATTACAGGTGCCCTTCATCGGAGGATAGTTGCAGTATTCTGTGAATGAGAATTCCAGAGTCAGGTTTTCTTTACTGCTCTTTGGCATTCTTGTTCTCACAGGCTCAGACTACTAAAACTTTCAACCCACATAAATATAACTAATTTTACCCCTGGGGAACAAGACAGAGTTCCCTAAGCATATGGGGAAATTGTTCCAGACTACAGACTGGGTCCATGACACAGAGAGAAATAGAGAAGGACAATGAGGTACTTATACTACTTTAGAGCTGAAAACAAGAAAGACCTGAGGTTTCCTTCATCCTTCCCAGTAAACATATCCCATTTCCTGACTCCACATGCTTCCCATGTCACTGGAAGTGAGCAACTCATCAGCTTCCTCAAGGACACAGTTCAGAGCCCTTACTTTCGCTCTCTCCTCCCCGCCCACCAGAATCTGTGCAAATACACAAGCTAAAAAGACCTCTCACCCACTACACCTACTCAGAAGGACAGGTTTAAAATGTCCACTCTGGCAGATCTTCCTTTCCTCCATCAGTCTGTTTCCTCTCCTATCCAGCCCCACTTTTCCCTACCCATCCAGACTCACCTGGTTTTACTGAGACCGTGGAGATTAAGTGGTTAGAGCAGAAGCCATGATGACCGAGTTGGAGACAGAGAAAGAGTTAATGTTAGTCTTCTTGAAGCCCAACTACAATTCTTTTTTTAATTTTTTTTTTTAATTGAGATGGAGCCTCACTCTGTTGCCCAGGAGGGAGTGTAGTGGTGCTATCACGGCTCTCACTGCAACCTCTGCTGCCTGGGTTCAAGTGATTCTTGTGCCTCAGCCTCCCAAGTAGCTGGGACTACAGGCGTGTGCCACCACGCCCAGCTAATTTTTGTATTTTTAGTACAGACGGGGTTTCGCCACATTGGACAGGCTGTTCTTGAACTCCTGACCTCAGGTGATCCGCCTACCTTGGCCTCCCAAAGTGCTGGGATTACAAGGGTGAGCCACTGCGCCTGGCTGCCCAATTGCAATTCTTATCCATGATTGGGAACTTGCCCCTTTTGCCTTGAGTGTTTCATAGATGCTAATGTTAATTTGAATGAAGAACAAATTAATTTAAATAAGTAGGATAGGAGTGCTCTATACATATATGGGGGAATGATGGCCTCTGCATATCTGTGTCAGTGGAATATAACATAGTGGTTCTACACATATGTGTTGAATAGACTTAAAACTCATCTAATGTACAGACACACACCCCAACAAAGGAATTTCTTGGACACCTCTGAAATCAATCCCATTTTCATAACCCCCACTCTTATA
Source organism: Pongo pygmaeus (assembly GCF_028885625.2). Classification (NCBI taxonomy): domain Eukaryota; kingdom Metazoa; phylum Chordata; class Mammalia; order Primates; family Hominidae; genus Pongo; species Pongo pygmaeus. Next base: position 48,308,856 of record NC_072394.2, on the reverse strand, counting down.
CTGAAATCTCATGGTTAAAACTTAAGTTGATTCTACTTTCTGTCTTCCTCCTTCTCCACTCCATAGAGGAAACTCAATGTAATTCTCTGAATCAGATGTCCTAGAGCCATATGGTTTGACATAAAAAGGGGACTTGATTCTAATTACTGGCAGCAACATCACCCAGGCTTCCCAGACCTCCCTCTCCTTCACAGTGTCACATTGGTCTGCCCTTTCTGTTTTTCTTTACCTCCAAGATGTCCACTTTCACATAACTGTTTTCTGAGTTGTAGAGGAAATATGTTCCCTGAAGGTGTGTGGAGAAGCATGGACAAGATGAGGAGCCATAGAGAAAAGTGACACCATGCAGGCTTCATGATGTTGCAGACAGCAGATAGAAGAATCCTGTACTTGGCTGAAATATCTGAAGGGTTGGCTCTCCTTCTCATGTGAGGAGTTGAATTCATATCTCTGATTTTTATCTTCCCAGGGCTTAAGCCTGGGCAGGGTTCTGGTGCATCCAGAATCAGCCTTGTGAGCAGGACAGTAAGTTCTTGGGTACCCAGCCATGTAGCTTGAAGGACCATGCTTTGCCAGAACCCTACTGATTAACCTTAGCCTTCCCCACTTCTTTCCTCCACATCTAGGGATCATGACCACTATTGCTTGGGACATCAACATCTCTATAATGAACAGTTGTAAATAAATTCTTACCAATGCTTTAATATATACGTGTGAATACTTGAAAGCAAATTAACTAAGGCTTGAGCCTAAGAAACTGGAACAAAACAGCAAAGTAAGTAAAGAGAAAGTAGACAGAGGATAATTGAAGAAAGTAGTTGAAATTAGTGAATTAGAAAAAAAAACACTAAAATTGCCAAATAAAACTAAAAGTTTGTATTTTAAAAATAGCATTAAAATAGACAAAACTGCCAATAATGGCTGGAAAAAACATAGAAGAAATAAACACGTTCAGTAATAGAAATGTGAAATGGATAGAACTCAAACACGGAGGAGAGGAAAAATTTACCAGGAAATAGTCTTGCTCCTGATCTTAAAGGAAAACTTTTTAATTTCTCCCATTAAGTATGATGTTATCTCAGGATTTTTCATAAATGCGCTTTTTTAGTTTGAGGAAGTTCTATTCTTAATTTGAGGAGTGTTTCTATCATAAAAGGGTGACAGATTTTTGTCAACTTTTTTTTCTGTGTCTATTGAGTTGATTATGTTGGTTATGCCCTTTGCTCTGTTAAAGTGGTATATTACATTGATTTCTGCATGCTTGAATAATCTTGCATTCTTGGGACAAATTCCATTGGATTTGATTATGGCATATAATCTTTTTTTATATGTGGCTGAATCTTTTTACTAATATTTTTTGAGAATTTTTGTGCCTATATTCATAGGGACTATTGGTCTGTAGTTTTCTTTTTTATGATATCTTTGTCTGTAGTACTGGCCTCATAGAAAGAGTTGGAAAGTATTCCATCCTCTTCTATATTTTGGAAGAGTTTGTAAATGATTAGAGTTAATTCTGTAAAAGTTTGGTAGAGTTCTCCATTGAAATCATCTGAGCTTGGGATTTCCTTTGTGGAATATTTTTTGATTAGTGATTTGGTGTCTACTCTTTACAGATCTCTTCAGATTTCCCATTTATTTTAAGTCAGTTTTGGTAGTTATCTTTTTAAGAATTTGTTCATTTCATCTAAGTTATCTAATTTTTTAGCATACAGATATTCCCAGGATTCCTTTATAATCATTTTTATTTCTGTATGGGGTAGTGGACGTGTTTGCTTCCACCAAGAGCATGTGCCTTGTCCAGCTCGAGTATGGCTGTAGGCATCCCTGGGCAGCAACCCCTCCTGGCTCAGTGTGGGGACAGGAATCTGCTAGGGCTCTGTAGCCAACTTGCTAGGCCTCAGTCTGTCCAGCACTAGTTTAAGAGTGGGAGAATCTAGCTTCAAACTGTACCTCTGCTTGTGATCTTGCACAAGCCTCTACCTGGCTTTGGGCCTTGGTACCCATCTTGGCTGATTGATTAAGATGCCCTACAAGTTTCCTTTTAGTTTTGACAATGTTTCCTGTATTCACCTAGGGCAGGGATTCTAAACTGATTTTAGGTATTAGGGGCCTCTTTGAGAATTGTTTGCCCTTTTCTTAGAAACATGCTTGACTGGGTGCAGTGGCTCACACCTGTAATCCCAGCACTTTGGGAGGGGGAGGCAGGCAGATCACTTGAGGCCAGGAGTTCAAGACTAACCTGGCCAACATGGTGAAACCCCGTCTCTACTAAAAATACAAAAATTAGCTGGGCATGGTGGTGTGTGCCTGTAATCCTGGCTACTTGGGAGGCTGAGGCAGTAAAATCACTGGAACCTGGGAGACAGAGGCTGCAGTGAGCAGAGATCATGCCACTGCACTCCAGCCTAGGTGACAGAGTGAGACTCCATCTCAAAAAAAAAAAAAAATTACAATATTGTGAATAGCCACAGCTTAGAAGTTAGGAAAGCCCAGTCGAAGCAAGAGATGGGTAGTGCTTCATCTAGCGAAAGAGTTTGAAGTGGTTCTGGAAATTTTGGTTGTGGTCTTGGAGGTGGCTTCAGTGGGAATGACAACGTTGGTCGTGGAGGAAACTTCAGTGGTTGTGGTGGCTTTGGTGGCAGCCGTGGTGGTGGTGGATATGGTGGCAGTGGGAATGGCTATAATGCATTTGGTAATGATGCAAGCAATTTTGGCGGTAGTGGAAGCTACAATGATTTTGGCAATTACAAAAATCAGTCTTCAAATTTTGGACTCACGAAGGGAGGCAACTTTGGAGGCAGAAGCTCTGACCCCTATGGTGGTGGAGGCCAATACTTTGCCAAACCACAAAACCAAGGTGGCCATGGAGGTTCCAGTAGCAGTAGTAGCTATGGCAGTGGCAGAAGATTTTAATTACTGCCAGGAAACAAAGCTTAGCAGGAGAGGAGAGCCAGAGAAGTGACAGGGAAGCTACAGGTTACAACAGATTTGTGAATGCAGCCAAGTACAGTGGTGGCAGGGCCTAGCTGCTACAAAGAAGACATGCTTTAGACAAATATTCATGTGTATAGGCAAAACTCAAGGACTGTATTTGTGACTAATTGAATAACGTGTTATTTTAGTTTCAGTTCTGTGGAAAGTATAAAGCATTCCAACAAAGGGTTTTAAAGTAGATTTTTTTTTTGCACGCATGCTGTTGATTGCTAAATGTCATAGTCTGATAATGATACTGAGTAAATCTGTCTTTCCTTTTTTTAAAATGTACTTCTAGTTATAATTTTTGTCTTAAAGTCTATGTATTAGGGTACTCCAGAGGAACAGAACCAATGAAACAAAACCAATGTTAGGGAATTGGCTTGTGTGATTGTAGGGATGGACAAATCTGAAATTTGCAGGGCATGCTGGCAGACTGGAGATTCAGGAAAGAGTTGATGTTGCAGTTTTGAGTTCAAAGGCAGTCTGGAGTCAGAATACCTCCTTCCTCTGTGGGACCTCAGTCTATTTCCTCTTAAGGCTTTCAACTGATTGGATGAGGCCCACCTGCATCATGAAGGGTAATCTCTTTTACTCAAAGTCTACTAATTTAAATATCAATCATATATATATATATATATATATATTTTTTTTTTTTTTGAGATGGAGTCTCTATTGCCAAGGCTGGAGTGCAATGGCGCTATCTTGGCTCACTGCAACCTCTGCTGCCCGTGTTCAAGCAATTCTCCTGCCTCAGCCTCCCAAGTAGCTAGGATTACAGGCACCCACCACCACACCTGGCTAATTTTTTGTATTTTTAGTAGAGATGAGGTTTCACTATGTTGGCCAGGCTGGTTTTGAACTCCTGACCTCAGGTGATCCACCCGCTTTGTAATCCCAAAATGCTGGGATTACAGGCATGAGCCACCACGGCCAGCCAGCATACTAATTTTTCTTTGTAGAACTGCCCTTTCATGTAATGGACTCTCAGTCACAGTGTCCATTATTTCTCATGAGTGTAGACAGAAACAACTCATGAATGGGAGGATTGGGAGCTGTTGAGTATTTGGGTAAGAGTGAGGGAGGCCGGGTGCGGTGGCTTACGCCTGTAATCCCAGCACTTTGGGAGGCCGAGGTGGGCAGATCACAAGGTCAGGAGATTGAGACCATCCTGGCTAACACAGTGAAACCCCGTCTCTAGTAAAAACACAAAAAATTAGCCGGGCGTGATGGCAGGCACCTGTAGTCCCAGCTACTCGGGAGGCTGAGGCAGGAGAATGACGTGAACCCGGGAGGTGGAGCTTGCAGTGAGCCAAGGTGGTGCCACTGCACTCCAGCCTGGGTGACAGAGTGAGACTCTGTCTCCAAAAAAAAAAAAAAAAAAAAAAAAGTGAGGGCATCTAGGGTTTTAATGTTCAAGGATTTTGGTTCATGTTGGGCAAATCTTAATTCAATTCTCTTATTAGTGTGAAGATTTGCCTTGCTAGGGAAATAATTATTTTCCATTTGGGCATTATAAATGAGAAGGTATTTAAAAGTTCCAGCTAGTATAAATAATCAATTCTGTTATATATCATGACACTATAGCTCCATAAGATTAATAACATAAATTCTATGTAGCACCAAATGTAGGGAACCTCAATATAGATATAGCCAGGACATTATCTTTGAAAAAATGTTAAACTTGCATTTTTACCTTTCCAATAACTCTGAATGATTTTGCATATTTGAATTCTATTGTGTTAGTTTTGATCCTGCCCTGCATGTTAGCATAATCAATATACAGATATTTAGTTTCTCTGTTGCATAATATATTGTTAAAGGAAGCCAAATAAGATATGATTCTTTTTTTCAAGGTTTTCATAAAGAAGTTGTATAAAAGAGTTGAAATCTGATTTTATAGTCAATGGGTAGAGGCTAAGTGTCTGGTGTTGGCAAGACTACATTCCCCACAGTGCGGAGAAAGGTTAGGGCCAGAGCTTTGAGTAAAAGGAATCTGAAGGTGCTGGTTCCATGTTTCCAACAAAGTTGATGTCTTTGCTCCTCCGTATCACCATCTTCATTGTTCCAATTAAGATAAGGCTGGGTGGTGACAGGGTTGAGTGGCAAAGATCCTAGGCTACAATGGCGGGATAAATATGTTCCCAAGTGCCAGATGCCTTGTGTTCTGCTGTGTGTGTTGAGAAGGAGGGCTTCCTGATGACAGTATTATTTAAATATTGGGTTCCTGAAGTGCCTGTATTATCATGTGTGAGTGTGGGAGTGAATATTTTGAGCTGCAAGTCCCCAGGGAGAGATGGTATGTTCCATTCCAGAGTGTGGGCCTTAAGACATGGAGTGAAAATGTTATGGGGTGGAAAACAGTGAGGATCATTAACTTCCTGTTTGTTTGGTAAAGGCGTGTGAAGGAAAGATGCTTGAGAAAATCTTGGAGTACCCATTGAACCCATAAGCAGTTCATTAAAAAAAAAAAAAAGGAATCTACATTATACCAGGTATACGATGGCCCTAAAGGTACAAGTAAGTTTTATGAGCAAGTAGATTATACTCCCAGCCCATGAAATATCCTGTTTTTGTTGTGTTGTCACAGAATTTGAAATCCACACTTATGGCTTCTTTGAGAATTCCTGAAGACCAGATGTCTAATGTTGGAAAAATTGTTGCCTGGTTTGCACAAGTTCTCCAGTGAAATGTGTTTTAGGACCAATTGTAAATGAGCTGCTTTAACTCATTTGCCCTGAAGGACAGTGGGGAATGAAAATTTTCCCAATAGGCAGAACTTGAGGAAAATGCATTCTTGTCTATTTTACCTGCAAGCAAAGATAGCCTAATTCATGGATTTGGGAGTGGTTGGAATGACCTTCTTGTATTGCAAGGGTAGTGGAATAAGTAAGACTAGAAAGTTGGTGAGAACAAGTTTTAGAGAAGAACACTGTGAATGGAAATTCTATTATGACATATTAATTTGTCAGGAATAATTTATTGACAGCTGGGTGCAATGGCTTACGCTTACAATACCAACACACACATACACACACACACATACACACACACACAAAGAATAATTTGTTGGGCTGGGTGCGGTGACTCATGCCTGTAATCCTAGCACTTTGGGAGGCCGAGGTGGGTGGATCACGAGGTCAGGAGATCGAGACCATCCCGGCCAACATGGTGAAACCCTGTCTTTACTAAAAATACAAAAATTAGCTGGATATGGTGGTACGTGCCTGTAATCCCAGCTACTCAGGAAGCTGAGGCAGGAGAATCACTTGAACCAGGGAGTCGGAGGTTGCAGTGAGCCGAGATCGCGCCACTGTACTCCAGCCTGGTGACAGAGCAAGACTCCGTCTAAAAAAAAAAAAAAATTTGTTGAATAAATGGATCTATAATGTGAAATTATTCATGTTTCATGTAACTGTTTATCAAGGGTCCTCAGTATAGAAGATATCCTTAATAATCAGATGGACCAGATATGTCACTCTGTAAATTCCATCTATCTTCTTGCTCAGGCAGTCCGTTAACCAAGTAATGGGCTTGATATAGCCATAGTCTTAGACACAGAAACTATGCATAAATTTAACCAAAGTGACTTTCGACTTTTAAGTGTCCTGATTGGTATGATACTAATTTAGTCCCATGTTACAAAAGAACCAAATAGATCATTTGGGACATTTTTCCTCATTACTATGCTGTTATAATGAACTTAGACTCGGTTTTTTATTGTAGTAAAATATACATCACATAAAGTTTACCTATTTATTTATATATTTAGACAGTGTCTCATTCTGTTATCCAGGCTAGAGTGCAGTGGTGCCATCTTGGCTCACTGCAACCTTTGCCTCCCAGGCTCAAGTGATTCTCCTGCCTCAGCGTCCCGAGTAGCTGGGATTACAGGTGTGTGCCATGACACCCACCCAATTTTTAGTAGAGATGGGGTTTCACCATGTAGGCCAGGTTGGTCTTGAACTCTGGACCTCAGGTGATCGCCTTCCTCAGCCTCCCAAAGTGCTAGGATTACAGGCGTGAGCCACCACACCCAACCAAATTTACCATTTTAACCATTTTAAAGTGTACATTTCAGTGACATTAAGTACATTCACATTGTTGTGGATTCCTTACCACTATTCATCTTCAGAACTTGAAAAAAAATTACCTGGTCCAGAATGTCATGTTTTTCAGGTTTTCTTTTTGAGACAGGGTCTTGCTCTGTTGCCTAGGCTAGACTGCAGTGGTGCAGTCATGACTCACTGCAGCTTTGACCTCCTGAGCTCAAGTGATCCTCCTGTCTCAGCCTCCCAAAGTGCTGGGATTCCCATGCCCAGCCGAGAATTTTTTTTTTTTTTTTTTTTTTTTTAAACACAGGATCTCACTCTGGTTGCCCAGGCTGGAATGCAGTTGTGTGATCCCAGCTTACTGCAGGCTTGATCTCCCCGGCTCAGGTGATTCTCCCACCTCAGCCTTCTGAGTAGCTGGGATTACAAGCATGTGCCACCATGCCTGAATAATTTTGTACTTTTAGTAGAGATGAGTTTCACTATGTTGCTCAGGCTGGTCTCAAACTCCTGGACTCAAGCAATCTGCTCACCTCAGCCTCCCAGAGTGCCGGGATTACAGGCATAAGCCACCGTGCCCGACCTAGAATTTTGTAATCATCCCATTAGACTTGCTTTTTTCATCCACCATATCTTGTTAATATCAGCTTTGATGGACTTGTTGAATACCTTATGGTCATCTTAGCAAATAATACTGTATTGTTCCTGCCTGTTTTAGGAACTTACTTCCCACTACAAGAAGTAAGAAAATATATTAATGCCTATGTATCTACTTACCTCGTGTATTACCATCTCTAGAGGCATATTGTCTTATAAAGTTGAAGATGCAATTATGTTTCAAGGCTGGGGATTTCCCTTGCTGTATGCAGTATAAGCACTGAGCTTATGTCCTTTGCAGCATCGTCAAAACACATAGGTTTGGGGACCAAGTTGGTGTAGGTAGTATATAAGATTCTACTTTGTAACAGTTTTGCTTCCCATTCTTATGATTATGCACTTTACTGGTTTGATTGTTTTTGTGTCTAAATAGGGGAATACTTTCATCAGGCAATGAAAAAATGGACCTGTTCAATTGAGAGTTGAGATTTATATCTGGCCACTTCAGTCTCTTCATAAGAATAAAAAAATTGACAAAAGACAGGTATTATAGTTTGCCTGCAATTTTTGAAACTGTCTGTGAAGATAAAATAGGGTTAATTTTCACCTTAGCTACTTTGAAAAATATATACATATAATTGTACCCCATCTCAGTTGTAAAATATAATGGGAGTCATTAAAGTCCAAAAGATGGGAAAATGTAAAGCCTGCCCAGGCAGTTCTCTCAAAAGCTAATATCACACAGAAATGAAGTTTTACATAAAGAACACAGCTTATTTGTGGTAGTGGCTAAACACAAAAGTATGAAATGCATAATAGAGGAGGATTGTTAACGCAAGCCAGCTATTACAGGCTTATAATGAACAGCACAAATAATGCTATCTGTATTTTCCTAATCATTGTGTTGCAGCATTAATATTTTTCTAGCATTTATTTTTTATTTCTTTCATTGTTTTATATAGGGTATGTTGGTTTATGATATAATTAACAGTATTTATTGGTAATATACAGATAGAGCTCATTTAGAGATTTTATACTTGTAGCCAGGTGAAGGAGTCAGAGCTGCCTTTCGATTGTCTCCCTTTAAGGAGTAGGTAAGTACTTTTTGTGATGTTAGACCAAGGCATTAAACATATTTATGAACAGAAAGGAGAGAGTATATGCATGGAATAGTCAAGGGTTGGGAGGTAGTGAACAGCAGTTGTTTAGGTCTGCTCATCAGTATATTTCATATCTAATAATAGCATTCCAACTTTTCCTTGTAGAATTGTCCTTCCCATTCATAGTGCCCTAAGTTGCCTAAACATATAAACTTGAGAAAATTAAGGATGGGACAGTTGGGGGCTGTGATCATTATTGTAAATCTCAGGGAACTGAGGCATTTTGTGCACTGGGATTTGGTTTATATTGAGCCATTTTTTGGGTTTTTTTTTAAAAAAATTCATTTTTGACAAGTTATAGTTGTGTGTGTATCTATATATACACACACAACTATAACTTGTATATATGTTACATATATAGAGTTTTGTAAACTATAACTATATATAGTTTTGTAAACTATAACTATATTTATCTATATATATATAGATATAGTTTTGTAAACTATATCTATATATAGGTTTTTTTTTTTGACTTGGGGTCTTGCTCTGTCACCCAGGCTGGAGTGCAGTGGCATGATCTTGGCTCACAGTAGCCTCGATCTCCTGGGCTCAAGAAATCCTCCCACCTCAGCCTCCTGAGTAGCTGGAATTACAGGTGGGCACCACCACACCCGACTAATTTTGTGTTTTTTTTTTTTGTAGAGACGATGTCTCACTATGTTGCCCAGGCTGGTCTTGAACTCCTGGGCTCAAGCAATCCTCCTGCCTCAGTCTTCCAAAGTGCTGGGGTTATGGGCAGAAGCCACTGTGTCCAGCTTGTTGTATATACTTATGGGGTACAAAGTGATGTTATAATTTATGATTTGATTGGAATAATCAAATCAACCAAATTAACATATTCATAATCTCAAATACTTGTTTTTTGTGGTGAGAACCTTTGAAATCTACTCTCTTAGTTATTTTGAAGTGCACAATATAATATTATTAACTATATTCACCACATTGTATTAATAGATCTTGAAAAAACCTTATTCTTCTAGTCTGAGGCTTTGTACCCTTTACAATCATCTCCCCATTTCCCCCAACACTCCAGCCTCTGGTAACCACCATTCTACTTTCTGCTTCTATGAGTTTGATTGTTTTAGATTGTACATATAAGTGAGAACATGTGGTATTTGTCTTTCTGTGTAGACTTATTTTAATTTAGGATAATGTTCTTCAGTTTCACCCACGTTGTCACAACTGACTGAATTTCCTTCTTTTTTATTTTTTCTCTGGAGTGTCTGGTTTATTGAAAATCCTGATCATGGAGCGGGAACCAAATTGTTGGGAACCGTAGGGCTGAACAGGAGAGGGATGTCCAAGTATCAGAAGGTAAAAGGAGGTCAGCTGAGCAGCCAGAGCAGCATTAGGACCAGGTTGAGCAGGATGAATTTCTTTTTTTTAAGGGCTGGATAGTATTCCATTGTACATAACTAAACACACATTTTCTTTATCCATTCATTTGTTGATGGACAGGCTGATTCCACAACTTGGCTATTGTGAATAGTTGATGCAATGAACATAGGAGTGCAGACATCTCTTCAACATACTGATTTCAATCGTTTGAGTAAATACCTAGAAGAAGTGGGATTGCTGGGTCATGTGTTAATTCTATTCTAATTTTTTGAGGTGCCTCTATAATGTTGTCCCTAATGTCTGTACTAATTTACATTCCTGTTAACAGTGTACAAGGGTTTCCTTTTCTCCACATCCTTGCCAACACTTGTTATTTTTCATTTTTTTGACAATGGCCATTCTGACAGGTGTGAGATTGTGTCCGGAATTGCTGGGTTCTTGGTCTCATTGACTTCAAGAATGAAGCTGCAGACCCTTGCGATGACTGTTAGTTTTTTTTTTTTTTTAAGACAGAGTCCCCCTCTGTCACCCAGGATGGAGTACAGTGGCGCGATCTCGGCTCACGGCCACCTCTGTCTTCTGGGTTCAAGCGATTCTCCTGTCTCAGCCTCCCGAGTAGCTGGGACTACAGGTGCGTGCCACCACGCCTGGCTAATTTTTTTGTATTTTTAGTAGAGATGGGGTTTCACTGTGTTAGCCAGGATGGTCTTCATCTCCTGACCTCTTGATCCATCCACGTTGGCCTCCCAAAGTGCTGGGATTACAGGCGTGAGTCACCACGCCTGGCCTGACTGTTACAGTTCTTAAAGGTGGCATGTCCGGAGTTTGTTCCTTCTGATGTTCGGATGTGTTCGAAGTTTCTTCCTTCTGGTGGGTTCGTGGTCTCGCTGGCTCAGGGGTGAAGCTGCAGACCTTTGTGGTGAGGGTTACAGCTCTTAAGGCGGCGTGTCCAGAGTTGTTCATTCCTCTGGGTAGGTTGGTGGTCTCGATGGCTTCAGGAGTGAAGCTACAGACCTTTGTGGTGAGTGTTATAGCTCATAAAGGCAGTCTGGACCAAACAGTGAGCAGTAGCAAGATTTATTGCAAAGAGCGAAAGAACAAAGCTTCCACAGTGTGGAAGGGGACCTGAGCAGGTTGCCACTGCTGGCTCGGGCAGCCTGCTTTTATTTTCTTATCTGGCCCCACCCACATCCTGCTGATTGGTCCATTTTACAGAGAGCTGATTGGTCTGTTTTACAGAGAGCTGATTGGTCCATTTTGACAGGGTGCCGATTGGTGCGTTTACAATCCCTGAGCTAGACACAAAAGTTCTCCATGTCCCCACTAGATTAGCTAGATACAGAGTGCTGATTGGTGTATTTACAAACCCTGAGCTAGACACACAGTGCTGACTGGTGCATTTACAAACCTTGAGCTAGATACAGAGTGCCGATTGGTGTATTCACAATCCCTTAGCTAGACATAAAGGTTATCCAAATCCCCACCAGATTAGCTAGATACAGAGTGCCAATTGGTGCATCCACAAACCCTGAGCTAGACACAGAGTGCTGATTGGTGTGTTTACAATCCCCTAGCTAGACATAAAGGTTCTCCAAGTCCCCACTAGACTCAGGAGCCCAGCTGGTTTCACCCAGTGGATCCCGCTCTGGGGCCGCAGGTGGAGCTGCCTGCCAGTCCCGCGCCATGGGCCCGCACTCCTCAGCCCTTGGGCGGTCGATAGGACCGGGAGCCATGGAGCAGGGGGTGGCGCCCATCAGGGAGGCTCTGGCTGTGTGGGAGCCCACCGTTGGGGGCTTAGGCATGGCGGGCTGCAGGTCCCGAGCCCTGCCTCTTGGGGAGGTGGCTGAGGCCCAGTGAGAATTTGAGTGCAGCGTAGGTGGGTTGGCAGCGCTGGGGGACCCGGCACACCTTCCGCAGCTGCTGGCCCAGGTGCTAAGTCCCTCATTGCCCAGGGCCAGCGGTACCAGCCGGCCACTCTGAGTGCAGGGCCCGCTGAGCCCATGCCCACCCGGAACTCGCACTGGCCCACAAGTGCCACATGCAGCCCTGATTCCTGCCCGCGCCTCTCCCTCCACACCACCCCGCAAGCAGAGGGAGCCAGCCCCAGCCTTGGCCAGCCCAGAGAGGGGCTCCCACAGTGCAGCGGCAGGCTGAAGGGCTTCTCAAGCACAGCCAGAGCAGATGCCGAGGCCAAGGAGGCACTGAGAGCGAGTGAGGGCCACCAGCATGTTGTCACCTCTCAAGATGATACTCATTGTGGTTTTAATTTGCATTTTTCTAATGGTTAGGAACATTGAGCTTTTTTTGTGTGTATCTGTTGGCCATGTGTGTGTCTTCTTTTGAGAAACATTCAGGTCCCTTGTCCATTTTTTAAATGGGGTTGTTTTCTTGCTAAAGAGTTGTTTGAATTCCTTATGTATTTTGAATATTAGCCCCTTATGAGATGCATGGCTTGCAGGTATTTTCTCCCAAATTGTAGAGCATCTGTTCACTCTGTTAGTTGTTTCTTTTATTGTGCAGAAGCTTCTTAGTTTAATGTAATCCCATTTGTCTATTTTTGCTTTAGTTGCCTGTGCTTTTGAGGTCAAATCTGAAAAATCATTGCCCAGACCAATGTCCTGTAGTTTTTTTCCCCTCTGTTTTCTTGTAGTAGTTTTACAGTTTCAGGTCTTATGTGTAAGTCTTTTTTTTTTTTTTGAGACAGAGTTTTGCTTTTGTTGAGCAGGCCAGAGTGCAGTGGCATGATCTCAGCTCACTGCAACCTCTGCCTCCCATTATGTGTATAAGTCTTTAACCCATTTTAGTTCATTTTTGTATATGGTGTGAGATAAGGGTCCAATTTCATTCTTCTACATTTGGATATCCAATTTTCCCAACACCATTTATTGGAGACTTTCCTTTTCCTATTGTGTATTTTTGGCACCTTTGTTGAATGTCAAATGACTGTATATGTATGAGTTCATTTCTGTGCTCTTTATTCTATTGGTCAATGTGTCTATTTTTATGTCAGTGCCATGCTGTTTAATTACTATCACTTTGTAGTATAGTTTGAAATTAGTAGTATGATGCCTCTACCTTTGTTTTTTTTTTTCCCTCATGATTGCCTTGGCTATTTTTTTTGTGGTTCCATATGAATTTTGGGATTTTTTTCTTATTTATGTGAAGAATGACGTTGGGATTTTGATAGAGATGGCAATGACTCTGTAAATTACTTTGGGTAGATGAATATTTCCACAATATTAATTCTTCCATCCCATAAACATGGGATATCTTTCCATTTATTTGTGTCTTCTTTAATTTCTTTCATTAATGTTTTATAGGGTTCCATGTACAGGTCTTTTATCTCCTTGGTTATGTTTATTTCTGATTATTTTATTCTTTAGTAGCTATTATAAATGGGATTGTTCTTTTGCTTTCTTTTTTGGATAGTTCATTATTAGTGTATAGAAATGCTAATGATCTTTTTGTGTTGATTTTGTATCCTACAACTTTACCATATTCATTTATTAGTTCTAACAGTTTTTTGGTGGAATCTTTAGGGTTTTTATATATAAGATTGTGTCATCAGCAAATACCAACAATTTTACTTGTTCCTTTCTTATTTGATGCCGTTTTTCCCCTCTTGACTAATTGCTCTGGCTGGGACTTTCAATAATATGTTGAATAGAAGTAGGAAGAATGGACATCCTTGTCTTGTTCTGGATTTCAGAGGAAAGGCTTTCAATTTTTCACTGTTTAGTATAATGTTAGCTAAGTACTTGTCATATATGGCCTTTATTGTGTTGAGATCTATTCCTTTTATGCCCAATTTGTTGAGAGTTTTTTTTTTTTAATCATGAAAGGATGTTGAGCCATTTTAAAGTTGTTATTTATGACTGGTATCTGGAACCTTTTGTATACTACTCATGGTTTTGTATTAAGTAGATAAATTCATTTTTTCTCGTGAAACTTTATTTTTTAATTCCCCCCAACTTTATTGAGGTATAATTGATGAATAAAAATTGTATATATTTGAGGTTTACAATGTAGTATTTTAATATATATGTGTGTATATATATACTATATACACACATACATACATATACACATTGCAAAGTGATTACCACGATCAAAATAATTAACATATCTATCACCTCATGTAGTTTTTTTGTGGTGAGAACATTTAAACTTTATACTCTTAGTTCGATGCTCTGAATCTTTGTATACCCTCAAATACGTATGTTGAAGTCCTAACTCCAAGGTGATAGTATTAGGAGACGGGACTTTTTGGGAGGTGATTATGTCATGAGGTCAGAGCCCTAAGTAATGGGATTAGTGCCCTTCTAAAATGAGCCTAAGTGAGCTTGTTTACCTGTTCTACCATGTGAGAGCACAGGGAGAAGTTACCATTTATGAACTAAGAAATAGTTCTGGTCTTACCAGATCTCAAATCTGCTGGCACCTTGATTTTAGACTTAGACTTAGATCTTAGATCGTAGATTTCTCAGTCTTCAGAACTGTGAGAAATTTCTATTGCTTATAAGCCATCCAATCTATTGTATTTTGCTATAACAGCCCAAACAAGCCCAAATGAACTTGTTCTCATTCATTTCATGTGGTGGGGGCAACAGATTTTTGGGCAGTGGATAAGGGTCTGCCCATGTCATAAAGTACTTTGAAGAAGAAAGATTGGAAAATTTGTTTCAAGGAATTTTAGGCTGGAAATTTTGTATAACAGGAGGGACTTCCACCTTCTGACTATCTAGTTTGCTAAGACACTGATTTGTTACCATGCTTGAAGGGAATCACTCCATAGGTCAGCTAAGTGATTTGTTCTTTTAATAAAGACTCCTTTACAAGTAGCTGTACACCCACATCCTGGGCTTGAGAAACAGCTCTGTGGGTTGCTCCTGGCAGACATACCTCCAGATTGGCTGAGCAACTGCATGCCAGTGCTCCCAGCCAGAATAACAGCTCTGTGGCCCCAACCCCAAGTTGGTTGACCCACCTGAGAAACACATGCACTCCCCACCTGAGAAAGCCTAGGAAGCCCATTTCTGGCAAAGTTCACCACTATTATCACAAACTGTCTCAGCCTAGGCCACTGAGAAACTCACAAACACTATTAGTGTGGATTAAAGTAGAAGAAACTAAATGGATACTATACTACTGCATCCACCTAGAACCAAGGCCAATGAACTCCACTGAACCAACACCCATGAAAATGAATAAGTCAGGCCGGGCGCAGTGGCTCATGCCTGTAATCGCAGCACTTTGGGAGGCTGAGGTGGGTGGATCACGAGGTCAGGAGATTGAGACCATCCTGGCTAACATGGTGAAACCCCGTCTCTACTAAAAATTACAAAATATTAGCCAGGCGTGGTGGCGGGTGCCTGTAGTCCCAGCTACTCAGGAGGCTGAGGCAGGAGAATGGCGTGAACCTGGGAGGCGGAGCTTGCAGTCAGCTGAGATCGTGCCACTGCACTCCAGCCTGGGCGACAGAGACAGACTCCTTCTCAAAAAAAAAAAAATGAAGAAGAAATAAGATCTTACACAGACAAAAAGTAAGAACTCATTACTACTAGACTGGCCTTACATGAACTGCTCAAGGGAGTCTTATATCTGGAAGTGAAAAGACAATAACCACCATCATGAAAACATAAAATGATAAAACTCACTAGTAGAGCCAATACACAAAGGAGAAAGAGAATCAAATCTTATCACTACAGAAAACCACCTACCTGCAAAAATAAACAATAAGAGAGAAAGTAAGGAACAAAGGAACTACAAAAGAACCAGAAAACAATCAACAAAATGGCAAGAGTAAGTCCTCACCTATCAATAATAACCTTGAGTGGTAAATTAATTAATTTCCCCGTTTAAAAGGTTTAGACTAGTTGAATGGATAAAAAACAAAACCCAACTATATGATGCCTACAAGAAACTCACCTCAGCTGTAAAGACACACATAGACTGAAGTGAAGGAATGGAAAAAGCTAATCTATGCCAAGGGAAGCAAAAGCAAGGAATAGCTCTACTTAGATAAAACAGACTTCAAGTAAAATCTATAGACAAAGAAGGACATTATATAATAATAAAGGAATAAATTTAGTAAGATAATATAACAATTGTAAATGTATATGCACCCAATACCACAGCACTCATATTTATAAAGCAAATATTATTAGATCTAAAGGGATAGTCCCCAATACAATAATCACTGGGGATTTCAACACCCCACTTTCAGCATTGGACTGATATCTAAACAGCAAATCAACAAAAAAACTTAGGTTTAAAACTGTACCATAGACCAAATGAACTTAACAGACATTTATGGAACATTTCATCCTGTAGCTGAACAATACACATTCTTTTCTTTGGCATGTGGAACATTCTTCAGGACTGATCATATGTTAGGACATGAAACAGGTCTCAAAGAGTTTAAAAAAATTGGAATCATATCAGGTATCTTATATGACCAAAATGAATAAAACTAGACATCAATAAGATGAGGAACATTTGAAACTATGTAAACTCATGGAAATTAAACAACATGCTCCTGAATGGGTGAAGGAAGAAATTAAGAATGAAATTAAATAATTCCTTGAAACAGTGCTGCAGTGAACATATGCGTGCATGGATCTTTATAATAGAATGATTTATATTCCTTTGGGTATATACCCAGTAATGGGATTGCTGGGTCAAGTGGTATTTCTGCCTCTAGGTCTTTGAGAAATTACCACACTCGCTTCCATAATGGTTGAGCTAATTGAATTCCCACCAACAGTGTAAAAGCATTCTTATTTCTCTGCAACCTCTCCAGCATTGCCATTCTGACTAGTATGAGATGGTATCTTACTGTGGTTTTGATTTTCATTTCTCTAATGATCAGTGATGTTGAGCTTTTTTACATATATTTGTTGGCTACATATTATATCTTCTTTTGAGAAGTGTCTGTTCATGTCCTTTGCCCACTTTTTAATAGGATTGTTTGTTTTTTTCTTGTAAGTTTAAGTGTTTTGTAGATTTTTGATATTAGGCCTTTGTCAGATGGCTAGATTGCAAAAATTTACTCCATTTCGGTAAGTTGCCTGTTCAGTCTGATGATAGTTTCTTTTGCCGTGCAGAAGTTCGTTAGTTTAATTGGATCTCATTTGTCAATTTTTGCTTTTGTTGCAATTGCTTTTTTTTTTTTGTTATTTATTTATTTTTGTTGCAATTGCTTTTGGCAATTTCACCATGAAATCTTTGCCTATGCCTATGTCCTAAATGGTATTGCCTAGATTTTCTTCTAGGGTTTTTATAGTTTGGGGTTTTACATTTAAATCTTTAATACATCTTGAGTTAATTCTTGTATGAGGTGTAGGGAAAGAGTCCAGTGTCAATTTTCTGCATATGGCTAGCCAGTTCTCCCAGCACCATTTACTAAATAGGGAATCCTTTTCTCATTGCTTTTTTTTTTGGTCAGGTTTGTCAAAGATCAGATGGTTGTAGTTGTGTGGTCTCATTTCTGAGTTCTCTATTCTGTTCCATTGTTCTATGTGTCTGTTCTTGTACCAGTGCCATGCTGTTTTGGTTATTGTAGCCTTGTAGTATAGTTTGAAGTCTGGTAACATAATGCCTCCAGCTTTGTTCTTTTTGCATAAGATTTCCTTGGCTATTCGGACTCTTCTTTGGTTCCATATGAATTTTAAAATAGTTTTTTTCTAATTTTATCAAGAATATCAATGGTAGTTTAATGCGAATAGCATTGAATCTATAAATTACTCTGGGCAATATGGCCATTTTCACAATATTGATTTTTTTCTATCCATGAGCATGGAATGTTTGTCCATTTTTCGTGTCCTGTCTGATTTCCTTGAGCAGTGGTTTGTGCTAGGAATCCAGGCTTGAACCACTGAGCCCAGCCTCCTTCTTATGCCTTTGCACTTTAATAGCTTAGCTCCCCAAAGCCCAGCTCTTTTAACTTGTGCTGCTCTTGGTGGATTCAAGGGTGGTTGTGGTGGTGGTAGATAATTCCAGAGAAGAGACTTTGCAGTGATACAACCTGGGCTTCCTTACTCCATTTGCTTCTTCCTAAATAACATTATTTCTCTATCTTCCTCCCCCCACCTCCAACCAGAGAAAATATCTACACTTCTGTCCTAGATGTATTTTCTAGGAACCTTTCTTCCTCTTAGTTTTAGTCACATAAACCTTAGTGTATATAAGAGGAAGAGAAAACAGTAAACTCTGAGTCTGGCTAGCTCAGTTGCACCTGTTTTTATGCTTCTCACTTCTTTTATGCTTTTATACTTCTCTAGCTGGACTCTGGAACGACCATTATGTTATCTCAAACACCCTTGTGGTATTTTGTGGCTGTTAGTGATTTGGCAAGAGAGCAGGCAATGACTGATCCAGATCTTTGTGGTGGGGAGAACAACACAACTCAAAAGCCTCAAAAGCTCTTACTCAACTCATTATCTCACTTTTGATGCTCAGCAATCTGTACTGGGCATCTATTTCCTTTTCTCACCAGGATACAATTGCCTTCTTTCCTCAGAGGATTCTTAGTCTTGACTTTATTCATATCTGTACACCCCTTTTTTACTTCTCTGACTTTTCAAGGAGTTGGCTAAAGTAGGAAGCAAACAGGCTCCCGAAATATGCTATCTTGTCCCTGAAAGACTGTCTGCTTCTGGGACACCCAGTTTCACGATTCATAAGAGGAAAATCTCAGAACTTCTATGTATGTGGACTAACTGGATTAGTCTCATCTCTATTATTTTAGGGTCTTGCAGCTGGCTGGGCTCAAGAATGATCTATAATTTTAGGATCTTCATGGAAGTTGAAATATACCAGAATCAACTGGGTTATTAGCACTTTACCTGCTCAGAGTAAACCCTGTCTGGTTGAGGGTATGATCTTGTAGTTACCATAATTTTTGCAGAAAAGCATCTTAATTTAGGGTGTTGATCTTCCTAGTCTTAAGATGGAGCAGAGATCAGGCTTGTGTGTCTAGTTATGGTCTCACTGGTTTACAATGTTGGCCCTAGCTTCCACTGTTCCAGGTTGTGATTCACAGGTGAGGGATTGGTTTTGTCTGTAAGATGGACACGGTAGGTATGCAGAAGGTAATAACAGGTGCCAGGATAGGTTTTCCTACTTCAGTGCAGGTTCAGTTTGGATGCCTGAAAAAATTCAGAGGTGAAGTAGTCAACCTGTAAATCTTACAGCTAGGCTGATCATGGCCATGCCAAACCTTGTAGCATTATATGCAGAAGATTTGGGAACCTGTGTTTGGATAATCATTTTTTGGTAGCTGAAACATAGTCACCGGACTGAAGTTGAGGATTCTTTTCCAGAAGGACTGACTATAATCAAGTCAAATAGCAATGACAGAGGTCCATATAATTACTCCTAAACAGGGACCAGGTTGGGAGGTAATTAAACTAATTGGGGGACTTGAATCAGGAAACACGACAAAGAAAAATTTGTTATGAGTGCAGGGACATTTCACATAAGTGTGCAGTTCGCTGCTAGGTTTGATTTCAAGATCAAAAGGAAGTATAGGTTTGGTACTTTGGTTCCACTAACCAGTTCAATTTGACAGGGGAGATGATGCAAACCTGTGCAGACTTGTCAAACCTGAAACAGTTTAGCAGTTTAGGATAAATGAAGCTAAGTGTGCATATGTAAGGGATGGCTCAGGAGTGAGGGGGAAATCAATGGATGGGACCAGCTGACATTTCAGCTCTGCAAATCTAGATAAGACAAGTGGAGAGAAATTAAGAGAGCCAGGGCTGACAGAAAGACTCTTTCATTCTAATGATCATACAGTTAATTTCTAGGAAAGACAAAACTAGGGTCAGGAAAATAGCAAACAGATGGAAGCTGAAAGTGTTATGGAAATATTACAAAGATTTCAAAATCAGTCTGAATTTTCTTGTGTCTTTATTTCGGATGGTGCAGCAGACAACTTCATGAGTTCACATCCTCTCACCTCCTGTTTAAGCAAAGGAAAGAAAAACCCAAATCGGTGTTACAGGTTTTGGAAGGTCTCCCTGGATTAATGTAGGTCATTTTTTATCCTAGGGAAAGCACAGAGGATGCCTTCTATCTCAATGTTTCCCCTATTTTATTGATTAATCTTTCACTTTTTCATTCACTTAACACTTAATCATTGCTTAGTATGTGCCAGGCACTGAAAAGATCCACTAGGAATATAAAATAAACAAAACAACATTTCTGCCTTCTAGTTACTCCCAAGGCCACTCTCCAGCCAGTTCTCCTGGGAATCAGCCAAAACACAGCCCTGTTAGGCACCATTGACCTTCTATTTCCAATGATTGGGAAATAGTCAAGCATGGGCTGGGAGCTTAGTTGTATAAAGCAGCAAGTTGCTATGAAGAGTTCAAAGGTATGAGAGTGCAAGAATTTGGTTTGGGTGACCTTGTCCATGTAAGATGGTCAAGACCATTGTGACTGTCAGCTCTGGTTAGAAACCTTGCTATGCCATTTAATAATGTGACCTCAAGATGCTTGGTTACTTGTACTGTACTTGGTTTCTTCATCTGTCACATAAAAATAATGATATACATCTACCTTGATATATATATATATATATATATATATATATATTTTTTTTTTTTTTTTTTTTTAGATGGAGTCTCACTCTGTCTCCCAGGCTGGAGTGCAGTGGCATGATCTTGGCTCACTGCAAGCTCTGCCTCCCGGGTTCATGCCATTCTCCTGCCTCAGTCTCCCGAGTAGCTGGGACTACAGGCGCCCGCCACCACGCCTGGCAAATTTTTCGTATTTTTGGTAGAGACGAGGTTTCACCGTGTTAGCCAGGATGGTCTCGATCTCCTGACCTTGTGATCCACCTGCCTCGGCCTCTCAAAG
Source organism: Pongo pygmaeus (assembly GCF_028885625.2). Lineage (NCBI taxonomy): Eukaryota > Metazoa > Chordata > Mammalia > Primates > Hominidae > Pongo > Pongo pygmaeus. The sequence continues at coordinate 48,287,873 of NC_072394.2, read as the reverse complement.
TACTGGGATTATAGGCGTGAGCCACCACACCTGGCCCTACCTTGATATAATTTTAAATTATATCAATAGATGTTAATTGCTTAGTGCAGTGCCTGACACACAGTAATTGTCCAATAGATGGTGGCTATTATTTTCTCTCTGGGCATTTGATTTCCTAACTGCAAAATGAGCAAATGATCCTGACAGCCCACCCAAATATGGGGTTTTTTTTGTTTGTTTTAGATGGAGTTTTGCTCTTATTGCCCAGGCTGGAGTGCAATGGATGGCGCGATCTCGGCTCACTGCAACCTCTGCCTCCTGGGTTCAAGCGATTCTCCTGCCTCAGCCTCCCGAGTAGCTGGGATTACAGGCATGCGACACCATGCCTGGCTAATTTTGTATTTTTAGTAAAGATGGGGTTTCTCCATGTTGGTCAGGCTGGTCTTGAACTCCTGACCTCAGGTGATACACCCACCTCGGCCTCCCAAAGTGCTGGGATTACAGGCATGAGCCACTGCGCCTGGCCAACCCAACTATTAAAACTTCTTGTTTGAGCAATCCTCCCTCTTCCCACTCCAAGCAAGGTTAGCCCCTGATCAATTTTCTCTATCTTAGGATGTCAAAACCTCTTCTTTTACTACCCCCAAGGACCAAGGACAGGATTAGATTCCTTACGGTGGTTTGTATGTTGCAACACAGGCTACTTCACATTCTATTTTAAGCTTGAAGTTGTTAAGGTTGCCATTACAGCCGGAGAAGACAAAAGATTCACATCTTTTGGAGGTTCTGTTGTAGAAATATCTAAAGTGAATTTCATAGCAGCTTCCAAAATTCATGTCCAATTTGCAGGGATCTGCATGAGAGGTTCCCATTGAGTTAGCGGGAATTGGTTAAGACTCAGCTGGAGAACTTGTCTTTATGGGCCCTTAAAAATTCCTACGTTTAGCCTGGAACTATTCTTATATTCAAGGACTCCAAAAGACATGTGGTTTTCTCTTGGAATTAGAGTTACTTGGAAAAGTTGCCCTTGCATAATGCAAATTGGTTACAATTCCAGGTTGTTGTCATGAGCAGTATATTGGAAAAGGAGAAGTAGTGATCAGTGAAAAAGGAGGTTCCACTACTAGCTTGGGCAGGGCGATGAGCTTCCCTACATTTCCTATCTTAACAGTTTATTAAAGTACAGTATCCTCCTGCTTCCCCACATCATCTTCCTTTCCTTTTAATTGCCCACATAGGACATGCAATTCAGAGCGCCTCCTCCCCAGTTTTCATACATTCACTATACTACCTATACTTCAAAATTTAAGTAACCGTGCCTGCTGCTATCCTCAAAGCAGGATGCATACTAAAATGCTAAAATGCATAACCTTGGGGTGATGCTCTTTCATCCTCATACCCCATCATCTTCTCCTTTCTTGCCTTCTCAGAGGCAAACCCTCTGTTTTTATTGTTAAGAGTTGGGCAGTAAGTGGTTGGAACAGCCACAATCATGGTTGTATTGACAATCCACCTTACTCAAGCAGCCAGCCTGGAATTTACTCTCTGGTAAAGTTATATGCATAATCTTATTTCATACTCACAAATACCCTCTGCAGCAGGCACTTTTCTGATCTGATCTTCATTTTACACACAGGGAAACTGAGACTAAGAGAATGATAAGTGGTTGAGTGACTTGTCCAAGGGCACGCATCTGCTAAGTGAACAGGTCCAGAACTTGGAGTGTCTGACTTATGGTATAAACTGTGCTACTTTCTCATCCCCTGGAAGCGCTGAGCCTTCACACACTATCTATGGAAGAAAGTCTCATTGCCTCTCACATTTACATTGTGAGCTCCTCTAAACAGGAATCATCTGTCCGAGAGTTCTGTATATGTCCATAGCCCAGATACTGAAAATGTCTTAATTTGCTCTGTCTCCAACCCCCTTTCTCTCTCATCCCAGTACATACTCTTCAATGGTCTGGGATCTTTGAAATTTGTCACAAAACCTCTGATTCAAAATACTTCCAGTCCTTTGGACCTCTTATAAAAGAGGTCTCCCTCTGGAAAGGACTTTGTGTCATTTCTGTTTTTTCTCATCAAACATCCAAAGGACCCCTAGTGTAAGCAATGCCCTGAGTCAAGGGACTAAGTGTGTATGGGTATTGCCATGAAAGGAAGACCTTCCTGGACTACCTAGATAACACACTTTTCTCCCAATACCTTCTCTCTCATTCATAATTGACCTTTGGATTTATTTTCTGCCTTAGCTTCATACCTTTGAGATCTCCACATATCTTCTCAGCAATTTTATTAACACCACCCAATAACAGGGTATTCAATGAGCAGAAGATGAAGAATCTTAGAAGAAATCCCAGCTTGGCAGACTTCATGGTGCAGCAAGCAGCAGGCAGGATAGTTGTGGTATCACCTGATGTTATATTTTGGGCTTGATACTTGAGACGGTTGAGCCCACCTACCCCAAGGGCCAGGACTGGACATTACTAGGTGTGGAGTTGAACAGTGAGTGCTTGGGTACCCAGCCATGAAGCTGAAGGCCCCAAACTGATTAGACCCTTGATAGTGAGTCCTATGTTCATCTAGAAGCAATAGAAACTTAAGGATCAGAGCTTCTGCATATATTTAATCATGAAGGGTAGAATCATCAGAGCAAGGAATTAAAAAAGGATTTCTTCCTTTCTCTTTTTGACTTTTTATGCACAGAAGAAACTAATCATGGCACAAGAGAAAGAGTGCAATAGCACTATAATAATAGTAACAGGGTTAGTTATAACCTAGAGTACTACTTAATTCCAGGTGCTATTTTTAAGTAATTTGTATATACTTTATCATCATATACACCCTATGAAGTAAGTACAGTTATTACCATCATTTAAGGATGAAATGGAGACAGAGATTAGGTTACATGTACATGGTCACTCATTTATTATGTGGTAGAGACAAGATTTGAACTTTGCTTCAGAGTTTTTGTTCTTAGTCACACTACACTATGTTATATAGGAACATGAGGACATCTTGGATCTGTTTTCTCCTAAAAGTTTTGAAATTTTGGCTTATCTTTACACCCTAAAACCACCTGATGTTGATTTTTTGATAAGGTATAACATAAGGATCCTTTTTCATTTTTCAGTGGTCCCAGACCTATTTATTAATGAGTTCCTCTTCTATTTAACTGCAAAATAATTTTGCTTAATTACTTGGGATTGCTTCTGAGCTCTTTATTTCACTCCACTGTATACCCCCACTCCAAAGCCACACTTAATCTCTTGAACTTTGTTTATCTTAGGATTTTGTATTTTCATATAAATTTTAGTCAGTTTATCAAGTTATTCAAAAGACCTGTTTCGGGCCAGGCATGGTAGCTCATGCCTGTAATCCCAGCACTTTGGGAGGCTGAGGCGGGTGAATCACATGAGGTTAGGAGTTGGAGACCAGCCTGGTCAACATGGCAAAACCCCGTCTCTACTAAAAATACAAAAATTAGCTGGTTATGGTGGTGAGTTTCTGTAATCCCAGCTACTTGGGAGGCTGCGGCATGAGAATTGCTTGAACTGGGAGGCAGAGGTTGTAGTGAGCTGAGACTGTGCCATTGCACTCCAGCCTGGGTGGCAGAGCAAGACTCTGACCGAAAAAAAACAAAAACAAAAGACCTATTTTGGATATTCATTTGAATTGCATTGGATCTACAAATCAATTGGAAAAGAATGATATCCTTATAATATTGTCTTTGATATATATATATTTCCATCTATTTTGACTTTCATTAATATTTTAAAGAAAGGTTTATGACATTTCTCATGCAGGTGTTACAATCTTATTTATATTTTTAATATTATTGTAAATGCTATCTTTTAAAAAAATTTTCAACTTTTATTTTAAGTTCAGCGGTACATGTGCAGGATGTGCAGGTTTGTTACATACATAAACCATGTGTGCCATGGTGATTTGCTGCACAGATCATCCCTACACCTAGGTATTAAGTCCAGCATTCACCAGGTATTCTTGATGTTCTCCCTCTCCCTACCATCCCCATGATGTGCTCCAATGTGTGTTGATCCCCTTATGTGTCCATGTGTTCTCATCATTCAGCTACCACTTGTAAGTGAGAACATGCAGTGTTTGGTTTTCTGCTCCTGTGTTAGTTTGCTGAGGATAACTGCTTCGAGCTCCATCCATATCCCTGCAAAGGACATAATCTCATTTCTTTTTATGGCTGCATAGAATTCCATGGTGTATATATATAGAACATCATATATGTACATATATGTCTATATCTATATATCTATATCTATATCTATATATCTATATCTATATCTATATATCTATATCTATATATCTATATCTATATCTATATATCTATATCTATATATCTATATCTAATCTGTATCACATTTTCTTTATCCAGTCTATCATTGATGGGCATTTGGATTGATTCCTTGTCTTTGCTATTGTGAATAGTGCTGCAATGAACATATGCATGCATGTGTCTTTATAATAGAATGATTTATGTTTCTTTGGGTATATACCCAGTAATGGGATTATTGGGTCAGATGGTATTTCTGCCTCTAGATCTTTGAGGAATCTCCACACTGTTTTCTACAATGGTTGAACTAATGTACACTCCCACCAACAGTGTAAAAGTGTTCCTTTTTCTCTGCAACCTCTCCAGCATCTGTGTGTGTTTTTTTTGTTTTTTTTTTTTTACTTTTTAATAATCACCATTCTGACTGGTATGAGATGGTATCTCATTGTGGTTTTGATTTTCATTTCTCTAATGATCAGTGATGTTGAGCCTTGTTTCATATGTTTGTTGGCCACATATATGTCTTCTTTTGAGAAGTGACTGTTCATGTCCTTTACCCACTTTTTAAGGGGATTGTTTGTTTTTTCTTATAAATTTGTTTAAGTTCCTTGTAGACTCTGGATACTAGACCTTTGTCAGATGGATAGGTTGCAAAAATATATTCCATTTCTGTAGGTTGTCTGTTCACTCTGATGATAGTTTCTTTTGCTGCGCAGAAGCTCTTTAGTTTAATTAGATCCCAGTTGTCAATTTTTGCTTTTGTTGCAATTGCTTTCGTGTTTTCATCACGAAATATTTGCCCATGCCTATGTCTTGAATGATATTGCCTAGATTTTCTTCTAGGGGTTTTATAGTTTTGGGTTTTACATTTAAGTCTTTACTCCATCTTGAGTTAATTCTTGTATGCAATATAAGGAAGGGGTCTAGTTTCAATTTTCTGCATATGGCTAGCCAGTTTTTTCAGCACCATTTGTTAAATAGGGAACCCTTTTCTCATTGCTTGTTTTTGTCAGGTTTGCTGAAGATCAGATGGTTGTAGATGTGCAGTCTTATTACTGAGTTCCCTCTGTTTCGTTCCATTTTTCTATGTGTCTGTTCTTGTACCAGTACCATGCTGTTTTAGTTATTGTAGCCTTGTAGTATAGTTTGAAGTTGGGTAGCATGATGCCTCTGGCTTTGTTCTTTTTGCTTAGGATTGTCTTGGCTGTTCAGGCTCTTTTTTTGGTTCCATATGAATTTTAAAAAAGATTTTTCTAATTCTGTCAAGAATGTCAATGGTAGTTTAATGGGAATAGCATTGAATCTATAAATTACTTTGGGTAATATGGCCGTTTTCACAACATTGATTCTTCCTATCCATGAGCGTGGAATGTTTTTCCATTTTTTTTGTGTCCTCTGTGATTTCCTTGAGCAGTGGTTTGTGGTTCTCCTTGAAGAAGCCCTTCACTTGTTAGCTGTATTCCTAGGTATTTTATTCTTTTTGTGGCAATTGTGAATGGGAGTTCATTTATGATTTGGCTCTCTGCTTGCCTGTTTTTGGTATATAGGAATGCTAGCATTTTTTGCACTCAGATTTTGTATCCTGAGAGTTTGCTAAAGTTGCTTATCAGGTTAAGATGCTTTTGGGCTAAGACGATGGGGTTTTCTACATCTTAGGATTATGTCATCTGCAAACAAAGATAATTTGACTTCCTCTCTTCCTGTTTGAATGTGCTTTATTTCTTTCTCTTGCCTGATTGTCCTGGCCAGAACTTCCAAGACTATATTGAATAAGGAGTGATGAGAGAGGGTATCCTTTTCTTGTGCTTGTTTTCAAGGGGGAATGCTTCCAGCTTTTGCCCATTCAGTATGATATTGGCTGTGGGTTTGTCATATATGGCTCTTATTATTTTGAGGTATTTTCCTTCAATATCTAGTTCATTGAGGATTTTTAACATGAAGGGATGTTGAATTTTATTGAAGGCCTTTTCTGTGTTTATTGAGATAATCATGTGGTTTTTGTCTTTAGCTGTGTTTATGTGATGAATCACATTTATTGATTTGCATATGTTGAACTAATGCTGCATCCTGGGGATGAAGCCAACTTGATCATGGTGGATAAGCTTTTTGATGTGCTGCTGGATTTGGTTTGCCAGTATTTTATTGAGGACTTTTGCATCAATGTTCATCAGGGATATTGGTCTGAAGTCTTCTTTTTTTGTTGTATCTCTGCCAGGTTTTGGTGTCAGGATGATGTTGGCCTCATAAAATGAGTTAGGGAGGAGTCCCTCCTTTTCAGTTTTTTGGAATAGTTTCAGTAGAAACGGTACCAGCTTTTCTTTTTCTTTTTTCTTTTCCTTTTTTTTTTTTTTTTTTTTTTTGAGATGGAGTCTCACTCTGTCACCCAGGCTGGAATGCAGTGGTGTGATTTCGGCTCACTGCAACCTCTGCCTCCCAGGTTCAAGTGATTCTCCTGTCTCAGCCCCCCTGAGTATCTGGGATTACAGGTATGCATCACCATGCGTGGCTAGTTTTTGTATTTTTAGTACAGACCTGCCTCAGCCTCTGATTACAGATTACAGATGTGAGCCACCGTGCCTGGCTGGTATTACAGATGTGTAATTGTTGGGATTACAGATGTGAGCTACCGTGCCTGACTGGTGTCAGCTTTTCTTTGTGCCCCTGGTAGAATTCAGCTGTGAATCCATCTGGTCCTGGGCTTTTTTTGTTGTTGTTGTTGATAGGCTGTTTATTACTGTCTCAGTTTCAGAACTCGTTATTGGTCTAGTCAGTGTTTCGATTTCTTCCTGGTTCAGTCTTGGGAGGGTGTATGTGTCCAGGAATTTATCAATTTCTTCTGGATTTTCTATTTTATGTGCATAGAGATGTTTATAGTATTCTCAAATGGTAGTTTATATTTCTGTGGGGTCAGTGGTGATGTCTCCCTTATCATTTCTAATTGTGTTTATTTGATTCTTCTCTCTTTTCTTCTTTATTAGTCTATCTTGCAGTCTATCAATTTTATTGATTTTTTTTTCAAAAATCATCTCCCGGACTTGTTCATTTTTTTGAAGGGGTTTTTTGTGTCTCTGTCTCCTTCAGTTCAGCTCTGATTTTGGTTATTTCTTGTTTTCTTCTAGTTTTGGGGTTTGTTTGCTTTTGGTTCTCTGCTTCTTTTAGTTGTAATGTTAGATTGTTAACTTGAGATCTTTCTAGGTTTTTGAAGTGGGCATTTAGTGCTATAAATTTCCCTCTCAACACTGCTTTAGCTGGATCCTAGAGATTCTGGTATGTTGTTTCTTGGTTCTCATTAGTTTCAAAGAACTTCTTGATTGCTGCCTTAATCTTATCATTTACCCAGTAGTCATTCAGGAGCAGATTGTTCAATTTCCATGTAGTTGTGTTGTTTTGAGTGAATTTCTTAATCTTGAATCCTAATTTGATTGTGCTGTGGTCTGAGAGACTGTTTGTTATGATTTCAGTTCTTTTGCATTTGTTGAGGATTGTTTTACTTTTGATTGTGTAATCAATTTTGGAGTAAGTGCCATGTGGTGATGAGAGGAATGCATATTCTGTTGTTTTTGGGTGGAATGTTCTGTAGATATCTATCAGGTCTGCTTGATTCAGAGCTGAGTTCAAGTCCTGAATATCTTTATTAATTTTCTGTCTCGATAATCTGTCTAATATTGTCAGTGGGGGGTTAAAGTCTCCCACTATTATTGTGTGGGAGTCTAAGTCTCTTCATAGGTCTCTAAGAACTTGCTTTATGAATCTGGGTGGTCCTGTATTGGGTGCATATATATTTAGGGTAATTAACTCTTCTTGTTGAATTGAACCCTTTACCATTATATAGTGCCCTTTTTTGTCTTTTTAAAGTCTTTTTTAGTTTGAAGTCTGTTTTCTCAGAAACTAGGATTGCAACCCCTGCTTTTTTCTGTTTTCCAATTGTTTGGTAAATTTTCCTCCCTCCCTTTATTTTGAACCCATGTGTGTCTTTGCATGTGAGACAGCATATTGAGGGGTCTTGGCTCTTTATCCAGCTTGCCACTCTGTGTCTTTTAATTGGGGGCATTTAGCCATTCACATTTAAGGTTAGCATTATGTGTGAATTTGATCCTGTCATCATGATGCTAGCTGGTTATTTTGCAGACTTGTTTATATGGTTGCTTCATAGTGTCAGTGGTCTGTGTACTTCAGTGTGTTTTTGTAGTGGCTGGTAATGGTTTTTCCTTCCTATATTTAGTGCTTCCTTCCTTCCTTGCAAGGTGCTTTTGCAAGACAGGCCTGGTGGTGATGAATTCTCTCAGCATTTCCTTGTCTGAAAAGAATCTTATTTCTCCTTTGCTTATGAAGTTTAGTTTGGCAAGACATGAAATTCTAGGCTGGAAATTTTTTTCTTTAAGAATGTTGAATATTGGCCTCCAATCTCTTCTGGCTTGTAGGGTTTCTGCTGAAAGGTTCACTGTTAGTCTGATGGACTTTCCTTTGAAGGTGACCTGGCTGCCCTTAACATTTTTCTTTCATTTTGACCTTGGAGAATCTGATAATTATGTTTCTTGGGGTTGATCTTCTCATGGGGTATCTTAGTGGGGCTCTCTGCATTTCCTGAATTTGAATGTTGGCCTGTCTTGCTAGGTTGGGGAAGTTCTCATGGATGATATCCTGAAGTATGTTTTCCAACTTGATTCCATTCTCTCCATCTCTTTCAGGTAACCCAATCAGTTGTAGGTTCAGTTTTTTTTTTCAAGACAGAGTTTCATTCTTACACCCAGGCTGGAGTGAAGTGGCGCAATCTTGGCTCACTGCAATCTCTGCCCCCTGGGTTCAAGCGATTCTCCTGCCTCTGCTTCCTGAGTAGCTGGGATTACAAGCACCTGCCACCATGCCAAGCTAATTTTTGCATTTTTAGTAGAAATGGGGTTTCACCATGTTGGCCAGGCTGGTCTCGAACTCCTGACCTCAGGTGATCCACCCACCTCAGTCTCTCAAAGTCCTAGGGTTACAGGTGTGAGCCACCGTGCCCGGCCGGTTCAGTCTTTTTATATAATCCCATATTTCTCAGAGTTTTTATTCATTGCTTTTCATTCTTTTTTCTCTATTCTTGTCTGCCTCTGTTATTTCAGATAGATAGTCTTCAGGCTCTGAGATCCTGTCCTCTGCTTGGTCTGTTCTGCTATTGATACTTGTGATTGCATTGTGAAGTTCTCGTGTTGTATTTTATAGCTCCATCAGGTCAGTTATGTTCTTCTCTAAACTGGCTTCTCTGGTTGTCAGCTCCTGTGTTGTTTTATCATGATTCCTAGCTTCTTTGCATTGGGTTACAACATGCTCCTTTGCTCAGCAAAGTTCATTATTACCCACCTTCTGAAGCCTCATCTCATCTGTCATCTCAGCCTCAGCCCAGTTCTGTGCCCTTGCTAGAAAGGTGTTGTGGTCATTTGGAGAAGAGGCATTCTTGCTTTTTGAGTGTTCAGCATTTTTGCATTGATTTTTTTCTCTTATTTGTGGGCTTATCTACCTTAGATTTTCTGTGGTTGCTGACCTTTGAGTGGGGTTTTTTGGTGGGGTTTTTGTTGTTGTTGTTTTCTGTTTGTTTGTTTTTCTTTTAACAGGACACTGTTAGCACCTGTAGGGCTGCTGTGGCTTTCTAGGGGTCCACTCCAGACCTTAGTTGCCTTGGCTTTTCCTGTAACTCTAGGTATCACCAGTGAAGGCTGCAAAACAGCAAAGCCCGCTTCTCCTCTGGAAGCTCCATCCCAGGGGGTACTGACCTGTTGCTGGCCTGAATGCTCCTGTAGGATGTGTCTGGAGACCCCTGTTAGGAGGTCTCACCCAGTCAGGAGGAATGAGATCAGGGACCTGCTTACAGAAGCAGTCTGGCTGCTTTTTGGTAGAGCAGGTGTGCTGTGTTGGTGGGGACCCTTCCTTGTCTGGACCAGCTAGACTCTCCAGAGCTGGTAGGCTGGAACAGCTGAGTCAACTCAACTGCAGAGATGGTGGCCACCCCTCCCTCTAGGAGCTCCATCCCAGGGAGAGATTGGAATTCTGTCCATATAAGCCTGGCTGGGGTGACTGAGGGCTCCCAGCAGGGAGGCCCCACCCAGTGAGGAGGAATGGATCAGGGTCCTGCTTAAAGAAGCAGTCTGTCACAATCTGGCAAAGTAGGTGTGCTGCATAGAAGGGGACTAGTCCAGACTGCCTTGACTGTCCAGAGCTGGCAGGCTGAAATAGTAGTTGACCAAACTGCAGAAATGGCAGCCACCCCTCCCCCCAGGTCCTGGAAAATCCCACAGTCTCAGGCAGACTCCGCCTACTGCCACTGTGGCTGGAACTCCAAGCCAGCAGGTCCCAACTTGTGAGGTGCTGTGGAAATGGGGCCTGCAGAATGATGCTGCTTGGCTCCCTGGATTCAGCCACCTTCCTAGGGGAATATACAGATGGATCTGCCCCCTTGTTGGGGATCCTGGGGCCAGAGTATGCAGAACTCCTGGGTCTCTGTGTGTGCTGGAGTGCTGCTCTGCTGATACTCCACACAGCTCTGTGTATTAAATCCAAGGCACTGGTCATGTAGGCTCATGAGGGGATCTCGTCATCTGCAGGTTGCAAAGATCTGTAGGAGAAGTGTGGTTTCCCAGGCAGGGTCGCACAATCACTCACTGCCTCCCTTGTTTGGGATGGGGGTTCCTTTGGCTCCATGTTGCTCCAGGTGGGCCATCACCCTACCCTGCTTTTCTTCGCTCTCCATGGGTTGAGCTGATTGCTTAGTCAGTCCCAATGTGAGAACCTGGATACTTCATTGAAGGTGGTGAATTCACTTGCTGTTCTCCTTCCTCGGCAGTGCTGTGACTGCAGCTGCCTCTAATTGGCCATCTTAAATGGTATCTTTAAACATTATATTTCTATTTTTTTCTGATGTACAAAAATGCAATTCATTTTATATATTAATCTTATATCTAGTCACCTTCCTATATTCTCTTGTTATTTCTAAATAATTTGTATGTGGTTCTCTTTGCCTTCTACAAAAATAGGCAGTTATCATCTGTGACTAATGATGGTTTTGTGCCTTCTATTCCAATTATGAATGCTTTAAATTTTTATTTTTTAACATTGCTCTAGCTAGAATGTTTAGTACATTGTGGAATAGAAGCAGTGTAGTCATCCCTGTCTTTTTTTTTGCAGATTTTAAGGGAATGCTTCTAACAGTTTCACCATTAAGAATGATGTATACTGTGGGTTTTATTTTTAAAAAAATACCTACACTTTATCTTGTTAAAGATATTCCCTTATATTCCCAGTGTGTTAAAAATGTAAACTGTCAAAATTTGAATTTTATAAAACTATTTTTTGCATCTGTTGGGATAATCACATGGCTTTTATATTGTTATACAGTGAATTGTATTCATAGGTTTTTCTCATTTTTACTCTTGTATTTCTGGGATAAAGTTGCTTATGTTAAATAATCTTTTTATACACTACTGAATTTAGTTTGCTAATATGCTCTATAAGATTTTTCTGTCTACGTTTGTGAGTTAGATTGGCCAGTAATTTTCATTTCTCATGCTCTCCTTATTTGGTTTGAGCACTGAGAATATATTGGCCTCAAAGACTGAATTCAGGAATAGTCATTTCTAGTCTCTGGATGATTTCATATAAGATTGAAATGGTTTATTCCTTGAAGATTTGATTGAATTTTTCTGAAAATCATGTGGACTTGGTGTTTTCTGTTTTAGGAGATTGTTTCTACTTAGTAAACCTGTTTAATGGCTTCCTAGTCCTCCTTCTTCTTTTTTTTTTTTGAAATGGAGTCTCGCTCTGTCGTCCAGGCTGGAGTGTGGTGGCATGATCTTGGCTTACTGCAAACTCTGCCCCCTGGGTTCAAGCAATTCTCCTGCCTCAGCCTCCTGAGTAGCTGGGATTACAGGCATGCACCACTATGCCTGGCTAATTTTTGTATTTTTAGTAGAGGTGGGGTTTCACCATGTTGGCCAGGCTGGTCTCGAACTCCTGACCTCATGATCTGCCTGCCTTGGCCTCCCAAAGTGCTGGGATTACAGGCGTAAGCCACTGTGCCCAGCCCCTATTCTTTCTTTTTTCAAATTTTATTTTATTGTGGTAAAGGCACTTAACATGAAGTTGACTGTTTTAACATATTTTTAAGTGTATGATACTTTTTCATTGACTATAGGTACAGTGTTGTATACTAGATCCCTAGAGCTTATTTCTTTTGCTTGACTGAAACTTTGTGCCTGTTAATTACTAATTACCCATTTCACCTCCACCCAGTCCCTGGCAACCACTGTTCCACTGTTGATTCTATAAATTTGACTATTTTAGATACTTCATATAAGTGGAGTCATGAAGTATTTATCTTCCTGTGACTGGCTTTTTTCACTTAGCATAATGTCCTCAAGGTTCATCTATGTTGTAACATATTGCAGAATTTCCTTTTTTGAAAGGCTGAATAGTATTCCATTGTATGCGTATACTACATTTCAAAAAATGCCCTTATCTGTCAATGTACGTAAGATTGTTTTTACATCTTGGCTGTTGTGACTAGTGCTGCAATGAACATAGAAGTGCTAAGTGCTAATATCTCTTTGAGATCCTGATTTCAATAATTTTGAATAAATATTCAAAAGTGGGATTAGTGGATCATATGGTAGTTCTATTTTTAATTTTAAAAGGAACATTCACTCTGTTTTCCATAGTGGCTGCATCATTTTGAATTCCCACTAATGGCGTGCAAGGGTTTCCTTTTCTCCACATCCTTGCCAACACTTACCTTTTGACTTTTTGATAATAGGCACCTGGCAGGTGTGATGTGATAGCTCATGTGGTTTTGATTTGCATTTTCCTAATGATTAATGATGTTGAACATCTTTTCATAGACTTGTTGACCATTTGTATGTCTTTGAGAAAATGTCTATTTGGGGCTTTTACTATTTTTTAATTGGGTTTTTTTTTGTTATTGAGTTGTAGGAGTTCCTTATATATTCTGCATATTAACTGTTATCAGATGTATTTTTAACAAAGATTTCTCCATTCCATAGGTTGCATTTTCATTTTGTTGTTTCCTTTGCTGTACAGAAAATGTAGTCTCCCTTGTTTATTTGTGTTTTTGTTTCTTGTGCTTTTGGTTTCAAATAAAAAAAAAAATCATCATCCAGACCAATGGAACTTTGTCCCTACGTTTTCTTCTAAGAGTTTTACAGTTTCAGGTCTTATGTTTAAGTCTTTAGTCCATTTTGAATTGATTTTTGTGTATGGTGTAAGTTTTCCTAACATCATTTACTGAAGAGATTATCCTTTCCTCATTGTGTATTCTTGGTGCCTTTGTTGGAAGTTAGTTGACTATACATGCATGGATTTAATTCTGGGCTCTCTATTCTGTTTTGTTGCCATATGTGTCTGTTTTTATGCTAGTACCACACTGTTTGGATTACTGTAGTTTTGCAATATAGTTTAAAATCATGACGTGTGATGCTTCCAGCTTTGTTCTTTTTTGCTCAGAATTTCTTTAGCTATTCAGTGTCTTTTGTGGCTCACATGAATTTTAGGATTGTTTTTTCTATTTCTGTGAAAAATATCTTTGGAATTTTGATAGAGATTGCATTGAATCTGTAGAGTAATTTGAGCATTATGAACATTTTAACAATATTAATTTCTCCAACTCATGAACATGGGATATCTTTTCATTTTTTGTGTGTCATCTATAATTTCTTTTATCAATATTCTATAGTTTTTAGTGTACAGATCCTTCACCTCTGGTTATATTTACTCTTATTTTATTCTTTTTGATGCTATTGTAAATGGGATTATTTTTCTTGATTTCTTTTATGGATAGTTTGTAGTTAATGTAGAGAAATTCAACTAATTTTTATATATTGATTATTTTATCCTGCACCTTTATTGAATTTGTTTATTAGTTCTAACATTTTTATTATTGAGTCTTTAGAGTTTTGTATACATAAGATGCTATCTGTAAACAAAGACAATTTTCCTATTGTCTCTGTTTCCTTCTCCTTTCACACTTGGATGCCTTTTATTTCTTTTTCTTGCCTAATTGTTCTGGATAGGATTTCAAGTATTTTGTTGAATAGAAGTGGTGAGAGTGGGCATCCTTGTCTTATTCCTGATCTTACAGGCAAAGCTTTTAGCTTTTCATTATTGAGTATGATATTAGCTATGGGCTTGTTATATATGGCCTTTATTATATAGAGATACATGTCTTGTATACCTAATTTGTTGAGAATTTTTATTACGAAAAAAATGTTGAATTTTTCTCAAGTGCTTTTCTTTTCATTCTTTTTGAGACAGAGTTTTACTCTTTCATCCAGGCTGGAGTGAAGTAGCATGATCTCGGCTCACTGCAACCTCCACCCCCTGGGTTCAAGCAATTCTCCTGCCTCAATATTTTAGCATTTTATCCTTTCTCCCCTCATTAAAAGGTACTTACTTATTGAGCTCCTACTATATTTCAGTAACTATTCTCAATGTTGTGTATATAGAGATGACTTAAACAAGGTTTTGTCCTCAAAACTTGTATACGAGTCTTGGCTCTGAACCTGGGAAGCAGAACCCAAGAACAAACAAGATTTCACCTTCAAAATTGTAAATTCCATTCCTAAGACAGCCAAACCCACCTTTCCCAGCAAACCTAAAATTATGTTGGATTGTTGACTAAGCACTTATAGGAGACAATGACAGAGTCACAAGGGTGCTCTCCAGAGGGCCATAGTCTTCATATTATTCATATTTATCTTCTTCCCCGGTGACAGCAAGAAAAAGAGACTCTTCTTTCGTTGTGTCTCCCAAGTCTCCTTATTGACTTGGTATAGCCCCTACTGAACTACTGATCTTTCACCATCTCTGCTGGGATGGACTGAGAAGAGAACTCCCAGCAAGAATTTGCAAGATATCTATAAACATCGTTATTTTTTGAACAGTTTTATTCTGGCTTCATTGTGGCCAAATTCTTGTCTCTTAGCTTTTTATCTTTATTCACTCCCCTGGGGAAGAGTTGGACTATCGATTAGAGCATCTTTTCCAAGATTCCCCATGCCTGTCACTTGTTCTTAATAAACTAAATAAACTCATGATTGGCTGAAGCATCCCTTCAAGATTTCATCCTGGAGGGTCAGCCTGTCCTGTGTGGTTGTGTGTCAGGTACTGTGTGTCAGTCCAGCCATGTTCCCTTCAAAGCAAGTTGATACTGCTGAGTTACTGGTTACTTAATTAAGCCTCCCAACCACCAGACTACAATCAAGAACTTAGTATCACAAATTACCTAAGGTAAGTGGTGTTATCTCTATTTTAAGCATGAAAAATTCAAGTTTTGAAGAATTTAGATGATTTGCCATACTAGCACAACTATGGTTAAGTGAGAAGTCATGATGTATAGATTATATTCACTGATGAAGGGGTGAAAATCCATTTTTCTTCTTCCTTAATGCCATTCTTTATATCTCACCCTTTGCAGTAAGTCCTGAAAATGTTAATCATAACCATTCATATTTCTGTCACAGTGCATACAACATATTTTTATGCATATTATTTAATCTTTTTGTATAGTCTTGTGAAAATGAAGAACAATTGCTTATGCTGTTTTCCTAATGAGGAACACAAGGCTCACTGGTACAGAGTTGGAAGTAATGGAGGCAAGCAGAGAAAGGCCCAGGCTTTGTGGAGCTTGATGCTTGTATAATTATGGATACCTTGTTTTAGAAAAATAATGCAGAACTACTAATACAAAATTAGACACGTAAGTGAATATTTGAAATGAAAAAGAAATTGCAACAAATTACAAACTTACAAAAGCTTACGAATACATCAAATATCATGAATCCCAGAAAAATAACACTTTATTCTTATTATTTTAAATACCTTTATAATACCTTTTTAATATTTTATGGCTGATTATTTTTGATTGTCTCTTCTTATGACTATAATTTTTATATCATTTCTATAGAGAGAACAGAAGGATAATTCAATCTTTGCTCTAGCATGGTTGATCAAAAATTTAAAGTTATTATTGGTAGTTTAGGAAAGATTATTTCCATTTCCATAACTTATCAGTAATGCCACACTGTCATGTCCTCTGCAGTTTCTGGCTCAGGTGGTGCTACGTGCCTGGGGCAAGACCTTGGAGAGTTCTAGCCCTTTGATTTTGATTTCATGGCACCTTATTGCAGCCTCTTAGTCACTGATCCAGCTCTATCAGGTCCTCACCACCCCCACTGTGCCTGTCCTGGGTTCATGATATGGCCATGAAGCCTTGAAGGCTGGCCCCAAGGAGGTTGCCGTGCAGTGTCTGGTTGATATTTCTCCTTGAGGTTAAATATGGGATCAATTAGCCTGATGAGTGCAACCAAGGGCAGGTAATCAGTGAGGGTTGTCCAGATGTTGATGTGGTAGGTCCTTAGGACCACCATCAGGGCACACACAGTGTCCCTGGACTGGAACAGTGCTGCTTGTCTCTATGCCAAAGTGGGGTTTCTGTTTCCTCTCCTCATCCCGGGAGGAAACTGTGCTGAGCTTTGGAAGGGGCTCTTGCAAGTGTTGACCTAAAGCTTAAGCTTCAAGAGTTTTATGGTAGATTAGCCTTTATTGCCAAGCTCAAAAATGCTTTGCAAGTTAGATATTGGGCCTCCAGTTTCTTGCTTCTCAATACCTTCCTAAAGGTGGACCAAGAAAAAACATTGTAGAGGCCTGTGGGGAAGGAAAGATAATTAGTCCACTTATTCTTCTTGATTCTTTAAACATCCTCGGACATCATGTTGGGTCTCTAGAGAATTACTGTCATTGAATTGTCTGTTGTCAGGCTATGCTTAGGAACTCCTTAAAGAAATAGCCCCCAAAAACTTTTCCTGGAGTCTAACGTGAGGCTGTCATAGAGGGTGTCCTCTGTCATGATCACCTTTAATTAGCCATCATTTTTTAGACATCAGCTTTATGTAGCTTAAAGCAATGCTTTCCATTAGGACTTTCTGTGTTCTGTATTTATAATGTGTAATATGGTAGCTACTAACCACATGTGGTTATTAAACACTTGAAATGGAAAATAAGACTAAGGAACTGATTGAATATTTTATTTTATTGTAATTTATATGAATTAACATTTAAATAGCCTCTAGTGACCAGTGCCTACAGTATCGGATAGATCAAACTCAGATTATTAAAACAGTGATAGCCAACCTGTATGTAAGAGACCTGCGTCACTCAGGTCAACTCGAACCACATATGGTCAGTATCTGGTAGTAAAAGAGTCTATAGATTTTTCTGAACAGTATTTCCTGCCCTGGATCAGGGGTCACTAGGTTATGGTAGGCCAAAGATAGGGCACTGCAAAAGACAAAGAGAGGGACTAATTCTGTCTGGAGTGAACTTGGTGAAGTTTCTATGGAGTGCTTAATTTAATAGAAACCTTGAAGCATGAGTGGGAGCTCATCTGCAGCATGGTAGGCTCACCAGAGCCTGGGCAAGTGCTCATGCGCCTAAACTGCTCCACTGGCCTCCACCTGCTACTATTTATCACGCTCCTTTGTTCAGGGTTAATAAAAGGACTAAGCTGAAAGACCACCATTCTAATGTGGAACATCTGGAGACATCAGAAGGCCCATTAGAAGACCCTAAACTTCTAATTTTTTCTTTCAAGTACTCTGAAACGAAATCCACCAACTTATGAATACTATCATTTTTTTGGTGGTGGAATTCCACAGGACTCCATTTTGTTCACCATTCTTGAAGCATCAGTAAAATAATAAAGATGATTCCCACTCCCTCTTTTTTTTTTTTTTTTGAGATGGAGTCTCACTCTGTCGCCCAGGCTGGAGTGCAATGGCACACTCTCGGCTCACTGCAACTCGGCCTCCTGGGTTCAAGCAATTCTTCTGCTTCAGCCTCCTGAGTAGCTGGGATTCCAGGTGTGCACCATCACGCCCGACTAATTTTTGTATTTTTAGTAGAGACGGGGTTTCAAAGTGTTGGTCAGGCTGGTCTCGAACTCCTGACCTCGTGATCCGCCCACCTTGGCCTCCGAAAGTGCTGGGATTACAGGTGTGAGTCACCGTACCCGGCCCACTCCCTCTTTTTTCAGAGAAAAAACTGGAACCTGCATGAGTGACCTTGTAAGTGAGTTGCTGGCAGTTTCTACCTTTGTGGAGACCAAGTTCTTCCATCTACATGGCCTTGTGTTGTCCTCCCAATACCCCAAGGCATGGATGTTTTCTTCATATTTCACATGAGGGAGGTGACTGTCTCAGAGAGGTACAGTGAGCAGACCAAAGTCTCAGAGCGTGAAGGGCTCAGCTTGAGTCCCTGCCCAGGGTGCTGTCAACCTGGAGGCTAGAAGAGCTTGTTCCTTGACAAAGCCTCAGATCTGAGTGCCCTGGGTTCCCCCTGGGCCATGACTTGGTTCCTTACGTTGCTCTGTGTTGCAGAATTCATGCTGGGCTGCACCCTGCCTCCCCCAGGGAGTGCAAAGATAGCCCTTGGAGGGGAATGATGGAGGAGGAGGCAATCAGGTAATGAGAGGCCATTCTGACCTTGTGAGAATGTGGTGCCCGTGGTGAGGCTACAGGAAGAAAGTGAGCATCCCTGGGAATCTCACACGAGGAAGGCCAGACCAAATCCCTGTACTTACAAAATGCTCTAGGAAATATGCCTCAGTTGGCAGGCATGATGACTTCTGAGCCCTTGTGTTTGTTTCTGTAGAAGAAAAATATTTTCAAATATTAACTGGTGAAGTTTTATTTTTAGAGATACATATTTTTCTTTCAATTACTTCTACCATTAATATTAGACCATGAAGCTCAGTTCTCTTGCCATAGGGAAGGCAGAACCTCAAAAAACTAAATAACACCAAAGAGTTATATTTATGCTTCTGCATTCCAATGTAGAGCATTGAAAGATGTGGAATTTAATTGCAAGGGCTAGTCTCTTCAAAGAGAAGTGGTTGCCTAATCGCCAAAATTCACAGCAATTATGTTGGTAAGTAATGTTTTAAAGCCTTACATGGATTGTCTATTTTAACCTCACTATTATTGTTCCAGTCTTAAAGATGAGGAAGTTGATGCCCAGAGAGAGGTTAATTAGCTTGTCTAAGGTCACTTAGCTAAGAAGTGGTAGAGCCAGGATTTGAGCCCAGGTGTTTGGCTTTGAGCGCCTGCTTAATCACTCTGCACATTATCTCATATGCTGGGTATTCTGCTCATGGTAGGGAATACAGCAGGGAACAAGACTGCCAGGCTTCCCTCAAGGGACTCATTGGTTGAGTCTTCCACTGTGGATCTTTGGAAATTTCATTTCGGCCTTGTAAAGCAGGAAAAAAACAAGAGTCCTTATTTTACTCATGAGAAAAAGAAAGTAAAAAAGAGGGAATTGTCTTACTCAAGGTCATAGAAAGACATAGTTGCAAGATGGGATTAGAAACCATATGTCTCATCAGCACCCTATGTGCTTTCTCTGCCCTGGGAGCACACTCCATTTAGCAGGCTTGCGGCTAGTGTTAATGTCTGGACAATTAATCAAAATTTCTTTGGGCTGGATCTCCAGAGCCCAAGAACACTGGTGGCCAAAGGATGGTGTCTTGTGAAAGGAGGGCAAGAAAAAGTGTAGGACAAATTTTGCTTTGGGATTTTGGTTACACCTGCACGTAGAGTGTCCCTGGGATAAGGGTGGATTCTGGGTCGGGGGAAGGTCTGTGGATAAAGGCATTTGTGGGTGTGTTCAGAGAGGCAGAGTCAGAGATTCACGGATATGGTGATGGGATGTGGTGATTGGGAGGGGAGGAGGGCTTTTCTAATCAGGACTTTTATGGAAATTATCCTTGGTCAAGAGAAGGGGCATGTTGGCAACATGGCCACCAAGGAAAAAAAAAAAGGAGAGATCCAGCACACTTGCTGGTAAGGGACTCTTCTGCTAGGCTCCCACCAGCAGCTCTAGGATCAGACCTGGATATGAGATATCTCTTACCTGTTGCGCTTTTGAAATGTTTCTGATGAACAGACTATCCCACAGAAGGAGGAACAGCACTGAAATCCTTTCTCGCAATCTTCCTGCATTGTACACAGGAGAGTACAGTTTTCAGGTGCCGATAAGCAGGGTGGAGGTTCCAAGATATACTCTGGAACACAGAACAAGTAAGAGAAGGGCCTCACCAACAGGCTGGAGTAATGTTCAGAACTTAGAAAGCCCAGGGAACTGCCAGGAAACCTGCCACCCTCATCTGCCTTGCATGGTTCCAGGGCGGTGGCATCAGGTTTTGTCCTCAGCTGCTGCCTTCCTCTGAGTTCTGAGCAGGGAAGCAGGGCATGGATATTTTTTGATCAAGAATAGAGTTTGGTAGAACCTTGCACCCACTGGTCATTCACCATCCTTGTAGTTCAGATGCCAAGCCCCCATTGACTATGGTTGGGTCCATATCAAGGGTATCAATGGTGTATGTGGTGAACAAGAAAGAGGTTTGTGTGTTTGTTCTACACTGACTTATTGTGTGGTCTTGAGCAAGTTGTAGAGCTTCTCATTAACAACATAGTTTACCCTGGGGTTAACCTAACGTGGGTTATTTGTGTACAGGAAGAATGAATGAAAGGTAAGTTTTGGTAAAGGATGAAGACCACGCATTAAACTGAAGGTACTGGATCAGAGAGCTGGGATCCAATTCACAAGTAAGTTCTAGGAGTGACTTCCTTCATGGTAAGAAGGGTGGGGATTTCAGAATGGTGTTCAAAGATTCAGCTTTTTTCTTCCTTGGGTGTCTCTCGATCAGGAGGCCAGAGCACCAGGATGCCCCACTTTCTACTGTTAGAGAAGAATAAACTCCCCTACCCCCAAGTATTTCAGTTCAAAGCTAAGACCTACCTTCCCTGAGAGATTCTTCCCTAAGGCCACAACCCACAGTCTCCTTTCTATTCCTGGACTCTAAGGATGGGCCCCATTAATCCCTTTCCCCAAGCCCTTCCAGGTCCTAATTTTTGTACCTTGTGATTCTCCCTTTCTTTGGGGGCAAAAGTCAAAAGTGGGGCATTCTATTGCCCATCTGTGGGTCTATTCCTCTGCAAATATTTGCAATTAGAAGGAAATCTATAGGATATTATGATGATTTGAAAGGAATGAATGAAGAAAGAGGTCATGACTATAACTGTAGTAGCAAATGGCACCGGAATTGGGGTAAAAGAAGCTGAGGTCCAAGCTGTTGACAATTTAACAGAGACCAATAACTAGTACTCACCCCTGGCCTCTCAGCTATTCTATAGCTCACTGGGGCACTGCAAGAAATTGGAACTAGTCCACACTTTGAAGAGTCTGGGGCTTAATAGAGCAGTTTAGGGATAGACACCATGATCCAGAGATCTCAGAGAGGTCACCCTTTTCAAGTCTTGACCCCTCTTCTGGGTATCTGGTCCCAACTTCACTCACAGCACTTACCAGTCTTTTAGAAAGCCTCTTTGTGCCTTTCCTCAAATTCTGATTCTCCAATTAACTCTACCCTGGGCACTCCTATTTTCTTGTAGCTTGCTTAGTCCCTCTTAGTCCTACAAACCTGCATGCCTTTTCTGAAACTTCTTAAGCAGGACCTAGCCTCCCCAGACACATGAGCTACCACACTTATCCCTCTTCTGAGCCGCCAGTATTCTGAAGATGTTTTCCCCATAGAAGAGTGGATGTATGATGAATAACAGTTCTTTTCCCACTTGGTATTGGTTAAGGTCAACATTACTAGAGCCAGAGCTCTTTTGAGTTGAGCTGGGCAGTGGTGGCTGCTGAGATGGACTACACTGTCCCATTGATGCTAATTACTGGTAATTGTGTAGTACCTCTGGAGTTTGAAAATGTGGAATAAAAGGCAAGACTTCCTTTCCCTCCTTCCCAAAACATCCTCCAAGGCCAAGGTTATGTAGATTCCAGCTTGAGTTCTACCAACTTCGTTGTCTCTCTGTGTTATTGCTTGAAAAGTGAGTCCAAGCATCCATGAAGGAGCCACGGGCAGCAAGACTAAGCTGGATGATGAGGCTGATCACATTTACAGCATTTAATATTACTGAGCATTTACCATGGTTTAGTAAGAGTGAGCTATGTCTGCATGCATTATCTGTTCTCCTCCTGTATTCATTATAAGGATAAAAACCTAAGGCTCAGATACTATGCCCAAGGTCACTCAGCAACAGAGCAGGGATTCAAACCTAGATCTTGCCAACAATAAAGCTTGGACCCTTGAACATGACACGGTATTTTTCCAAGAGGTGTGACAGACTGTCAGCCCTCAGATCCTCTCCTATCCACACGTGTTACTTCCCTCCTTGGGCCCAGACCCAGCACCTACTCAGAACACGCTGCTTGGGACTCCCAGGCACCAGCTGCAGTGCTAGGCAGAACACCACCAGGAACTGGAGAGGCAGCACAGGCTTCATGGTGTCAGTGGGACAGGTGAGTAAGTTCTGGCCAAGGGTTGCTGGGTTTGACCAGGCGCTGCTGTGAGGAGAAGAGAAGGAAAGAGGGTAAAGTGGAGGCCCAGTGTGACTAGGCTTTCACCGTGTACTCCAATCAAAACGGGCAGGGCAGGAATCCAAGCACCTCCCAATCACACCCACTCCAGGGTCACGTAGTGTTTTCATATCCTCCTTTATCCCCCTAATCTTGACCTTGCTATCTCTTTCATCTGTATCTAGATCTTATTCATGTCCCTTAACATTTTTTTATAATTTTTCCCCTGTGGAAATTGTACATGTTATATTTATTCACAGAGGATTGAATTTTTTTTTTTTTTTTTGAGATGGAGTCTCGCTCTATCACCCAGGCTGGAGTGCAGTGGTGCGATCTCTGCTCACTGCAGCCTCTTCCTCCCGGGTTCAAGCAATTCTCGTGTCTCAGACTCCTGAGTTGCTGGGATTACAGGCGTGTACCACCACGTCCAGCTAATTTTTGTATTTTTAGTAGAGACGGGGTTTCACTGTGTTATCCAGGCTAGTCTTGAACTCCTGACCTCAGGTGATCTGCCCTCCTCAGCCTCTCAAAGTGCTGGAATTACAGGTGTGAGCCACCGCGCCTGGTCTGAGGCTTGAAATTTTAAAAGGAAATTGTAAATGTTATCATAACTTTTCAATTAATTCCTTTTGTTTACTGCTAATGTAGAGAAGTTAACTTTCCAGTTTGCTCAAAAATCTCCACCATGACAATTATTTGACCTCACTGAAACCAACAAACATTGACTCTTCACTTCCCTATTTCGTAATCCTCCCCTATAGGTGTTTACTTTTCTATCAATGTAGGACTCAGAACCTGTCATTTAAATCTCCTTGCTTGAATCTGCCTACAAAAACTGCAACCCTGAATGAATCCAACCATCAATTTCATCAAAGCTTGAACCTAGGCAGATAATTGTTGCTGGGGGAAAATAACTTAACTGGGCTACTAAGCAGCACAAGAGATGCACCATCACCAAACCAAAAACGGTCTGGCAATCTTACTAAGTTTCTTCAGTAAGCCGGTGTTCCCACTTTCTACAAATAGTATTTCAAACTTGCTTTCCTCTCTTTAAACCTTGGATCTTTTCTTCTTTCCATGAATCTGTAACTAGTTAGCTTGCTAAAGTCTCCCATTGTTTATTATGGTTTCTTTGTGTGTTCTCTTCCGTGTTTATCATAGGCAAATAAGAACAGTTATAGTTTTCTTCTTCAAACTTTATGCCATTTTTAATACCTCACTGTGCTGGCTAGGCCTTTGAGTACATCATATGTAAGTGGTGATAGTGTGTATTTTTGTCTGATACCTGATTTAAAATGAAAACTTCTTGTTTCCCCTTTTAGAATTGTCTCCACTTTAGGTTTCTCATAAGCACCCTCTATCAGGTTTAGAAAGTTTTCTTTCATTCCTAATATAACAAGAAATTTTAAATTAGTTTATGTCAGATTATATGTATTGCTTTTTTCTATGTATATTGAGATAACATTTTTATATCCTTTAATCTGTTAATGCAGTGAACATTCAGATTTTCAAATATTAAGCCATTTCTATGGTAATGTAAGGTGATCATTGAATATTATCATTTTTATATTGTTTGGTTTAGTTTGCTATTTTTAAGGTATTTTACATCTATGTTCATAATGAACTGGGCCTGTAACTTGTCTTTCTCATATTGTCCTTGCTTGGTTTTATAGCAAGTTTATGCTGACTTCATAGGATGTGCTGGGTAGCAGCCCTTCTTTATCAATTCTCTGGAAATTCTTGATTTGAGATAATTAGTTACTTGAACTCTCAACTCTGTTTTTCTTGCATGAATATACTCATTTGCACCTTGTTGTTTTCATTTAACAATATATCCTGAAAACTGCTCTCCAGTAGTTCATAACAATTTTTCCTCTATTACAGCTGCATTTGACATACACCTTAGTTATATAGCCAGTCTCCTATATTTGGGCATTTAGGTAGTTTCCAAGATTTTGCTATTATAAATAATGCTGCAGTGAACAATTATGCATAATTTTCTGTATTGTTGGAGGTATAATATCAGTAAATTTCTAAAAGTGTGATCATTGGTTAAAAGGATAAATGCATGGCCGGGTGCCGTGGCTCACGCCTGTAATCCCAGCACTTTGGGAGGCTGAGGAGGGCAGATCATGAGGTCAGGAGTTCGAGACCAGCCTGGTCAACATGGTGAAACCCCGTCTCTACTAAATATACAAAAAATTAGATGGGCGTGGTGGCACATGTCTGTAGTCCCAGCTACTCAGGAGGCTGAGGCAGAAGAATCGCTTGAACCCGGGAGGTGGAGGTTGCAGTGAGCCAAGATCGAGCCACTGCACTCCAGCCTGGGTGACAGAGCTAGACTTTGTCTCAAAAGAAAAAAAAAAAAAAAAAAGGATAAATGCACATATAGTTTGGCTAGATATTGCCAATTTCTACTTCATAAAGATTATACCTTTTTGTAATGCCACCAACAATGTGACTGTTCATGTTTCCTACAGTCTCACTAACAGAACGTGTTGTCATGCTTTTGAATTTTCGCCAAAACAATTGGGTGAGAAATGTTATTTCTGTAGTTTTTGAGGTTCATTTACTGTGTAGCATGCACCAGTACTTCATTCCATTTTATGGGTGAATAATACTCCATTGTATATATATATATCACAATTGTTTATCCATTCATTTGTTGATGGACATTTCAGCTATTTCCTTGCTTTGGCAATTGCAAATAATGCAGCTATGAACATTTGTAGATGAATATTTTTTTGAGTATATATTTTTAACTCATTTGGGTAAATATTTGGGAGTAGAACTGCTGGGTCGTATGTTTAACTTTGTATGTTTACCTTTTTGAGGAAACTCCAAACTCTTTCCACAGCGGCTGAACCATTTAATACTTCTATCAGCAATACACAAGGGTTCCAATTTCTCCACATGCTTGCCAACACTTATTATTTTCCTTTTTAGAAATTACAGCCAGTCAAAAAATGTGAGGTGGTATCTCATGGTTTTTATTTGTATTTCCCTAATAACTAATGATGTTGAGCATTTCTTCTTCTTCTTCTTCTTCCCCCTCCCCCTCCTTCTTCTTCTTCTTCTTTTTTTTTTTTTTTTTAGATGGATTCTCACTCTGTCGCCCAGGCTGGAGTGCAGTGGTGTGATCTCAGCTCACTGCAACCTCTACCTCCTGGGTTCAAGCGATTCTCCTGCCTCAGCCTCCTGAGTAGCTGGTATTACAGGCGCCTGCCACCACACCTGACAAATTTTTGTATTTTTAGTAGAGACGGGGTTTCATCATGTTGGCGAGGCTGGTCTTGGACTCCTGACCTCAGGTGATCCACCTGCCTTGGCCTCCCAAAGTGCTGGGATTACAGGCATGAGCCACCATGCCCAGCCGATATTGAGCATATTTTCATGTGCTTGTTGGTCATTTTTATATTTTCTTTGAAGAAATGTATATTCAAGTCCTTTGCCCATTTTGTAATTGGGTTGTTTGTGTGTGTGTGTTGTTTTTCTTCTTGAGTTGTAAGAGTTCTTTAATATATTCTGGATACTCACCAGATAGATGATTTTGTCAAATATTTTCTCCCATTCCATAGGCTGTCTTTTCACTTTTTTGATAGTCATTTGAGGCACAAAAGTTTTTAACTTTGATGAAGTCTGATTTTTTTTTTTTCTTTTGTTACTGTGCTTTTGGTGTCTTTTCTAAGAATCCATTGCCCAATCCATAGTCATGAAGATTTACTTCTACATTTCTTCTAAGAATTTTGTAGCTTTTATATTTAAATCATTGGCTTATTTTTGAATCAGGAAGTGTGAAGTCTACTTTTTCAAGATTGCTTTGGCTATTCAAGCCTCTTGCAGTTTTGTATGAACTTGAGGATCAAGTTTTCTATTTCTCAAATAAAGAAAAATCCGGCCAGGTGTGGTGGCTCACACCTATAATCCCAGCACTTTGGGAGGCCGAGGCGGGTGGATCACCTGAGGCCAGGAGTTCGAGACCAGCCTGGCCAACATAGTGAAACTCCATCTCTACTAAAAATATAAAAATTAGCCAGGAGTGGTGGCACACTCCGGTAGTCCCAGCTACTTGGGAGGCTGAAGCAGGAGAATTGCTTGAACCTGGGAGGCGGAGGTTGCAGTGAGCCGAGCTCGCGCCACTGCACTCCAGCCTGGGTGACGGAACGAGACTCCATCTCAAAAAAAAAAAAAAAAATAAGAAAAAGAAAAACTTGTTGGAACTTGATTGGAATTGCATTGTAATGCCGTCTTAATAATTCTAAGTCTTCCAATATAGAATATGGGATGTCGGCTAGGTGTGGTGGCTTACACCTATAATCTCAGCACTTTGACAGGCCAAGGCAGGTGGTTTGCTTGAGCTCAGGAGTTCGAGATCAGCCTGGGCAACATGGCAAAACCCCGTCTCTACAGAAAATACAAAAATTAGCTGGGCATAGAGGCATGTGCCTATAGTCCCAGCGCCTGGGAGATGGAGGTTGCAGTGAGCCAAGATCATGCCACTGCACTCCAGCTTGGGTGACAGAGCCAGATGCTGTCTCAAAAAAAAAAAAAAAAAAAAAAAGAACATGATGGGTTATCTTTCTATTTCTTGAGGTCTTCCATAATTTCTTTCAGCAATGTTCTGTATTTTGTGGTATACAAGTCTTTTACCTCCATGGTTAAATTTATTCCTAGGTATTTTATCCTTTCATAGCCTGTTGTAAATCAAATTGTTTCCTTAATTTCCTTTTTGGATTGCTCATTGCTGGTATTTACAAAAACAGCTGAGATAGTTTTACTTTCTTCCCAATTTGGATGACTTTTATTTCTTTTTATTACTTAATTGCTTTGGTTAGAACTCCATTACAATGTTGACTAGCAGTGGTGAAAGATGCATCCTTGTCTTATTTCTGATCTTGGGAGAAAGATTTTGATCTTTCACAATTGAGTATAATGATCATTGTTATAGTTTTTTATAGGTGCCTTTAATCATGTTAAGGAAGTCTTATTTCCTAGTTTTCTGAATTTTTTTTAATCATAGAAGGGTGGTGAATTTTGTGAAATGCTTTTTCTGTATCAATTAAGATGTGAAAACTTTGAGAAGGATTGGTGTTAATAAAAAAAGTTTGGTATAGATTTTATCAGTGAAGTCATCTAGCCCTAGGCATTCTTTTTGTTGAAGAGAGTCGTGTGTATTTTTCAAAAATTACTGATTTTATCTCTTTATTTGTTATAGGTCTGTTAGTATTTTCTATTCCTTCTCAAGTCAGTTTTGGTGATTTGTGAGTTTCTAGGAATTTGTCCATTTCCTCCAGGTTATCTAATTTGTTGGTGTAAAATTGTTCATAGTATTCTCTTATAATTCTTTTTAGTGCTGTAAGGTTTGTGGTGATGTCCCACTCTAATTTCTGATATTAGTTATTTGTGTCTTTTCTCTTTTCTTCTTAGTCAGTCTAGCTAAAGATTTTCAATTTTATTGATCTTTTAAAAAAACCAAGTTTTGGTCTTGTTGATTCTTTTTATTGGTTTTCTATTTCCTATTCCATTTTTCTGTGCTCAAATGTTTATTATTTCCTTCCTTCTGCTAGCTTTGGGTGTAGTTTGTTCTTCTTTTTCTAGTTTCGTATGATATCAAGTTAGGTTGTAGATTTGAGATCTTTTTTTTTTTTTTTTTTAAGACAGAGTCTTGCTTTGTTGCCTAGGCTGGAGTGCAGTGGCGCGATCTCGGCTCACTGCAAACTCTGCCTCCTGGGTTCAAGCGATTCTCCTGCCTCAGACTCCTGAGTAGCTGGGACTACAAGGCTCATACCACCATGCCCGGTTAATTTTTTGTATTTTTAGTAGAGGTGGGGTTTCACTGTGTTAGCCAGGATGGTCTCGATCTCCCGACCTTGTGATCTGCCTGCCTTGGCCTCCCAAAGTGCTGGGATTACAGGCGTGAGCCACTGCGCCTGGTTGTGATCTTTCTTTTTTAATGTAAGTATTTACAGTTATAGATTTTCTACCCTGAGAACTACTTTTACTGCATCTCATAAGTTTTTGTATGTTGTGTTTTGTGTTTTCATTTTCATTCATCCGAAAGTTTTTTCTAAGTAGTTGGGACTACAGGTGCATACCACCATGCCCAGTTAGTTTTTTGTAGAGACAGGGTCTTTTTATGTTGCCCAGGCTGGTTTTGAATTCCTGGGCTTAAGTGATCCACCCACCTCAGCCTCCCAAAGTGCTGGGATTACAGGCATGAGTCAACATGCCTGGCTCAAAGTATTTTCTAATTTCCGTTGTGATTTATTCTTTGACTCATTGGTTGTTTTAGAGTGTATTAATTTCACATTTTTGAGAATTTTCCAGTTTTCCTTCTCTTATTGATTTCTAGCTTTGTTCCATTGTGGCTGGAGAAGACAGTTTGTATAATTTCAATCTTTTAAAATTTATTTAGGCTTGTTTTGTGGCCTAACATGTAGTTTATCCTGGAGAATGTTCCATATGTGCTTGAGAAGAATATGCATTCTCTTCTTGTCTTAGGTCTGTCTTAGGTTTATAGTGTTGTTTAGTACCCTATTTCCTTATTGATTTTTCTGTCTACGTGTTCTATTCATCATTGAAAGAGGACCTGGAATGCTTTCCAACACCAACAACCAATTCTCCTATCTCTGGACACCAACTGGGTGTTCCAAAATTTAATTTAATTCTGACACTAACTACTTGAAGTTAGTGCAGACCCCACAGCTTATAGGCTTGATTTCACAAGACTACTCCCAACTTCAGGTGCCAGTTGCAAGTCTTGGGCCTCCTGCACTTTTGATCTACTGGCTATAAATCAGGGGCTCCCACAATCCCATCTGAAAGTTTGATAATTTGCTGGAACAGCTTACAGAACTCAGGAAACACTTAAGGTTTATCAGTTTATTATAAAGGATACAAATGAATAGCCAGATGAAGTAAATAGGGTGAGCTTCAGAAGGGTCCCAAGCACAGGAATTTCTGTCCTTGTGAGTTGTGTGTGCCACCCTCCTGGCACATGGATGTGTTCACCAATTCAGAAGCTCATCAAATCTTATTGTTTAAGAGTTTTTATAGAGCTTCAACTCCTTCCTTCTTTAACTTCCTGGAGGAGAAGTCTAAAAGTTCCAACCCTCTAATCACTCTTTCTGGTGACCAGCTCCATCCTGAGGCTACCTAGGGGCCCCACTCCAAGTAACCTCATTAGCAGACACTCAGGTGGAATCGAAAGGGGCTCCTTATGAATAGCAAAAGACACACCTATCACTCAGGAAATTCCAAGAGTTTTAGGAACCTTATGCCAGGAACTGGGGACAAAGACCAAATATATTTCTTATGATGCCATGGTAGGATATTGAACTCTCCAACTATTACTGTAGTGCTATGTCTCCCTTCAATCCTGTGGTGTTTGCTTCATATATTTTGAAGCTCTATTGCTTGGTGTGTATATAATTTTTATATCTTTTTGATGAATTGACCCTTTTATCAATATATAATCTTTTTTTTGTTTCTTTTAACAATATTTGACACAATGTGTATTTTGTTTGACTTTAATATAAGAATCACAGCTCTTTTTGCTACTATTTGCCATATGCAGAAAATTGAAACTGGGCCTCTTCCTTATGCCTTGTACAAAAATTAACTCAAGGTGGATTAAAGGCTTAAATGTAAAACCCCAAACTATAAAAACTCTAGAAGAAAATCTGGGCAATACCATTTAGGACATAGGCATGGGCAAAGATTTCATGACAAAATCACCAAAAGCAATTGCAACAAAAGCAAAAACTGACAAATGGGATCTAATTAAACTAAAGAGCTTCTGTACAGCAAAATAGACTATCATCAGAGCGAACAGACAACCTACAAAATGGGAGAAAATGTTTGCAATCTATCCACCTGACAAAGGTCTAGTTTCCAGAGTCTACAAGGAACTTAAATTTATAAAAAAAAACAAACAATCCCATTAAAAAGTGGGCAAAGGACATGAACAGACACTTCTCAAGAGAAGACATATATGCAGCCAATAAATATGAAAAAAAGCTGAACAGAGTAATGCAAATCAAAACCACGATGAGATACCATCTCACGCCAGTTACAGTGGAGGTTATTAAAAAGTCGAGAAACTACAGATGCTGTTGAGGTTGTGGAGAAATAGGAACGCTTTCATGCTGTTAGTAGGAATGTAAATTAGTTCAACCATTGTGGAAGACAATGTGATGATTCCTCAAAGATTTAGAACCAGAAATACCATTTGACCCAGCAACCCCATTACTGGGTATATACCCAAAGGAATAGAATCATTCTGTTATAAAGACACATGCATGCGTATGTTCATTGCAGCACTATTCACAATAGCAAAGACATGAAATTAACCCAAATGCCCATCAATGATAGACTGGATAAAGAAAATGTGGTACATATACACCATGGAATACTATGTGGCATAAAAAGGAATGAGATCATGTTCTTTGCAGGGACATGGATGGAGCTACAAGCTGTTATCCTCAGCAAACTAATGAAGGAACAGAAAACCAAACACCCCATGTTCAAACACCCCATGTTCTCACTTATAAGTGGGAGTTGAACAATGAGAATACATGGACACAGGGAGGTAAACAACACACCCTGGGGCTTGTCATGGGAGGGAGAGCATCAGCATAAATGGCTAATGCATGCTGGGCTTGATACCTAGGTGATGGGTTGATAGGTGCAGCAAACCCCCACAGCACATGCAACAAACCTGCACATCCTGCACATGTACCACATGTACCCCAGAACTTAATATTAAAAATATAGCTCAATCATATAGAGTTTTGTGTAATGAATTGATAATTTATAATTAGGCCGAGTGTGGTGGCTCATGCCTGTAATCTCAGCACTTTGGGAGGTTGAGACAGGCAGATCAATTGAGGTCAGGAGTTCAAGACCAGCCTGGCCAACATGGCGGAACCCCATCTCTACTAAAAATACAAAAATTATCCGGTTGTGATGGCACATGCCTGTAATCCCAGCTACTCAGGAGGCTGAGGTGCAAATTGCTTGAACCTGGAAGGTGGAGGTTGCAGTGAGCCAAGATCACGCCATTGCACTCCAGCCTGGTGTGGAGTGAGACTCTGTCTAAAAAAAAAAAGAAGAATTTATAATGAACACATCCATTATATGCAAATAGCCACTTCCTAAAGGGGCTCATGATATGGTTTCTGCTTTCACAACTGTGGAAATTGGAGTGTCTATCTGTAGCTACTTTCACTGCCCCCCCCCAAAAAAAATTATGTCTTTTCTGAGAAATAATGACATTGTAAATATTTGCATGACCAAATAAAGGTGGCAGAAGGTAGGTAACAAAAGATAGGTGATTCAAAAATGAGAAAATAAAAGATTGTTTACATTAAATATACAGAGGAACTAAAAGATAATGTAATAAAATATGGGTTAATTCTAAGCACCTTTAAAAAAATTATATTTCTTGTTTTCTTTTTTCTGTAAAGCATTTTGTAATTAGAAAGCAGAAATAAATAGTACCTTTTGGAAAAGAAAAACTCTGTTAGCAAGAACACAGGACTGGTTATGTGATGTGAGAGGAGGCATCATTCCTGCAGAAGCCCTATCCTACATGGAGAAGGACAGGGCCAGGAGAAGGCAAGGGCAGGAAGCAAGGACTCTTGCTATGCCCTGACTTGTCCAGTGGAGGCAGCGAGGAGCTGAAGATCATTCCTTCTTTCCTTCCGTCTCCACAGGCAGCTCTGCAGGGAAGTCTGTGACTGCCTGGCCAGACTTAGGGCTCATGCTCTGGTCAGAGTCATGGCACCCCAGACTCTGCTGCCTGTCCTGGTTCTCTGTGTGCTGCTGCTGCAGGCCCAGGGAGGATACCGTGACAAGATGAGGATGCAGAGTAGGTGACGGGCTGCTGGATGGGTGAGGGAGAGCTGGGTAGGGGGAATGGAGGAGCCGTGTCCAGTCTGAGTAGGACCTAGGACTTGCAACCTTTCTGCATATCCAGCTCTGACCACAATGCTGTGCAGACTCTGGGCTGTCCCAAACCATGGCCCTCCAACCCCTTTACCTGGCCCTGGGAATAGTAGTGGGAATGAAGGGGGAACCTATATCTTTTGTTGTTCGCTCCCAGTACTTACAGACAAGTGGTACATCCCATAGTGAAAGGTGCACCAGGGCTGAGAATCCAATGGGAAAGGAAGACAATTATTCTTTGATTTATGCACATTTGTGAGGAGTAAACATCTAGAAGTGGTTATGAGGGTAGGTGTAGGTGTAGAAATGGGTATAAGTGTAGGGTAAAAAGGACATACAGCAATGAAAAGTTGGAGTATACAGGGCAAAGTTAAGTATAACATCAAAGGAGCCAGGAGACTGGTGGTGAGAAGCGATACTAGGGACAGTGATGGAGAGGAGAGAGAGGGATGAGAGGCAAGTTCATCATCTTTTCTGGGCTCTGCAAATTCTGGAGACTAGGGGAGAGTTTGGAAATGTCTCAGGCTTCTTTGAGCTCTCAGGGTCAGACCATAGATTCTATGGGGGTGACTTCACCAAGGTGATTTCTATGGGGGTGACTTCACCATAATTAATGGGGAGACAGAGTTCTGAATGCAGGTGTATGGCGAGGGTCCAGGAAGCCCAGGCATTGAGGTCTACTGGGGAGAGATGCAGGGCAGGGAGATAGGATTTAAGATACTGCCAATCACTAGGATTGGTGATGGGCCAGAAGGAAGTTCCCTGAAGAGTCCAGGAGAGTCATGGTGGCAGGGGTGCCTTGGTTCTGGGGCCATGGAGGGATTTCAAGCTTGAGAAGGGTGCTCTATAGGTGCATGGTTTCATTGACCCTGCTCCTGCATCATTTCAGGAATCAAGGTCTGTGAGAAGCGACCCAGCATAGATCTATGCATCCACCACTGTTCATATTTCCAAAAGTGTGAAACAAATAAGATATGCTGTTCAGCCTTCTGTGGGAACGTTTGCATGAGCATCCTGTGAGTGGGAGAGTGGGCTGAGATGTGCATCCTGCTCCCTGAACCCTTCCATCCGAGACTGTGCCCACATCCAAAGCACAAGGACATCAAATCATCAGCACAAGAACATCAACAGGAATGCCACCCTCCCCACTGTCTGAACTCCCTGTCCCTGTCAAATAAACCAGAACAAATGCCCAGGGATCCTGCCTCTTTTGCTGCCACTACAGGTGATCATTGAGAGCCCACTGTAGCCCCCAAAGATGCCCCACTCGTCTTGTGTCCTGGTGTTCGATTTCTCTCCCTGGCTATGCTTCTCTACCCTCCCTTTCCCTCTTTGGCCCATGTATCCCTGCCAGCCCTCAGGATGCCCAGCCCCTTGCTGTTTTGCTCACTGAACCAGTACTCCCAGGGGGAGGAACTGCTCATGTGCAGCATCTCCCAATGCTAAGGAGAACATTTCTCACCCTGGAGTCAGAAGGACCCATTAAGCATGAGATGGGTGGCAGTTAGAACCCAAGGTAAAGAGTGGGAGGCCCCCAAGAACTGCTTTGGTCTCCTTAGCCTTGGTACTCCCCCACCTCATGCTCCCCAATCTCTTTCTGAGCTTCAGATTGCTGTCTCTTTACAATGAGGATGCTGAGTCCCAGGAAGGCCAGCAACATGCCTAAGGCCACAAGAGAGTGAGAGGATATGATGTGGCTGGAAGAGGATGTTTCCTCTGAGCTCACTTTTTCTCACTTCTCTCCATTACTTGAGACCAGAGGCATCCTAGTGAGAGTGAGTGCCTGCACCAACCCCAAAGCTCCTCCTATCCAGCATCCACCAACATGGCTACTCCTCTGATGGGACCCAATTTGGGTCTCAGGATCTAACACTCCAGCACCTTCCATTAACTGAATAGTCCCTGTCTTTCCCAAGCCCTCTTCCTTAGGGGCTCATTCTCTTTTCTTTTGATCAAGAGGAACACCAAGGGGTGGGGAACAGGTGGTTGATGCTGCTGTTGCTAAGGAGTAATTGGCACAGAGTGGCAGTGGGTCTTGCCTGTCATCCTACTGTGAGTTAGTGGAAATTAACCACTGTGGTACAGACTCTCCCTTACTCTATGCAATCGCAACTCCTCTGAAATGATCCTGGGGCTAGATCCAGGGTTGGGTCACATGTGGCTAATTGGAACATGGAGTCAAATGTGAAGAGGTTTCAGGAGGACAGGCCATGCCCAGAGGCAGGTGTGCAGTGTTATGCTCCAGTCTAGTGCTTCTTGCTGGGCTATTCAATGAAAGAGACATCAGAGAAGAAAACTTCCCTCTTCAGACCAGAGGCCATTAGCCACCTCTGAGGCATCACCGGGCTCTGGGTATCTCAGGTTTGTCTTCACCTTTCTCAAGAGCTTTTCTTGGACAAGGGAGTCTTAGAAAAGAGATCATGCTCAACTACCAACACAGACATCATCAGAGGTAGGTGGGCTATAAGGGCATGGTCTTTAAGAGATCTTATTTAGTGCTTCCTCAGATAGCCTCCCTTAGCAAGCATCATCTCAGGCCATCTCCAAACACTGCTAGGAGACACTATTAAGAGAGGCAAATTTACCTGTCAGGGACCATATAGAGAATAACCTCCCGCATTCAAGTTCAGTGCACTGTACCATGTGGACATGCCATGGGTGTCAGGTTGACCTATTCCATGTCACTGGCATGAGCATCATAGACTGAATTTTACTGGAAGCAGTTGCTCTGCTTTCTTCTAATCACTGGTGCCCTGACCTGTGTTCCAGAGAGCTCTCTGGACAGCTCACAGTGCCCCAGGGAACTCAAAGCTGAAAGGAGTGCCCATTTGGTTATGACTGTGTGCTCTCTCTTCTATGAAAACATCTATGTGCTCTCATATTATGTAGAGTAAGGTAGTGAGGACCCTTAGAAGAACATGGACGTCTTGGAGGCAGAGGAAGAAGCAAAGGCAAATTCTTCCAAAATCTGGATCTCCAAAATGTCAAGTTCTAGCCTGAAAAGAATCACAGATGAGGCCTGTTGTGTCTGAGAGCAAACACATAGTCTTATGGTTGCCACTGCTTTTGCATTGTTTGTTCTCTTTCTATCTCCTAGGCCATGCTGCTTTTTGAAGTGAATATAAATGGGAAGACTCTAGAAGGATACTGCCATCTCATGTATGCAACATGACACTGATCCATCCCTACCTTGTTTCTGTACTTTGGCTGCATTTGATGCTCACAGGTGGTTCTATACAAATGTCATCACCAGCAATGTTTGTCCCTCCCCTACCTCTATTAGTAGTCTGCATTATTCCAAACTCAGGATACCTAATTCATGAACTACAGGATGTTATTTGAAATGTAAGGTTGCGTTTGGTGTCTGAGGCCCCTGTTGTGATTTCTTTTACCATGAAATGCATGTTGGCACAAAAATAGTTAGAATGTTCATGCTGTGAAAGATTCAAGGGAAGTCTCCTATCCAGAAGTCATTGTTGCCAAGCCTAAAGGCTTACCCTTAGATGACATCAGCAACATGGTGAAATAGGAGACTCCTGACTCTCCCTTCACCCACCAATGCACTGAACAAACTATTCACTGATTGATTCTCTCTGAAAAAAGTCAGAAACCAATTGAGAGACTCCTACGCACTGGGCAACTGAGAAAAAACATCTGCATCAAATGAGCGGGAAAAGCTGAGGTGCACTCAGGCATGAACTCCACCTTGGACACTTAGCCGTACAACCAGGAAAGGAATCCCTAACACACAACTTCTCTCTGTGGAGAGGAGGGTTTGGCCCTCACATATAGTGCCTTATCTCTGAAATTCCCAGTGGTTCGGCTCAGTTAATCAACTCTGGAAGTGGAGGGGATTAGGAATAGCTGAGTCTTTCTGACCTACACGAAAAAAGCAGTGGTTTTATGCTACAGAACAAGCACTTCCATGGGCCTCACTCTCTGGAGGCAGTGCAGAGAAGGGCTTAAAAAAATGCAGCTTCTTGTTTTTCTCTGGGAGGGGTTTATGACACTCTTCTAGGGGCTACTTGGTGGCTGGGCTTCTAATTAACTTGCATTAATTAACTTCCATTGGGGAGTTAAAGAGGCAAATAGTAGTGTGCTGGTAGCCTCAGAAGCAGATCAGCACTTCCCAAGCCTTTTCCCCTGGCTCACTCCAGTGATAACTCCAGGTCTATTACTCCTTCCTGGAGAGAGTTTGTCCACATGTAGAATGCCTCAACTTTTGCAGCTTCTACTGGAAGGACTGCACTCTAAAATTCCCAGCTCTAGGAGCAGAGAGGACTAGGCATATGAGAATCTCTCTAGACAACAGACAAGAGTGGTAGGTTTATACAGGTGCACGTGTATTTCTGGGGGTTTCAAACTCTTGGAGCAGTACAGAACAGGGGCTTAAAAATGCAGCTCCCTGTTACTCCCTGTAAGGGGTTTATGTCATGCATTGAGTGGTCCAACTTTTACAGCAGCTACCACCTGAAACTATGCATACTTAAGTTTTCCCAGATCACATACAAAAAGGTTTTTTTTGTTGTTGTTGTTGTTTTTGTTTTTTTTTTTAACAGAGTCTCACTCTGCCACCCAGGCTGGAGAGAAATGGCATAATCTTGGCTCACTGCAATCTCTACCTCCCGGGTTCAAGCGGTTCTCCTGTCTCAGCCTCCCAAGTAGCTGGGACTACAGGCATGCACCACTACATCTGGCTAATGTTTTGTATTTTTAGTGGAGACAGCGTTTCACCATGTTGGCCAAGCTGGTCTTGAACTCCTGACCTCAAGTGACCCACCTACTTCAGCCTCCCAAAGTGCTGGGATTACAGGCTGAGCCATTGCACCCAGCCAAAAAGGTGGTTTTAAATGGACATAATAACATTTCCAGGGGCTACATCTCCTGGGAGCAGTGCAGAAAAGGGACTAGAATCCTTGGCTCCCATTTTCTCTCTGCAAGGGATTTCCTACTTACTCTATTGGTGGCTACTTGATGACCTTGCTTTTAATGAATTTGCATTGAGGACCTAAGGGGAGAAAGAGTAGCTCCCTGTCATCCTGAGCTTGAGCTGAGCACTTTCTGAGCCTTTCCTTTGGCTCATCCCAGTGATAAATCCAGTCGACCCATTCTTCCTGGAAGGAGTTTGTCCGTGTACTGAGTACGTAAACTTCTATAGTTTCCACCCAAGGGATGGTCTTCTTATCAACCTAGCTCTGGGGACTAATGGGGCTTTGCATTCCCAATGAGACTTTGCATTCCTAAGTGGCCTGGGACTACAGAAAACAAAGACATGGGCATACAATGGGCCCACTTTCAGCATGTATTAGTCCATTCTCCCATTGCTATAAATAAATACTCAAGATTGCATAAGTTATAAAGAAAAGAGGTTTAATTGGCTCATGGTTCTATGGGCTATACAGGAAGCATGGCAGTATCTGCTTCCGAGGAGGCCTCAGGAGCTTTTACTCATGGCAGAAGACAAAGCCAGAGCAGGCATCTTCACACGGCTGGAGCAGGAGCCAGGTGAGGGAGGTACTATATACTTTTAAACAACCACATCTCACTCACTATTATGAGAACAGCACCAAAGAGATGGTGTTAAACCATTCACGAAGGATCTACCCCCATGATCCAATCACCTCTCACCAGGTCCACCTCCAACATTGGGGATTACAACTTGACATGAGATTTGGATGGGGACACAGATTCTAACCATATCAAGCAGCTATCTCACCAGGATCAGAGGGTGCAGTTTGAACACAAGTATAGGCATTTGTCACAGATTATCTCTCCAGCTTAGTGCAGAGAGAGGGAGAGATAAATACCTGCACTCACCTTCACCATAGGATGGAAGAAACCAGAATACTCACCACCCTCACCCTGCCATACATGCAAAAAGACAGAGAAAGTTTTAAAAACAGTGAGGAAATAGTGAATTGTTACACACAAGAGAACCCTCCCTTAGATTATCAGCAGATTTCTCAGCAGAAACTTTGTAGGCCAGAAGAGGGTGGGATGTTATATTAAAAATCCTGAATAAAACAACCCTGTCAACCAAGAATACTATACCCAGAAATCTTTTCTTTCAAAAATAAAGGTGTGATAAAGACTTTCTCAGACAAACAGAAGCTGAGAGAGTTTATCACTACTAGACTTGCCTTACAAGAAGCGCTAAAGAGAGTTCTTCAAGCTGAAGAAGAGGACACTAATTAGTGACTGGAAAACATATGAAAGTATAACATTCACTGATAAAAGTAAATACATTGTGAAATCCAAAATACTCTGATACTGTAATGTCAGTGGGCAAATAAATTATATCTTTAATAACATTAAAAGGCAAAGCTATTAAAAACAATGAAACCTACAATAATTTGTCAAGGGATACAAATTATAAAAAGATGCAAATTGTGATATCAAAAAGTTAAGACAAATTTTCTCTTCTCTGAGGCTAGCTTGACTTCTCTTTGTTCTGTGTTCCACTGTTACCTAAAGAGTGTCCTTAGTGCCTGCCTCACAGCCCAGCACAAGGATATGAGCTGCAGAGAGTGACAATACAAGAAAGGCTACTCTGTGGATGTGTCTCTGGTGCAAGAGCTGGTTGCCCTGTCCTGGAGAATTTTCCCAGGATGGGGAAAGCCATGTGCTTCTTAACCCTTCCCTGATATCTCAGGACTAAACTGGGAAGTGATGTCAGCAAGATGGCAGAATAGATCTGGGATCACTCCCTGACACAAAAATAAAACGAAAAACTATTCAAAGACAAGAATGCCACCCTGAATACACCAGAACTTGAGAAGCGGAGAAACCCCCTAGGCTCATAGAATTGAGAGAAGCAGTGACAGGTAAGAGAAATGGTCATTTCAGCCTGTTCCACCCTCTCTCCCAGGCCATCATAATACCACTCACAGAGAACTTCCCTAGACCCACAGTTGCTGAGATGAGAAGAAGGAATTGGAGGTGGATATTTGATCTTCCCACTTGTCTAGGAATCTTAATGGTAAGTCCACTCCAGTTTCATCCCACTAGAGAACCAAGAGGGCTGAACAACCTGGGGTGAATTGGGGACAAAGAGTAGGGCACTGATTGCAGCAACTGGCATGTGGATCTTGGTGGTTGTTCAGTGCTTTGATCAGTGGGGATGCCATATTGAAGAGACTGGGTGGGGCCAGAGTATTGTAGGGGACAAAATTTATGGGAAGGCCCAAATCCACAAACCCCAGGTGCACATGTGAAGCCTTTCCCTGGCCCAGAAACAACTAAAAGGTCAAGATTTTCAGTACCCACCTAAGTTTTTCCCACACTGAGAAACAATAGCAGGGCAGCAATATTGTTCCAGGGCATTTAAGCTGTGGTGCTCACTATAAGTTTTCCTTACACTGGGAAACAATGACAGGGCAATGAGTTAGGTCCAGTGAAATGTTTTTGTTCTGATGCTCACTATTAAGCCCTCTCTACAGTGTAAAGCAACAACAGGCCAGTGTTTAAGTTCTAATACTAAGAAGTAAAGGTCTAACACCATCAAAGAGCACCTGCAAAAACTGGAAGAGTTGGCAGTCGCCTCAAATATGCAGGCATCCATGTAAAGATACAAGGCTTGTGAAAACTCAGAAATATTCAATACCATCAAAAGAAATCAACAAAGCTCCAGGAATGGTCCAAGAAGAATTGAAGATTTATAGAAACAATGAAAAAAAAAAAACCAAACAATAGAAATAGAAATGCTAGTAATAAAGAATAAAATAATTGAACTGAAAAAATCATTATAAAGCTTCAACAGCAGACTTGAGCAAACAGAGGAAGTAGCAAGCTTGAAGACAGAACATTTGAAATCACCAATCAGAGGAGCAAAAAGAAAAAAAAAGAATGAAGAAGGTCTACAAGAATTATGGGACATCATCAGGCAAATTAACCTCTGCATAATTGGAATTCCTGGAGAAGACAAGAGAGAAAGGGCCCACAAAGCATATTTAAAGAAATAATGGATGAAAATTTCCCAAATCTGGAGAAAGATGACAGCATCCAGGTGCAGGAAGCTCAGAAGTCACCAATGAAATTCAACCTAAACAGGAAATCCATAAGGCATATAATAATAAAATTATCAAAAATCAAAGACAGAATACTCAAAGTAGCAAGAAAAAAGAAACATATTACATTAGATGAAGCCTCAATATGGCTTTCACAGAAACCCTGATGACCAGATGACAGTGAGATGTTATATTCAAAGTGCTGAAGGAAAAACCTGCTAACCCTCAAAAATCTACACTTCAAACATGAAGGAGAGATTAGAGACTTTCCCAAACAAACAAAAGCTGAGAGAATTCACCAACACTAGGCTTGTCTTACAAAAAATGCTAAAAGGACTGTTTCATGTGAGGGCCATATGTGCAAAGTGGCCCCCAAATGCTGAAGGAGCCAAGAAACCAAAAAACAACCAGAGAAATCCAGTTTGTCTGTAAAGTGTGTTTTTACTAGAGGAACTTACAGACAGCTATCCTATGTTCATGGACTGGAAGAATCAAAATTGGTAAAATGTCCATACTATCCAAAGTGATGTACAGATTCAATGCAATCCATATTAACATTCTAATGTCATTCTTCACAGAAATAGAAAGAAACAATCTGAAACTTCACATGGAACCACAGGAAACCCAGAATAGCCAAAGCCAACTTTACCAAAAAGAAAAAGATAGAGGCATCACACTGCTGGATTTCAAGATATATTACAAAGATATAGTAATAAAAACAGCATGCTATTGGCATAAAAACAGACACATCAACTGATGGAATAAGTTAGAGATTTCAGAAATAAGCCCATACATTTATGGTCAATTGATTTTCAACAAGGGCCTAAAGAACACACAATGGGGGAAAGGACAGTACCTTCAATAATTGATGTGGGCAAAACTATATCTATATGCAGAAGAATGAAAATGGACCCTTGTCTTACCTCTTATACAAGAATGAACTCAAAATGAATCATAGACTTAAATGTAAGACATGAAACCGTAAAAACTACTAGAAGAAAACAGTGGGAAAGCTTCATGACATTGGTCTTGGCAGTGATTTCTTGGATATGATCTCCCAAAGCACAAGCAACAAAAGCAAAAATAGAGAAATAATATTGTATTAAACTAAAAGCCTTCTGCCCAGCAAAGGAAACAACACAGTGAAGACATAACCCACATATTGGGAGAAACTATTTGAATGATAAATCAGATAAGGAGCTAATATCCAAAATATGTAAGAAACTCAAACTACTCAAAAACAAGAAAACAAATAACCCTATTTAAATGGGCAGAGGACTGAGTAGACATTTCTCAAAAGAAGACATACAAATGGCCAACAGATATATGAAAAAATGCTCAACATTTCTTTTTATTTATTTATTTTTACTTGTTGCTGACAAAGCTCAGATCAACATTTTTAATCATCAGAGAAATGCAAATAAAAACCACAATGAAATATTACTTCACGCCTGGTAGATTGGCTATTATCAACAGTATGAAAGATAAATGTTGGCAAGTATGTGGAGAAAAGGGAATCCTTGCACACTGTTGGTGGGAATGTAGATTGGTACAGCCATTTTGGAAAACAGCATGGAGGGTCCTCAGAAAATGAAAACTAGAATTATCATATGTTCCAGCAATCCCACTTCTGAGTATACATCCAAAGACATTGAAGTCAGCATGTCAAAAGATACCTGCACTCCAATGTTCACTGTAGCATTATTCACAATAGCCAAGATATGGAATCAACCTAGGTATTCATCATCAGATAAATGGATTAAAATGTGGTATATATAAACAATGGACTACTATTTAGCCTTAAAAAAGGAAATTCTGTTATTTGTCACAACACGGATGAACGTGAAGAACATTATAATAAGTGAAATAAGCCTGGCACAGAAAGGCAAATAATGCATAACCTCACTTATATGTGGACTCTAAAATTAAAGTCCAACTCACAGAAGTAGAGAGTGGAATGGTAGTTACCAGAAGCTGGAGGAGGGGGTGAACTGGGAAAGGGAATCTGTTGA
This sequence comes from Pongo pygmaeus, assembly GCF_028885625.2. Taxonomy (NCBI): domain Eukaryota; kingdom Metazoa; phylum Chordata; class Mammalia; order Primates; family Hominidae; genus Pongo; species Pongo pygmaeus. The sequence goes on along the minus strand of NC_072394.2, from coordinate 48,245,161 downwards.
TGAAAGGATATAAAGTTTTGATTAGACAGGAGAAATAAACTTTAGGGGTCTATTGCACAGAATGGTGATTATTATAAATAGGAACACATTATGTATTTTAAAATTACTAAAAGAGTAGATTTTAAATATTTTTACCACATTACAAAAGATAACTATGTCAGGTGATAGATTTGTTAATTAGCTTGATTTAATAATCCACAATGTAAACATGTGAAAACATCACCTTGTACCTCATAAATATATACCATTATTATTTGTCAATAAAAAATAAAATTTAAAGAAGGAATTGGTTGAACACACTGGCAAAAAAAGTTGGTACAACACAAAATTTCTCAAAAGTGTAGTAAATTTTAAAATTTACTAAAAATTAAATTAAAGTTTTAATTGCACGGTTCCTTTGTTCTCCACTTTGTGTACTATTACTACTAATTACTGATAATAAATCTACTTGAGAAGATGTTAAACCACATCATTTAGCTCACTTAATTCTAATAGGCAATGAGATATACTCTATTATTACAGGCATACCTCATTTTATTGTGCCTCTTAGATATTGCAGGTACAAATTGAAGATTTGTGGCAACCCTGCCTTGAACAAGTTTATCAGTGTTACTTTTTTTTATTTTTTATTTTTTTAGAGCAAGACAGAGTCTTGCTCTGTCACCCAGGCTGGAGTGCAGTGGCACAATCTCATCTCACTGCAAGCTCCGCCTCCCGGGTTCACACCATTCTCTTGCCTCAGCCTCCCAAGTAACTGGGACTACAGGTGCCTGCCACCACACCCGGCTAAATTTTTGTATTTTTAGTAGAGATGGGGTTTAACTGTGTTAGCCAGGATGGTCTCAACCTCCTGACCTTGTGATCCGCCCGTCTCGGCCTCCCAAAGTGCTGGGATTACAGGCATGAGCCACCGCGCCCAGGCTTCAGTGTCATTTTTTGAAAAGCATGTGAAAAGTTAGTGGCTCTGTGTCACATTTTGGTAATTTTCATAATATTTCAAACATTTTCATGATTATTGTATGTGTTATTATGACCTATGATCAGTGATCCTTGATTGTAATTGTTTTGGGGCACTGTGCCCATATAAGATGATGAGCTTAATTGATAAATGTGTATGTTCTGACTGCTTCGCTGACCAGCTCTTCCCCTATCCCTCTCCCTCTTCTTGGGCCTTCGTATTCTCTGAGACCAACAATATTGAAATTAGACCAATTAATATCCCCGCAATGGTCTCCAAGTGTTCAAATGAAAGGAAGAGTCACACATCTCTCACTTTAAATCAAAAGCTAGGAATGATAAAGCTTAGTGAGGAAGCCATGTCGAAAGCTGAGACAGGCTGAAAACTAGGTCACTTGCATCAGTTAGCCAAGTTGGGAATGCAAAAAAAAAGTTCTTGAATGAAATCAAAAAGGGCTACTCCAGTGAACACATGAATGATAAAAGGAAAAACAGCCTTTTGCTGATATGAAGAAAGTTTTAGTGGTCTGAATAGAATGTCAAACCATCCACAACATTCTCTTAAGGTAAAGCTTAATCCAGAGAAAGACTATAACTCTCTTCAATTCTATTGAGGCTGAGAGGTGAGGAAGCTGCAGAAGAAAAGTTAGCAGTGGTTGGTTCATGAGGTTAAGAAAGAAGCCATCCTCATAAAATAAAAGAGCAAGGTGAAGCAGCAAGCAATGATGTAGTAACTGCAGCAAGTTACCCAGAAGATCTAGTTAAGATAAGCGATGAAGGTGTCTACGCTAAACAACAGATGTTCAATGTGGAGGAAGAAGCCTTCTATTGGAAGAAGATGCCATCTAAGACTTTCATAGCTAGAGAGCACAGGACAACTCTTTTGTTAGGGGCTGGTGCAGCTGGTGACCTTAAGTTGAAGCCAATGCTCATCTACCATTCTGAAAATCCCCAGGCCCTTCAGAATTATACAAAATATATTCTGCCTGCACTCTATAAATCATCCAAGCCTGGATGATAGCACATCTATTTATATGATGATTTATATTAAATCCATGTTCAAAACCTACTGCTCAGCAAAGAGATTTCCTTTCAAAATATTACTGCACATTGACAATGTGCCTGGTCATTCATGAGCTCTCATGGAGATGTACAAGAAGATTAATGTTGTTTTCATGCTCACTAACACAACATCCATTCTTCAGCTCCTAGAACAAGGGGCAATTTTGACTTTCAAGTCTTATTGTTTAAAAAATACATTTTATAAGGCCATAGATGCCATAGATAGTGATTTTGCTGATGGATCTTGGCAAAGTAAGTTGAAAACCTTCTGGAAATAATCCACCATTCTAGATGAACATTCATGATTGGCAGGAGGAGGTCAAAATATCAACACTAAAAGAAGTTTGGGAGAAATTGATTCCAACTCTCATGAATCACTTTGAAGGGTGTAAGACCTCAGTGGAGTAAGTAACCTCAGCTGTGGTGGAAATAAGAGAACTAGAGTTAAAGTTGAGCCCGAAGATGTGATTGAATTCCTGGAATCTCATGATAAAACTTGAATGGATGAGCAAAGAATGTGGTTTATTGAGATGGAAACTTCTCCTAGTAAGCATGCTGAGGAAGAAAATGAATTGTTGAAATGACAACAAATGATTTAGAATATCACATAAACTTAGTTGATAAAGCAATGAGAGGATTTGAGAGGATTGACTCTAATTTTGAAAGAAGTTCTACTGTGGGCAAAATGCTATCAGACAACATTGCATGCTACTGCACAATTGTTCGTGAAGGCCAGTCAATCAATGTGGCAAACTTCATTGTCTTATTTTAAGAGATTTCTACAGCTACCCTAACTTTCAGCAGCTACCACCCTGATGAGTCAGCAGCCATCAACACTGAGGCAAGGCCTTCTATTAACAAGAAGATTTTGACTTGCTGAAGGTTCAGGTAATTGTTAACATTTTCAGCAATAAAGTATTTTTCTTCTCTTTTTTGCCTTGCCAACTTTTAGGTTCAAGGGGTACATGTGCAGGTTTGTTAGATGGATAAATTGTGTGTTGTGGGAGTTTGGTGTACAGATAATTTTGTCATCCAGGTAATAAGCATAATCCATGATAGGTAGTTTTTCAATCCGACTCTCCTACCAACTTCCACCCTAAAATAGGTCTCAGTGTCTAGTGTTCCCTTCTTTGTGCCTGTGTGTACTCAATGGTTAGCTCACACTTATGTGAGAATGTGTGGTATTTGATTTTCTGTTCCTGCTTAATTTGCTTAGGACAATGGCCTCCAGCTCCATCCATGTTGCTGCAAAGGCCATGATCTCATTTTAAAAAATAGTTATGTAGTATTCCATGGTGTATACATACCACATGTTCTTTATCCAGTCCACCATTGATGGGCACCCTAGGTTGATTCCATGTCTTTGCTATTGTGAACAGTGCTGTGATGAACATATGCAGGCATATGTCTTTGTGGTAGAACAATTTCTATTCCCTTGGGTATATACTTAGTAATGGAATTGCTGGGTCAAATGGTAGTTCTATTTTAAGTTCTCTGAGAAATCTCCAGACTGCTTTTCACAGTGGCTGAGATAATTTACACCACCAGCTGTGTACAAGCATTCCCTTTTCTCCCACCAGCCATTCTGACTGGTGTGAGATAGTATCCATTGTGGTTTTGAATTGCATTTCCCTAATGATTAGTGATACTGAGCATTTTTATCATATGCTTTTTGGCCACATGTATGCCTTCTTTTGAGAAGGATCTGTTCATGTCCTTTACCCATTAAGAATTTTTTTTGTTTTTTGCTTGTTGATTTAAATTCTTTATAGATTCTGGATATTAGATCTTTGTTGGATGCATAGTTTGCAAATATTTTTTCCCATTCTGTAGGTTGTGTTTTACTCTGTTGATAGTTTCTTTTCCAGTGCAGAAGCTCTTTAGTTTAATTAGGTCCCACTTGTCAATTTTTGTTTTGGTTGCAATTGCTTGTAGAGTTTTTATCATGAAGTCTTTGCCTGGGCCAATGTCCAGAATGGTATTTTCTAGATTTTCTTCTAGGGTCTTTATAGCTTTAGATTTTACATTTATGTCTTTAATCCATCTTGTGTTGATTTTTGTATACAGTGAAAAGTGGGGGTCCAGTTTCATTCTTCTGCATATGGTTAGCCAGTTATGCCAGTAACATTTATTGAATACGAAGTCCTTTTCCCATTGCTTGTTTTTGTCAGCTTTGTTGAAGATCAGATGGTTGTAGGTGTGTAGCTTTATTTCTGGGTTCTCTATTCTGTTTCATTTGTTAATGATTCTGATTTTGTACCAGTACCATGCTGTTTTAGTTACTGTAGGCTTGCAGTATAGTTTGAAGTCTGAATGCCTCCAGCTTTTGTCTTTTTGCTTAGAATTGTTTTGGCTATCCAGGCCCTTTTTGCTTCCAAATGAATTTTCAAATGGCTTTTTCTGATTCTGTGAAAAATGTTGTTGGTTGTTTGTATATAGGAATAACATTGAATCCGTAAATTGTTTTGGGCAGTATGACTATTTTAACAATATTGACCCTTCCTATCCATGAGCATAGAATGTTTTTCTGTTTATTTGTGTTGTCTCTGATACAGTGTTTTATAATTCTCATTGTAAAGATCTTTCACCTCCCTGGTTAGCTGTATTCCTAGGTATTTTATTCTTATTGTGGCTATTGTGAATGGGATTGCATTCTTGATTTGACTCTCAGCTTGGACATATTTCTATGCATTTCATACGAGTGAAATGCTGCTAGAAATGCTGCTGATTTTTGTACATTGATTTTGTATCTTGAACTTTTGCTGAAGTGGTTTATCAGATCTAGAAGCTTTTGGGCAGAGACTACAGGGTTTTCTAGGCTTATATTGTCTGTGAATATTGTCTGTCAAACATAGTTTGACTTCCTTTCTTCCTATTTAGATGACTTTTATTTCTTTCTCATGCATGATTGCTCTGGCTAGGACTTCAATACTATATTGAGTAGGAGTGGCAAGAGTGGGCATCCTTGTCTTGTTCTGCTTCTCAAGAATGCTTCCAGCTTTTGTCAATTCAGTATGATGTTGGCTGTGGGACTGTCAGAGATGACTGTTACTATTTTGTGATATGTACCTTTGATGGCTGGTTTGTTGAGGGTTTTTAACATGAAAAGATGTTAAATTTTATCAAAAGCCTCTTCTGCATCTATTAAGATGATCATTTTTTTAACGTTTGGTTTATGTGATGAATTGCATATATTGATTTGCATATGTTGAATCAACCTTGCTTCCCAGGGATAAAGCCTACTTGATTGTGGTGAATTCATTTTTTGCGGGGGGTTGGGGGGCGGGTATTGCAGGGAGCTCCCAACAGGAAACAATGTGGTGGATTAGCTTTTTGGTATACTGCTGGATTTGGTTTGCTAGTATTTTGTTTAGGATTTTTGCATCTATGTTCATCAGTGATATTGGTCTGAAGTTTTCTTTTTCTGTTGTGTCGCTGCCAGGTTTTGATGTCAGAATGATGCTGACTTCATAGAATGAATTAGGGAGGAGTCCCTCCTCCTCAGTTTTTTGGAATAATTTCGGTAGGATTGGCACCAGCTCTTCTTTATATGTCTGGTAGAATTTGGCTGTGAATCCATCTGGTCCAGGGCCTTTTCTGGTTGGTAAGTTTTTAATTACTGATTAAATTTTGGTACTTGTTATTGGTCTGTTCAATTTCATCCTGGTTTAATCTTGGGAGTTTGTATGATTCCAAGAGGTTATCAATTTTGTGTAGGTTTTCTAGTTTGTGTGCATAGTGGTGTTTGTAATAGTCTCTGATTTTTGTTTGTATTTTTATGGGGTCAGTGGTAATATCCCCTTTGTTATTTTCGATTGTGTTTATCTGGATTTTCTCTTTCTTTATTAGTCTAACTAGTGGTCTACCAGTCTTATTTATTCTTAAAAGAACCAACTTTTGGTTTCATGGATGTTTTGTATGGTTTCCCTTATCTCCATTTTGTTCAGTTCAGCTCTAATTTTGGTTATTTCTTTTCTTCTACTAGCTTTGGGGTTGGTTTGCTCTTGTTTTTCAAGTTCCTGTAGGTATGATGTTAGGTTAATTGGAGATATTTCTAACTTTTTGATGTGGGCATTTAGTGCTATAAACTTTCCTCTCAACACTGCTTTAATTGTGTCCCAGAGATTTTGGCATGTTGTATCTTTGTTCTTATCAGTTTCAAAAAACTTCTTGATTTCTGTCTTAATTTTGTTGTTTACCAAAAAGTCATTCAGGAACGGGAGCATGTACTAACAAGCACATGTAAGTGTGTGGTTTTGAGAGCTCTTGGTATTGATTTCTATCAATAAAGTATTTTTGGATTAAGATATGTACACTGTTTTTATACATAATGCTGTCACACACTTAGTAGATTACAGTATAGTGTAAACATATCTTTTATATGCACTGAGAAACCAAAATATTTGTTTGACTCACTTTATTAGGGTGGCCTGGAATGGAATCTGTAATATCTTTGAGGTATGCCTGTACTATAATTTTTCCATGTGATTAAATGGAGTTTTCCAGAAGTGAAATGAGTTACCCAAGGTCATGGAGTTAGCAAATTATAAACATGGTTTTTTAATTTTAATTTTAATTTTTTAGTATCTGCCTCTGTAAAGATGGGTTTTAAGTTTACATCAGATGAGTGTAAGGCCTGTGATTGTGGCACTAGACCACTGCGAATAGTCAATAGCCTGCTGGCTCCTCCGACTTACTATCTGAATCCTCTGAATGTCTATGTCAGGGTCAAGATGAAGGAAATGGTCTGACATTTTCAGACCATTTCTTTGTTGGTGCAAGTATAGCCTAAACATCGTGAAGAGAGAATTGGTAATATTTATGCACAGACTGAATTATGTGTATTTCTACTTTTATTGGCTTCCCCAAGGAATAAATAAATAAATACTGAAGAATTTAGTTATAGTTATGTAACTAATAGTGAATTTCTACAATAGGGAAAAACTGGAACCACCAAGCTTGTCAACAACTGGTGATTAATTGGCAGAGTAATCTACCAATCTATGAAATTTTTGAATATTTAGGAATACAGGAAAATATTTATTGTAAATGTGAAACTTAAAAATAGTCACAGGATTATCCACTATATAAAAACATATATGTATATAAGAAAAAGTCTACTAGAATATATGCACAAATGTTAGCATAGGTTGACAAGATTAACAATTATTTTTAAATTTAATTGTCATTTTCATATTTTTACAAAATTTATGCACTAAGCATGAGTTGCTCTTTTATTAGTACAAGAGCAAAAAATGACATCCTGAAAAGAAACCTGTTTCTTTTTTTTTCCTACGGAGAGAAGTAAATGATATAAAGTGATGAGGGGTCCCAGGAAGAGGACAAGGCCAAGAGTACGTTGTAAAGTGGGAAGAGGCAAGGAAATAGAACTAGAGAAGAAAATGTTGGGACAATCCACAGGCTTTGCTTCTCTCCCACTTTCTCATCCCAACCAAACAATTCTGGGAATATTCCTAGACCCAGTCAAGACTTACTCAGAGCCTCTCACAGTCAGCTCAGCTCCTGAAATTTCCCTTCCCATTATGCCCCTCTGCTAGCACTGTAAGTGTATCTAGAGAGAGTGCTCTTGGTGATGGGAATAAGCCCAAGATGTATTGTGGCTCTGAGGCCCAGGAAAAGCTGTGGGCTTCACCATCTGGCATACCTGGCTCTGAATTCACTTCCTTTCAAATCTTGTTTCTACCACTTATTGGCTGTGTGGCCTTGGGCAAGTTGCTTAGCTCCTCGATACTTCAGTTTCTGCATCTGCAAAATATAAATATTTAGCACTAAACTCACTGGGTCACTGAGAGTATTGGTTAATACATGTTAAATATTTGACGCATTGTGAATTTGGTGTTCAACTGGGTGATTCTGAATATTTCCATAAGTGTTTTATTGGTTTATTTAACAAACCATACATAGCACTGCTTATATGCCAGACATTGGGTCTCAGTGTTTAACACAAAATAACTCATGGAATCCTCCAAAAAATCCTATGAAGAAAGTACTGCTATTCTCACTTTAAAAATGAGGAAATTGAGGCACAGAGATGATTAGTGACTTTCCTAGAGTAAGTGGGAGGTAGGATTTGAGTATAGTTTAAGTCTATATATTTAAAATCTACATGTTATGTGACATTTTCCAAGCCCTCTTCGAAGAGATCTCTCCTTTCCTCACAAAAGTCACAAGAGATTGCTGATAAGGTGGTGTTAGGCTGATGCTAGCAATGGAGAAGTTAATATAAAGATGGATGAGACTTTATGAAGGTCCTCACACAATGTTAGAAAAAAATAGATATGTAGATCCTCCTTCCACCCACAATCACCCAGACTTGTGTCTGAGTGTCCACAATCAGCCAGACTTGTGTGTGTGTTAGGGGAGGAGAGGGTTCTGCAGGTCCACAGTGTTCTGTCTCTTTCTATATTGCCTGCAGCAAAAAGAAGAAAGTACTCCTTGAATAGGAATTCAGGGACAATATTCTATATGTACCCAACTTATGGTTTGGGACAGAACTTACAGATCTGCCACAACCAGAAGCATGACTAAGATCTGCATAATTGATTGGTTTTGCTCACCACCTACTCACTGTGTAGGGGCTCCATGGTTCCTAGAGGCAAGGAAGAAGAGCCACCAGCCAAATAGGTTTCAGCACCTCCAACTCCAACATCTTCAAAGGTAGGTGGGGGTCAGTGTCCTGGGGCTGGAAGTGTGAGCCTGTAAAGCTTTCACCTTTGTCTTGCTTGGATGGGTTCCCTGCCCAAATCATGCCCCTGCATCATGCCAACACTATCCCTCTATGGAATAAATTATTGTTTATGTTGTTCAAATGGAGAAACTGAGACAGAGAAAGATAACATGGATAGACATTGTGTGCCTCCATATATGATATCCTGAGAAGGACACAGCATCATCTACATGCTATTTCCATCGAGAATACATAACTTATATCTAATCTTAAGAAAATCTCAGATAAACCCCAATTGAGAACTATTCAGTTCAAAGAAAAGGTTGGCTGTATTCTTCCAAAATTTGAATTTCATAAAAGAAAAAGAACATAATTGGGTGAAGTAATAAAATTTAATACTCATGATAGAATAGATAAAAGTATGTTTGATCAAGGTTAAATTTAACAAAGTTGATAACTGTAGTATGATCATGTAAGATAAGGCTCAGGTTGTTAAGAAATACTCATGGAGGAGGTGGCTCCAAGATGGCCGAATAGGAAAAGCTCTGGTCTGCAGCTCCCAGCGTGATCAACGCAGGAGATTGGGTGATTTCTGCATTTCCAACTGTGGTACCTCGTTCATCTCACTGGGACTGGTTGGACAGTGGGTGCAACCCATGGAGGGTGAGCCAAAGCAGGGTGGGGTGTTGCCTCACCTGGGAAGGGCAAGGGGTCAGGGGATTTCCCTTTACTAGCCAAGGGAAGTCGTGACAGATGGTACCTGGAAAATCAGGACACTCCCACCCAAATACTGTGCTTTTCCCAAGGTCTTAGCAACTTGCAGACAAAGAGATTCTCTCCCGGGCCTGGCTTGGCAGGTCCCACACCCATGGAGCCTTGCTCACTGCTAGTGCAGCAGTCTGAGATCAAAATGCGAGGTGGCAGCCTGGCTGGGGGAGGGGTGTCCATCATTGCTGAGGCTTGAGTAGGTAAACAAAGCAGCTGGGAAGCTCAAATTAGGCAGAGCCCATTGTAGCTCAGCAAGGCCTAGGCCTCTATAGTCACCACCTCTGTGGGCAGGGCATATCTAAACAAAAGGCAACAGACAACTTCTGCAGACCTAAACGTCCCTGTCTGACAGCTCTGAAGAGAGCAGTGGTTCTCCCAGCATGGCGTTTGAGTTCTGAGAACAGACAGACTGCCTCCTCAAATGGGTCCCTGACCCCTGTGTAGCCTAACTGGGAGTCACTTCCCAGTAGGGGCCGACCGACACCTCATATGGCCGAGTGCCCTTCTGGGACGAAGCTTCCAGAGGAAGGATCAGGCAGCAATATTTGCTGTTCTGCAGCCTCTGCTGGTGATACCCAGGCAAACAGGGTCTAGAATGGACCTCCAGCAAACTCCAACAGACCTGCAGCTGAGGGACCTATTAGAAGGAAAACTAACAAACAGAAAGGAATAGCATCAATGTCAACAAAAAGGACATCTACACCAAAACCCCATCTCTACGTCACCAGCATCAAAGACAAAAGGTAGATAAAACCACAAAGATGGGGAGAAACCAGAGCAGAAAAGCTTAAAATTCTAAAAACCAGAGCACCTCTTCTCCTCCAAAGGATTGCAGCTCCTCGGCAGCAATGGAACAAAGCTGGACAGAGAATGACTTTGAGGAGTTGACAGAAGTAGACTTCAGAAGGTCTATAATAACAAACTTCTCCGAGCTAAAGGAGGATGTTTGAACCCATCACAAGGAAGCTAAAAACCATGAGAAAAAGTTAGATGAATGGCTAACCAAAATAAACAGTGTAGAAAATACCTTAAATGACTTGATGGAGATGAAAACCATGGCACGAGAACTTCGTGATGCATGCACAAGCTTCAATAGCCAATGCAATCAAGTGGAAGAAAGGGTATCAGTGATTGAAGATCAAATTAATGAAATAAAGTGAGAAGACAAGGTTAGAGAAAAAAGAGTAAAAAGAAATGAACAAAGCCTCCAAGACATATGGGACTATGTGAAAAGACCAAATTTGCATTTGATTGGTGTACCTGAAAGTGATGAGGAGAATGGAACCAAGTTGGAAAACACTCTTTAGGATGTTATCCAGGAGAATTTCTGCAACCTAGCAAGGCAGGCCAACATTCAAATTCAGGAAATGCAGAGAACATCATAAAGACACTCCTCGAGAAGAGCAACCCCAAGACACATAACTGTTAGATTCACTAAAGTTGAAATCAAGAAAAAAATGTTAAGGGCAGCCAGAGAGAAGGGTCGGGTTACCCACAAAGGGAAGCCCATCAGACTAACAACAGATCTCTAGGCAGAAACCCTGCAAGCCAGAAGAGAGTGGGAGCTAATAAACAACATTCTTAAAGAAAAGAATTTTCAACCCAGAATCTCATATCCAGCCAAACTAAGCTTCATAAGTGAAGGATAAATAAAATACTTTACAGACAAGCAAATGCTGAGAGATTTTGTCACCAGCAGGCCTGCCCTAAAAGAGCTCCTGAAGGAAGCACTAAACATGGAAAGGAACAACTGGTACCAGCCACTGCAAAAACGTGCCAAATTGTAAAGACCATCAAGGCTAGGAAGAAACTGCATCAACTAACGAGCAAAATAACCAGCTAACATCATAATGACAGGATCAGATTCACATACAACAATATTAACCTTAAATGCAAATGGGCTAAATGCCCCAATTAAAAGATGCAGACTGGCAAATTGGATAAAGAGTTAAGACTCATCAGTATGCTGTATTCAGGAGACCCATCTCATGTGCAGAGACACACATAGGCTCAAAATAAAGGGACAGAGGAAGATCTACTAAGCAAATGGAAAGCAAAAAAAAGCAGGGGTCGCAATTCTAGTCTCTGATAAAACAGACTTTAAACCAACAAAGATCAAAAGAGACAAAGAAGGCCATTACATAACGGTAAAGGGATCAATTCAACAAGAAGAGCTAACTATCCTAAATACATATGCACCCAATAAAGGAGCACCTAGATTCATAAAGCAAGTCCTTAGAGACTGGCAAAGAGACTTAGACTCCTACACAATAATAATGGGAGACTTTAACACCCCCCTGTCAATATTAGACAGGTCGAGACAGAAGGTTAACAAGGATATCCAGGACTTGAACTCAGCTCTGCATCAAGCAGACCTAATAGACATCTGCAAAACTCTCCACCCCAAATCAACAATATACATTCTTCTCAGCACCACATCGCACTTATTCTAAAATTGATCACATAATTGGAAGTAAAGCACTCCTCAGCAAATGTAAAAGAACAGAAATCACAACAAACTGTCTCTCAGACCACAGTGCAATCAAATTAGAACTCAAGATTAAGAAATCACTCAAAACCACACAACTACATGGAAACTGAACAACCTGCTCCTGAATGACTACTGGGTAAATAACAAAATGAAGGCAGAAATAAAGATGTTCTTTGAAACCAATGAGAACAAAGACACAACGTACCAGAATCTGAGACACATTTATTAAAGCAGTGCATAGAGGGAAATTTATAGCACTAAATGCCCACAAGAGAAAGCAGGAAAGGTCTAAAATCAACACCCTAACATCACGATTAAAATAACTCGAGAAGCAAGAGCAAACAAATTCAAAAGCTAGCAGAAGGCAAGAAATAACTAAGATCAGAGAAGAACTGAAAGAGTTAGAGACACAAAAAACACTTCAAGAAATCAATAAATCCAGGAGCTGGTTTTTTGAAAAGATTAACAAAATTGATAGACCGCTAGCATTGTGACTAATAAAGAAAAAAAGAGAGAAGAATCAAACAGATGCAATAAAAAATGATAAAGGGGGGATATCACCACCAATCCCACAGAAATACGAACTACCATCAGAGAATACTAGAAACATCTCTATGCAAATAAACTAGAAAATGTAGAAGAAATGGATAAATTCCTGAACACATATACCCTCCCAAGTATAAACCAGGAAGAAGTTCAATCTCTGAATATACCAATAACAGGCTCTGAAATGGAGGCAATAATTAATAGCCTACCAACCAAAAAAAGTCCAGGACCAGACAGATTCACAGCCAAATTCTACCAGAGGTACAAAGAGGAGCTGGTACCATTCCTTCTGAAATTATTCCGATCAATAGAAAGAGAGGGAACCCTCCCTAACTCATTTTATGAGGCCAGCATCACCCTGATACCAAAGCCTGGCAGTGACACCACAATATAAGATAATTTTAGACCAATATCCCTGATGAACATTGATGCAAAAATCCTCAATAAAACACTGGCAAACTGAATCCAGCAGCACATCAAAAAGCTTATCCACTATGATCAAGTGGGCTTCATCCCTGGGATGCAAGGCTGGTTCAACATTCACAAATCAATAAATGTAATCCATCACATAAGCAGAACCAACAACAGAAACCACATGATTATTTCAATAGATGTAGAAAAGGCCTTCAACAAAATTCAACAGCCCTTCATGCTAAAAAGTCTCAATAAACTAGGTATTGATGGAAGGTATCTCAAAATAACAAGAGCTGTTTATGACAAACCCACAGCCAATATCATACTGAATGGGCAAAAACTGGAAGTATTCTCTTTGAAAACTGGCACAAGACAGGGATGCCCTCTCTCACCACTCCTATTCAACATAATGTTGGAGGTTCTGGCCAGGGCAATCAGGCAAGAGAAAGAAATAAAGGGTATTCAATTAGGAAAAGAGGAAGTCAAATTGTCCCTGTTTGCAGATGAAATGATTGTATATTTAGAAAACCCTATCACCTCAGCCCCAAATCTCCTTAAGCTGATAAGCAAGTTTGGCAAAGTCTCAGGATACAAAATCAACATGCAGAAATCACAAGCATTCCTATACACCAATAACAGACAAACAGAGAGTCAAATCATGAGTGAATTCCCATTCACAATTGCTACTAAGAGAATAGAATACCTAGGAATCCAACTTCCAAGGGATGTGAAGGGCCTCTTCAAGGAGAACTACAAACCACTGCTCAATGAAATAAAAGAGGATACAAACAAATGGAAGAACATTCCATGCTCATGGACAGGAAGAATCAACATCGTGAAAATGGCCATACTGCCCAAGGTAATTTATAGATTCAATGCCATCCCCATCAAGTTACCAATGACTTTCTTCACAAAATTGGAAAAAACTACTTTAAAGTTCATATGGAACCAAAAAAGGGCCCACATTGCCAAGTCAATCCTAAGCCAAAAGAACAAAGCTGGAGGCATCACACTACCTGACTTCAAACTATACTACAAGGCTACAGTAACCAAAACAGCATGGTACTGGTACCAAAACAGATATACAGACCAATGGAACAGAACAGAGGGCTCAGAAATAACACCACACATCTACAACCATCTGATCTTTGACAAACCTGACAAAAACAAGCAATGGGGAAAGGATTCCCTATTTAATAAGTGGTGCTGGGAAAACTGGCTAACCATATGCAGAAAGCTGAAACTGGATCCCTTCCTTATACCTTATACAAAAATTAATTCAAGATGGATTAAAGACTTAAATGTTAGACCTAAAACCATAAAAACCCTAGAAGAAAACCTAGGCAATACCATTCAGGACATAGGCATGGGCAAGGACTTCATGACTAAAACACCAAAAGCAATGGCAACAAAAGCCAAATAGACAAGTGGGATCTATTTAATCTAAAGAGCTTCTGCACAGCAAAGGAAACTACCATCAAAGTGAACAGGCAACCTACAGAATGGGAGAAAATGTTTGCAATCTACCCATCTGACAAAGGGCTAATATCCAGAATCTACAAAGAACCCAAACAAATTTACAAGAAAAAAACAACCCCATCAAAAAATGGGCAAAGGATATGAACAGACACTTCTCAAAAAAAGACATTTATGCAGCCAACAGACACATGAAGAAATGCTCATCAGCACTGGTCATCAGGGAAATGCAAATCAAAACCACAATGAGATACCATCTCACACTACTTAGAATGGAGATCATTAAAATGTCAGGAAACAACAGATGCTGGAGAAGATGAGGAGAAATAGGAACACTTTTACACTGTTGGTGGGACTGTAAACTAGTTCAACCATTGTGGAAGTCAGTGTGGCGATTCCTCAAGGATCTAGAACTAGAAATGCCATTTGACCCAGCAAACCCATTACTAGGTATATACCCAAAGGATCATAAATCATGCTGCTATAAAGACACATGCACACGTATGTTTATTGTGGCATTATTCACAATAGCAAAGACTGGGAACCAACCCAAATGTTCATCAATGATAGACTGGATTAAGAAAATGTGGCACATACACACCATGGAGTACTATGCAGCCATAGAAAAGGATGAGTTCATGTCCTTTGTAGGGACATGGATGAAGCTGGAAACCGTCATTCTCAGCAAACTAACACAAGGACAGAAAACCAAACACTGCACATTCTCACTCATAGATGGGAATTGAACAATGAGAACATGAGGAGACAGGGTGGTGAACATCACACACTGGGGCCTGTTGAGGGGTCAGGAGCTGGGGGAGGGATAGCATTAGGAGAAATACCTAATGTAAATCACGAGTTGATGGGTGCAGCAAACCAACATGGCACATGTATACCTGTGTATCAAAGCAGCACGTTGTGCATATGTACCCTAGAACTTAAAGTATTAAAAAAAAAAAACTCATGAAAGTATTTAAAAATGAGGGCCATGATGAATAAAACTTACTCTCAAATTGTTCAAAAAATATGAGAGGGAGGGAGGGAGAGAGGGAAAGGAAATAGGTGAATCTGGGTAAACGGTATGCAGATGATCTTTGTACTGTTCTTACCCCTGTAAGTTTGAAATTATTTCCAAGTAATAGCTTAAAGTGAGTTAAAAGCAACCCATTTTATGGCCCATGTGCCTCAATGTTTTTATTTTTCTGTTTTATAATTTTTCATATGTGCCAAGAGGAGAATAAATTTAGTCTTTCTCAAAAGCTTTGTACCTTTTAAAATGTCTGTAGGTACTATTCCTAATTTTGAGCCTTTGAAGGGATTTCAACTGATTCATGTATATTTTCTTCTGCTTGGTTGAAAACACTGAAGCAAATATGGGACTTTCAGGGAAAATTGGTTACTTGCAGGGAAGGGACAAAATCTAGCCCGTGATGGTGCAATTCATAGTATCCAGACTTCTCCTTTGTATCTGTTTCTCTCCTCTTTCTTTTTGTTTGGATTCAGGAGAGTGAAGGAGCAGGCTGGGAGTGAGAGAGGAGAGAAGAAAAAACTGATAAATTTTTTTTCTGAACGGTACTTAACCCTCACTTTCCAAGCCCCAACTCCCACCACCAATGAGCTACCTGAAATAATAGCCAGCACTTATTTTGCATTATCTGTGTTCCAGGTCCTAGACCCTTAAAAATTTATTTTGTTTTCCTTTACACCAATCTGTATATAGCATATTATATCTTTCTTTTACATACCTTATTTATTGCCTCTCCCTTGCCTATAAAGCGAACTTTATGAGGGCAGGGATTTTTGTCAGCTTTGTCCTCTACTCTATCCTCAATGCTTATAATAGTGCCAGGCTTATAGTAGTCATTTAATATTTGTGGGATGAATGAATTTAGGACAGATGAATGAAGGCTGGAACCTCACTCAATCAGCAGAATTGATTCCAAGTAGGTTAAATAGTTGAAAGTTTTAAGAAGACCACTACAAAGTCAATGAAATGAAATAACTTCCACCCCTCTGGAGGAGGAAAGAGAGTTTAATAATAATAGTAGCCAACATTTATTTGCATGATCTGTGTGCCAGGCCCTATGTTCAGGGCTTCATGTATTCACAATGTGAATGTGATACTAATATAACTGTCATATTATATATTGGAAACTGAGGCCCTAAACTAAATGTGTTGGGATTGGGATTCATTTGGGCCCAAGTCTCTCTCATTCTAGTGTTCAGGTTTTGTTCTCTGTCTCATGCTATGCCAACAATTTTGTGTGGTGACAAATGAGGGATAATTTTTCTCTTATAGTAAGACAACATGTGTATTCTGTTGGTAAAATGAACCAATCCTGGTGGAGAAAAAGATAGAAACAACTACCCAGATTATAAAATAGACAGTATACTTTACCTAGAATCTACAAATTTTAGATCTACAAATTTGTGATCTGAAGTTAATAATGAATTTAACAAAATTCCAATTGAAAGAATATTATCAATGACACTTTTTTTCTAAAGAGAAGAAATTACAAACATTCAGCTGTTTTATGATGAATAGGAAATTTTTTTTTTTTTTTTTTGAGACAGAGTCTGGCTCTGTTGCCCAGGCTGGAGTGCAGTAGCGCGATCTTGGCTCACTGCAAGCTCCACCTCCCGGGTTCACGCCATTCTCCTGCTTCAGCCTCCTGAGTAGCTGGGACTACAGGCACCACCAGGCCTGGCTAATTTTTTATGTTTTTTAGTAGAGACGGGGTTTCACCATGTTAGCCAGGATGGTCTTCATCTCCTGACCTCGTGATCCACCCACCTCCGCCTCCCAAAGTGCTAGGATTACAGGTGTGAGCCACCGCTCCCTGCCTGGAAAATATTAATGATATATGTACTAGCATGTTTGAAAAATGTTCATGGAGGGTGTTACTGGTAAGATGCTGAAAGGTTTGTACTTTGGCCCTTTTAAATTTATTCAGAGAGGCTAGTTCTTTTCCTGCTTCTGTATGAGAGCTTGGGTATAGAGCTTGACTTTCTAGTATTCTTGGGATGCAGGGATGATTGAGCATATAAAAAAATCAATCAACATGATATACTACATTAATAGGATAAAGGGGAAAAATTACATGATCATCTCAACAGATGCAGAAAAAGCATTTGACAAAATTCAACACCCTTTCATGCTTAAAAAAACTCTCAACAAATTAGGTATAGAAAGAAGTTACTTCAACACAAAGGCCATATATGACAGGCCCAAGCTAACATCATACTCAATGGTGAAAAATTGGAAGGTTTTTCTCTAAGATCAGCAACAAGACAAGGATGTCCCCTCTTGTCACTTCTAGTCAACATAGTACTGGAAATTCTAGCAGAGCGTTCAAGCAAAAAAAAGAAAGAAGAGGCACATAAATCAGGAAGGAAGAAGTAAAATAATCTCTGATGACACAATTTTACATGTAGAAAACCTAGGGACACTACAAAACTGCTATAACTAATAAACAATTCGGTAAAATTGAAGGATATAAAATCAACATACAAAAATCAATTGTGTTTCTATATAATAACAAAGAGTTATCTGAGAAGGAAATTAAAAATATCCCATTTGCATTACCATGAAACACAACAAAATACTTAGGAATAAACTTAACTGTGGAGGTAAAAGTCTTGTATACTAAAAACTATAAAACATTGATAAAAGAAGATTTAAAAGACAGACATAAAGACACCCATGTTCATAAATGAAAGAATTAATATTATTAGAATGTCGATACTACTCAAAACTTCCTAAAGATTCAAAGCAATCCCCATCAAAACTTCAATGTCAGTTTTTACAGAAATAGAAAAACAATTTTAAAATTCATATAGAACCACACAACACCCTGAATAGCCAAAGTGATTTTCAGTAAGAAGAACAAAGCTAGAGGTATCACACTTCTTGAATTTAAAATATATTATAGGGATAAGATGGCAGATGGGAGGCAGGACTAGATTTTAGCTTGACTTGGACAGACAGAGCAGTGTGTGGAGGCTTGCATCCTGAATTTTAGCTCCAGAACGACTGCAGGAATAAATCAGGAATCCCGAGAGGACCCACAGAACCTCTGAAGGAAGCAGACTGCTCCTGCAGGACCCAGGAGACACCCCAAATACTGTGATTGCCCAAACTGTGGAAGTGGAAAAGAGTGATCCTCTGTCCCTGAACACACATCCCCACTGGGGAAATTGAAGGTCTAGTTTGCGGAAGAAGATTCCAACCTTACCTGAAGCTGAATCAATTTAGAGAGCCGAGTGAAATACAGGGGTAGAGGAAGCAGCAGGAAAGGCCCTAGGAGTTCACTGGGTCCCCAAGCAGGCCATTCCTGCCTGGCACCACAGCGATCCTGTGGGAGGGTGGCCAAAGGCATGGGGAAAATGCCACAGGGAGAAGGAAGTCACCAGTTGAACTTTGTAACAATTTGAACTGGTTGAGAAGCCTTCTGGCTAGAGCTTGAGGGAAGGCACGAATCTGGCGTGCAGACTCTACAAGTGGAGGAAGAACTAAAGCCCTTTTCTTTTGCAGCTTGGAGGCAGGTAGCCTGGGGCAAGTTCTCAGTCCTGCTTGCCCACTGCCTGAAAACAGACTGGGTGCTGTTGGAGGGGGCACAGTGGGAGTGAGATCAGCCCTTCGGTTTGCATGGGAGCTGAATAAGGCCTGTGACTGCCAGCTTTCCTCCACTTCCATGACAACCTGTATGACTCAGCAGAGGCAGCCATAATTCTCCTTGGTACCCAACTCCATTTACCTGGGAACCTCAAACCAATCCCCCAAAGCAGCTGCAGCAAGACCCACCCAAGGAAAGTCTGAGCTCAGACATGCCTAACCCTGATGGTTCTTCCCTACCCATCCTGGTAGCTGAAGACACAGGGCACATACTCTTGGGAGTTATAGGGCCCTACTCACCACCAGTTCCTCTTCATACTACCACAGCTGATGCTCTCTGGAAAGTGCCATCTCCTGGCAGGAGGCCAACCAGCATAAAAATAGAGCATTAAACCACCAAAGCTAAGAACTTTTACAGAGTCCATTTTACACCTCTGCTACCTCCACTGGAACAGGTGCTGGTATCCATAGCTAAGAGACCAATAGATGGTTCACATCACAGGGCTCTGTGCAGACAACTCCTAGTACCAGCCCAGAGCCTGGTAGGCTTGCTGGGTGGTTATTCACAGAAGAGAGATAACAATCACTACAGCTCAGCTCTCAGGAAGCCATATCCATAAGAAAAGGGGAAGAGTACTACATCAAGGGAACACCCGTGGGACAAAAGAATCTGAACAATAGCTTTCAGCCCTAGACCTTCCTTCTGACAGAGCCTACCTAAATGAGAAGGAACCAGAAAACCAACTCTGGTAATATGATGAAGAAAGGCTCTTTAACACCCCCCCCAAAATCACGCTAGCTCACCAGCAATGGATCCAAACCAAGAAGAAATCCCTGATTTACCTGAAAAAGAATTCAGGAGGTTAGTTATCAAGCTAATCAGAAAGGCACCAGAGAAAGGTGAAACCCAATGCAAGGAAATAAAAAAAAAAAGAAATAAGAAGTGAAAGGAGAAATATTCAAGGAAATAGAAAGCATAAAGAAAAAACAATAAAAACTTCAGGAAACATTGGACACACTTATAGAAATGCAAAATGCTCTGGAAAGTCTCAGCAATAGAATTGAACTAGAAAGAAATTCAGAGCTTGAAGACAAGGTTTAATTAACCCAATCCAACAAAGACAAAGAAAAAAGAATAAGAAAATATGAACAAAGCCTCCAAGAAATCTGGGATTATGTTAAATAACCAAACCTAAAATAATCAGTGTTCCTGAGGAAGAAGAGAAATCTAAGTTTGGAAAACATATTTGGGGGAATAATTGAGGAAAACTTCCCCAGCCTTGCTAGAGACCTGGACATCCAAATACAAGAAGCACAAAGAACACCTGGGAAATTAATCACAAAAAGATCATTGCCACATTGTCATCAGGTTATCTAAAGTTAAGATGAAGGAAAGAATCTTAAGAGTTGTGAGACAAAAGCACCAGGTAGCCTATATAGGAAAACCTATCAGATTAACAGGAGATTTCTCGGTAGAAACCCTACAAGCTAGAAGGGATTGGGGCCCTATCTTCAGCCTCCTCAAATAAAACAATTATCGGCCAAGAATTTTGTATCCAGTGAAACTAAGCATCATATATGAAGGAAAGATAGTCTTTTTCAGACAAACAAATGCTGAGAGAATTTGCCCCTATCAAACTACCACTACAAGAACTGCTAAAAGGAGCTCTAAGTCTTGAAACAAATTCTGGAAACACATGTAAATGGCCTAAATGCTCTACTTAAAGATACAGAGCTGCAGAATGGAAAAAAAAAAAAAAAAAATCACCAACCAACTATCTGCTGCCTTCAAGAGACTCACCTAACACGTAAGGATTCACAACAAATTAAAGGGATGGAAAGGGCATTTCATGCAAATGAACACCAAAAGTGAGCAGGGGTAGCTATTCTTATATCAGACAAAACAAACTTTAAAGCAATGACAGTTAAAAAAGACAAAGAGGGACATTATATAATGGTAAAAGACCTTGTCTAACAGAAATAATCACAATCCTAAACAAATATGCACATAACACTGGAGCTCCCAAATTTATAAAACAATTACTAATAGACATAAGAAATGTAGACATAAGAAATGAGATAGACAGCAACACAAAATAGTGGGGGACTTCAATACTCCACCAAAAGCACTAGACAGATCATGAAGACAGAAAGTCGACAAAGAAACAATGGATTAAAACTATACCTTGGAACAAATGGACTTAACAGATATATACAGAACATTCTATCCAACAACCAGAGAATATGCATTCTATTCAACAGCACATGGAACTTTCTGCAAGATAGATCATATGATAGGCCACAAAATGAGCTTCAATAAATTTAAGAAAATTAGTCCAGGCATGGTGGCTCATGCCTGTAATCCCAGCACTTTGGGAGGCTGAGGTGGGTGGATCACCTGAGGTCAGGAGTTCAAGACCAGCCAGGCCAACATGGTGAGACTCCATCTCTACTAAAAATACAAAAATTAGCCAGGAATGGCAGCACATGCCTGTAGTCCTAGCTACTCGGGAGGCTGAGGCATGATAATTGCTTGAACCTGGGAGGCAGAGGTTGCAGTGAATCGAGATTGCACCACTGCACTCCAGCCTGGGTGACAGAGCGAGACTGTTTCCAAAAATTAAAAATTTAAAAAAAAAATTAAGAAAATTGAAATTATATCAAGCACTCTCTCATACCACAGTGGAATAAAACTGGAAATCAATTCCAAAAAGAGCTAAAAACCATGCAAATATATGGAAATTAAATAACCTGCTCCTGAATGATCATTGGGTCAAAAATGAAATCAAGATGGAAATTAAAAATTATTCGAACTTAACAACAATAATGACACAACCTATCAAAACCTCTGGGATAAAGCAAAGGCGGTGCTAATAGGAAAGCTCATACCCCTAAATGCCTACATCAAAGACTGAAAGCACAAATTGACATGCTAATGTCACAACTCAAGGGACTGAAGAAACAAGAACAAACCAAATCCAAAGCCAGCAGAAGAAACCTCAGAAATAACACCACACATCTACAACCATCTGATCTTTGACAAACCTGAAAAAAGCAAGAAATGGGGAAAGGATTCCCTATTTAATAAATGGTGCTGGGAAAACTGGCTAGCCATATGCAGAAAGTTGAAACTGGATCCTTTCCTTAACCTTATACAAAAATCAACTCAAGATGGATTAAAGACTTAAACACAAGACCTAAAACCATAAAAACCCTAGAAGAAAACCTAGGCAGTACCATTCAGGACTTGGGATGAGCAAGGACTTCATGACTAAAACACCAAAAGCAATGGCAACAAAAGCCAAAATTGACAAATGGGATCTAATAAACTAAAGAGCTTCTGCACAGCAAAAGAAACTGTCATCAGAGTGAACAGGCAACCTAAAGAATCGGAGAAAAATTTTGCAATCTATCCATCTGACAAAGGGCCAATATCCAGAACTTAAACACATTTACAAAGAACTTAAACACATTTACAAGAAAAAAACCAAACAACCCCATCAAAAAGTGGGCAAAGGATATGAACAGACACTTCTCAGAAGAAGACATTTATGCAGCCAACAAACATATGAAAAAAAGCTCATTATCACTGGTCGTTAGAGAAATGCAAATCAAAACCACAATGAGATACCATCTTACACCAATTAGAATGGCAATCATTAAAAAGTCAGGAAACAACAGGTGCTAGAGAGGATGTGGAGAAATAGGAACACTTTTACACTGTTGGTGGGACTGTAAACGGGTTCAACCATTGTGGAAGTCAGTGTGGAGATTCCTCAAGGTTCTAGAACTAGAAATACCATTTGACCCAGCAATCTCATTACTGCGTATACACCCAAAGGATTATAAATCATGCTGCTATAAAGACACATGCACATGTATTTTTATTGCGGCACTATTTACAATAGCAAAGACTTGGAACCAACCCAAATGTCCATCAATGATAGACTGGATTAAGAAAATGTGGCACATATACACCATGGAATACTATGTAGCCATAAAAAAGGATGAGTTCATGTCCTTTGTAGGGACATGGATGAAGCTGGAAACTATCATTCTCAGCAAACTAACACAAGAACAGAAAACCAAACACTGCATGTTCTCATAAGTGGAAGTTGAACAACGAGAACACATGGACATGGGGGGCGAGCATCACACACCAGGGCCTGTCAGCGGTGGGGTGGGGGGCTGGGGGAGAGATAGCATTAGGAGAAATACCTAATGTAGGGTTGATGGGTACAGCAAATCACCATGGCACATGTATACCTATATAACAAACCTGCATGTTCTGCACATGTACTCCAGAACTTAAAGTGTGATAAAAAAAAGAAAATAACCAAGATCAGAGCAGAATTAAATGAAATTGAAACAAAAAATACAAAAGATAAATGAAACAAAAAGCTGGTTCTTTGAAAAGATAAATAAAATTGATATGCCATTAAGCAAGATTAACCAAGAAAATAAGAGAGAAAATCCAAATAAGCTCATTAAGAAATGAAATGGCAGATATTACAACTGACACCACAGAAATACAAACGATCATGTAAGGCTACTATGAACACCTTTATACACATACACTAGAAAACCTAGAAGAGATGGATAAATTCCTGTAAAAATACAACCCTCCTAACTTAAATCAGGAAGAATTAGATACCCTGAACAGACCAATAACAACGAGAGAGATTGAAGACATTAGTCAAAAGGCACAAAATTTCAGTTATACAAGATGGATACATCTCAGAGACTTGTTGTATAGCATAGTGCCCATAGTTAGCAATACTGTATTGCAAACTTAAAAATTTGTCAAGATGATAGGTCTTATTTTAATTGCACACACACACACACCAAATAATAAGTAAAAAGGCCAGTGGAAACTATTGGAGGTGATGGATATGTTTATGGCCTAGATTGTGATGATGATTATATAGTGTATACTTGTCTTCAAACTCATTGTAGTTGTATACATTAAATATGTCCTATAAATAGCTTTTTATATGTCAGTTATATCTTAATAAAGTATTTTAAAAAGTCATTATGTAACAGCAAGCTTATATAATTTTGTTTTATAAAAAATCTGTTTATATCTATGCACATACGAAAGATAGAATATTATACATCGATATAGTGGAATTACTAGAAATATTTTCACTTTCTTCTATGTGCTTTTTTTATGTTTTAAGAATTTTGTAAGCTAACACTTTAAATGTGCTCAGAACACTTAACATTAGCTTACTGTTGGGCAAAATTATCTAACACAAAGCTTATTTTATAATAAAGTGTTGAATAGCTCATGTAATGTATTTAATACTGTACTGAAAATAAAAAACATTAAAGAGAAAAATTAAGCATGGATGGAAGGGGAACAATTCTCATTCATGTGCAGGAGAATAGTATACTTGTTCATGGCTGCTTTAGTTTTATGGTTTCAACAGTGAAACCACTGCAGACAACCTAAATGTTCATTTTCTTTTTTTTTTTTAATTATACTTTAAGTTTTAGGGTACATGTGCACAACGTGCAGGTTAGTTACACATGTATACATGTGCCATGTTGGTGTGCTGCACCCTGTAACTCGTCATTTAACATTAGGTATATCTCCAAATGCTATCCCTCCCCACTCCCCCTACCCCACAAAAGGCCCTGGTGTGTGATGTTCCCCTTCTTGTGTCCATGTGTTCTCATTGTTCAATTCCCACCTATGAGTGAGAACACATGGTGTTTGGTTTTTTGTCCTTGCGATAGTTTGCTGACAATGATGGTTTCCAGCTTCATCCATGTCCCTACAAAGGACATGAACTCATCCTTTTTTATGGCTGCATAGTATTCCATGGTGTATATGTGCTACATTTTCTTAATCCAGTCTATCATTGATGAACATTTGGCTTGGTTCCAAGTCTTTGCTATTGTGAATAGTGCCTCAATAAACATACATGTGCATGTGTCTTTATAGCAGCTTGATTTATAATCCTTTGGGTATATACCTAGTAATGGGATTGCTGGGTCAAATGGTATTTCTAGTTCTAGATCCCTGAGGAATCTCCACACTGACTTCCACAATGGTTGAACCAGTTTACAGTCCCACCAACAGTGTAAAAGTGTTCCTATTTCTCCACATCCTCTCTAGCACCTGTTGTTTCCTGACTTTTTAATGATCACCATTCTAACTGGTGTGAGATGGTATCTCATTGTGGTTTTGATTTGCATTTCTCTGATGGCCAGTGGTGATGAACATCTTTTCATGTGTCTTTTGGCTGCATAAATATCTTTTTTTGAGAAGTGTCTGTTCATATCCTTTGCCCATTTTTTGATGGGGTTGTTTTTTTCTTGTAAATTTGTTTGAGTTCTTTGTAGATTCTGGATATTAGCCCTTTGTCAGATGAGTAGATTGCAAACATTTTCTCCCATTCTGTAGGTTGCCTGTTCACTCTGATGGTAGTTTCCTTTGCTGTGCAGAAGCTCTTTAGATTAATTAGATCCCACTTGTCTATTTGGCTTTTGTTGCCATTGCTTTTGGTGTTTTAGTCATGAAGTCCTTGCCCATGCCTATGTCCTGAATGGTATTGCCTAGGTTTCCTTCTAGGGTTTTTATGGTTTCAGGTCTAACATTTAAGTCTTTAATCCATCTTGAATTAATTTTTGTATAAGGTGTAAGGAAGGGATCCAGTTTCAGCTTTCTGCATATGGTTAGCCAGTTTTCCCAGCACCATTTATTAAATAGGGAATCCTTTCCCCATTGCTTGCTTTTGTCAGGTTTGTCAAAGATCAGATGGTTGTAGATGTGTGGTGTTATTTCTGAGCCCTCTGTTCTGTTCCATTGGTCTATATATCTGTTTTGGTACCAGTACCATGCTGTTTTGGTTACTGTAGCCTTGTAGTATAGTTTGAAGTCAGGTATCGTGATGCCTCCAGCTTTGTTCTTTTGGCTTAGGATTGACTTGGCAATGCAGGCTCTTTTTTGGTTCCATATGAACTTTAAAGTAGTTTTTTCCAATTTTGTGAAGTCAGTCATTGGTAACTTGATGGGGATGGCATTGAATCTATAAATTACCTTGGGCAGTATGGCCATTTTCATTATATTGATTCTTCCTACCCTTGAGCATGGAATGTTCTTCCATTTGTTTGTATCCTCTTTTATTTCATTTAGCAGTGGTTTGTAGTTCTCCTTGAAGAGGCCCTTCATGTCCCTTGTAAGTTGGATTCCTAGGTATTTTATTCTTTTTGAAGCAATTGTGAATGGGATTTCACTCATGATTTGGCTCTCTGTTTGTCTGTTATTGGTGTATAAGAATGCTTGTGATTTTTGCACATTGATATTGTATCCTGACACTTTGCTGAAGTTGCCTATCAGCTTAAGGAGATTTTGGGCTGAGATGATGGGGTTTTCTAGATATACAATCATTTCATCTGCAAACAGGGACAATTTGACTTCCTCTTTTCCTAACTGAATACCATTTATTTCCTTCTCCTGCCTGATTGCCCTGGTCAGAACTTCCAACATTATGTTGAATAGGAGTGGTGAGAGTGGGCATCCCTGTCTTGTGCCAGTTTTCAAAGGGAATGCTTCCAGTTTTTGCCCCTTCAGTATTATATTGGCTGTGCATTTGTCATAGATAGCTCTTATTATTTTGAGATACATCCCATCAATACTTAATTTATTGAGAGTTTTTAGCATGAAGTGTTGTTGAATTTTGTCAAAGACCTTTTCTGCATCCATTGAGATAATCATATGGTTTTTGTCATTGGTTCTGTTTATATGCTGGATTATGTTTATTGATTTGCATATGCTGAACCAGCCTTGCACGCCAGGGATGAAGCCCACTTGATCATGGTGGATAAGCTTTTTGATGTGCTGCTGGATTCGGTTTGCCAGTATTTTATTGAGGATTTTTACATCGATGTTCATCAGGGATATTGGTCTAAAATTATCTTTTATTGTAGTGTCTCTGCCAGGCTTTGATATCAGGATGATGCTGGCCTCATAAAATGGGTTAGGGAGGATTCCCTCTTTTTCTATTGATTAGAATAGTTTCAGAAGGAATGGTACCAGCTCCTCCTTGTACCTCTGGTAGAATTCGGCTGTGAATCCATCTGGTCCTGGACTTTTTTTGGTTGGTAAGCTATTAATTATTGCCTCAATTTCAGAGCCTGTTATTGGTCTATTCAGAGATTCAACTTCTTCCTGGTTTAGTCTTGGGAGGGTGTATGTGTCAAGGAATTTATCCATTTCTTCTAGATTTTCTAGTTTATTTGCGTAGAGGTGTTTCTAGTATTCTCTGATGGTAGTTTGTATTCTCTGATAGTAGTTTGTATTTCTGTGGGATCAGTGGTGATATCCCCTTTATCATTTTTTTATTGCATCTATTTGATTCTTCTGTCTTTTCTTCTTTATTAGTCTTGCTAGCAGTCTATAAATTTTGTTGATCTTTCAAAAAACCAGCTCCTGGATTCATTGATTTTTTGAAGGGTTTTTTGTGTCTCTATTTCCTTCAGTTCTTTTCTGATTTTAGTTATTTCTTGCCTTCTGCTAGCTTTTGAATGTGTTTGCTCTTGCTTCTCCAGTTCTTTTAATTGTGATGTTAGGGTGTCAGTTTGAGATCTTTCCTGCTTTCTCTTGCGGGCATTTAAGTGCCATAAATTTCCCTCTACACAGTGCTTTGAATGTGTCCCAGAGATTCTGGTATGTTGTGTCTTTGTTCTCATTGGTTTCAAAGAACATCTTCATTTCTGCCTTTATTTTATTATGTACCCAGTAGTCATTCAGGAGCAGGTTGTTCAGTTTCCATGTAGTTGAGCGGTTTCGAGTGAGTTTCTTAATCCTGAGCTCTAGTTTGATTGCACTGTGGCCTGAGAGACAGTTTGTTATAATTTCTGTTCATTTACATTTGCTGAGGAGTGCTTTACTTCCAACTATGTGATCAATTTTGGAATAAGTGCTGTGTGGTGCTGAGAAGAATGTATATTCTGTTGATTTGGGGTGGAGAGTTCTGTAGATGTCTATTAGGTCCTCTTGGTGCAGAGCTGAGTTCAATTCCTGGATATCCTTTGTTAACTTTCTGTCTCGTTGATCTGTCTAATATTGACAGTGGGGTGTTAAAGTCTCCCATTATTATTGTGTGGGAGTCTAAGTCTCTTTGTAGGTCTCTAAGGACTTGCTTTATGAATCTGGGTGCTCCTGTATTGGGTGCATATATATTTAGGATAGTTAGCTCTTCTTGTTGAATTGATCCCTTTACCATTATGTAATGGCCTTCTTTGTTTCTTTTGATCTTTGTTGGTTTAAAGTCTGTTTTATCAGAGACTAGGATTGCAACCCCTGCCTTTTTTTGTTTTCCATTCGCTTGGTAGATCTTCCTCCGTCCCTTTATTTTGAGCCTATGTGTGTCTCTGCACATGAGATGGGTCTCCTGAATACAGCATACTGATGAGTCTTGACTCTTTATCCAATTTGCCAGTCTGTGTCTTTTAATTGGAGTATTTAGTCCATTTATATTTAAGGTTAATATAGTTATGTGTGAATTTGATCCTGTCATTATGATGTTAGCTGGTTATTTTGCTCGTTAGTTGATGCAGTTTCTTCCTAGCCTTGATGGTCTTTACAATTTGGCAGGTTTTTGCAGTGGCTGGTACCAGTTGTTCCTTTTCATGTTTAGTGCTTCCTTCAGGAGCTCTTTTAGGGCAGGCCTGGTGGTGACAAAATCTCTCAGCATTTGCTTGTCTGTAAAGTATTTTATTTCTCCTTCACTTATGAAGCTTAGTTTGGCTGGATATGAAATTCTGGGTTGAAAATTCTTTTCTTTAAGGATGTTGAATATTGGCCCCCACTGTCTTCTGGCTTGTAGAGTTTCTGCAGAGAGATCAGCTGTTACTCGGATGGGCTTCCCTTTGTGGGTAACCCGACTTTTCTCTCTGGCTGCCCTTAACATTTTTTCCTTGATTTCAACTTTGGTGAATCTGACAATTACATGTCTTGGGGTTGCTCTTCTTGAGGAGTATCTATGTGGCATTCTGTGTATTTCCTGAATTTGAATGTTGGCCTGCCTTGCTCGATTGGGAAGTTCTCATGGATAATATCCTGCAGAGTGTTTTCCAACTTGATTCCATTCTCCTCATCACTTTCAGGTACACCAATCAGATGTAGATTTGGTCTTTTCACATAGTCCTATATTTCTTGGAGGCTTTGTTCATTTCTTTTTATTCTTTTTTCTCTAAACTTCTCTTCTCACTTTATTTCATTCATTTGATCTTCCATCACTGATACCCTTTCTTCCAGTTGATTGAATCGGCTACTGAGGCTTGTGCATTCATCACGTGGTTCTCATGCCTTGGTTTTCAGCTCCATCAGAATTCCTTTAAGGACTTCTCTGCATTGGTTATTCTAGTTAGCCATTCATCTAATTTTTTTTCAAGATTTTTAACTTCTTTGCCATGGGTTCAAACTTCCTCCTTTAGCTCAGAGTAGTTTGATCATCTGAAGCCTTCTCTCAACTCATCAAAGTCATTCTCCATCCAGCTTTGTTCCATTGCTGGTGAGGAGCTGCATTCCTCTGGAGGAGAGGCACTCTGATTTTTAGAGTTTCCAGTTTTTCTGCTCTGTTTTTTCCCCATTTTTGTGGTTTTATCTACCTTTGGTCTTTGGTGATGGTGACGTACAGATGGGGTTTTGGTGTGGATGTCCTTTCTGTTTGTTAGTTTTCCTTCTAATAGTCAGGACCCTCAGCTGCAGGTCTGTTGGAGTTTGCTGGAGGTCCACTCCAGATCCTGTTTGCCTGGGTATTAGCAGTGGAGGCTGCACAACAATGGATATTGGTGAACAGCAAATGTTGCTGCCTGATCGTTCCTCTGGAAATTTTGTCTCAGAGGAATACCTGGCTGTGTGAGATGTCAGTCTGCCCTACTGGGGTGTGCCTCCCAGTTAGGCTACATGGGGGTCAGGGACCCACTTGAGGAGGCAGTCTGTCTGTTCTCAGATCTCCAGCTGCATGCTGGGAGAACCACTACTCTCTTCAAAGCTGTCAGACACGGACATTTAAGTCTGCAGAGGATTCTGCTGCCTTTTGTTTGGCAATGCCCTGCCCCCAGAGGTGGAGTCTACAGAGGCAGGCAGGCCTCCTTGAGCTGCAGTAGGCTCCACCCAGTTCAAATTTCCCAGCTGCTTTGTTTACCTACTCAAGCCTCAGCAATGACAGGCGCCCCTCTCCCAGCCTCGCTGCCGCCTTGCAGTTTGATCTCAGACTGCTGTGCTAGCAATGAGTGAGGCTCTGTGGGCATAGGACCCTCTGAGCCAGGCACGGGATATAATCTCCTGGTGTGCCATTTGCTAAGACCACTGGAAAAGCGCAGTATTAGGGTGGGAGTGACCCGATTTTCCAGGTGCCGTCTGTCACCCCTTTCTTTGACTGGGAAAGGGAATTCCCTGACCCCTTGCACTTCCCAGATGAGGCAATGCCTTGCCCTGCTTTGGTTCACACTCAGTGTGCTGCACCCACTGTCCTGCACCCAGTTTCTGACACTCCCCAGTGAGATGAACCTGGTACCTCAGCTGGAAATGCAGAAATCACCCATCTTCTGCGTCGCTCATGCTGGGAGCTGTAGACTGGAGCTATTCCTATTGGGCCCCTAAATTTCATTTTCATGAAAATGAATAAATATTGTGTGACATATTCACAGAATGGAATATTATGCAAGAGCAAAAACAAACAAAACAAACAAACAAAAAACCTCCAGAATGGTTGATGGGTACTTAAAGTACGATTTCTACTGGATGTGTATTGCTTTTGCACTGTCATAAAGTTGAAAAGTTGTATGTCGAACCATCATAAGTTAAGTACCCTCTCTCTATGTATGGTGTATAATAGCGCCTGGCACATAGTAGGTGTCCAATAAATGTTGAATACATTTTCAAAAAGAATTTTGTTCAAACCAAATACTGCATGTTCTCACTTATAAGTGGGAGCTAAATGATGAGAACTCATGAATACAAAGAAGGAACAACTGACACTAGGGTCTACTTGAGGGTGAAGGGTGGAAGGAGGGAGAGGAGCAGAAAAGATGACTGTTGGGTACTGGGCTTAATACCTGGGTGATGAAATAATCTGTACAACAAACTCTCATGACGCAAGTTTTCCTGTGTAACAAACCTTCACATGTACCCCAAACCTAAAATAAAACATTAAAAAAAATTTTTGTAAGCTGAATTTGAATTATGTTTTAATCAAAATAAGGCAACACATTACATTTTTTTCCAGCAAAAGGAAAACATGAGGTGTGAGATGGAGAGATTCCTTTTGGCAAAGCCAACGTTCAGCTTAGGTGTGCCAGTTGTTGGGTAGGCAGAGGCCTAGGGGGAATACTGAGAAGATAAAGAATGAAGAAATTCGACAAGCACTTTCTCTTGCTTCACACCTCTCTTTCCCTATTTATATGTCTTGATCTCTAGCAGCGACTGGGAAGAAAAACAATCCTTCCGACAACATATATTCAGACACATATGGTCAGCCTCATGAAGCTCTGGATACCCATGCTCATGACATTCTTCTGTATGGTGCTACTGTCTGTGCTGGGAGAAATGAGGAAGAAAAGATATGACAGTAGGTGGTGAGGCTGGATTAGGGGCCACAGGAGGGGGATGAGCTTGTTTCTGAACAAGGGAGGGGGTTTCATGTCCGCGTATCTGACTCAGGACCCACCTTCACAGTATCACCCATCAGAGAATCAGACAATTTTGTATGCACAGAGATTCAAGAAATCCCTAAGCTGAAGTCCTTCAATGCTTCCTCTTTTAAGCTTTAAAATAGCAATGTCTATCTCTCTCTCTCTCTCTTTCCATCTCTCTCTCTATATATATACATATATATACACACACATATGTGTGTACATATATATACAAACACATATGTGTGTGTATATATACCATAAGCTATAAACATAAAAATATTTTCCAATGTTAGGCTGTCTTTGAGGGTGAGATGTCAGTATAGAGCTAATCCTGTAGCTCTATACTGGTATCCCTGTGCCCTAGCTGCATATACTTTGTCATATGAGTACCAAATGGGCATTTCTTAATACATACCCTTAGTTTCAGTGGCAAGGCTGTCAGAATGTGAAAAGTTAGGAAAGAGGCTTGAGATCGGTTCTTAGTGGGGCAACCTTGGGGGTCATATGATGAGAAAATGGGGTGAATGGAGGGGCTAAGAAAACTGAGAGAGAGAGAGAAGAATTTGAAGAGAGGCTGAGTTATTAAACACAGAGTCAGCAAGTAGGGAAAGAAAAAGGGAGAGAATCTGTTTCTTACTTGACCTGGCCTAGTTTCCCACACTGTGAAGTAGGCATTGCAATGAGGCTATGAGATATGCCAGGCCCTGAGATCTCCTGTTACGTAAATGCAGATTTTATAGGAGGTTACATGAATGCTGGGGGTTGACAGAATTGTATCGTTGGGATGCTCAGAGAGGACCCAGAGGCCTGCAACACTGGTAAAGCCTGCAGAGGTCGAGAAGGAAAAGAGGTCAGTGAAGATGCAATGGGGTCAGTGAAGGTATAATGACAGGAATTTGAGGAGGCTCATGAAGGCAATTCCCTTAAAAGGCAAATAGATATCTTGGTTGGGATTTGGGGCCCAGATTCCAGGAGGAACTGTTAAACGTATGAAGGGCCTTTCTTTCCTCTCTTGGCTGAAACGTACTATCAACCTTTGACCATCTCATCTCAATTTCAGGGAAGGAATTGTTACTTGAAGAGTGCTGGGGAAAGCCAAATGTCAAAGAATGTACCAATAAGTGTTCTAAAGCCTTTAGATGTGAAGACAAAAATTACACATGCTGCTGGACCTATTGTGGAAACATCTGCTGGATAAACGTCGTGAGTTGGGAGATGTTTGCTTGGGTGTATATCTTCACTGATTCTGATTCCCTTCTCAGAGGCTGTTATTCCTAAACAGAAGACTGAGGTACCCCAAATTCTAGGTACAAAAATAACAGAAGACAATGTCCCTTTAACTTGGAAAGCAATTCACTGGCGAGTAAATCAAGACACCAGCTTAGACCCCCATTGCTTCTTTCATTATATAATCAATACCTGTCTGTGTTGTCTTCTTTGTATTACACCATAGTTTGCTATTTTTCCTAAATTTCTCCAGATTTCTAACCACTGCTTCCATAGTCAGACTTTCCCATGGGCCATTTGGCTCAGCCAGGCCCAAAGTCTCCACCCTTTTTTGTTCAATAGACCAATACCTCACCTACTCAGAAGTGGACAACTCCTGTTGTTATGTGAAAGTATTCTTGTCCCATTGTCTAGTGAACATGGATACTATTAAGCAGGGGGAATGAATGCTTGTTTCTCAGAGTTCTCTAGCCTCTAAAAATCTAAACTTTTTGTTTTACAGGAAACCAGAGAGGATTACTAAAACCGTAGCTTCCAACCAGGCTGCCACCTGTGTGGGCTGGGAAATGTTTAAGAGGTCTCATAGTAGTACCCTGTGGCTACTTTTAGGAACACCAGTCTATTTTTACTGAGAGCTGGACAACAGCAAACACTTGACAAATAAACTTATTTACCAGTAGTGGCCTTGCCTTTTTTCAGCTCATCCCACCACCCATGAGTACCCTTATAACAAATCCCCAGTATTGTTCGTCTCCTTCATTGTAGACTAGCTTCCAACTTTTGCCGTCCCATCTGATAAGCTTAGAACTGATAAGCTAATTTCATGGGCTTCACAGAACAGAATTTTATTTCTGTCCCATTTTTAATGTGGGGAATTTTCAGTAGCACTTTCACTCAGTTGTTAGAGAGCAGGTGTCTGGTAAATGGTTTCTCACAGAGATAAGGATAAACAATTCTAAAACTACTTTCCATATATACAAGTTTAAACAAATAAGTAAATAACTGGAAGATAATTTGAGTAAGGTTTCTAATTGTCAGAAGAAAGAAATTATAAATAGGCTGACCTCAGCAGCCCCAGGCTCCAGGTCTGCCTAGTAGACTTGATCTCTGGGTCTGCTCTAGTGCCAGGTCAACCCTAGCGGCCCCAGTGGCAGACAGGCCCCAGCACTCCTAGCTTCAGGCTAGCCCCAACAGAATCATGTTCCAAGCCCATCCCAGGACCAGGCAGACCCCAAGGCCCTAAGCTCTGGACCTTCTCCAGCACTGGGCTGGCCCTCATAGCTTCAGGCTTCAAGTCTACCTCAGCACCTGGTTGATTCCCACAGCCCTACTCCTCAGACCAGCACATGCAGACTCAGCCTCCAGGCCAGGCCCTATAAATACAAGATCCGGGGCCACTCAGTACTAAGCCAACCTCCGTGGCCTCAGGCTTCCCACCCATTCCAGTCCCAGATCAGCA
The DNA here is from genome assembly GCF_028885625.2 of Pongo pygmaeus. NCBI lineage: Eukaryota > Metazoa > Chordata > Mammalia > Primates > Hominidae > Pongo > Pongo pygmaeus. The sequence continues at coordinate 48,210,804 of NC_072394.2, read as the reverse complement.
TCCCTGGCCTTAAACACCAGGAAGATACCCACAGACACAGGCTCAGGCCTGCACAGTGCCAGGCCAGTCTCCATAGCACTACCCTCCATTTGACTGAAGGTCCAAGAGTCTCAGTAGACTCCAGAGCTGGACCAGCCTTCTTGGCTCTAGGCTCCAGGACAGCTCCAGTGACTCTAGGCTGTGCCTAGATCCAGGTCAGTGCCCATGATCTGAGGCTCCAGACCAGCCCTTGTGGACCAAACTCCACACTAGCCCCAGTGCCAGGTTGGCTGTAGGCTCCAGGCCAGTCCATGTGCACCCAAGTTCCAGTGAACCCAGAGTCCAGGCCTGATACAGCAGATCCAGGGTCCAGGCCCACCCCAGTAGAACTCAGTTCTAGGCCAGATTCCATAGACTGAGGCTCCAAGAACACCCCTGCAGACATAAGCTCCAGGACAGCCCTGATGTACTCAGGCTCCAGACCCATCTCAATAGTCCCAGGTGCCATCCCCCTCCCAGAACTTGGCTAGACCCTGTAGATTCAGGCTTATGGCCCATCCCAGAGCAAGGTTAGCTCCTGTGTACCCAGGCATGAGGCTGGCCTTCATTGATACAAGGTCCAGGCCTGCCTTCATGAACCCTGGCTCCAATACCATTCCTGCAGACCCAATCAACAAATTCACCCAAGTGGATCCAGGCTTCAGGCCCAACCCTGTGGACTCAAGCACCAGGCCCACCCACCTCCTGACCCAGGAACCAGGCCGGCCTGCCTGAGGACTCTAGCAGCAAGTATGACCTTGGATCATGCCAGATGGCCTCTCCTGAACCTCCAGATGACTGATGAAGGGCTTCCCCAGAAAAAACTAGTCCTCAAAGACTGAAATGTCCTTATTTCTTCAAACGCACACACATTATTGTAAGGCAATAAGAAAAAAAATATACAATGAGAACACCAAAGAATACAGTGATCTCTTAGTAGCCGATACCAAAGGAATGGAGATATATGAACTGCCTGACAGACTATTCAAAATAATTGTTTTAAGGAAGCTCAGTGAACTTCAAGAAAATACAGAGAAACAATTCAATCAAATCAGGCAAACAATAAAATGATCAAAATGATAAATTTAATGAGAGATTGAAATTATAGAACATATCAAACAGAAATCAAATATCAATGAAACTAGAGCTAAAAAATACAATGAAATGAAAAATGGAATAGATGAGAAATTGAGCAGAAGAAAGCATTTGTGAACTTAAAGAAAGATTATTTGAAAATATACAGTCAGAGAAGAAAAAGAGAATGAGAAGGAATAAAGAAAACTTATAAGATTGCTGGGTGTAGTGGCTCATACCTGTAATCCCAGCATTTTGGGAGGCTGAGGTGGGAGTATCACTTGAGCCCAGGAGTTTGAGACCAGCCTGGGCAACAAAGTGAGACCCCTGCCCTCTACAAAAAAAATTAGCTGGGCATGGTGGCACGCATCTGTAGTCCCAGCTCCAGCTTCTTGGGGGGCTGAGGTGGGAGTGTCATTTGAGCCTGGGAGGTCAAGGCTGCAGTGAGTCATGATTGTGCCACTGCACTCCAGCCTGGGTGACAGAACTGAGGCCCTGTCTCAAAAACAAGCAAGCCCCCAAGCAAACAAACAAACAAAACTCAACAACAAGAAAGAAAGCTTACAGGGTTTATGGGACAGCATCAAAAGATCAAATATCAAGTTATGGGAGTTCATGAAGGAGAAGGGAAAGACAAAGGAGTAGAAAAGTTATTTAAAGAAATATTGCTCCCTCTCCTCTCCCTCTCCCTCTCCTCTCCCTCTCCCTCTCCTCTCCCTCTCCCTCTCCCTCTCCCTCTCCCTCCTCTCCCTCCTCTCCCTCTCCCTCTCCCCTTTCTTCTCTTTTTTCTGTCTCCCTCTGTTGCTGAAGCTGGACTGTGCTGCCATGATCTCGGCTCGCTGCAACCTCCCTGCCTCGGGCTCCTGTGACTCTCCTGCCTTGGCCTGCCCGGTGCCTGGGATTGCAGGCGCGTGCCGCCACGCCTGAATGGTTTTTGTGTTTTTGGTGGAGACAGGGTTTCGACGTGTTGACTGGGCTGGTCTCCAGCTCCTGGCCTCGAGTGATCTGCCTGCCTTGGCCTCCCGAGGTGCTGGGATTGCAGATGGAGTCTCGCTCACTCAGTGCTCAATGGTGCTCAGGCTGGAGTGCAGTGGCGTGATCTCGGCTCGCTACAACCTCCACCTACCAGCCTCCTGCCTTGGCCTCTTACACTGCTAAGATTACAGCCTCTGCCCTGCCGCCACCCCGTCTAGGAAGTGAGGAGCTTCTCTGCCTGGCCGCCCATCGTCTGGGACGTGAGGAGCCCCCCTGCCCAGCCGCCCCATCTGGGAAGTGAGGAGCACCTCTGCCCGGCCGCCATCCCGTATAGGAAGTGAGGAACGTCTCTGCCCGGCCGCCCATCGTCTGGGATGTGAGGAGCGCCTCTGCCCGGCCACCCCGTCTGGGAGGTGAGGAGCGCCTCTGCCCGGCCGCCCCGTCTGGGAGGTGAGGAGCGCCTCTGCCTGGCCGCCACCCCGTCTGGGAGGAAGTGAGGAGCGCCTCTGCCCGGCTGCCCCATCTGGGAGATGAGGAGCACCTCTGCCCGGCCGCCCCGTCTGGGAAGTGAGGAGCGCCTCTGCCCGGCCGCCCCGTCTGGGAGGTGAGGAGCACCTCTGCCTGGCCGCCACCCCGTCTGGGAGGAAGTGAGGAGCGCCTCTGCCCGGCTGCCCCATCTGGGAAAGGAGGAGCGCCTCTGCCTGGCCGCCACCCCATATGGGAAGTGAGGAGGGCCTCTGCCTGGCCACCCTGTCTGGGAGGTGAGGAGCGCCTCTGCCCAGCCGCCCCGTCTGAGAGGTGAGGAGTGCCTCTGCCTGGCCGCCACCCCGTCTGGGAGGAAGTGAGGAGCGCCTCTGCCCGGCTGCCCCGTCTGGGAGATGAGGAGCACCTCTGCCCGGCCGCCCCGTCTGGGAGGTGAGGAGCGCCTCTGCCTGGCCGCCACCCCGTCTGGGAGGAAGTGAGGAGCGCCTCTGCCCGGATGCCCCATCTGGGAAGGGAGGAGCGGCTCTGCCCGGCCGCCACCCCATATGGGAAGTGAGGAGCGCCTCTGCCTGGCCACCCTGTCTGGAAGGTGAGGAGCGCCTCTGCCCAGCCGCCCTGTCTGGGAGATGAGGAGCACCTCTGCCCGGCCGCCCCGTCTGGGAGGTGAGGAGCGCCTCTGCCTGGCCGCCACCCCGTCTGGGAGGAAGTGAGGAGCGCCTCTGCCCGGCTGCCCCATCTGGGAAGGGAGGAGCGGCTCTGCCCGGCCGCCACCCCATATGGGAAGTGAGGAGCGCCTCTGCCTGGCCACCCTGTCTGGAAGGTGAGGAGCGCCTCTGCCCAGCCGCCCCGTCTGGGAGATGAGGAGCACCTCTGCCCGGCCGCCCCGTCTGGGAGGTGAGGAGCGCCTCTGCCTGGCCACCACCCCATCTGGGAGGAAGTGAGGAGCGCCTCTGCCCGGCCGCCCCGTCTGGGAGGTGAGGAGTGCCTCTGCCCGGCTGCCACCCCGTCTGGGAGGAAGTGAGGAGCACCTCTGCCCAGCCGCCCCGTCTGGGAAGTGAGGAGCACCTCTGCCCGGCCGCCCCGTCTGGGAGGTGAGGAGTGCCTCTGCCCGGCTGCCACCCCGCCTGGGAGGAAGTGAGGAGCGCCTCTGCCCGGCTGCCCCGTCTGGGAGATGAGGAGCACCTCTGCCCGGCCGCCCCGTCTGGGAGGTGGGGAGCGCCTCTGCCTGGCCGCCACCCCGTCTGGGAGGAAGTGAGGAGCGCCTCTGCCCGGCTGCCCCATCTGGGAAGTGAGGAGCGCCTCTGCCTGGCCGCCACCCCGTCTGGGAGGAAGTGAGGAGCGTCTCTGCCCGGCCACCCCCTCTGGGAAGTGAGGAGCGCCTCTGCCTGGCCACCCCGTCTGGGAGGTGAGGAGCGCCTCTGCCTGGCTGCCACCCCGGCTGGGAGGAAGTGAGGAGCGCCTCTGCCCGGCCACCCCGTCTGGGAGGTGAGGAGCGTCTCTGCCCGGCGACCCCATCTGGGAAGTGAGGAGCGCCTCTGCCCGGCCGCCCTGTCTGGGAGGTGTACCCAACAGCTCCGAAGAGACAGCAACCATTGGGAGCGGGCCATGAGGACAATGATGGTTTTGTTGAAAAGAAGAGGGGGATGAGTGGGGAAAGGAAGGAGAGATCAGATTGTTGCTGTGTCTGTGTAGAAAGAGGTGGGCATAGGAGACTCCATTTTGTTCTGACTAGGAGAGGTTCTTTTGCCTTGGGATGCTGTTGATCTATGGCCTTTCTCCCAGCCCCGTGCTCTCTGAAACGTGTGCTGTGTCAACTCAGGGTTAAATGGATTAAGGGCGGTGCAAGATGTGCTTTGTTAAACAGATGCTTGAAGGCAGCATGCTCTTTAAGAGTCATCACCACTCCCTAATCTCAAGTACCCAGGGGCACAAACACTGCAGAAGGCCGCAGGGTCCTTTGCCTAGGAAAACCAGAGACCTTTGTTCATGTGTTTATCTCCTGACCTTCTCTCCACTATTATCCTATGACCCTGCCATATCCCCCTCTCTGAGAAACACCCAAGAATGATCAATAAATACTAAAAAAAAAAAAAAAAAAAAAAAAGAAATATTAGCAGAAAAATTTCCAAATTGGGAGACAAATATAAATATCCAGGTACAGGAAGGTCAAAATTGTCCAATGAAATTCAATCTACACAAGACTACACCAGGACATTTGATAACCAAACTGTCAAAAATTAAGGACAAAGAGAGGATCCTGAAAGCAGCAAGAGAAAATTAAAAAATCTCACATAATAAAGTTCCAATAAGGTTAGTAGCAGATTTCTTGGCAGATACCTTACATGCCAGGAGCGAGTGGGATGATATATTATATTTAAAATGCTGGAGGAAAAAAACCTGTCAAGCCCAAATACTATACCCTGCAAAGCTATCCTTCAGAAATGAAGGAGAGATAAAGACTTTCCCAGACAAACAAAAGCTGAGGGAGTTCACCATCACCAGGCTGATTTTACAAGAAATACTAAAGGGAATATTCAAGCTTAAAGTAAAATATACTAATTAGCAACACAAAACATATAAAACTTAATGGTCAAAGTAAGCACACAGTCAAATTCAGATGGTGGTGTGCAAATCACATATACCTTTAGTATGAAGGTCGAAAGACAAAGTTATTATTAAAATTAATAACCACAATAATTTTTCAGGGACACACAATATAAAAAGATGTAAACCGTGATATCAAAAATTTAAAATGCAGGGCATGGTGGTAGTAGAGAAAAAGTGCATAGTTTTTTTTTTTTTTTTTTTTTGAGACAGAGTCTTGCTCTATTGCCCAGGCTGGAGTGCAGTGGAATGATCTCGGCTCACTGCCACCTCTGCATTCTGGGTTCCAGTGATTCTTGTGTGCCTCAACCTCCTGAGTAGCTGGGATTACAGGCATGTGCAACCACACCCAACTAATTTTTTGTATTTTTAGCAGAGATGAGGTTTTGCTATGTTGGCCAGGCTGGCCTCAAGTGATCCACCTACCTTGGCCTCCAAAGTGCTGGGATTACAGGCATGAGCCACTGCACCCATCACCCCCCACCACTCCCATCACCCCCCACCACTCCCCAAAAAAAAGCTTATAGTTTTTTATGTTATCAAAATTAAATTGTTATCAGCTTAAAATAGTTTATTATAACTCTAAGATGTTTTTTAAAAGCCTCAGGGTAAATGCAAAGTGAAAACCAATAGCAGACATACATAAGATTTAAAGAACAGATTAAAATCACACCACTACAGAAAACCATCAAACCACAATGGAAGCCAGTAAGAGAGGAAGAATAAAGGATCTGCAAAATAACCAGAAAACAACTAACAAAATAGCAGTAGTAAGCCCTTCCTTCTCAACAATTGCTTTGAATGTAATAGATTAAATTCTCCAATCAAAAGGCATAGAGTGACTGAATAGATAAAAAAAAACAAGGCCCAATTATATGCTGCCTGAAAGAGACTCACTTTACCTTTAAGGACACACATAGACTGAAGGTAAAGAGGTGGAAAAAGGTATTCCTTTTCCTTTTTCCAAAAGAGAAACCAAAAGAGCTCAAGGGTAGCTATGTTTATATTGACAAAATAGACCTTAAGTCAAAAACTGTAATACAGGACAAAGAAAATGATTGTACAATGATAAAGAGGTCAATTCATCAAGAAAATATAACAATGATAAATATCCATTCATCCAAGATTGAAGCATCTAAATATAAAGGAAATATTAAAAGATCTGAAGGGAGAGTTACACTATAATGTATAATAATAGGGGACTTTAATACCCCACTTTCAGCAATGAGCAGATCATGTAGACAGAAAATCAACAAGAAAACAACATACTTGAACTAAATTTTAGACCAAATGGGCTAACAAACATATACAGAACATTCCATCCAACAGCAGCTGAATATATTTTCTTCTCAAGTGCACATGGAACATTTTCCAGGGTAGATAATATATTTGACCATAAAATAAGTTTCAACAAATTTACAAAGACTGAAGTCATATCAACTACATTTTCTGACCACAATGGTATAAAACTAGAAATCAATAAGAGGAGGAATTTCTGAAAACTCACAAACACATGGAGAAACACATGCTCCTGAATAACCAGTTGGTCAATGAAGAAATTAAAAGGGAAATTTAAAAATATCTTGAGACAAACAAAACTGGAAACACAGCATACTAAAACTTAGGGGATGCAGCAAAAGCAACTCTAAGAGGAAAGTTTAGATAAGCAATAAATATCCACATCAAAAAAGAAGAAATATCTGAAATAATTGAATGTTATACCTCAAGGAAGCAGAAAAACAAGAACAAACAAGTCCAAATTTAGCAGAAGGAAAAAAATAATAAAGACCAGAGCAAAAATAGATGTAATAGATAAATAAAATAGAAAAATAATAGAAATGATCAGTGAAACTAAGAGTCAGGTGTTTGAAAAGCTAAATAAAATTGACAAAACTTTAGGTAGACTATGAAAAATAAAGGGAAAAGACTAAAATAAATGAAATCACAAAGAAAAAAGACATAACAACTGATACCAGATAAACAACAAGGTACTGTAAGAGACTACTATAAACAATTATATACCAAAAAATTATACAAGCAAGAAGAAATGGATAAATTCCTAGACACATAAACCTATCAAAACTGAATCATGAAGAAACTGGAAATCTGAAAAGACCAATAAAAAGGAGATAGAATCAATAATAAAAGCCTCCTATCAAAAAAAAGAGCCCAGGATTTGATGACTTTACTGCTGAATTCTACCAAACATTTATAAAGAATTAATATTGATCCTTCCAAAATCTTCCAAAAAATGGAAGAGGAGGAAATACATCCAAACTCATTTTACAAGGTAAGCATTACCTCTATACTAAATCCAGACAAGGACACTGCAAGTAAAGAAAATTATAGGCCAATACCCATAGTGAACATATATGGTTTGAATATTTGTTCCAACCAATTCTCATGTTGAATTGTTATCCCCAGTGTTGGAGGTGGGGCCTGGTGGGAAGTGTTTGGGTCATGGGGGCAGATCCCTCATGGCTTGGTACTGTCCTCATGATGATGAGTTCTCATGAGATCTGCTTGTTTAAAACCGTGTGGCACCTCCCTGCCCCCTCTCCCTCTTGCTCGCACTCTGGCCATGTGAGGTGCCTGCTCCTGCTTTGCCTTCTGCCATGAGTAAAAGCTCCCTGAGGCCTCCCCAGAATCCAAACACATTCTGGCACTATGCTTGCACAGCCTGCAGAACCATGAGCCAAGTAAGCCTCTTTTCTTTATAAATTACCCAATCTTGAGTATTCCTTTTTGCAATGCAAGAACAGCCTAATAGAACATATATAAGAATCTTTAACGAAGTACTAGCCAACTAATTCAATAACACATTAAATATATTATGTACTAAAATCAAGTGGGATTTATCTCTAGGATCCAATGATGATACAACATATACAAATCTATAAATGTGATACATCACATTAATATAACGAAGGACAAAAACCATATGATCATCTCCTCAGATGCAGAAAAAACATTTGACAAAATTCAACATACTGTCATGATAAGAACTTTCAACAAATCAGGTAGAGGAGGAACGTACCTCAATTCAATGAAGGCCATATATGAAAAGCCTACAGCTTATATCAGGCTTAATGGTGGGAAGTTGAAAACTTTTCCTCTAATGTCAGGAATAAGGCAAGGATGCCCACTCTTTCTTGTCACTTCTGTTCAACATAGTACTGAAAGTGCTAACTGGAGCAATTAGGCAGAGAATAAAAGAGCCAGGCGCAGTGGCTCATGCCTGCAATCCCAGTACTTTGGGAGGCCGAGGTGGGCAGATCACGAGGTCAGGAGATCGAGACCACAGTGAAACCCTGTCTCTACTAAAAATACAAAAAAAAATTAGCTGGGTGCGGTGGCGGGTGCCTGTAGTCCCAGCTACTTGGGAGGCTGAGGCAGGAGAATGGCATGAATCCAGGAGGTGAAGCTTGCAGTGAGCTGAGATCGTGCCACTGCACTCCAGCCTGGGCAACAGAGCAAGACTCCATCTCAAAAAATAATAATAATAATAAAAATAAATAAATAAATAAAAGGCATCCAGACTGAAAAGAAAGAGGTTAATTTGTCCTTGTTTGCAGATGACATGCTCTGATATACAGAAAACCCTAAAACAACTGTTTAGAAATAATGGACAAATTTGATAAAGTTGCAGGGTATAAAATCAACATACAAAAAATCAGTAGCATTTCTATACAGTAAAAATGAACTATCAAAAAGGAAGTCTAGGAAACAATCCCATTTACAATAGCTACCAAAAAAAAGATACTTAGAAATAAATTTAAACAAGGAGGTTAAAAACTTGTACACTGGAAACTGAAACATTGATGAAAGAAATTGAAGAAGACACAAATAAGTGGAGATATTCTGTTTTCACAGATTAGAAGAATTAATAATATTGTTAAAATGTCCATACTACCCAAAGTGATCTACAGATGCAATGCATTCATATCAAAATTCCAGTGACGTTTTTCACAGAAATAGAAAAGAAACCTTAAAATTTGTATGAAATCACAAAGACCCCAAATTGCTAGAACTATCCTGGGCAAAAACAAGAAAGCTGAACATATCACACTACCTGGTTTTAAAGTATATTACAAAGTTATAAAAATCAAAGCAGTATAATGCTGGCTTTTAAAGCAGAAACACAGATCAAAGGAATATGACAGAGAACCTAGAAACAAACAGAATCATTTATGGTCAACTGATTTTGACAAAGATACCAAGAAAACTCAACTGGCAAAGAACAGCCTCTTCAATAAAAGTTGTTGGCAAAACTGGATGCTCACATGCAGAAGAATGAAATTGGACCCTTATTTCACATCATATACAAAAATCAATTCTAAATGGATTAAATAATTAAATGTAAAACCTAAAACTGTAAAAGTACTAGAAGAAAACATAGAAGGAAAGCTCCATTACATTGGTCTGGGCAATGAGAACCAAAAATAGACAAGTGGGATAATATCAAACCACAAAGAAAACAACTAACAGAGTTAAGAGACAACCTATGGAATGGGAGAAAATACTTAGAAACCATGCATCTGATAAGGGCTAATATCCAAAATATGTAAGGAACTCAACTCACCAGCAAGCAAACAACCTGATTAAAAAATTGGCAAAGGACCAAAAGAAGACATATGGACAGCCAATAGGTAGATGAAAAAAAAATGCTCAACATCGCTAATCATCAGAGAAATGCAAATTAAAGCCATGATGAGTTATCACCTCACACCTACCTGTTGGAATGGTTATTATCAATTAGACAGAATATCCTAGGGGCTGGCAAGGATGTGAAGAAAAGGGAATTCTTGTGCACTGCTGGTGTGAATGCAAATTAGTATACCCATATGGAAAATAGTATGGAAGTTTCTAAAAAAAACATAAAAATAGAATTACCATATTATCCAGCAATTAGACTGCTGGGTATATATCTAAAGAACATAAAATCAGTATGCCAAACAGATATCTGCCCTCCATGTTCATTGCAGTGTTGTAACAGCAAAGACATGGAAGCATCAACATATATAAATAATAAAATACTATTCAGCTTTTAAAAAGAAGGAAATTCTGTCATTTGCAACAACATGATGAACCTAGAGAGCATTATATTAAGTAAAATAAGCAGGCACAGAAAGATAAATATCACATAATTTCACTTTAATATGAAATCTAAAGAAATTCAATTCACAGGAACAAGGTAGAATGGTGTCTACTGGGGTCTGAGGGGTGGACGTTGGGGAGATGTTGGAGATACAATATTTCAGTTAGATAGGAGAAGTGAGCTAAGAGATTTGCTGTACAATATGGGGACTACAGTTAATGTATTGTATTCCTGAAGATTACTAAGAGAGTGGATTTTGAGTGTTCTCACCATAAAAAATGTGAGGTAATGCATACATTAGTTAGATTTAGTCATTCCACAATGTATCCAGGTTTCAAAACATCATATTGTACATGATAAATATATATAATTTTTTGTCAATTAAAACATAAATAAATTAATTGAAAAACTATAATCCAAGAAGACTTTAAATAATAGAATACTTGAATCAACATGGCAAGGTGTCACCATGTACCAGCCACAATGATCCAGAATAGCCTCAGAAATCTGAAGTTTAGTGCCCTTTCATTCAGATACTTACTTCTACATTTTACCATCTGTCACTAAAAATTTTCAGGAAATGAACTCTTCCCAAGTTAAGACACTGGACACATTAACTGTTGGGTATAATCCTAAAGAATGTATATTTAATGGGAGAGTTTTAAGAGACTTCCTCTGGATAGAAGACTATCTTTGAATGCTTCATGTCATAGTTATTTTAACTATATTTTTGGCTAATGGACTTTTCTTGGTGATAGATGTTGCATTCAGCACCTAAACCTAGCCCTTGCATTTCAGATAACTTTCTGTACTGCATGATTTAGGCATCCTAGGTTTGTTAGGATGAACTAGAGGTTGGGTGGGGCACATATTGCTGATGACAGCCTCAGTTATGGACTCACTATGAGCAACAGCTGTGGCCAAAGTATGGAAATGATGCAGGAGCTGGCCAATACCATGATATCTGAGGTGGGGAGTATTCTTTTAGGGTCCTCCCATCTGCATTCGCATCTTGAAGGAGCATGTCTGGAGCATAAGAAGAGAACAAATAATGCAAAAGCAGTGGGAATCATAAGGCTATGCATTTGGTCACCAACAGGCCAGACCTCATCTGTGATTCTCTGATGACTAGGACTTAACATTTTGGAGATCCAGATTTTGGCAGAATATGCATTTGATTCCTCCTATATCTCCATGAAGTTCAAAATCTTCCAGGATTCCTCACCACCCTACTCTAAATAATATGGAGGTATGCAGATGCTTCCATATAAGACAGAGCACACAGTCATAACCAAATGGGCACCTTTTCCAGCTACAATATTCTAGGTGTAGCCTCTGAGTTCCCTGGGGCAGAGTAGGCTGTCCAGAGAGCTCTCTGGAACATAGGTCATGACACCAGTGATTGGAGCAACTGCTTCTAGTAAAATTCATGGTTCATGGCACTTGCTCCAGTGACAGGAAATACAGCAGTTTGGCACACATAGTGTGTTTACATGGCAAAGTGCACTGGATTTGGACATGGAAGGTTACTCCCCACGTGGCCCCTGGCAGGTAACTTTGCTTCTCATTGTTTTTCTGTTTGTTTATTTTGAGATGGAGTCTCCCTCTGTCACCCAGGCTGGAGAGCAATGGTGCAATCTTGGCTCACTGCAACCTCTGCCTCCCAGGTTCAAGCGATTCTCCTGCCTCAGCCTCCCGAGTAGCTGGGACTATAGGTGTGCGCCACCATGCCTGGCTAATTTTTGTATTTTTAGTAGAGCTGAGGTTTCACCACATTGGCCAGGCTGGTCTGAAACTCCTGATCTCAGGTGATCCACCTGCCTCGGCCTCCCAAAATGCTGGAATTACAGGTATGAGCCACCGTGCCTGGCTAACTTTGCCTCTCTTAATGCAGACATACCTTGGAGATCAAGTTCGGATCCAACTGCCACAATAAAGAGAATCACACATATTTTTGGTTTCCTGCTGCAATATAAAAGTTATGTTTACACTATACCATAATCTATTAAGTGTGCAATAGCATTATATGTTAAAAACAGTGTATATAATTAAAAGTATTTTACTGCTAAAAATGCTAGTGATCATCTGACCTTCAGTGAGTCATAATTGTTTTGCTGGTAGAGAGTCTTGCCTCAATGCTGATGGCTGCTGACTGACCAGGGTGGTGGTTACTAAAGTGGCTATGGAAATTTCTTAAAATAAGACAACAATAAAATTTGCTTCATCTGTTGACTATTTCTATCATGAAAGATTTCTCTGTAGCATGTGATGTTGTATGAGTTTCTTTCCACGGAAGAATTTCTTTCAAAATTGGAGTCAATCTTCTCAAATCCCGCTACTGCTTTATCATGTTTATGTAACATTTTAAATGCTTTGTTGTCATTTCAACAGTCTAATGATACAACTTTCATGGATGAGGAGTTGCTATTTTTTTTTAAGAGACAGGGTCTTCTCTTACCACCCAGGCTAGAGTGCAGTGGCAAGGATCATAGCTCACTGCAGCCTCAAACTCCTGGGTTCAAACGATCCTCCTGCCCCAGACTCCTAAGTAGCAAAAATGTTTTCAGCATCCATACCAGGAGAAGTTTCTAATTCAAGAAGCCATTTTCATTGCTCGTCCATAAGAAGCAACTCCTTGACTGGGTGCCATGGCTCATGTCTATAATAATCTCAGCACTTCGGGAGGCCCAGGTAGGAGGGGATCACTTGAGGCCAGGAACATGAGACCAGCCTGGGGAACTTAGCGAGACCTTGTCTTTACAAAAAAAAAAAAAAAAGAAAAAGAAAAAAAAGCCAAGAGTGGTAGTGCATGCCTGTAGTTCTAGCTACCAGGGAAGCTGAGGTGGGAGCATAGCTTAAGCCAAGGAGTTCAAGACTGCAATGAGCTCTGATCATGCCACTGTACTCCAGCCTGGGCAACTGAGTGAGACCCTATCTCTTAAAAAAAAAGAAGTAACCCTCATCCATTCAAGTTTTATCATGAGATTCCAGCAATTCAATCACATTTTCAGGCTCAACTTCTAACTCTAGTTCTCTTGCTATTTCTGTCACATCTGCAGTGGCCTCCTCTATGAAGTCTTGAAACTCTCAAAGTCAGCCATGAGAGTTGGAATCAATTTCTTCCAAACTCCTGTTAGTGTTGATATTTTCACCTCCTCCTGTCGATCATGAATGTTCTTAATGGCATCTAGAATGGTGAATTATTTCCAGAAGGTTTTCAATTTATTTTGCCCAGATCCATCAGAAGAATCACTATGTCAGCTATAGCCTTATAAGATGTATTTCTTAAACAATAAGACTTGAAAGTCAAAATCACTTCTTGAGCCATGGGCTATAGAATGTATATTGTGTTAGCAGGCATGAAAACAATATTAATCTCCTTGTACATCTCCATTGGAGCTCTTGGGTGACCAGGCACGTTGTCAATGAGGAGTAGTATTTTGAATGAGTATTTTTTATTTGAGCAGTAGGTGTCTAGGTGTCAAAAGTAGACTCAAAATGTGTCTAGGTGTGAAAAGTAGATTCAATATATTCAGTGAACCATGCTGTAAATAGATGTGCTATCATCAAGATGGTGTCTTATTTATAGAGCACAGGCAGAGTAGATTTAGCAGAATTCTGAAGGGACTTGGGATTTTCAGAATGGTAAATGATCATTACCTTTAACTTAAAGTCACCAGCTGCATTAGCCCCTAACAAGAGAGGCAGCCTATCCTTTCAAGCTTCAAAGCCAGGCATTGACTTTTGCTCTCTAGTTATGAAAGTCTTAGATGGCATCTTCTTCCTACAGAAGGCTTATTTTTCCACACTGAACATCTGTTGTTTAATGTAGACATCTTCATCACTTTGCAAGATCTTCTGGGTAACTTGCCGCAACCTCTACATTAGCACTTGCTGCTTCACTTTGCACTTTTATGTTACGGAGATGGCTTCTTTCTTTAAACCTCATGAAATAATTTCTGCTAACTTCCAACTTTTCTTCTACAGCTTTCTCACCTCTTTCAGCCTTCATAATCTTGTAGAGAGCTAGGGCCTTTCTCTGGTTAGGTTTTTGGCTTAAGGGAATGTGGTGGCTAGTTTGATCTTCTGCCCAGACCACTAAAATTTTCTCCATATCAGCAATAAGGTTGTTTTGCTTTATCATCCATGTGTTCACTAGAGTAGCACTTTTAATTTCCCTCAACAACTTTTCCTTTGCATTCATATCTTGGCTAACTGGCACAAGAGGCCTAGCTTTTGGCATATCTTGGCTGTTGACATGCCCTCCTAACTGTAATCATTTCCAGCTTTTCATTTAAAGTGAGAGACATAGAACCCTTCCTATCACTTGAACACTTAGAGACCACTGTGGAGTTATTAATTGGCCTAATTTTAATATTGTTATGTCTCAGGAAATAGATAGGCCTGAGGAGAGGGAGAGAGATGGGGAAATGGCCAGTTGTTGGAGCAGTCAGAACACACACAACATTTATCCATTAAATTCATCGTTTTTTAGGGGCGCAGTTCATAGTGTCCCAAAACAATTACAACAGTAATAACCAAGATTATGGATGACAGATCATTACAACAGATATGATAATAAAACAAGTTTGAAATTTTTTTTTTTTTTGAGATGGAGTTTCGCTCTTGTTGCCCAGGCTGCAGTGCTATGGCGAGATCTCAGCTCACTGCAACCTTCACCTCCCAGGTTCAAGCGATTCTCTTGCCTCAGTCTCCCAAGTAACTGGGATTACAGGCATGCGCCACCACACTCAGCTAATTTTGTATTTTTATTAAAGACGGAGTTTCACCATGTTGGTCAGGCTGGTCTCGAACTCCTGACCTCAGGTGATTCACCTGCCTTGGCCTCCCGAGTGCTGAGATTGCAGGCGTGAGCCACTGCACCTAGCAAGTTTGAAATATTTTGAGAATTACCAAAATGTGACACAGAGACATGAAGTAAGCACATGCTGTTAGAAAAACGGTGCCAGATGTCTTGCTCAATGCAGAGTTGCCACAAACCTTCAATTTGTGTGAAACACTATAGCTGTGAAGTGCAATAGAGCAAGGCTCAATAAAACAAGATATGCCTGTAGTGTCTAGTAGGCATGTTTGGGGGTGGCTTGAGAGGATGCTTGGTAAGGGCGGCTATCCAAGGAAACACCAAATAAGGTCTCTTGGAGATCATGCCCTTACAGCCCACAGAGTACATCTGATGGTGTCTGTGTTGATGGTTGATCATGGTCTCTTTCCTAAGACCTCCTTGTCCAAGGGAAGCTCTTGAGAAAGGTGAAGACAAGCCTGAGATACCCAGAGCCTGATGATACCTCAGAGGTGGCTCACAGCCTCTGGTCTGATGAGGGAAGTTTTCTTCTCTGATGTCTCTTTCATTGAATGGCCCAGCAAGAAGCACTAGACTGGAGCATAACACTGCACACCTGCCTCTGGGCATGGCCTGTTCTCCTGAAACCTCTTCACATTTGGCTTCATGTCCCAGTTAGCTATATGTGACCCGACCCTGGATCTAGCCCCAGGATCATTTCAGAGGAGTTGCGATGGCAGAGTAGGAGATTCTGTACCACACTGATTAATTTCCACCAACTCACAGTAGGACGACCGGGAAGACCCATAGCCACTCTGTGCCAATTACTCCTTAGCAACAGCAGCATGAACCACCTGTTCCACATCCCTTAGTGTTCCTCTTGATCTAAAGAAAAGAGAATGAACCAGCCCCTAAGGAAGAGGGCTTGGGAAAGATAAGGACTATTCAGTTAATGGAAGGTGCTGGAGTGTCAGATCCTGAGGCCCAAAATGGGTCCCATCAGAGGAGTAGCCATATTGGTGGGTGCTGGATAGAAGGAGCTTTGGGGTTGGTGCAGGCACTCACTCTCACTAGGATACCTCTGGTCTCAGGTAATGGAGAGAAGTGAGGAAAAAGTGATCCTAGAAGAAACACCCTCTTCCAGCCACATCATATCCTCTCACTCTCTTGTGGCCTTGGGCTTGCTGGACTTCCTGGGACTCATTATCCTAATGATAGACAGTAATCTGAACCTTACAGAGAGATTGGGGAGCATGGGATGGCGGTACACCAAGGCTAAGGAGACCAAAGCAGTGCTTGGGGGCCTCCCACTCTTTATCTCGGGTTCTAACTGCCACCCGTCTCATGCTTAATGGGTCCTTCTGACTCCAGGGTGAGAAATGTTCTCCTTAGCATTGGGAGATGCTGCACATGAGCAGTTCCTCCCCCTGGGAGTACTGGTTCAGTGAGCAAAACAGCAAGGGGCTGGGTCTCCTGAGGGCTGGCAGGGATACATGGGCCAAAGAGAGAGACGGAGGGTAGAGAAGCATAGCCAGGGAGAGAAATCGAACACCAGGACACAAGACGAGTGGGGCATCTTTGGGGGCTACAGTGGGCTCTCAATGATCACATGCAGTGGCAGCGAAAGAGGTAGGATCCCTGGGCATTTGTTCTGGTTTATTTGACAGGGACAAGGGGTTCAGACAGTAGAGAGGGCGGCATTCCTGTTGCTGTTCTTATGCTGGTGACTTGAGGTCCTTGTGCTTCGGATGTGGGCACAGTCTTGGATAGAGGAGTTGGGAAGCAGGATGCACATCTCAGCCCACTCTCCCACTCACAGGATGCTCATGCAAACATTCCCACAGTAGGTAGAACAGCATATGTTATTTGCTTGACAGTCTCGGTGAGATTCACATAAGTGTTTGCATAGATATGGTTTAGGCTGCTGCTGGCAGACTTTGATTTCTGGGGATAGCTGTGTTTCTGACAAGGAGAATAGAACAGTAAATAAATGCAGCTCCCTAGAGAACATTTTTCTCAAGCTGAAGCCTCCTCCAAGACCCTTGAACCCAGGTCTCAGTCATGATACTCCTGGATTCCCTCTTCATAGAACTACCTTCCTGCCCATCACCAAATCCCAGTGATTGGTCATATTTTAAATCCTGTCTCTCCACTGTACACCTTGCCCCATTAGACCGCAATGTCTGGGCTTCCTGGACCTTCTCCACACACCAGCAATCAGAACTCCATCTCCTTTACTAGTCATGGCCTTGGTGAAGTCACCACCATAGAATCTACAGTCTGATCCTGAGAGCTCAAAGAAGCATGAGACATCTTTCAAACTCTCTCCTAGTCTCTGAATAGTAGAATTCAGAGATGAGGATCAACTTGCCTCTTGTCTCTCCCTCTCTTCTGCTGTCACTGTCTCTAGTCTTCCTGCCCCTTCTTTAGTTCCCTTTCCACCACCACTCTCCTTGTCCCTTTGACGATAACCTTAACTTGGCTCTGTGTACCCCAACTTTTGCTTATGTCCTATTTCCCTACACTTATACCCATTCTACAGCTACACCTACCGTCATAACCACTTCTGAATCTTTACTCCTCACAAATGTGCATAAATCAAATAATAATTGTCTTGCTTTCCCACTGGATTCTCAGCCCTGGTGCACCTTTCACTATGGGATGTGCCATTTCTCTCTAAGTATTGAGAAGGAACAGCAAAATATGCAGGTTTCTTCTTCATTCCCATTACTATTCCCAGGGCCAGCTAAGGGGCTGGAGGGCCATGGTTTGGGACAGTCCAGAGTCTACACAACATTGTGATCAGAGCTGGATATGCAGAGAGTTTCCAACTCCTAGGTCCTACTCAGACTGGACACAGGCCCTCCATTCCCCCTACCCAATTCCCCCTCACCCATCCAGCAGCCCATCACCTACTCTGCATCCTCTTCTTGTCATGGTATCCTCCCTGGGCCTGCAGCAGCAGCACACAGAGAACCAGGACAGGCAGCAGAGTCTGGGGTGCCATGACTCTGACCAGATCGTGAGCCCTAAGTCTGTCCAGGTTGTCACAGACTTCCCTGCAGAGCTGCCTATGGAGAGTGAAGGAAGGAAAGAAGGAATGATCTTTAGCTCCTCGCTGCCTCCACTGGCCAAGTCGGGGCAGAGCAAGAGAGTCCTTGCTTCCTCCTTTTGCTTGCCCCGGGCCTTGTCCTTCTTCATGTGGGGTAGGGTTTCCGCAGGAATGACGCCTCCTCCTCTCACATAACCAGTCTTGTGTTCTTGCCAATAGAATGAAAGATATCATTTATTTCTGCTTTCTAATTACAAAATGTTTTATGGAAAAAAGAAAAGAAAAAATATATTTTTAAAAAGAGTTGCTTAGAATTAACTGATGTTTCATTGCA
Source organism: Pongo pygmaeus (assembly GCF_028885625.2). NCBI lineage: Eukaryota > Metazoa > Chordata > Mammalia > Primates > Hominidae > Pongo > Pongo pygmaeus. Next base: position 48,192,365 of record NC_072394.2, on the reverse strand, counting down.
TTATCTTTTAGTTTCTCTCCATATTTAATATAAACAATCCTTTTAATATAAACAACTTTTGTTACCTATTTTTGCCACCCTTATTTAATCATGTAGGTATTTCTCAAAATGTGGATTTTCATAATTGCACATCTCTCACTTAAATGCTAATAATCAAGTATTTGTATTGTACTAATTACTAATAATCTAGAGAATGTCATATTGAGCATTTTTATTTATAAATCTTTGATTTCTTTAGACTAAGAGAGCTAGAATTCCTGAGTGAAAAAGTAGCTGTTTCATATATAAATGTATATAAACACATACACACATATACATATACAAATTTAAACACATATATACACACAGAAAGAGAGACTATTGTAGGGCATGGGACAGAAGGGCTAATGGAGAAACATAGTAAATATCTTAGAGCTCAGATAGGGGAGAGACCTATCAGTCAAAGGCTTGGCAGGCTGTCCAGGAGGAGGTGGTCACTGACCTTGAATATCATGAAGGAAATGAACTCTCAGAAGTGAAGATGTTTCTTCTTCCCTAACAGGAGAAAGAGGGGACAACCTAGGGTCACTGGACTCCCAATAGGCATGCAAGCTGGGAAGATCACCCTCTTCCTCTGATGATGATAATCTTCTAAAGATTTGAACCTCATTCTGACATTCTGAACTCCTAATGCAGTCTCCTTCAGTCCACAGTTGTAATTTACATTCAAAGGAAGCTCTCTAGCCTTTCCCCCATATCTCACCTTATGCACCTTCCTCTGTATCCTTTGCGATATCCTTTATAATTCAAAAATTCCGATATTTGTACGTGTAGTTTACAGAGTGGTATTTGACTCTTCCCAAAGGCTCTCTCTTTCCTAGTTTTTCTTTTTCTCCACCCATAAATGAACAATTTAGAGACTGGATACTGTCATAATTATCCTAGCAAAGAGGGGTTATATAGAGGAGAATCATCATCTCAAATAGAAGCTGCATTTTCCTTACCCAAGCACCTTGCAGCCAGTGCCACAATGTAAATATTTTGGCTGACAGACTTGTCACTACTAGGTCAAGACCCTAAGAAGATGGCAAGTCTCTTTCACACCTTTTTCTTTTCCACCAGCTCAGTATAGATGACAACAAGGTTCTAGAGCCTAGTGAAGCCAAAAGATGAAAGGAGCCTGGGTCCTTGACTTCTTTTATCACATGAAAAAAGGATACCCATTGTTTTAGAACACTCATCTTGAATTATTATTTGAGCAAGAAATAAAAAGTATATTGTATTTCAGTCATTATGTGATGGAGGCTTTCTGTTAAAGCAGTCTAGTCAACATTGTGGCAGGCCCAAGTACTGAAAAATTTATAAGGGGAAGGATTTATGGGTATATAGAAGGTCTATACTTTATATGTTCAAATTATTGATAGAGTAGTAAATTTAGTAAAGAGATGGGTAATTTGAACATTATGATTAATAAGCTTGACTTAATTAAAATATACAGAAGTCTGCATAGAAAAACTAGAGGAATACATTTTTCTCAAGCACAAATAAAACATGTACAAAAAGTGACTATATATTAGGCTCTAAAAAAAGTCTGAACAAAATTTTAAAGAATTATATCACAAAGGACATAGTTTCAGACTATAATGGAAATAATTAGAAATTAGTCTAAAAAAAAGACAATTACTCAAAACTGAACAGAAATTTCAAATTAAAATGTATAAGTCAGAGCTACCAGGTGGCTACCACTGAACACTTAGAGGTTGTTGGAGAGCAGCATGCTCATGGAGGGCATGGAAGCTCTCTAGCCTTTCCCCATATCTCACCTTATGTACCTCTTCCTCTGTATCCTTTGTGATATCCTTTATAATTCAAAAACCTAGAGGAAATGGATAAATTCTTGAACACATACAACCTACCAACACTGAACCAAAAAGAAACAGAAGAACCTGAACAGATGAATAACAAGTAAGGAGATTGAATCAGTAATAAAAAGTCTCCCCCAAAACAAAAGTCCAGAACCATATGGCTTTACCACCAAATTCTATGACCATTTAAATGTAAATTAATACCAATTCTTCTCAAACTATTCCAAAAAATTGATGCAGCAGGAATTCTTCTTAGCTCACTTTTATGAGGCCCACATAACCTTAATACCAAAACCAGACAATAACAAGACAGCATAAAGAAACCCACAGGCCAATATTCCTGATGAAAATAGGTGCAAAAGTCCTCAACAAAATACTAACAAACCCAATTCAACAACACATCAAAAAGATAATGTAGCATGATCAAGTGGGATTTATCATACGAATGCAAGAATGGCTCAATGTACACAAATCAATAAATGTGATACTTCACATCAACAGAATCAGGGACAAAACCATATGGTAATCTCAGTAGATACAGAAAAAGCATTTGATAAAATTCAACACCACTTTATGATAAAAACTTCCAATAAATTATGTATGAAAGGAAAGCACCTCCACATAATAAAGATCATATATGACAAACCCACAGCTAACAACATACTTAACGGTGAAAAGCTGAAAACTTTTCCTCTAAGAACTAAAACAAGATATAGGGGAAAGGCTAGGGAGCCTCCATGCCCCTCCATGAGCATGCTGCTCACTTTACCCACTCTTATTCAACGTAGTACTGGAAGTCCTAGTTAGATCAATCATGAAAGAGAAAACAATAAAGGACATCAAAATTGGAAAAGAGGAAGTCACATTTACCCTGTTTGCAGACAATCTCTTACGCAGAGAAAAACTTAGACTCTACCAAGAAACTTGTAGAACTCATAAACAAATTCAGTAAAGTTACAGGATACAAAATAAACATACAAGTCAGTGGTGTTTCTATGCACAATGAACTAGTTAAAAAAAGAGACCAAGAGGGCAATCCCATTTATAACAGCTACAAATAAATACCTAGGAATAAATTTAACCAAGGACATAAAAGACTTCTCCATTGAAAACTACAAAACACTGATAAAAGAAATTGAAGAGGATACAAACAAATGGAAAAACTTCCCATGCTCATAGATGGAAAGAATTAATGTTTTTAAAATTACCATACTACCCTAAACCATCGACAGAGTCAATGCAATCCCTATTAAAATACCAGTGACATTCTTCACAGTAATATAAAATAAATCCTAAAATATGTATGGAACCACAAACATCCTAGAATAGCCAAAGCAATCCTTAACAAAAAGAACAAAGCTGGAGGGAACAGGTTTCAAGACTTCTAAATATACTACCAAGCTCTAGTAACCAAAATAGCATAGCACTGGCATAAAAACAGACATGTAGACTAATAGAATAGAATAGAGAGGGCCAGGTGCAGTGGCTCATGCCTGTAATCCCAGCATTTTGGGAGACCGAGGCAGGTGGATCACATGAGGTCAGGTGTTCGAGATCAGCCTGGCCAACATAGCAAAACCCCATCTCTACTAAAAGTACAAAAATTAAACGAACATGGTGGTGCATGCCTGTAGTCTCTACTCTACTCGGGAGGCTGAGGCAGGAGAATCACTTGAACCTGGGACGCAGAGGTTGCAGTGAGCCAAGATTGTGCCACTACACTCCAGCTGGGCAACAAGAGCAAGACTCTGTCTCAAAAAAAAAAAAAAAAAAAAAAAAAAAAAAAGAATAGACAACCTAGAAATAAATCCATGCATCTATAGCCAACTGATTTTTGACAAAGATGCCAAGAACATTCACTGGGGAAAGGATAGTCTCTTCAGTAAATGGTGCTAGGAAAACTGGATATCCATATGCAGAATAATGAAATTAGACCTTCACCTCTCACCCTATACAAAAATCAGCTAAAAATGGATTAAAGATCTAAAGGTAAAACCTGAAACTGTAAAACTACTAGAAGAAAACATAGGGGAAATACTTCAGGACATTTTCATGATCTTACAAAAAGATTTTTAATATAAGATCTCACAACTATGGGCAACAAAAGCAAAAATAGGTAAATTGGATTATATCAAACTAAAAAGCTGCTGCACAGCAAAGGAAACAACACATTGAAAAGACAATCTACAGAATGAGAGAAAATATTTTCAAAGTATTTGATATGGTTTGGCTGTGTCTCCACCCAAATCTCATCTTGAATTCTAATCCCCATGTGTGGAGTGAGGGACCTGATAGGAGGTGATTGGATCATAAGGGCAGTTTCCCCCATGCTGTTCTTATGATAGCAAGGGAGTTGTCACGAGATCTGATTGTTTACAAGGTGCAGTTTCCCCCGCATGAGCTCTCTCTCCTACCACCATGTAGGACGTGCCTTGCTTCCCTTCGCCTTCTGACATGATTTTAAGTTTACTGAGGCCTCCCCAGCCATGTGGAACTGTGAGTAAATTAAACCTCTTTTGTTTATAAATTACCTAGTCTCAGGTAGTATCTTCATAGCAATCTGAGAACAGACTAATACACTATTCATTTGACAGGGGATTAATATCCAGAATATACAAGAAACTCAAACATCTCAACAGCAAAAACACAAACAATCAAATTTAAAAAATGGGCAAATGATCTGAACAGACAATTCACAAAAGACGACATACAAATGACCAACAAATATATGAAAAAAATGACTTCATTTTTCTCTCAACATCACTAATCATCGGGGAAATTCAAGTTAAAACTATAATGAGGTATCATCTCACTCCAGTCAGGATCGCTACAATAATAACAAAATGACAAAAAATAACAAGTGTTGTTGACCTTGTGGAGAAAGGGGAACTGTTATACACTGTTGGTGGGAATATAAATTAGTACAGTCACTATGGAGAATGGTATTGCAATTTCTGAAAAGCCTATACATAGAACTCCACTACCATATGACCCAGAAATCCCACTACTAGGTATTTAGCCAAAGGAAAGGAAATCAGCATATCAACATAAGTACCCCCATGTTTATTGCAGCATTATTCACAATAGCCAAGATATAGACTCAACCCAGGTGTCTAACAACCGAGGAATGGAGAAAGAAAATACGATACATATACACAACACTATCCTATTCAGCCATAAAAAGGAATAAAATCCTGTTGTTCATGGCACCATGGCTGAAACTGGAGGACATTATATTCTGTGAAATAGCCAGGAACAGAAAATTAAACAACACATATTCTCACTCATATCTGGAGAAAAGTTGATCTCATGGAAGTAAAAAGTAGAACAGCAGGTACTAGAAGCTAGGAAGCATAGTGGGAAGGGGAAGATAGGGAGAGTTTTTTTGTTTTTTGAGACAGAGTCTCGCTCTGTCACCTAGGCTGGAGTGCAGTGGGATGATCTCGACTCACTGCAACTTCCGCCTCCTAGGTTCAAGCCATTCTCCTGCCTCAGCCTCCCGAGTAGCTGGGACTACAGGCACGTGCCACCATACCCGGCTAATTTTTGTATTTTTAGTAGAGATGGGTGTTTCATCATGCTGGCCAGGCTGGTCTTGAACTCCTGACCTTGTGATCCGCCTGCCTCAGCCTCCCAATGTGCTGGGATAACAGGCGTGATCCACCGCGCCCAGTGGGAGAGATTTGTTAAAGGATACAACGTCATAGCTAGACAGGAGGAATAAGTTCTAGTGTTCTATAGCACTGTAGGATGAGCATACGTAAGAATAATATATAATTTCAAATAGCTAGAAGGAAGATATTGAATGTTCCCAACACAAAGAAATGATAAATGTTTGAGATGACGGGTATGCTAATTACCCTGATCTAATCACTATACATTATACATATTGAAACATCACTATGTATGACATAAATATGTAAAATTACTACTTGTCAATTTAAAAACTTTTTTTTTTTTTTTTTGAGATGGAGTTTTGCTCTTGTTGCCCAGGCTGGAGTGAAGTGGCATGATCTCAGCTCACTGCAACCTCTGCCCCCCGAGTTAAAGTGATTCTCCTGCCTCAACCTCCTGAGTAGCTGGGATTACAGGTGCCCGCCACCACACCTGGCTAACTTTTGTATTTTTAGTAGAGACGGGTTTTTACCATGTTGGCCAGGCTGGTCCCGAACTCCTAACCTCAGGTGGTCCACCTGCCTCGGCCTCCCAAAGTGTTAGGATTACAGGCATGAGCCACCACGCCTGGCCTAAAAACATCCAAAACCTACACCACAGATCTGATTTTTCTGCACAAACAAAAGAATAAGAGGAGTTGCTTGATGTGCCATCTGAAATAAAGATGCAAGAAAATCCAGATTAATTTTGGGATCTTTGTAACAATCCCCAAATCCTTGAAGCTTCCATCTGTTTGCTATTTTCCTGGCCTAATTTTGTTTTCCTTGGTGAATAACTGTATGACCATTATAATGAAATGTGTCAGCTTGGGCTCCTCTGAATTTCTCTCTGGGTGTTTTACCCAGATCTTCATAGCTAGATTGTCAGCTGGTCCCATCCATTAGTTTCCTCCTCACTCCTGAGCCATTTCTCAAACATGCACACTTAGCTTAACTTAACCTAAACTGTTTTAGGTTTGACTATACAAATCTGTGTAGGTTTGCATCACCTCCCCCATCAAGTTGAGCTGGTTAATGGAATGAGAGTAACAAACCTATGCTTCCTTTTGGCCTTCAAATCAAACCTAGCAGTGAACATCACATTTACGTGAAATGTTTCTGCACTCACATTGAATGACTGATAGCAAATAATACAGAATTAATTAAAATCATGCATAAAATAGACATAATTAATATATATAAATAGATTAGAGTAGATATTGGCATCATTTATTTCCGGATTTTGATGGCTATGTTGTGTTTATGTAGAAGAACTTGTCTTTCTTTATAGAAAATGTACATGACAGCATTGGGGGTGATTGGGCACCAGTAAGCAACTGACTCTCAAATGTTTCAGGGAAAAGAAAAGTTATTTTTACTGTACTTTCAGCTTTTCTGCTACTTTAAGATTGTTTCAAAATAAAAAGGAAGATTAAGGTATGTGGAAGTGAGAGGTATAAGTGTAAACATCCAAATAGTAGTTCTGAAAGAAAAAGATTTAGCAGGTTAAAAAATATTTAATGAAACAATGCATTGAAGTTGCCCCAAATGAAAGAACTATTAAAGATCTCAGATTGGAAATGATCATAAAAGAATAGAGAAAGAAAACTTGCATATCTAGCCACATTATAAAATGTAGGAACATCAAATACAAATAAATTTTAAAATATTCTATAGAGAAAGATTAGATCACCCAAAGAAGAAGAATAATCAGACTGAGATTAGACTTTTAAATAGTGACAATAGGACAAGAAATCAATAGAGTAGCATTTTCAAGATGTTTAAGGTAAAAACTTTTCAAGTGAAAATTTACAACCTGAACTATGAGGGTACAATAAAATTGTTCTAAGACATACAAAACATCAGAATGCTTACCACACAAAGACCCTTTTTGAAAGCCTGCTTGAAGGATGTGCTCCACTAGGAAAATAAATCTAGAACCACTATACAAAAGTATATGGGCAATATGAGTGAATATGCTGGGGGTTCCCAAGGCTATCCCCAGGTTCAGTGCTTTACTAGGAGGACTCACAGGACTCAGCACATAGTTCTTCTTGCAGCTATGATTTATTACAGTGAAAGGCTACAAAGCAAAGTCAACAAAGGGAAAAGGTGCAAGGGGCAAAGTCCAGAGGAAATCAGGTGCATGCTTCCAAGTGTCTTCTCCCAGTGACCAGTGGAGTCACACAGGGCAGGCTGAATTCCCCCATCAGTTGTGACAACATGTGTGAAGTGTTGTCTACCAGGGGAGCTCATGAGAGACAAACACAGTGTCCAAGGTTTCTATTGGGGGCTGGTCATATAGCAGCTTCTGCCTAGTGTGTACCAAAATTCCAGACTCCCAAAATAAAAGCAGATGTCTACCATAAACCAAGTTGTTTGTACAAACGGTTGAGGCACAGTGAGCCATACTTGTTTGTCCTGAGAACAATGGGAACTTTCTCAAAATTCAGGCTTATGGATGCCAACCAAGAGCCAACCTTGTAAGAAGGAGTTTTAAAGATAGCAACTGCAGGCCTGCCATGTCAACAATTTTGCACAGTGAGACGTCAATTCATAAAGTTTGGTGTTGTCTAAAAATTTAGGGATTAAGAAGAAAGTGGAAGGAAGAGATAGAAAGAATAAGAGAATAAAACACCAATATCTATTATAATCATGAACTAAAAACTGTCTAGAAAATATCAACAAGGTCAGAAGGTAAACTAAAGGGAACAGTTAGCATACTGAAAGAGCTGTCTTATTTTAGGAAACCTTAGAAGTTTTGGAAATCTTTAAGACTACATGGAAAAGTAATGTGGGCTTAAATAAAAAATCCTCTAAGGGATCAGAATACAATAACGGCTTTTAAAATAGTAGAAGATATTTCATTCATCCAATAGATGTCTGAAGAGAGAAATAAAAACAAATATTTAAAAAGCGTGATAAATTAAAAATATGAAATAAGATGCCAGAGATAGGCCCTAACATAAGATTGTTTTCTGTAAGAATATTTATTAAAGGTAAATGGGTAAGAGACATTTATTAAAAGACAGAGACTCTCAGATTAAAATTTTTAAATGATTTAACAATGTGTGGTTTCCCAAAAGTAAACAAGTAAGTTAAAATAAAGGAATAAAAAAGGATGCCCCACCAAATATGAATTAAAAAGAAAGATGATATAATAATTTAAATATCATATAATATAATTAACATTCAACATAGAGGACATGACACAATTTAGACAAAAATATTTTATACTGGTAAAGAAAAACAGATCAAGAAACCTTAACAATTGTATATATGTGTACACACACACATGCACACAAAATGGCCTCAATAAATGAAAATAAATTATCTATACAAAGTTGTAGATTGAGCAGGTTTTTCTGTTTGAGACAGAGTATCACTCTGTCACCCAGGCTGGAGTGCGGTGGTGCTATCTTGGCTCACTGCAAACTCTGCTTCCTGGATTGAAGTGATTCTCATGCTTCAGCCTCCCGAATAGCTGGGATTACAGGTGTGCACCACCGCACCCAGCTAATTTTTGTAATTTTAGTGGAGACGGGGTTTCTCCGTGTTGGCCAGGCTGGTCTTGAACTCCTGGCCTCAAGCGATCCACCCACCTCTGCCTCCAAAAGTGCTAGTATGAGCCACCGCACCCGGCCCAGTTGAGCAGGTTTGGGTACTTAGTTACAATGACTTAGATTACAAAGAAAGCCTAAAAAATTCCAAATGATTAATGCCATACAATATTTTCTTTTGAAAATGCAGGAAAATAGAAAATCAATACCAAAAACAAATCCCATATGTCTGAAAAACAAATAACGCTACTTAATAATCCATGGCTCTCATACTTAAAAATACTTACGAAGTATTTAAACTGGATGATCATAACTATACTTACATGCCTGTCTTCCTCCCTCTTTTGTGATATTTTTCTTTCCTTTTCTTTTTTGTTGAGACAGAATCTCGCTCTGTGACCCGGGCTGTAGTGCAATGGCACGATCTCGACTCACTGCAACCTCTGCCTCCTGGGTTCAAGTAATTCTCCTGCCTCAGCCTCCTGAGTAGCTGGGATTACAGGCACTCACCACCACGGCCGGCTAATTTTTTGTATTTTTAGTAGAGACGAGGTTTCACCATGTTGGTCAGGCTGTTCTTGAACTCCTGACCTCCGGTAATCCACCTGCTTCAGCCTCCCAAAGTGCTGGGATTATGGGCATGAGCCACCGCGCCCGGCTGTGCTATTTTTCATGTATGTTACATCTTTATGTTTTAAGCCTAACAATACAATTGAATGATTATAATCATTGTTTTATACAGTTGTCATTCCAATCTGTTAAAAATTATTAATATCAGATTTTATATTTACCCACATAATTACTTTTATCTGTCCTCTTTGTTTCTTAATGTAGATCTCATTACTACCTGATGTCTTTTCTTTTTAGCTTTAAAGCTTTTCTCTAGTATTTCTTGAAAGGCAGACCTGGTAGCAACAAATTCTCTCAGTCTTTGTTTTTCTGGGAATGTCTTTATTTTACCTTCATCAGGAAAGGATAGTTTTGCTGGATACAGAATTATTGGATACAGTATTTCAGATACTGCACTGGGAAATTCTCAACTAAAATAGAAGAGTGTACAGATTGTCCTAAATTCTGCATAGCTTGATCCAGAATCATGAGTGGCAGGAGTCCTTGGCACTCCTCAGCTACTCATTAGTGACTGTGCTCCTCAGATAGACCATCAAGGATCTCCAGCATCTGGGCCACACAGAGCAAAAGACTATGATCATCATGCATGGAATGCATGCATCATCATGCATCATTTTCCTGCCATATAAATAAATGTCTTAGAAATCCATAATTCAGTCACTCTAGGTTTGGCACCATTTTCAGTCCCTGTCAAAATTTCCTTCAGTTTGTTCTCACACCTTTTTACCTTGGTTCCAAAGCTCTTTGTCTCTGTACTGGTCCACCTTCCTCAGCCAAGTCCCTGGAGTCCAGACATATACTTCCTGCCCCTCAGTGCACTCAACACACAGGCATACCTCATTTTATTACACTTTGCTTTATTAATTAATTTTTGCTTTATGGATGTTGCAAGTTTTACAAATTGAAGGTCTGCAGCAACCCTGGATTGAGCAAGTCTTTTGGCACCATTTTTCCAACAGCATGTGCTCACTTATGTCTTTGTGTCACATTTTAGTAATTCTCAAAATGTTTAAAACTTTATTATTATTCTTATCATTATATCTGTAAGGTGATCTGTGATCAATGATTTTTGTTGTTACTATTGTAATTGCTTTGGAGTGCCACCAGCTGTGCCCATAGGACATGGCGAACAATAAATGTGTGTGTGCTCTGACTGCTCCGCTGACTGGTCATTTGCCAGTCTTGCTCCCTCTTCTCAGCCTCTTTATTCCCTGAGACACAACAATATTGAAATTAGGCCAATTAATAACCCCGCAACAGACTCTAAATGTTCAAGTGAAAGGAAGAGTCCCACATTTCTCACTTTAAATAAAAAACTAGAAAAATAATTAATCTTAGTGAGGAAGGCATGTTAACAGCTGAGATAGGCTGAAAGCTAGGCCTCTTGTACCAAACAGCCAAGTTGTGAATGCAAAGGAAAAGTTATTGATGGAAATTAAAAGTGCTACTCTGTGAACACAGAAACGATAAGAAGCAAAACAGCTCTATTGCTGATATGGAGAAGGTTTTAGTGATCTGGACAGAAGATCAAACCAGCCACAACATTCCCTTAAGCCAAAACCTCGTCCAGAGAAAGACCCCAACTCTTCAATTTTATGAAGGCTGAGAGAGGTGAGGAAGCTGCAGCAGAAAAGTTTGAAGCTAGCAGAGGTTGGTTCAGAGGGTTAAGGAAGGAAGCCCTCTCTAAAACACAAAAGGGCAATGTGAAGCAGCAAGTGCTGATGGAGAAGCTACATAGCAAGTTATCCGGAAGATCTACCTAAGATACTGTTGGCCCTTTAACAACACAGATTTGAACTGTGCGGGTTCATTATACATCCTCAAGGACCTTTATGATGATCCACTTCCATTTAATAAATACTAAATATGTTTTTTCTTCCTTATGATTTTCTTAATAACATTTTTTCTCTAGCTTACTTTCTTGTAAGAGTAAATAGTATACAAAATACATATAGCATACAAAATATGTGTTAATCAAATGTTTATGTTATTAGTAAGGCTTCTGGTCAACAGTAGGCTATTAGTCAGGCATGATGGTGCACACCTATACTTTCAGCTACTCAGGAGGTTGAGTGGGGGAAGACTGCTTGAGCCAGTAGTTTGAGACTAGCCTGGGCAACATAGCAAGACCCCATCTCAATAAAAAGAACATTTCAGGCATGGTGGTGTGTGTCTGTAGTCCTAGCTACTCGGGAGGATGAAGAAGGAGGATCGCTTGGAGCGGGGAGTTTGAGACAAGCCTAGGGAACATAGCAAGACCCTGTCTCTAAAATTAAAAATAAACCAGTGGGCTGTTAGTAGTTAGGTTTTTGAGGAGTCAAAAGTTATACATGGCTTTTCTTTTTTTATTTTTTTTTGAGATGGAGTCTCACTCTGTCACCCAGGCTAGAGTGCAGTGGCACAATCTGTGCTCACTACAACCTCCGCCTCCTGGGTTCAAGTGACTCTCCTGCCTCAGCCTTCTGAATAGCTGGGACTACAGGTGCCTACCACCATGCCAGGCTAATTTTTGTATTTTTAGTAGAGATGGGGTTTCACCATATTGGCCAGGCTGGTCTCGAACTTCTGACCTTGTGATCTGCCCGCTTTGGCCTCCCAAAGTGCTGGGATTACAGGCATGAGCCACTGCACCTGGCCTATACATAGATTTTCAACTGTGCAGGAGTTCAGTACCCCAACTCCCATTTTGTTCAAGGGTCAACTGTAATTGATGAAGGTGGCTACAATAGACATCAGATTTTCAATGAAGACACAACAGCCTTATATTGGAAGAAGATGCCATCTAGAACTTTCATAGATAGAAGTCCATGCCTGGCTTCAAAACTTCAAAAGACAGACTGACTTTCTTGCTAGGGGCCAGTGCAGCTGGTGACTTAAAGTAATAATGAGCCAAAGCTCATTTATCATTTCAAAAATCTTAGAGCCCTTACAAACTATGCTAACTCTGCTCTTTCTCTGCTCTATAAATGAAACAGCAAAGCCTGCATGACAGCATGGTATACTGAATATTTTAAGCCCACTGTGGAGGCCTACTGCTCAGAAAAAAAGATTTTGGTCACTCAAGAGCTCTGATGGAGCTATATGAAGAGATTAATGTTTTCATGCCTGCTAACAACATTCATTCTTCAGCCCATGGACCAAGGGATAATTTTTACTTTCAAGCCAAAATTATTTAAAACATACATCTTGTAAGGCTATAGCTACCATAGATAGTAATTTCACTGATGGATCTGGGCAAAGTAAATTAAAAAATTCCTGGAAAAGATTCACTATTCTAGATACCATGATTCATGGAAGGAGGTCAACATGGCAGTACTAACAGCAGTCTGGAAGAATTTGATTCCAATCCTTATAAATGACTTTGAGGGTTTCAAGACTTCAGTGGAGGAAGTCACTGCAAATGTGATGAAAATAGCAACAATGAGAATTAGAAGTGCAGCCTGAAATGTGACCGAGTTGCTGCAATCTCATGAGAAAACTTGAGTGGATGAGGAGTTGCTTCTTACAGATGAGCAAAGAAAGTGGTTTCTTTGAATGGAATCTGCTCCTGGTGAAGATGCTGTGAACGTTGTTGGAATGATGACAAAGGATTCAGAATATTGCATAAACTTAGATAAACCAGCAGCACAGTTTGAGAGGATTGACTGAAATTTTGAAAGAAGTTCTATTGTGTGTAAAATGCTATCAAACAGCATTGCATGCTATGGAGAAATCTTTCTTGAAAGGATCAATCAATTGATGTGGCAAACATCATTGTTGTCTTATTTTAATAAATTGCCACAGCCACCCCAACCCTCAGCAGCCACCACCCTGATCAGTCAACAACCATCAACATTGAGGGAAGACCCTCCACCAGCAAAAAGATGATGACTTGTTGAAGGCTCAGATAATCATTAGCAATTTTTAGTAGTAAAGTATTTTAAAATTATGGTATGCACAGTATTTTTTATGCATAATGCTATTGAACACTTGACAGACTAGAGCATAGTGTAAACATACCTTCATATTTTAATAAGTAATAATGAAATTCATCATAAGAAAACTATTAGAAACTGTTTAGAATATGAAAGAGGTACAGTTGTATACTAAAACATATACAGATATTGTATCAGGAATTTGCAAATTTTACTAGCTTTTTCAGAGAAACAACTTTCAACTATTAAATATTTCATTTTCTAGTTTAAATAAATATATAAATAAAAGACTTCAGGAAAACATACTTTTCATATGCACTGGGAAGCCAAAAAGGGCACGTGGCTCACTTTATTGCAATATTATCTTTATTATGGTAACCTGAAACTGAACCTGAAATATCTCCGAGGTATGCCTGTATCCTAGGAAGAATTTTATATTGACATCTCCTGTCACTGTATATAATATTCCTGCAGACAGGCTTTGAGAGAAGGTTTACCCCTTGGAAGTCCCTGCCTCCTGCCCATTTGACTGTTCTCTTTTCTCATGAGCTAGTGATCTCCAAATCATGTGTATTATGTGCCCAATATAATGCCCTTCCCTGACATTTGGTGAACAAATCCCTTTGCACCTCAACCAACAAGCTCATAGCAAGAACTTGGTGCTGGATTTGGTCACGTCACTTCCTTCATTTGCTAGGTGGTCATCTACTTTTTCTAAAATTCTTCCTATTCAGTCTCTTTTTAGCTATATAAAAGAGGGCATTTGGTGGGAGATGATGTTATGATTTTATTGGTAAAAGAGAGAATCAATACTGAGAAAGACGGAATGTTAAATAGACAGACAAGAGGTCAAAGGTCAATGTAGACTGTTCCCAACTTTCTTTGTATGAATGGACTGAGATGTATTTGAGAAAGACTTTGGGGACATGTACTTTGGGTCTGCTGGGGGTGGCCTGAGCTGCAATCTAGGCACACAATGTTCTTCCCAGCTTATCAGAAGATCCCACGTGTACTTAAGAAAATCAAGTACGTCTGGACGGGTGAATATCAAAGGAAAGAATCTGTGATACAGCCAACACGCACTTTCTGTGTAGAAATTAAAAATCGGTCACAACCAAAATCACCATTAAGTTTCTGGCCTTTGGACATTGTTTTTCTGCTCTTCTGCCCCCAGTTCGAGCCTCACTTCAAACAACTTCATAATAAGAGGCCGGAAAAGAGCTGTCAGCCAGTTACTACAGACACTCAACTCAGACACCTCCAGAGGTAGGTGGGGATAAAGGTCTTGAGACATGAGCTTCTATTTGTGGCTTGCTTGGATTAATTCCTAGCCCAGATGGTGTCACTATTCCTGTGAGGTAGGGATTATTGTCGCTTTTGTTCAAATAAGAAAATTGAGAGGGGGTGACATGAGCTGTCTGAGGTTCCATAGGTAAAAGGGACAGAAACTAAACAAGATTTCAGCATTCCTGACACTAAATCCAGCACACTCTCCTCTTTAACATTATCTGGAAAGCCAGATGGTGGAGAGCAGTAGTTCTATGTCTTTCTGATCCTGGGGGCTCTTTGAATTGTCCTGCAGTTTGTCTCAGGATAACCAAAGAATTCACAGCACTCTGTACATGAGAAGTTGAGAAGTACCCAGCCTGGGCATAATGATGTTTCTTTTGTCTGGGATCATTTAGTACACTTAGGGGTGTGCAAAAAAGGGGACTAGGCATCCTCAGATTCCTGAACACCTTTAAGGGGCAAGGGGTAAGTAAGAAATGAAGAAAACTAGAGTAAGAATGAGGCCGTGTGAATGAACAGATTTCAAAGCTCTGGAAAACTTGGGTCTAGGGTGGTATTTTGGAATACAAAGAAACAGCCTCATGGAACCCAATGCTTTGGATTTATGGTGTTCCTGTCACTGTATATCAGTATTCCTCCTTCTTTATGCAAAGGGCTGGTACCAGGAATCCAGAGGCCTACTGCAATCCATGCCCACTTTCACCCAGTTACCTCATCCCTCACATCCCCGGCTGTAAGCAGATAACAGAGTATCTCCATGGTTCACCTGTCTTGCCATGTGCTGGTATATTCACATAGGCAGAAGAATACTGAGGTTCTCAAGGACTCAGGCTCAAGGAATGAGTATCTTGCCATTGCTAGCTAGCAAGAGCAGGAGATTAGGGAGAGAAACGAAAGAAGAGAAGCCCTTAAATTGTAGATCAGATCAGATATTTGTGTGTGGCGGGGGGGTTCTACCCTTAGATGCTTATTCCTGCTCTCCAAGCTTCTGCATTAAGAACCTGTGTCTCTGCCAGCTTACCTAAGCATGACTTGATGAAGTTGCCAAGCTAAGATGTTGTTGCTTTTGCTTCTGCTCAAATCTCTTAAAAATGATTTGTCTAAAAGTCAATACATCTAATGACATGTGCCTAAAACTTGTATTTTTCACCTTCCAAATTTCACAGAAGCTAAGAGGAGAATACATTTTCACAGTCTCCTCTGAAAAATTCAGCACCGTTAAAATTTTTCTAGTATTACCCCTGCTTTTGAGCAGAGTCATTTTGGTGGATTCATCTAGAGCAGCATTGCTCAGTAGAACTTTCTGTGATGATGGAAAGGCTCCACGCCTGAGAAATGAGGAATGTTAAATAGGACACACAAGAAGTCAAAGGTTGATGTAGACTGTTCTCATCGTCCTATGTATGAATGGATTGAGATGCATCAGAGAAAGACTTTGGGGACAATAGCCACTAACTACATGTGACCATTGAATACTTGAAATGACTGGAAACTGAATTTTGATTTAATTTAATGAGTTTAAATAGTCATATGTGGCTAGTGGCTACCACACTGGACATCGCAGATAAATCTCTTTTGCTTCATTGAAAACTTCTGAACTAATATAAAGACTTTCAGGCAGAGGGAAAATCACTGCCTTGTTACATGCAATTCATGTCAGAATTTTATCCTTTTCTTTGACTTTTATTTTCCTTCCTATTTGGTTCTAGAAAGGTAGAGCAATAGATAGAGAATGAGAGGGGTAGATGGGAGAAGGCTGGGAAGTTTCCATTGTAATTAGGCTCCTCTTCCACTCTTCTATTATTTATAGTTCAAATTTTTCTCTTTTCTAATTATAGTGGCTTAAACACTTGAAATAATGTTAAAAAGTAGTCCTAATAGTGCATAGTTTTTTTCCTATTTCTAATTTTAATGGGAGTACTTTAAGTTTTATAACATGGAATGCTGGCTTTTGGATTGCAATAGTTACATTTTTACAGTGTTAAGAAAATGTCTATCTATTCCATTTTATTAAGATTTTTCTGCTGTTCCCATACTCCAGTTTCCCTTACCCCTCAGCTGTCACTCAGCTGCAGGCTATTTTATTTTCTTCCATTTCCTTATTTTTCTCCTTACCACTGATTACCATCTATGCATTTCCTTATCTTGTTTAACTAGAATAACAGTTGTATGAATGGGAGGATTTTTTTGTCTGTTTTGTTCACCACTATATTCCAATATCCAGAACTTGGAATACAGTTAGGCACTTAATAAGTACTTATTGAGTGAATGAACTCCCCCACATCTCCCTCCACACACAGAGGCATAGATTCTAAACAGATTAAAATGTTAAGTGTAAAAAAAAAAAGTAAAAAGAAAAAAATTGTAATTGAAAATAGTTTTCAAATATCCAGAGGAGGATATTCTGAGCTTAATGATGACAGTTAACATTTATGAAGTATATACTATATTCCAGGTCCTATGCTTAGTGTTTCATACATATTATTTAATCTTCCCAGTGACCCTGTGAGATGAGTATTGATATTTTTTTCTGTAATATGGATGGGGAAAACCAGGCTCTGGGGATTATGTGACTGGCCCAGGCTCCACAGCTAGGAGTTGGGGGGGTTGGGATTCTAATTCAAGCCTATCTGACTCTGGGGCCCATGTTCTTTCCTCTTAAAATACCCATCAGCAAATAGTGTGGTGATGAAAATTACCTTTGTATAGCCTAGAGTAGAACAAGGGGTGGAGGGACATGCATTTGATATCCAGTAGGTGGAAATGTAACCTAACCCTTAGTGAGAAAAATGTGGCGGCAATTATCCGAAGTCTGGGAAATACAATGGCTTTTGCCTAGAAATCTTTCTCCATTAACTCATGCTATAAAAATAACAATATATGTACCAAAGCTTTAACTATAAGGAGGTTCATCAGGACATTTTTATAACAAGAAGAAATTGAAACTATTCAGGTCTTGATGATATGAGGAAATGATAATAATATGTATGACTGAATTCTTGTCATGACTTGTACGATGTGAGCATATTTTTGCCTCCCCTGTATATTTTATTCAGAATTGTTAGTTTATTTCCTTGCTTCTTCAGGAAAATTTAGGTAGGTCTCCACAAATTTTATGTGATTCTCCAGTCATGAAACATCTTCTCAATATAATAAGTAAAATGTGCAGGCCCATGAAATTAGTCACAACTACACAAATTGTTCAGAACTATGGATTCCTCCCTCCCTCAGAAGCTCCAGTTATGGAACAAGATGTGGTGAATCTCTCTCCCCCGCCACCCACCACCCCCGCTCTGGCTCTTTGTAATTCTATTCCTCCACCCACTCTGGACTAAAGCAAGTTTCTGTCTCCTAGGGAGTAGAGGGAGGACAGACCAATAAGAGTAGTAGGAAAGTTCTTGTATAATAGATACTGTCATGAGCTGGTTCTGTGCTTCTGGTCTTGACTCTTTCGTGGGAGATTTCAAGGGTTCATTGGAGATAAGAAATGTCGTCTGGCCATTTATAGTTCAGATACTTCACAAATTACAGCCCTCTTCTCTGCTACTACAGGCCACTTTGGCCAGATTTAAAGTCACCCTTTAAAGTCTTCAGTCATGATTCAAGTCTACTGTGTTCCCATAGACTTCTGGGATCACATAGCAAGCTCAATGAGTCGTATTCATAAAACCTTTTCTCTCAACTTGGAATTAGAAGGCAGCATTCCGGCTTTCATGAGCAAAGCTTTTTACTAATAAAATCTCCTTCGAAATCTTCTCTACAATTCCTCCAACTTTGGACCATCTTAGTGCATTAAAGTTTTGAGTCTCCTAACAGTTCTTGGCCATCATCTTTTCTCAAGTCCTGTTATCTATCTGTAATTCCCTCTTAAATTGCTTTAGTGCCTTTTGTCTTAGGATCTTCACTAAAACTTCTTTACATCATCATGTTTCATATGCTTTAAAATAAAATATCAGGACACTTGATGTGTCCAATTTCATAAAAATAATGACAACATAAAAGTATAGACATATATTGTCTCTAGATGGTGGAATTGCTAATGCTTATTTATTTCCTCTTTGTATTTTTTATTTTACAAATTGTATAATCTGAGGATTTATTATTTTTAATCAGAAAGGAGCAATTCATTTTAAAAAGGAATAATTTTGCAAAGGAAGGGGTATGTAATATAAGATGAGAAGAAACCTGGGGAAGTCACTGGCTAGCCTGGGAGTTGGTTGGTATGCTACTGGGTACTAGAAAGGGAAAGAATAATATGATAGTCATACACACTTTCCCCCTGTTGCTTACCCTATTCTCCTCAATCCATTTTCTACCTCTAGCAGCATTGGGAAAAGACTTGTGTTCTGCCAGAACTTAACCCAAACACACACAGAGAGCACCATGAAGCCCTGGATTCTTCTACTCATCATGTTCATCTCTGGAGTTGTGATACTTCTGCCTGTGCTGGGAAGCTTCTGCACCAAAGATCCCTGTGGGTGGTGTGAAAAGGGATGGGGTGCTCTGCCCAGTCCTGGGATGTCTGTTGTAGCTGATTCAGGGTCTACATTTCAAGAATCAGCCTTTAAAGGATCTCTCCTTAAGTAGAGATATTCAAGCAAGATTAGATTAGACGTTCCCAATTCCTTTAAGTTTTCTCTTTCAGCTCTGAAAGCAACACTAGCTATGTGAAAAGGGAACATATCTTTTGTCTATATTCCATCAGCTAGCAGGAAATAATATTTTCCAATATCAGACCAGTAGAGGAAAAACCAACACAGAGCTTCCCTCCAAGCCCATATTTTCAGAATCTTTGTGCCTCAGTTGGGTGAGCCTTTGATGAATGCCAAAAGGGTAATATTTAACACGTTAATTTAGTTGGAGGGGAAGAGTCTTTTAGAACATGAAAAATGGAAAAGACAAATTAAAGGCTCCTTAGTGGGTCAAAGTTTGGGTTCATATGATAAGAAAATGTGGACAACGAAGGCACTGAGCAGGAGGGTTGTGGGCCAGGGAAATAAACGAAATTTATGGAGAGACTGACTGCTTAGGTGGCATCATCAGAGAAACAAATAGAAGGGGAGAAAAATGGCTGGGCATGGTGGCTAACACCTGTAATCCCAGCACTTTTGGAGGCTGAGGTGGGCGGATCACGAGGTCAGGGGTTCGAGACTGCCCAACCAACATGGTGAAACCCCGTCTCTATTAAGATACAAAAAATTAGCCAGGCATGGTGGTGTGCTCCTGTAATCCCAGCTACTCAGGAGGCTGAGGCAGGAGAATCACTTGAACCCGGGAAGTGGAGGTTGCAGTGAGCCGAGATTGTGCCATTGCACTCCAGCCTGGGTGACAGGGCAAGACTCTGTATCAAAAAAAAAAAAAAAGAAGGGGAGAAAAATAAGTTTCTATTCTCCCTTGGCTCAGTTTCCCATTCTGCAAATTGGCTATGGAAATTGGAGTTAGAGGATATTGCAGGCCCTGAAATCTAAGGTTACATGAGAATAAATGTGGTGGTTGCTGTCATATATGGTCAGGGTGTCCCAGGTCCTATCTTTAGAATCTGAAATGCTGTAGGGACATGTAGACGGAGGAACACAGGCCATGCAAGGATGGTCTTGTGACAAGACACTGGTTATAATTTGAGGAAGGGATTTTCTTGGAAGGCAGAGAAATACTTTGTGGCTTGGAGCTCAAGTTTCAGAAGGGATTGTTAAGCTTAAAAAGGGTTTCTTGTCTGAGTTGTGAATAGATGGACCCTGCTAACTTCTTCCATCTCAGTTCTAGATATGATAAGAGAAACCGAGCAGTGCTGGGTACAGCCTCCATATAAGTACTGTAAGAGAAGGTGTACTAAAATAATGACTTGTGTACGTCCAAATCATACATGCTGCTGGACCTACTGTGGAAACATCTGCTTAGACAATGAGTGAGTTGGTTGGGGTGGGAAGGCTAGGGCCTGGGCATGCTTCATCACTGGTCCTTACCCACTGTTCAAAAGACCGCAGCCACCCAAACCCTGGTTAAATAAATAGGCAACAAAAGACAATGTCCTCCTATCTCCAAACCTAGGCTGCTCCTCACTGCAAAATAAACCAAGACACCGACATGAGGTCCTCTACTTTTTTCTTCACTCTTATTCAGTTCCTTTTGCTTCCCTCAACACATCACCCATCAGTTCATACATCCCTCCTTTATCCAAAGTTCCAATTACTAACCCCTTAGTTGGACCTCTCCATGGGCCCTCTACTCTCAGCCAGGCCCAAGGAGACCTGGTATCTATCTGTCTGTTCAGTTGGCAAACATCTTGGGGGAAATTGCTTAAAAGTGGGTAACTTCTGATTTAACAGAAGAATTGCTGTCCTTTTTTATCTGGGGACTAGGGTGCTATTAATTTTAGAAATGGATTTCTCCCAGGATTCTTGACTTTTGACTAACTTTTCTCTTCTAGAGAGCCCCTTAAATCAATGCTAAACCCCTAGGTTCTATTGGCTGATCACTACTGCGGGCTGAAGGATGACCACCTGGTCTAAGAAGAGTGCTGCCTACTTCCTTCTTTGGACACCCACTGGCTCTAGCTGGTAACCTTTCTACTATTTCCTTGACCTCTTTACCCTGAATCTTTTGTCAAATAAACTGCTACATCAACCTGAGGGCTCTGCATATTTTTTTTTAACTTCCTCCCTATGACTTAATTTCCCTCATTGCAATCCTCAGCAGTCCCAACAGTTATTCCCATTCAATCATGGGCAGAGGTGCCCAATTCTGCCTTCCCAGTTAGACCCATGTATGAACCAGTTTGGTTAATTGCTGGAGCAAATATTTAAGCAGATTTATACAAACCTCATGGGGTTAATACAGTTAACCCATGAAAAGTTATTCTCATTCACAATGCATTTCACTGAGGGTGGTCAGTGGGCAGTCATCCCTGCCATAATTCAAGGAATGTAGCTCCTTAAATCTGTAGCTCTGTCATCTCCCAGGGGCTTCTCTACTGGCTCCTCTACATTCAACCAGCAATAGGGAAAGAAAGGTATCATGGGGGCTCATACAGAAGCTTTTAAAGGACTAGGCCTAGAAGCAAAGTTTATTATTTAAATCCATATTCCATTGACCATAATACAGTCATATGGTCCCACATATTTGCAAAGGAGACTGGGAAATGTAATCTAGCTGTTTTCTCAAGAAGAACAGAGAATGGGATTTGGCAAGTACTTGGCAATCTGTGACCTGTCTACTCATGAAAAGCCAGACTCCTCAACACAGACCCAAGACCCTGGCCTCCATATCACCCTGTCCAATGAAATACATTTAATCAAATTGTTAAAAGCCTGGGTTAAGGAAGGAATTCTGAAAGCAGCAAGAGAAAAGCAACTCATCACATATAAGGGAACCCCCATACAATTATCAGCAGATTTCTCAGCAGATAACTTGCAGGCCAGGAGGGAGTAAGACAACATAATCAAAGTAGTGTGAGAAAAAACTTGCCAACTAAGATTACTATACCTAGCAAAATTATCCTTTAAAAATAAAGTACTGATAAAACATTTCCTAGACAAAAACTGAGGAAGTTTGTCACCACTAGCCTGCCTTATAAGAAATCTTTAGAGGGTTCTTGAAATTGAAATGAAGAGTTGGGCACAATGGCTCACACCTACAATCCCAGCACTTTGGGAGGCTGAGGTGGGAGGATTCCTTGAGGTCAGGAGTTTGAGACCAGCCTGGCCAACGTGGTGAAACCTCATCTCTACTAAAAAAAATACAAAAGTTAGCTAGGTATGATGGTGGGTGCCTGTAATCTCAGCTACTCTGAAGGCTGAGGCAGAAGAATCACTTGAACCCAGGAAATGGAGTTTGCAGTGAGCTGAGATTGCACCACTGCACTCCAGCCTGGGCGACAGAGCAAGACTTTGTCTCAGAAAACAAACAAACAAACAAAAACAAATTAAATGAAAAAGCACTGAATAGCAATGCAAAAGCATAAGGAAGCATAAACCTTACTGAGAAAAGTAAATATATAAATACAGAATAATGTAAAACTGTGAAGGTGATGCATGAATTACTTTGAACCTTAATATGAAAGTAAAAGATAAAAATTTGTTAATAAACACACCATATAAAAAGAAGCAAACCCTGACTACAGGTACTCAAAGTAGGTGGTTATGGGAGGAGTCAAAATAAAGTTTTTGTTTGCAGTTGAAGTTACCAACTTAAAATAGGTGGTTATAACTACAAGACATTTTACACAAGCTGGGAGCTAACCACAAAGGAAATATCCTACAATAGATATATAAAAGATAAAGAAAAATGAGTCAAAGCAAATCACTGCAGGAAATCATCAAATAACAATGGAAGACAGAAAGAGAGGGAAAAGAACAAAACAACCACAACACAGGCAGAATAAGTTCTCACCTTTCAGTAATTAACTTGAATGTAAATGCATTAAATTCTCCAACTGAAAACAGAGTGGCTGAACAATTATCTAAAAAAGATCCACCAATATACTGTCTAAAATAGACTCACTTCAAATTGGCTAGAAGTAAAGGGATGGAAAAATATATTTCATGTAAATGATAATCAAATGAAAGTAAGGGCGGATATACTTATATCAGACAAAATAGACTTTAATCAAAAACTATCCCTAGAGACAAAGGAAGTCATTATATAATGATAAAAGGGTCAATTCAACAGGAATAAACAATTGTTAAGACATGTGCACTCAACATCAGCTTAAATATAAATATATAAATATATAAAGCAGATATTGACAGATTTCAAAGGAGAAATTGATAGCAATCCTGTAATAGGAAACTTCAATGCCCACTTTCAATGATTAATAGGATTTCCAGACAGATAATCAATAAAGAAAGAGCTAACTGGAGCAACACTGTTTACCAGATGGCCCTAACAGACATATACAGAACATTGTATCCAACAACAGCAGAATACATATTTTTCTCAAGAGCAAACAGATCTTTCCCCAAGATTGATTACGTGTTAGATTAGAAAACAAATTTTGACAAATTTAAGATTTAAATTATGTCAAGTGTCTTTTCAGACCACAGTAGAATGAAACTAGAAACCAACAGCAGAAACAAAACTAGAAAACTTTTAAAGATGTGAAAATTAAATAACATTCTCTTGAACAACCATTGCTTCAAGGAGGAATAATAAATACAATTAGAAAATACCTTAAGACAAATGAAAAGGAAAACACAGCCTACAAAAACTTATGGAATGCAGCAAAAGCAGTACCAAGAGGGAAATTCATAGTAATAAACATCGACATTTTAAAAAGTACAAAGAGGTCAGGTGCAGTGGCTCATGCCTGTAATCCCAGCACTTTGGGAGGCCGAGGTGGATGGATCACGAGGTCAGGAGATCGAGACCATCCTGGCTAACATGGTGAAACCCTGTCTCTACCAAAAATACAAAAAGTTAGCTGGGCGTGGTGGCAGCTGCCTATAGTCCCAGCTACTCGGGAGGCTGAGGCAGGAGAATGGTGTGAACCTGGGAGGCAGAGCTTGCAGTGAGCTGAGATCGCTCCACTGCACTCCCGTCTGGGTGACAGACCGAGACTCTGTCTCAAAAAAAAAAAAAAAAAAAAAAGTACAAAGAGCTCAAATCAATAACCTAACTTTATACTTCAAGGAACTAGAAAAAGAAGAAAAACTAAGCCCACAGTTAGCAAAAATGATAAAATCAGAACAGACATAAACAAAATAGAGAATAGAAAAATAGTAAACATAAAGTCAATAAAACTAAGAATTGGATTTTTGAAAAGATAAACAAAATGGACAAATCCTTGGCCAGACTAAAAAAGAAAAAAGTAGAGAGCATTCAAATAAGTGAGAAATGAAAGAGGAGACATTACAACTGGTGCCACAGAAATTTTTATTTAAATTGGCTAACCTAGAAGAAATGAATAAATTCCTAGAAACAGATAATCTCTCAACAAAGAAAAAAATTCTCAACAAAGAAAAACCCAGGACCAGATGGCTTTACTGAATAATCCTACCAAACATTTAAAGAATAAGGAATATGAATCCTTCGCAACTTCTTCCAAAAAAACAGAATCAGAGAAAACTTCCAAATTCATTATATGAGGCCAGCATTACCCTGATACCAATGTCAGACAAAGATACTACAAGAAAAGAAGACTACAACCCATATCCCTCATGAATATCGATGCAAAAGTCCTCACCAAAATACTAGTAAACCGATTTTAACAGCACATTAAAAGGATTATATGCCACAAACAAGTGGGATTTATCACTGGGTTGCAAAGATAGTTCAATACACACAAGTCAATAAATGTAATACACCATATTAATAGAATGAAGAAAAAAATCATATGACTGTCATAATAGACATAGGAAAAGTATTTGACAAAATTAAATAACCTTTCCATGATAAAAACATTCAATAATATATTAATAAGAATAGAGAGAAATTTCCTCAACATAATAAATTTCATACATGAAAAGCCATAACTAATATCATATGCCATAGTGAAAAACTGAAAGTTTTTTTTTCTAAGATCAGCAATAAGGCAAGGATGTCCAAACTCAGCACTTTTATTCTACACAGTACTGTAAGTCTTATCCAGAGCAATTAGACAAGGAAAATAAATAGAATGCATCTGAATTGGAAAAGAAGAAGTAGTAAAATTATCTCTGCAGATGACATGGTCTTATATGTAGAAAACTGTATATAAAAAGACTCCATCAAAAATTATTAGACTAGTAAATTCAGTAAAGTTGCAGAATAGAACAAAATAAACACTCAAAAGTCAGTTGCATTTATATGGTAACAATGAACAATCCAAATAGATTTTTTAAAATCACATTTACAATAGTTAGGAATAAACTTAACCAATGACTTGTACACTGAAAACTACAAAACATTGCTGAACGAAATTAAGAGAGAAAAACAATTGGAAAGATACCTTGTGTTCAAGGATTGGTAGATTTAATATTGTTAAAAATATTTACACTACCCAAAATAATGTACGAATTTAATGCAAACCCTATCAAAATCCAAATGGCATTTATTGTAGAAATACAAAAAAAATTCTAAAGTTCATATGAAATCTTAAAAGACTCCAAATAGCCAAAACAATCTTGAGAAAGAAGAATAAAGCTAGAGGCATCACACTTCTTGATTTCAAAACATATTTCTAAAGTCATAGTAATCAAAACAGTATAACACTGACATAAAAACAGACATGTAGACTGATAGAACAGAATATAGAGTCCAGAAATAAGCCCTCATATACAAGGTCTAATGATCTTTAATAAGAGTTTCAAAACTATACATTGGGGAAAGGGTAGTTTCTTCAATAAATGTTGTTAGTATGGACCCTTATACCATATACAAAAATTAACTCAAAAAGAAGTTAATTTTTTATAAACATCTATAAAACTCCCAGAAGAAAGCAATTAACAAATCACAACATTGAAAAAGGAAATGATTTTTTAGATATGATACCAAAGCACACACAACAAAAGCAGAAATAGAGAAATAGTGTGACGTCAAACTAAAAAACTTATGAAATTGGAGAAAATATTTGCAAGGCAGATATTGGATAAAAGGTTAATATCTAGAATATATTTTAAAACTCCTTTAACTCAATAACAGCCCCCTGAATAATAAATAATCGAATTTTAAAAATGAGCAAAGGATTAAACAGACATTTCCCCAAAGAAGATACACAAATGGCCATTTATTTGGAAAAATGTTTAAAATTATTAATCATCAGGAAAATGCTAATCACAACCTCCATGAGATATCATCTCATACATTAGGACTACCACTATTTCTCTCTCTCACACACACACACACACACACACACACACCTCCCATAAAACAAAAACAAAACAGAAGATAACAAGTGTTGACAAGGACGTAGGGAAATGGGAACCCTGTGCACTGTTGGTGGGAATGAAAATGGTGTAGTGGCTCTGGAAAACAGCATGGAGGTTCCTAACAAAATTAAACATAGAACTACCATGTGATTCAGCAGTCCTACTTCTTGATATATATCGATGAGAATTGAAAACAGGATCTTGAAGAGATATTTGCATGCCCATGTTCATTTAAGCATTATGCAGAAACGCCAAGATGTGGAAGCAAACTAAATGTCCATTGATGGATGAATGGATTTTAAAAAATGTGGTAAACACACACCCACATACATACACACTAGACTGTTATTCAGCTTTCACCAAGATGGAAATAACAGCTCTATCAGTTGACACAACAAAAATGAACCTGGAGGACATTGTGCTAAGTAAAATAAACCAGATGCAGAAAGACAAATGCAAAAGACAAATGATCTCACTTATTTGTGGGATCTAATATAGTCAAACCCATTGAAACAGATAGTAGAGTGGTGATAACCAGGAGCTGGAGGGAGGAAGAAGTGGGGAGATGTTGTCAAAGGGGTACGCAATTTTAGTTGTGCATAATCAATATTTTTTTGAGATCTAATGAATAGCAATGTGACTATAATTAACAATACTTTATTGTATAGTTGAACTTTGGTAAGATAATGTATCTTAAGCATTCTCACCAAAAAAAGGAAAAAAAGCAAGAAAGGAATAAAGGGGAGAAAGAAAATGGTAACTATCTGAGATGATAGACGAATTATTGTGGTGATTATTCCACAGTGTATATGTATATTAAATCATCAAATTGTGTACCTTAAATATATATATATTTAAAATATATACATTTATGTATATACATTTTAAAAAGTCAAATATGCATTTAAAAATACATTTAAAAACTATACGTGAGGCAAAGACTGATGGAACTGCAAGGAGAAATAGATGAATCCTTTACTGTAGTTGGAGACTTCAACATCCCTCAGTTATGAATGGGATCCAGCAGGCAGAAAATTAGTAAGGACACGGCTGAACTCAACAGCACCATCAATCAGTTGGATATACAGGCATACCTCGTTTATTTCACCCTGTTTTATTATGCTTCACAGATATTGCATTTTTTACAAATTGAAGGTTTGTGGCAACTTGCATTGAACAAGTCTACCTGTGCCATTTTGCCAACAGCATGTCATCACTTCATGTCTCTGTGTCACATTTTGGTAATTCTCACAACAGTTCAAACATATCCATAGTAGTTTTAATAATCTTCCTACAGGGTGAATTCATTTGCAGGACATTGCACATAAACCCAGGACACAGGTACAATCAGTTGTATACATCATGTCTCATGTCAGAGATGTTTATAATTGTCATTGTTGTGGTCATTTGAGCACAAGCATCCTGCCCTTCTCAGAGCCCAGAAAATGTGAGACATATTAAAAGTTGCACTTGGGACTGCCTTGGACTCTGAGAGTGGAAATACACTTGTCTTTGCTTCAATTATAGCAAATGAGGTGCATCTCATAACCACTTATGCTAGTGAGAAACAAACATGGTAAACCCATTCTTTTTTCTTGTTACCAGAGGAGGAGACCCTACAGGGAGGTTCTGAACCTGGCTAGTAGCAGTGTGGGGATGAAACATGAGTATGGGCCTGATACTGATGGTCAAAATATGATTAGGAAACCAGATGGGAGATTCCATAATTCCAACTGCTTGCTTAATCTTTATGAATAGGTTAGCATAGGCTGGGAGCAAGACGGTGGAAGGAGAAGCTTGTCTGTGAATCTGAAAACATATTGCCTACTCCTCTTTATAGAACACAGAGTGTTTCCCAAGGAAAGTGTGAAACAGCATGAATCGAGCTCCACTCCTAGGAATATACCAGGGGAACAGCTGGTATGATGGGCTGGATTTGGCTAAATATAGAAACTTTAGTGTAGCTCAGTATAGTATACAAGTACACAAGTTGAGGGTGTTTAGAAAAGCCAGGTTCAGGTGGAGAGAGAGAGAGAGGTAGAGAGAGAGAGGGAGAGAGAGAGAGAGAGAGAGGGAGAAGGAGAGAGGGAGAAGGAGAGAGGGAGAAGGAGAGAGGGAGAAGGAGAGAGGGAGAGGGAGAGGGAGGGAGAGAGGGAGAGAGGGAGAGAGAGGGAGAGAGAGGGAGAGAGAGAGAGAGAGAGAGAGAGAGAGAGAGAGAGAGAGAGAGCATATTTTTTTGGAGCATATACACCAAAATGATAACATGATAATTTCAGGGTCATTAAATTGCTGGTAATTTTCTACTTGCTTCTTATTGTTTTTCAGTTTTTGAAAAATTTTCTACAATAAATATGGATTGCTTTTGTAATCATAAAAAGAAAATAATGAGGAGTATATGGAGGAATGGGTAGAAAGCTCAGTCTAGTAGACACAAAAGCCCACAATTCTAAGCTTTCTCCAAATGTACCTGCAAACCATTGCCCCTTGGCCAATGCTTGGGTTCAGGTATATGCACACCAATGACAAGGTCCATTTTTTGGAAGATATATCTTAGGAAAAGCCTGCACAGGTCTGGAGATGGGCTTAGAGCCATTTGGAAAGGGTGTTCTTGGGTACTTGCTACCCATGGTAATCTAGAAGTGGCAGTGCAGTCTCCAGGTGAGCATCCTCTTGGTTCCATAAGCTTTTTGCTCTATGGGGCCCCAAAGAGAGGGGCTTCTTGTTTTGGTCTATGTGTGGCACAGCCTTCTCCATTTTTCCTCCCTTCTTCCTCACTATTCCAAGAGGCACCCATCACTAAGAGATACACATATACTTAACATCATAAACCTCTAACATCTATGACCCTTGGTTTGCTGTGATTCATACTAGGTGACCCAAGCCCTGAGACCACATGGGTGGTAAGGATAGGACCTGAAGAGGGGAGAGAAGGTGGCACATTCAATCTGCCTGGTGCTGAACTCACTGCTTTGATGAGTATTGCACCCTTTTCAAGCTTCATCCAAAGACTTCCTTACAGACCACCTTCCAGACCTGTAAGAATTAACTGAGAAAGTTCCAAGAACTTTTGCTTACATTTCCCTCCCAAAACAAAAGAAAACGTCAGGTCATCTGAAGTTGGGAAGCCTTTGGCATGGTGGGCACTGCCACTCAACTGATGTGTCAAGAGTTTGAGAACCACAAGCAGCCAAATCACTTGAGATCAGGAGTTCAAGACCAGCCTGGCCAACATGGTGAAATACCATCTTTACTAAAAATACAAAAATTAGCCAGGCATGGTGGAGCATGCCTGTAATTCCAGCTACTTGGGAGGCTGAGACAGGAGAATTGCTTGAGCCCGGGAGGTAGAGGTTGCAGTGAGTCAAGATTGAGCCATTGCACTCCAGCCTGGGTGACAGAGCAAGACTCTGTTTAAAAAAAAAAAAGAATTCGAGAGCCAGTTGTATGTAGCTTTGATCAATTCCAAGGGAGAAAAAAATTTACTTATTTCTTAATGCATTCACTTTGTGCTGAAGAAAAGGGAGAAGGAGGTGAAGTCTGGATACTTATGAGCTATGACACTAGTAATAGTGGAAAGATCAAGAGGTTTGAAAGAAGGTTAAAGAAGGACTCTAGAAAGACGACTGGAGTGAGTGAGTGACAGTGGAGAGAGAATAAGAGTCAGGGAGAGATAAGATATGGGTGAGAGTCTAGAGGAACTCTCAGGCTCTTTTGGGATCTCGAGTTCTATGAGTATGGATTTCACTGGATGACTTCATTAGAGTTTGGGATGATAAAAGTAGATTTCTAGGAGAGGAGCCAAGATGGCCGAATAGGAACAGCTCCGGTCTACAGCTCCCAGCGTGAGCAACGCAGAAGACGGGTGATTTCTGCATTTCCATCTGAGGTACTGGGTTCATCTCACTAGGGAGTGCCAGACAGTGGGCGCAGGACTGTGGGTGCAGCACACCGTGCTCCAGCCGAAGCAGGGTGAGGCATTGCCTCACTTGGGAGGCGCAAGGGGTCAGGGAGTTCCATTTCCTGGTCAAGGAAAGGGGTGACAGATGGCACCTGGAAAATCGGGCCACTCCCACCCGAATACTGCGCTTTTCCAATGGGCTTAGGAAACGGCGCACCAGGAGATTATATCCTGCACCTGGCTCAGAGGGTCCTACGCCCACAGAGTCTCACTGATTGCTAGCACAGCAGTCTGGGATCAAACTGCAAGGCAGCAGCGAGGCTGGGGGAGGGGTGCCCGCCATTGCCCAGGCTCACTTAGGTAAACAAAGTGGCCGGGAATCTCAAACTGGGTGGAGCCCACCACAGCTCAAGGAGGCCTGCCTGCCTCTGTAGGCTCCACCTCTGGGGGCAGGGCACAGACAAACAAAAAGACAGCAGTAACCTCTGCAGACTTAAATGTCCCGTCTGACAGCTTTGAGGAGAGCAGTGGTTCTCCCAGCATGCAGCTGGAGATCTGAGAATGGGCAGACTGCCTCCTCAAGTGGGTCCCTGACCCCTGACCCCCGAGCAGCCTAACTGGGAGGCACCCAGGTGTCAGTAGGGGCAGACTGACACCTCACACGGCCGGGTACTCCTCTGAGACAAAACTTCCAGAGGAGCGATCAGACAGCCGCATTCGCAGATCAAGAAAATCCATGGTTCTGCAGATACTGCTGCTGATACCCAGGCAAACAGAGTCTGGAGTGGACCTCTAGCAAACTCCAACAGACCTGCAGCTGAGGGTCCTGTCTGTTAGAAGGAAAACTAACAAACAGAAAGGACATCCACACCAAAAACCCATCTGTACGTCACCATCACCAAAGACCAAAGGTAGATAAAACCACAAAAATGGGGAAAAAACAGAGCAGAAAAACTGGTAACTCTAAAAATCAGAGCGCCTCTCCTCCTCCAAAGGAACGCAGTTCCTCACCAGCAACGGAACAAAGCTGGACGGAGAATGACTTTGACGAGTTGAGAGAAGAAGGCTTCAGATGATCAAACTACTCCGAGCTACAGGAGGAAATTCAAACCAAAGGCAAAGAAGTTGAAAACTTTGAAAAAACTTTAGATGAATGTATAACTAGAATAACCAATACAGAGAAGTGCTTAAAGGAGCTGATGGAGCTGAAAGCCAAGGCTCGAGAACTATGTGAAGAATGCAGAAGCCTCAGGAGCTGATGCAACCAACTGGAAGAAAGGGTATCAGTGATGGAAGATGAAATGAATGAAATGAAGTGAGAAGAGAAGTTTAGAGAAAAAAGAATAAAAAGAACAAAGCCTCCAAGAAATATGGGACTATGTGAAAAGACCAAATCTGCGTCTGATTGGTGTACCTGAAAGTGACGGGGAGAATGGAACCAAGTTGGAAAACACTCTGCAGGATATTTTCCAGGAGAAATTCCCCAATCTAGCAAGCCAGGCCAACATTCAGATTCAGGAAATACAGAGAACACCACAAAGATACTCCCCGAGAAGAGCAACTCTAAGACACATAATTGTCAGATTCGCCAAAGGTGAAATGAAAGAAAAAATGTTAAGGGCAGCCAGAGAGAAAGGTCGGGTTACCCACAAAGGGAAGCCCATCAGACTAACAGCTGATCTCTCTGCTGAAACTCTACAAGCCAGAAGAGAGCGGGGGCCAATATTTAACATTCTTAAACAAAAGAATTTTCAACCCATAATTTCATATCCAGCCAAACTAAGCTTCATAAGTGAAGGATAAATAAAATACTTCACAGACAAGCAAATGCTGAGAGATTTTGTGACCACCAGGCCTGCCCTAAAAGAGCTCCTGAAGGAAACACTAAACATGGAAAGGCACAACCGGTACCAGCTGCTGCAAAATCATGCCAAAATGTAAAGACCATTGAGACTAGGAAGAAACTGCATCAACTAATGAGCAAAATAACCAGCTAACATCATAATGACAGGATCAAATTCACACATAACAATATTAACTTTAAATGTAAATGGACTAAATGCTCCAATTAAAAGACACAGACTGGCAAATTGGATAAAGAGTCAAGACCCATCAGTGTGCTGTATTCAGGAAACCCATCTCATGTGCAGAGACACACATAGGCTCAAAATAAAAGGATGGAGGAAGATCTACCAAGCAAATGGAAAACAAAAAAAGACAGGGGTTGTAATCCTAGTCTCTGATAAAACAGACTTTAAACCAACAAAGATCAAAAGAGACAAAGAAGGCCATTACATAATGGTAAAGGGATCAATTCAACAAGAAGAGCTAACTATCCTAAATATATATGCACCCAATACAGGAGCACCCAGATTCATAAAGCAAGTTCTGAGTGACCTACAAAGAGACTTAGACTCCCACACAATAATAATGGAGACTTTAACACCCCACAGTCAACATTAGACAGATCAACGAGACAGAAAGTTAACAAGGATACCCAGGAATTGAACTCAGCTCTGCACCAAGCAGACCTAATAGACATCTACAGAACTCTCCACCCCAAATCAACAGAATATACATTTTGTTCAGCACCACACCACAACTATTCCAAAATTGACCACATAGTTGGAAATAAAGCTCTCCTCAGCAAATGTAAAAGAACAGAAATTATAACAAAGTGTCTCTCAGACCACAGTGCAATCAAACTAGAACTCAGGATTAAGAAACTCACTCAAAACTGCTCAACTACATGGAAACTGAACAACCTGCTCCTGAATGACTACTGGGTACATAACGAAATGAAGGCAGAAATAAAGATGTTCTTTGAAACCAACGAGAACAAAGACACAACATACCAGAATCTCTGGGACACATTCAAAGCAGTGTGTAGAGGCAAATTTATAGCACTAAATGCCCACAAGAGAAAGCAGGAAAGATCCAAAATTGACACCCTAAAATCACAATTAACTAGAAAAGCAAGAGCAAACACATTCAAAAGCTAGCAGAAGGCAAGAAATAACTAAAATCAGAGCAGAACTGAAGGAAATAGAGACAAAAAAAACCCTTCAAAAAATTAATGAATCCAGGAGCTGGTTTTCTGAAAGGATCAACAAAATTGATAGACTGCTAGCAAGACTAATAAAGAAAAAAAGAAAGAAGAATCAAATAGACGCAATAAAAAATGATAAAGGGGATATCACTACAAATCCCACAGAAATACAAACTACCATCAGAGAATACTAGAAACACCTCTAGGCAAATAAACTAGAAAATCTAAAAGAAATGGATAAATTCCTCGACACATACACTCTCCCAAGACTAAACCAGGAAGAAGTTGAATCTCTGAATAGAACAATAACAGGATCTGAAATTGTGGCAATAATCAATAGCTTACCAACCAAAAAGAGTCCAGGACCAGATGGATTCACAGCCGAATTCTACCAGCAGTACAAGGAGGAGCTGGTACCATTCCTTCTGAAACTATTCCAATCAATAGAAAAAGAGGGAATCCTCCCTAACTCATTTTATGAGGCCAGCATCATCCTGATACCAAAGCTGGGCAGAGACACAACCAAAAAAGAGAATTTTAGACCAATATCCTTGATGAACATTGATGCAAAAATCCTCAATAAAATATTGGCAAACCGAATCCAGCAGCACATCAAAAAGCTTATCCATCATGATCAAGTGGGCTTCATCCCTGGGATGCAAGGCTGGTTCAATATACACAAATCAATGAATGTAATCCAGCATATAAACAGAACCAAAGACAAAAACTACATGATTATCTCAATAGATGCAGAAAAGGCCCTTGACAAAATTCAACAATGTTTCATGCTAAAAACTCTCAGTAAATTAGGTATTGATGGGATGTATCTCAAAATAATAAGAGCTATCTATGACAAACCCACAGCCAATATCATACTGAATGGGCAAAAACTGGAAGCATTCCCTTTGAAAACTGGCACAAGACAGGAATGCCCTCTCTCACCACTCCTATTCAACATAAAGTTGGAAGTTCTGGCCAAGGCAATCAGGCATGAGAAGGAAATAAATGGTATTCAGTTAGGAAAAGAGGAAGTCAAATTGTCCCTTTTTGCAGATGAAATGATTGTATATCTAGAAAACCCCATCATCTCAGCCCAAAATCCCCTTATGCTGATAGGCAACTTCAGCAAAGTCTCAGGATACAAAATCAATGTGCAAAAGTCACAAGCATTCTTATACACCAATAACAGACAAACAGAGAGCCAAATCATGAGTGAACTCCCATTCACATTGCTTCAAAAAGAATAAAATACCTAGGAATCCAACTTACAAGGGACGTGAAGGGCCTCTTCAAGGAGAACTACAAACCACTGCTAAATGAAATAAAAGAGGATACAAACAAATGGAAGAACATTCCATGCTCATGGATAGGAAGAGTCAATATCGTGAAAATGGCCATACTGCCCAAGGTAATTTATAGATTCAATGCCATCCCCATCAAGCTACCAATGACTTTCTTCACAGAATTGGAAAAAACTACTTTAAAGTTCATATGGAACCAAAAAAGAGCCCGCATCGCCAAGTCAATCCTAAGCCAAAAGAACAAAGCTGGAGGCATCACGCTACCTGACTTCAAACTATACTACAAGGCTACAGTAACCAAAACAGCATGGTACTGGTACCAAAACAGAGATATAGATCAATGGAACAGAACAAAGCCCTCAGAAATAATGCTGCATATCTACAACTATCTCACCTTTGACAAACCTGAGAAAAACAAGCAATGGGGAAAGGATTCCCTATTTAATAAATGGTGCTGGGAAAACTGGCTAGCCATATGTAGAAAGCTGAAACTGGATCCCTTCCTTACACCTTATACAAAAATTAATTCAAGATGGATTAAAGACTTAAATGTTAGGCCTAAAACCATAAAAACCCTAGAAGAAAACCTAGGCATTACCATTCAGGACAGGCATGGGCAAGGACTTCATGTCTAAAACACCAAAAGCAATGGCAACAAAAGCCGAAATTGACAAATGGGATCTAATTAAACTCAAGAGCTTCTGCACAGCAAAAGAAACTACCATCAGAGTGAACAGGCAACCTACAAAATGGGAGAAAATTTTTGCAACCTACTCATCTGACAAAGGGCTAATATCCAGAATCTACAATGAACTCCAACAAATTTACAAGAAAAAAACAAACAACCCCATCAAAAAGTGGGCAAAGGATATGAACAGACACTTCTCAAAAGAAGACATTTATGCAGCCAAAAGATACATGAAAAAATGCTCATCATCACTGGCCATCAGAGAAATGCAAATCAAAACCACAATGAGATACCATCTCACACCAGTTAGAATGGTGATCATTAAAAAGTCAGGAAACAACAGGTGCTGGAGAGGATGTGGAGAAATAGGAACACTTTTACACTGTTGGTGGGACTGTAAACTAGTTCAACCATTGTGGAAGTCAGTGTGGCGATCCTTCAGGGATCTAGAACTAGAAATACCATTTGACCCAGCCATCCCATTACTGGGTATATACCCAAAGGACTATAAATCATGCTGCTATAAAGACACATGCACACGTATGTTTATTGTGGCACTATTCATAATAGCAAAGACTTGGAACCAACCCAAATGTCCAACAATGATAGACTGGATTAAGAAAATGTGGCACATATACACCATGGAATACTATGCAGCCATAAAAAATGATGAGTTCATGTCCTTTGTAGGGACATGGATGAAATTAGAAATCATCATTCTCAGTAAACTATCACAAGGACAAAAAACCAAACACCACATGTTCTCACTCATAGATGGGAAGTGAACAATGAGAACACACGGACACAGGAAGGGGAACATCACACTCTGGGGACTGTTGTGGGGTGGGATAGCATTAGGAGATATACCTAATGCTAAATGGTGAGTTAATGGGTACAGCACACCAGCATGGCACATGTATACATATGTAACTAACCTGCACATTGTGCACATGTACCCTAAAACTTAAAGTATAATAATTTTTTAAAAAGTAAAAAAAAAAAAAATAAAATAAAAGTAGATTTCATTTTGTTCAAGGGGAAATAGGGAAGCTCCAGAGGCCAGCACGCTGTGGATCCTGTGGGAGACCACAGGAGCTGATCAGGCAAAGGCAGTGAGTTTAAGCAAACACAGGACTTGGAGAGTACAAAGAGGATGCTTTCTTAAGAAGCAGTTCAATCCATGGATTCTGGAGTCTAGAAGGGTTGTTAAGTTTGAAAAGGGTAGATTCTCAAGGTTCCTCAGCCTGTTGTACATACCTACCTACCCTGACACAATCCCAACAGGTGGATTATTATTCAGGTACTTCCAAATGGATTCATATATGGATTTCTACATTGACCAGAGAGAGATGTGCCTGGACAGAGAAGCAAATGGCCAAGGTTACCTGGCCTTCTGATCCATCAGTGGGAGATGGGAAAGGAAGAGAGGGAGACAGGGTTACCTCCTTGCTTCACCCAGACCCACTTCCATGGGAGAGAATATCCCAGCCTTGAATTCCAATCAAGCAGACCTAGGATTTCTGCTTCTACTACTCCATCTCCAGCACCTTTAGCTTCCCTCATTAAAGCCATGTACCTGACTCTTCTTTCTGTCCAAGAGCTCTGACTTCTTCACTGACTTCCCATCTCTGCCACTCATCACATAGCCACTTTTTCTCGACCAGGTCCCCAAAGACCTCTCCCTTCTAAATGTACCCAATATCTGTAGGAAGCAACCACCCGTATATGGGCATATCCCCATAACTGATCCACAGGTGCCCTCAACTTGCTTCTCCATTTATCCTTTCCCTTTTTTTTCCTTTCTTAAGACCCTTCCTCTGTTTCCCCTAGTTGTCCTTAATTTCCTTCATGGAAGGATAGCCTTCAAAGTAGCAGTACTCAAAGGTACTATTACCTGTTCCTCGGTTTAAGAAGGATTAGATTTGTCCTTTTTGCCTAGTTGATTTCATTTCCACTAGTGGTCATTCACTCTTTCAGGATCCACATAACCTGTAATAGGCTTATTTTAAAATTTAATAACTTCCATTAAGTAATCAACAAGAGGTTATAAAATTGCTACTGTGTGCCTGGGTTGGTACCTCTCTATAGGAAAAGGGACTAGGTATTCATGCACAGATGGATAAGGTAGCTACATGACTTTCAGCATTATAAGTTTTATAACATAGACAAGTCAAGTCCAGAGTAGGGCATGATAACAAAGCATAAGGGGACTCACAGTCAGTACCTATGAGTTAAGGGGAGAGGGTAGAGAGGAAGTTGATGGTGAGAGGTTCAGAGTAGGGTCCCTGGGGCATGCTAGATGTAAACATGGCCTTGAGAAACAGGAAAGGATTGGGGCCGGACATGGTGGCTCACATCTGTAATCCCAGCACTGTGGGAGGCTGAGGCGGGCAGACCACCTGAGGCCAGGAGTTCGAGACCAGCCTGACCAATATGGTGAAACCTCATCTTTACTAAAACACAAAAAGTAGCCAGGCGTGGTAGCACATGCTTGTAATCCCAGCTACTTGGGAGGCTGAGGCAAGAGAATCACTTGAACCTGGGAGGCGGAGGTTGCAGTGAACGGAGATTGCGACACTGCACTCCAGCCTGAGTGACAGAACAAGACTCCATCTCAAAAAAAAAAAATCTAGGCTGGTGTGTTTCAACCCAAATAAACAGCAGCATGGCACCTATCTCCTGGAACTATTTTGTTCCTTGTCAGTCTGCTCCAGACACTCCTCCTTTGTGCTAAGTGCAGAGGCCAAGAATCCAGAGCATCACTCCATGCCCTATTCCTACCCTCACTCAGATCAACCTCTTCCTAACTTATTGCTTTTGCTGCCTGGGACACTGTATCATCAGAACATCACTAATGTCCCATCTGCATGGTTTGTGCCCAAACCAAGATGAGAACAGATCAGCAGTATCTCAGA
Source organism: Pongo pygmaeus (assembly GCF_028885625.2). Lineage (NCBI taxonomy): Eukaryota > Metazoa > Chordata > Mammalia > Primates > Hominidae > Pongo > Pongo pygmaeus. Next base: position 48,153,780 of record NC_072394.2, on the reverse strand, counting down.
TATGAGACATCCAGTGATGCTGTTGCATCAACAGAATAGTTAGGGAGCTGATCTCTGTGCCTAGGACCTGCGGCTGGGCTTCATGCCAAGCAAAGGCAAGGTTGCTTGTGTCAACAGGGACAAAATGAGAAGGACTTTCAGAAGTCCCCCTAACTAAGGACAATTTTCCATTATCTGAATGCCCCACAATTAAAGCTTTATTCATTAGGGTTAATTAATTTATTTATTTTTGAGATGGAGTCTCACTCTGTCATCCAGGCTGGAGTGCAGTGGCACGATCTCAGCTCACTGCAACCTCCATTGCCCAGGTTCAAGCAATTCTCATGCCTCAGCCTCCCAAGTAGCTGGGATTACAGGTGCATGCCACCACGTCTGGCTAATTTTTGTATATTTAGTAGAGATGGGGTTTCACCATGTTAGCCAGGTTGGTCTTCAACTCCTCACCTCAAGTGATCTGCCTGCCTCGGCCTCCCAAAGTGCTGGGTGGGGCCTCCCAGTGGGAATCTCAGTATCCCCAGCCAGGGGTTTATGGATGGGGCACTGATAACCCTGAGAGGAGCTCCTAGGAGGAGGGACAGCTGTGGTATTGTGGATCAATGATCTGTCTTTTCTGCCTACTGGCTCTGTAGAGTCAGGGCAGCTCAGATGAGGGCGATTCCCCCAGTGTGGCACACCCACCCCTTCAAGGGGCAGAAACACTGCTTATTTAAGCAGGTCTCTGACCCTGCTCCTCCTGACTAAGTGAGACCTCTCAACAGGAGTTTCCACACACCTCATGCAGGAGTGTTTCAGCTGGCATCAGGCCAGTGCCCCTCTAAGACAGAGCTCTCAGAGGAAGGAGCAGCTTGGCATCTTTGCTGGTCTGCAGCCTCCACTGGTGATAACTCCAGGGATGGGAAGGACCCAGGCAAATAAGGACTGGAGTGGACCACAAGCAAACTGCAGCTGCCCTGCAGAAGAGGAGCCTGACTGCTAAAATAAAAGCAAACAGAATGCAACAGCATCAATGAAAAAGGCACCACAAAAAACTCCATTCAAATGTCAGCAGCCCCAAAGATCAAAGGTAGATAAACCCATGAAGATGAGAAAAAATGCTGAAAACTCAAAAAGCCAGAGTGCCTCTTCTCCTTCAGAGAGTTGCAACACATCTCTAGCAAGGGCACAGAACTGGGCTGAGACTGAGATGGATGAATTGACAGAAGTAGGCTTAGGAAGATGGGTAATAACAAACTTCACCAAGCTAAAGGATTATGTTCTAACTCACAGCAAAGAAGCTAAGAACTATGATAAAACATCACAGGCACTGTTAATCAGAATAACCACTTTAGAGAGGAACATAAATGATCTGATGGAGCTGAAAAACACAACACGACAACTTCATAATGCAAACACAAGTATCAATAGCTGAATAGACCAAGTGGAAGAAAGGATATCAGAGCTTGAAGACTATCTTGCTGAAGTAAGGCAGGCAGACAAGATTAGAGAAAAAAAGAATGAAAAGGAATGAACAAAACCTCCAAGAACTATGGGACTATGTTAAAAGACTGAACCTACAAATGATAGGGGTACTTGAAAGAGACTGGGAGACTGAAACCAAGTAGGAAAATACACTTCAGTGTATCATCCAGGAAAACTCACCCAACCTAGCAAGACAGGTCAACATTCAAATTCAGGAAATCCAGAGAACCCCAGTAAAATACTCCATGAGAAGATCAGCCCTGACACATAATCATCAGATTCTCCAAGGTCAAAATGAAAAAAAAAAATGTTAAGGGCAGCCAGAGAGAAGGGCCAGGTTACCTGTAAAGGGAAGCCCATCAGACTAACAGCAGACATCTCAGCAGAAACCCTACAAGCCAGAAGAGATCGGGGGCCAATTTTAAACACCCTTAAAGCAAATAATTTCCAACCTAGAATTTAATATTTGGCCCAGCTGAGCTTCCTAAGTGAAGGAGAAATAAAATCTCTTTCAGACAAGCAAATGCTGAGGGAATTTGTCACCACCAGGTCTGCCTTCCAAGAGCTTCTGAAGGAAGCACTAAACATGGAAGGAAAAACCAATACCAGCCACTACAAAAAACACACTGAAATACACAGATGAGTGATACTATGAAGCAAATGCATAAACAGGTCTGCAAAATAACCAACAGGCATCATGATATCAGGATCAAATTCACACATAACAATATTAACTTTAAATGTAAATGGGTTAAATGCCCCCAATTTAAAGACAGAGTGGCAAGCCAGATAGAGTCAAAATCCACCTGTGTGCTGTATTCAAGAGACTCATTATAATAAAAAAGAAAATAATCAAAATTCTAAAAATAAAAATACAATGATAAAAATAAAATAATCAGTGTATGCTATTTAGAGAAGCCTGGACCCAGCTGAAGAGAGGTTGATCGAACTGAAAGATAAGTTAGCAGAACATATCCAGACTAAAACAGGGAGAGGAAAATAATACTAAAAAGTATAGAAGAGAATGAATGTGATATATAGCATATAGTGAGAGAACTAACATATGTGTAATTGGAGATCCAGAAGGAGAAGAAAGACAGAATAGAGCAAAGAAAGGGAAAATGGCTGAGAATTTGGTAAACTGATATAAGACATCAAGCTACATATTAAAGAAGCCCCCTAAGACCAGTGAACACCTAGGCACATCACAGTAAAACCATATGTAGGTATATCTGTTTTAATTTTACTTGAAGCCAAAGCAAAGAGAAAAATCTTAAAATCTGACAGAAAAAAAGACATGCCTTTTTAAGAATAACAGTAAGACTGATAGCTGTCTTCCCAATGGAAATAATGAAAGGGAGAAGACAATGGAATGATATCTTCAACTTGCTGATGTAAAATAATGCTAACCTAGAATTCTATACCTAAGAAAAAAATCTTTCAAAAATAAGACCAGAACTAAGGTATTTTCAGAGAAAGACTGAGAAAATTCATCACCAGCACTTTCACATGGAAAGAAATATCAGGCCAGGCACAGTGGCTCACACCTGTAATCCCAGCACTTTGGGAGGCCAAGGCAGGTGCATCACTTGAGGTCAGGAGTTCAAGACCAGCCTGGCCAACATGGTGAAACCTCGTCTCTACTAAAAATACAAAAATTAGCTGGGTGTGGTGGCACATGCTTGTAGTCCCAGCTACATGGGAGGATGAGGCAGGAGAATTGCTTGAACCCAGGAGATGGAGGTTGCAGTGAGCCAAGATCATGCCACTGCACTCCAGCCTGGGTGAGTGAGACTCTGTTTCAAAAAAAAAAAAAAAAGAAAAGAAAAGAAATGAAATATCAGAGATTTATGCAGGCAAATGATGAACAAGATAATGGAAGAAGGAATGAAGAAAAACAGAAAGGAAAAATATGTAGGTAAATCTAATCTGTGGTTCCCAAGTCAGGACAATTGTGCCCACTAGGGGACATTTGGCAATGTTTGAAGACATTTTTAATTGCACAACTTGGGGGTTGGTGCTACTGACATCTAGTGGATAGAGACCAAGGATGCTGCTAAACATCCGTAATGCGTGGAACAGCCTTTTACAACAAACAATTATATGGCCCAAAACATCAACAGGGCCAAAGTTGAGATATCTTTATTTAAGTTATTATTGATTATACAGTCAATAGTAATTTCCATGGAATTTAGATTTATGTAGAATTATAGTACATTAAAAAAAACACAAAAGATGTGAGTACTTGGAGGTAAAGTGTTTGAAAATTGTTGCATTGCCTGGGATGCAAATTTTATTTTGTACCCTAATAAGTCCAAGATGAATTTTGTAACGTAAAAGAATAAATAACTAACAAGTCAATGAGGGGGGCAGTGTTAATGAAATTACAGGAAAAAAGCTTGATTAATCCAAAGTGCAAGAAGCATAAAAAGAAAAATAGAACAGCTGTTGGACAACAGAAATTGCATAGTAATTGGTTGATACAAACCCAAATATATCATTTATTGCATTAAATACAAACAGACCTAATATTCCAAATAAAAGACAAAGACTGTCAGAGTGAATAAACAAAAACAAATGCAACTTAAGACATCTATCTTAAATATAAGGTTTGAAAGATCTAACTTAAAGTTTGAAAGTTGAAGGATGTAAGCAAGTATACTATGCAAATGCTAACAAAAGACTGTGAGTATGAATATGTTAATATCAGACAAAGTAGCCTTTAAAGCAAGAAGCATTATTAGAGATAAAACCGGACATTTCATGATGATGAAATTGTCAATCCACCACAAACAAATAGTAGTTTGAAATGTGATTTATCTAGTAATACGGCATCAAATATATTAAGCAAAAATTGGCAGAACAAAAAAAAAGAAAAATCACAGTGGAAGTTAGAAGGAAGAAAATAATAAAAAGAAAAAAGGATGAAGTAAAAACATACATTTAAAGTATATATTTAAATCTGTAAGTTACACTATAGATTTAAATGTCAAAAATATAACGTAAGATGCTAGAAGATAACACGGAAGAATATCTTAATAACTTTGGGGCAGGAAATCCTTCTTAAATGGGAAACAAAAATACTAACCATAGGGGAAAAGATGGATGAATTGAACTACATTAAATTAATAATTTGTTTATTAAAAAATAAATAAAAGAGAGTGAAAAAGCAAATTACAGAGTGAGAGAAGATATTTGTAATACACATATCTATCAAGGGACTCATATCCAGGGTATATAAGAATGCGTAATAAATAAGAAAAGGGCACAAAATTGAAAAATGAGCCAAAAGATTCAACCAGGCAATTTATAAAAGACAATATCTAAATGTTCAATAAAAGGTAATAAAAAGGTGCCCAACTTGATTAGTTATCAAGAAAATGCAAATTCAAATCACAAAACACACACATAACAGAAGGGCTAAAATGAAAAATATTTTTAAAGGCAGAGCGTGGTGGCTCATGCCTGTAATCCCAGCACTTTGGGAGGCCGAGGTGGGTGGATCATGAGGTCAGGAGATCGAGACCATCCTGGCTAACATGGTGAAACCCTGTCTATGCTAAAAATACAAAAAATTAGTCGGGTGTGGTGGTGGGTGCCTGTAGTCCCAGCTACTTGGGAGGCTGAGGCAGGAGAATGGCATGAATCTGGGAGGTGGAGCTTGCAGTGAGCCGAGATCATGCCACTGCACTCCAGCCTAGGCGACAGAGCAAGACTCCGTCTAAAAAAAAAAAAAAGATTTTTTAAGAAACCTAAATGTTGCAGAAAAATCAGCATCACTAGAAGTCTCATATTCTGCTGATGAGAATGTATACTGATATAACCAATTTGGAAAACTGTTTGGCAGATCTCCTAAAGCTGAACATATGCATATCCTATGACCCAAAAATTCCACTTCTAGATATATACCCAACAGGAATATCTATATGTATGCCCAGTGCCATATATAAAAGTGGTCACAGAAACAGTCACAAGACTCTAACTTGGAGACAATCCAAATATCTATCAAAAGTGGAATGGATTAAATATTATATTCATTCAATGGAATATAACAATGAAATTGAATGAACAATATCCACAATATAGACGGACTTTCCAAACATGATGTTGAGCAAAAGAAGCCAGACACAAAATAATACACACTATATTATTCCATCTATATAAAGTTTAAAATAGGCAAGTCTAATTGATGGTGATAAAATTTAAAATAGAGATGACTTTTCTTGGATGAGAGAAGAGGAATATTATTTGATGATCTCTTTCTTGATCTGGGTGGTGTCTAGATGGGCATGTATGTAGTAAAAATCCACTAATGATTTATGTACTTGTGTGCAGTATACATAAAGAAAACAGTACTTGCTCCCAAAATCATTTTATAGAAAATAAATTATTTCTGCAATATTTGATTAAATGAAAAAAAGTTAGAAACAGCACGTATAATCTGAGGCAAATTTGATGAAAAACACATATACAGATATAGATTATATATGAGTAGAGGTAAAGATTAGATATAAATTCAGATGATATATGTATTGATACAGTAAAAAAATCTGGACATGTACTAAATTATCAACAGCTATTATCTCTAGGTAAGGAATAACTACTATCTCATTACTTCTCTTTGTTCTTTTCTGTTTTTCAAATGTATTTTTTTCAAATTTCTAAAATTAAAAAAAAGTTGTGGAGAATTTATTTCTACAATGAGAGGAGTATGAGCTATAAGAAAAGGGAAGTACTTTGTGAGAAGCCAGTGCCCACCCAGGGAGTGATGGCCAGAGGAGTGGAGGAGGCAGAACCAGATAAGGTAGTGAGAGTCGAGTCACACATTCTCCAAACTCCTCATCTGGAACCCTTTTCTACCCCTAGCAGAGCCTGGTAAAATCCTGAGTCTCCTGCCAGCTTTACTCAGATGTCCAATTGCTGATACTCCTCGGCATTGTGGTTCTGCCAGTGTCAGGAGAATGGAAAGAAAGAGTTTTTTCCTGTAATGGAATTTTCAGATTACTGTATGTATTCTGGCTGGGCTTCAAAATAAAGAGTGGGTGGAAAACAAAAAGACTTTTCCCAGTCCTATTGCAGAGAGGTGCCAGGGGCTGGCAACATAAAAACATGGCTTTTTTAAAAAGTCAGAATCCCTGAAGAAAACTAAATGTTTAGTTCTCAGGCTTGAGGATCTCCTGATGCTGCAAGTAATGCAATGTTTTTGTCTGTGTTTGGGGGACTGTGGTAGCCTCACTGAGTTTTCATCTAGGAGGACACTTACCAAGGAAGAGCTCCACCAGGTTCACAGCCTGCATGGAGGGTTCCTAGCTCATAAACTGAGGAGGACATAAACTGAGGAATTTATGTCCTCAGTTAAGAGTTCCAAAGAGGAACACCAAATTGGGAAAGGACTACTAATTATTTCTTAAAACATGCCCTTTTATTGGGATTGAATATTTCAAAACATTGGGCATAAAAAGGAGAAATAAAATACATGCTTGATGGAGAGAAGTTTGGAGCCACTGGGATAACAAAAGTGAAATCTTCAGAAGAATTGGTGAGTAGATATTGCATGATGAATAAGGGTAGGGAAGAGCTGAGTCTTTCAGGGCCATTTCAGCCAGAAGTGGAGAGGTGGAGGTGGAAGTTTTTTCCCTACTTTGAGATTCAATTCTTCCCACCCTGTAAAATGGGGGACTAGAAAGTGCCTCAGAACTATTTGCTCTAAGAATTGAACTCAGGTTCTGTGAGTTTAAATTCCATAGGGTTGATGTCATAGCAGCTGAGTTGTTGAAGGGAGGATGATTGGGGACTGGAACTTTACTCCAGAAGCCAACAACAACAACAACAACAACAATAAAAAAAAAAAGAAAAGAAAAAAGAAAACCACCCAGATCCTTGAGCTGGGGAGAGGAAGAAGGGAAATCAATGGAGTGGGTCCTGGAGCATTGGAGGGGCTAATAATAGTGAGAAACACCCTCCTGGGTGTTACTGCTCACGTACTTCTTCTCAGTTTTATCAAAGCCAAAACTGAAATGCCGCACAAAGATTCTCACTGATAGGCAGAACCTTCTGCAAGTTACACTCAGAATCTCAAATTCATCATTAATGCAGTAATGCCTTCTGCGGAAATGTCTGCATGCTTCTTGAAGAGGGTAAGATCTAAGAAGCACCTTTCCCTCTTCATCCAGTTCTCAAAAATTATGGACTCTTAAGTTGTGGGGAGACAGACAGCAGGACGCTATGCCTCCTCAGTCCCAGCCAATCCAATCTGGGGCCTCTGCTTCTTCATCCTATCCCCAGACCCCCCACACTCCTCTTGTAGGTCTGCTTGATTTAGCCAAACCCTAGGAGATCTGGCATTTATGTCTCTGCTCATTGAACTTAAAACATCCTGGGAGAATCCTTGTGTGGGCATCTCTTGAGCCATAGAAAAACATCTCTGCCCACAGGGTTTGGGAGGATTAGTTATGCTTAAATGGATATGTTTTTACCAGATAGTGTGGCTAATGAATTCCTACCCCTTCTCTCTTCTAGACAGCAGCAAGTTGGACTAGAAAATCAGCAATATGATTTCCTGCATTGAGCCCCGAAACCACCAGTGAGAGTTGGAAGATACCTTGGTGATCTTGGAAGAACCCTACATGATCTCCTGCCCAGCAATTTACTCTTAAAAAGGTGGCTGGAGCTAAAGGCATAGTCAAGGTTAATGCTCCTTTTTCTTTATCCCACATCAGATAGCATTTAGGCTCTTTTTCATCAAATAAAAAATCCAGCCCAGTTCATGGCTCATTTGGCAGCAACCCTGAGACGCTTTACAGCCTAGACCCTAAAAGGTCAAAAGGCTGTCTTATTCTCAATATACATTTTATTACTGAATCTGTTCCCGACATTAAATAAAACTCCAAAAATTAAATTCCAGCCCTCAAACCCCACAACAGGACTTAATTAACCTCACCTTCAAGGTGTACAATAATAGAGTAGAGGCAGCCAAGTAACAACATATTTCTGAGTTGCAATTCCTTGCCTCCACTGTGAGACAAACCCCAGCCAAATCTCCAGCACACAAGAACTTCCAAACACCTAAACCAAAGTGGCCAGGCATTCCTCCAGGCCCGCCTCCCCCAGGAGCTTGCTACAAGTGCCAGAAATCTGGCCACCAGGCCAAGGAATGCCCATAGCCCAGGATTCCTCCTAAGGTATGTCCCATCTGTGCGGGACCCCACTGAAAATCAGACTGTTCAACTCACCTGGCAGCCACTCCCAGAGCCCCTGGAACTCTGGCCCAAGGCTCTCTGACTCCTTCCCAGATCTTCTCGGTTTAGCGACTGAAGACTGACACTGCCGGATCGCCTTGGAATCCCTGTAGACCATCATGGATGCCGAGCTTTAGGTAACTCTCACAGTGGAAGGTAAGTCCATCCCCTTCTTAATCAATATGGAGGCTACCCACTCCACATCACCTTCTTTTCAAGGGTCTGTTTCCCTTGTCTCCATAACTGTTGTGGGTATTGACAGCTAGGCTTCTAAACCTCTTAAAACTCCCCAACTCTGGTGCCAACTTAGACAATATTTTTTAAGCACTCTTTTTTAGTTATCCCCACCTGCCCAGTTCCCTTATTAGGCCGAGATATTTTAACCAAATTATCTGCTTCCCTGACTATTCCTGGACTACAGCCGCATCTCATTGCCACCCTTCTCCCCAACCCAAAGTCTCCTTTGCATCTTCCTCTTGTATCCCCCTACCTTAACCCACAAGTATAGGACATCTCTACTCCTTCCCTGGCAACCGATCACATGCCCGTTGCCATCCCATTAAAACCTAATCACCCTTACCCCACTCAACGCCAATATCCCATCCCACACCATGCTTTAAAAGGATTAAAGCCTGTTATCACTCGCCTGCTACAGCATAGGCTTCTAAAACCTATAAACTCTCTTTACAATTCCCCCATTTTACCTGTCCAAAAACTGGACAAGTCTTACAGATTAGTTCAGGATCTGCGCCTTATCAAACAAATTGTTTTGCCTATCCTCCCCGTGGTGCCAAACCCATATACTTTCCTATCCTCAATACCTCCCTCCACAACCCGTTATTCTGTTCTGGATCTCAAACATGCTTTCTTTACTGTTCCTTTGCACCCTTCATCCCAGCCTCTCTTCGCTTTCACTTGGACTGACCCTGACACCCATCAGGCTCAGCAAATTACCTGGGCTGTACTGCCGCAAGGCTTCACAGATACCCCCATTACTTCAGTCAAGCCCAAATTTCTTCCTCATCTGTTACCTATCCCAGCATAATTCTCACAAAAACACAAGTGCTCTCCCTGCTGATCATGTTCAGCTGATCTCTTAAACCCCAACACCTACAAAACAACTCCTTTCCTTCCTAGGCATGGTTAGATACTTTCAGCTTTAGATACCTGTTTTTGCCACCCTAACAAAACCATTATATAAACTCACAAAAGAAAACTAGCTGATCCCATAGATCCTAAATCCTTTCCCCACTCCTCTTTGCATTCCTTGAAGACAGCTTTAGAGACTGCCCACACCCTGGCTGTCCCTGACTCATCCCAACCCTTTTCATTACCTAAAGCCGAAGTGCAGGGCTGTGCAGTCAGAATTCTTACACAAGAACCAGGACCGCACCCTGTAGCTTTTTGTCCAAACAACTTGACCTTACTGTTTTAGGCTGGCCATCATGTCTCTGTTCAGCGGCTGCTGCCGCCCTAATACTTTTAGAGGCCCTTAAAATCACAAACTATGCTCAACTCACTCTCTACACTTCTCATAACTTCCAGAATCTATTTTCTTCCTCACACCTGACACATATACTTTCTGCTCCCTGGCTCCTTCAGCTGTACTCACTCTTTGTTAAGTCTCCCACAATTACCATTGTTCCTGGCCCGGACTTCAATCTGGCCTCCCACATTATTCCTGATACCACACCTGACCCCCATGACTGTATCTCTCTGATCCACCTGACATTCACCCCATTTCCCCATATTTCCTTCTTTCCTGTTCCTCACCCTGATCACACTTGGTTTGTTGATGGTAGTTCCACCAGGCCTAATCACCACACACCAGCAAAGTCAGGCTATGCTATAGTACAAGCCACTAGCCCGCCTCTTAGAACCTCTCATTTCCTTTCCATCGTGGAAATCTATCCTCAAGGAAATCACTTCTCAGTGTTCCATCTGCTATTCTACTACTCTTCAGGGATTATTCAGGCCCCTTCCCTTCCCTACACATCAAGCTTGGAGATTTGCCCCTGCCCAGGACTGACAAATTGGCTTTACTCAACATGCCCTGAGTCAGAAAACTAAAATACCTCTTAGTCTAAGTAGACATTTTCACTAGATAATTAGAGGCCTTTCCTACAGGGTCTGAGAAGTCCACCGCCGCCATTTCTTCCCTTCTGTCAGACGTAATTCCTTGGTTTAGCCTTCCCACCTCTATACAGTCTGATAACAGACCAGCCTTTATTAGTCAAATCAGCCAAGCAGTTTTTCAGGCTCTTGGTATTCAGTGAAACCTTTATATCCCTTACAGTCCTCAGTCTTTAGGAAAAGTAGAACGGACTAAAGGTCTTTTAAAAACACACCTCACCAAGCTCAGCCACTAACTTAAAAAGGACTAGACAATATGTTTACACTGCCGGTTTACACTGTTTCTCCAAGCCATCACAGCTGATATCTCCTAGTGCTATCTCCAAACTGCCACTCTTATCTCTTAAAGTAAATAAATAATCTTTGCTGGCAGGACTATGCTGAATCTCCTTAGGCACTCTCTGATTAGATGGCCTGGGTCCTCCCAATTCTTAGACCTTTAATACCTGTTTTTCTCCTCTTATTCCATTTAGTTTTTCAATTCATACAAAACCGTATCCAGGCCATCACCAATAATTCTAAATGTTTCTTCTAACAATCCCACAATATCACCCCTTACCACAAAATCTTTCTTCAGCTTAATCTCTCCTACTCTAGGCTCCCACGCCACCCCTAATGCCGCTCGAAGCAGCCCTGAGAAACATCGCCCATTATCTCTCCATACCACCCCCCAAAATTTTCACCATCCCAACACTTTACCACTATTTTGTTTTATTTTTCTTATTAACATAAGAAGACAGGAATGTCAGGCCTCTGAGCCCAAGCTAAGCCATCATATCCCTTGTGACCTGCACATACACATCCAGATGGCTGGTTCCTGCCTTAACTGATGACATTCCGCCACAAAAGAAGTGAAAATGGCCTGTTCCTGCCTTAACTGATGACATTATCTTGTGAAATTCCTTCTCCTGGCTCATCCTGGCTCAAAAGCTCCCCCACTGAGCACCTTGTGACCCCCACTCCTGCCCACCAGAGAACAACCCCCTTTGACTGTAGTTTTCCTTTACCTACCCAAATCTTATAAAACAGCCCCACCCCTATTTCCCTTCACTGACTCTCTTTTCGGACTCAGCCCGCCTGCACCCAGGTGATTAAAAAGCTTTATTGCTCACACAAAGCCTGTTTGGTGGTCTCTTTACACGGATGAGAGTGAAAGTTCTATCTTCAAATTCACAGATTATTCCTCTATACTCTCTATTTGGCTGTTAAGCTCATCCATTGAGTTTGTATTTCAGTTATACTCTTTTAAAATTTTCTAAAATGTCCATTTGTTTCTTCTTTATATCTTCTATTTCTTTGCTGAGATGTTCTGTTTTAACATCTTTATGTTTGTTTATAATTGCTCCTTCAAGCTTCTTTATGATGACCTCTTAACAATTTTTATCATATAATTATAACATCTTTGTCATCCCAGTGTTGGCAGCTATTAATAATCTTCTGTCATTTTGTTTGAGATCGTTCTGGTTTTTGATATAACAAATAATTTTTTATTGAAAGCTGGAAACTTTGGGTTTTATGTTATGAGATTCTAGATCTCATTTAAACCTTGATTTCTTCTGTCACCCTGCCAGCAGGGAAGAGTGGAGCACCACCTCCTTACTGCCAGATGGGGGTAGAAATCAGGGTGCCCATTCAGTCTTTGTTGACAACTGAGTTAAGGGGAGTAGTTTCCTCTCATTTCTTCTGGGCTGGGGTGGGAGGTCTAGCTCCTCAATAAGTTCCACTGATACCTCTCTAGCAGAGAGGGATAGAAGTATCCTTGTGCTCCCCACACGGCCTCCACTGACAGCACACGCATTGGGGGAAGGCAGCATCATTACTGTCTGGTGGTGACCAAAGTCTGGGCTCTTTGCAGGGAGACTGGGGCTCCTCCTTCCAGCTTGGTAAAGGCAGAAGTTGAGCCTCCTCTCTCAGCTCTGATGGGGGTGGAACTATGTGTTTGGCTATACTAGCTGTTATTGTTGAATGTTTTCTGTCTTATTAGGCTGCCTCTTTCCCGGTCCTTTGGCAAGAGTGAGCAGGCTGGTTTTTTGTTGTGTTGTGTTTTGTTTTGTTTTTGAGGCTTTTATTGTCTCTGTTTCTGTGTTTCTGTGTTTCCAGCTTCTCTAGCACCCAGTCTTGAATATGTGAGGCAAAAAGAAAACTCAGTAATCCCGCTACCGTGCTGTTCTTCAGGTCCTAAGGTTTCTGGCTCGTCTGCCTTGCCCTTATTACCTTTCAGAGTCTTCTTGTGTATTTAATGTCCAGGATTTTTAGCTGAATTTCATCAGAGGAATAGAGAAAAGTCCATCTAGTTCATTTTCCCAGAAGAGTAGAAATCTCTGTCCTATGTGTTAGATTTTTTTAAATAAATAACTTAGGAGAAAAATTAGGAGAATAATCTCATAATCTTAGCATTGGAGAGAACTTCTTAAGCAAGAAACGTAAAAGACATACAGAAAAATTAATAGGCATTATTGATTGCATAACTCTTTAAATTTTTATAGAACAAAACACATAATAAATAAAAATCAAACTACAGGCTGAGGGAAATATTTGCAATACATATGACTAGCCAAAAGTTATTTTTTCTAATAAACAAATTGATGAGAAAATGACAAACATCTCAATAGAAAAAGATTTGCACAAGAAATTCACGAAAGATAAAATTCAAATGGCCAATAATTAAAAGCACTTGAAGATTGCTGAGAGTAGGTTTTAACTGTTTTTGTCACAAAAAAAATGATAGGTATGTGAGGTGATGGAGATGTTAATTAGCTTGATTTAATCATTTCACAATGTGAGTATGTGTATATGAAAATATCATACTAATATATATAAAATTTTTATTTGTCAATTATAAATTTTTTAACTAAAAAACTTTAAAAAGCAAAGAAGATTAATATCAGTAGTAGTTAGGGATATGCAAATTAAGCAACTCTGCAATTTCCATAAGACTAGCAGAAATTTAAGAGTAGAGATGTTGAACAGAGTGTGGGCATCTATTTAAGACAATTGTCAATCTACATTTTTATATGGATGGACATACATGAGGTAGAGTTAAGTGAAAAGAAGCAAGTACAGTAGTAGTGAATGTATACATCATAATTTCATTTTATGTTTTCCAAGTATCAGAACCCATATACATACATGACTGTATATATTTGGACACAGAGAAAGATGGTAAGAGTACAAAACAGCCTATTAAAATTGATTATTAATTATCAACCAAGGCTATTAATATTGAGGGAGTTAGAAATGGAGAGATGTGGCTTAGAAATTATTAGCTTTTCTTTGTATGTTCTTTGTACTGTTTCACTTATTGGGTATTCGATGTGTGTAATTTTATAATTAAAAATTAATTCATAACTAGGACTCTTAGAAACTATTCCCAGTAAAACACACCCCAAAATATTGTCTAAAATACTTAAAATGCATGACTCTTTAAATCAATGAGTCAGTTGGCAAGAAAGAGGAATTCTTAAAAGCCAAAAATGATATGAAGGTCTGACTCCAGGGAGATAAGGAAGTGCTTTAGTTAGAGGCTTCCCTGGGGGTATCTGCCAATGCCTGGTAATCTGCAGTTTGAATTTTAGTGGGCCCCTGGCAAGGGCAAGAAAAAAGAGCTAAGCCCTATGCAATGTGAAAAGTCAGATCAGAAATCTCACTCACAAGGACCCCCAAATGGTGACACCTTAATAAATGGATGAAACAGAAACACACACATGCACGACTGTGGTAAAGGAACTTACCTGTCTTGGCTTTGGCTCTGAACAAAACAGGAAAAAAGACTACTCTGGGCTGGGTGCGGTGGTTCACGCCTGTAATCCCAGCACTTTGGGAGGCAGAGGTGGATGGATCACGAGGCCAGGAGTTCGAGACCGGCCTGACCAACATGGTGAAACCCCATCTCTACTAAAAATACAAAAAAATTAGCCAAGTGTGGTGGTGCGTGTCTGTAATCCCAGCTATTCAGGAGGCTGAGGCAGGAGAATCACTTGAACCCAGGAGAAGGAGGTTGCAGTGAGCTGAGATAGCGCCACTGCACTCCAGCCTGGGGAACAGAGCAAGACTCCATCTCAAAAAAAAAAAAAAAAAAAAAAAAAAAAGACTATTCTGAGAATTTGTAACTGCAACCTTGTTTCCTTTCATGAGAGCAGAGTAGGAAAACCTGCACATGTGCATAGTCTGAGAAATCTAAAGCTATGAATTTAATTCAAAATAGCGTGAGTTGTTAGGGAAAAATTGAGGACAAATTGATTCGGAAGAATGCTCCTTTAAACACAGGAATCCAAGAAATTCCACAAAGTATCGTTACATACATAAACTTCCGTTAAATATATACTCTCACAATAAAAAAATCACACAGATCTTAAGAAAACAAGACAAAAAAATCAAGAAAAACAACCAACAGCAGAGGTCCACAAAGACTTCAGATATTGGAGTTACTGTATTGTATTGTAGTGAGTTATTGTATTGTAAGAAAGGAACATAGAAAAAGGATTCCTGATTCTGTCTTTGGGGTAGGAAGGGCACGTGATAAAAACGTTCATTCAAAAGGTAAAAGACAAGCCAATAAGGGTTTTAGAAGATTACCCTTGATCCTGGAAGATGTTTATAATACATACAACTGAGGAAAGACATGACTCCAGTAGAAATCAGCAAGAAAAATTCAGATAACCCCAGAGAACAATGAGCAAAACATTTGAACAGAAAATCAAAGACAGGATATCCACATGGTTAATAAAGATCTAAAAAGTTGCTCAACCTCATTAATAGTCAAGAAATTTAAATTAAGTTCACCATGATGTATTTCCATACTCGTAGCAGGATGGTAAAAATGAAAATATTCTGACAATTCTACATACAGCATAGATATGGAACAATCGGAACTCTCAACTACCAATGGCAAGGCTGTGAATTGGTACAAACTCCTTGGGAAATAATTTGGTATCAGCTTGAGAAGCTGAAGATAAGCATACCCTGTAACCCATCATTCCCTATCCTGAATGTATAACCTACAAGAACACCTGCCCACATGCTCCAGCAAATGCACACAGAGTGTTCATAGCAGCTTTATTCTTTTTTTTACATGAATAAATTTTTTAAAAAAATTTTGACATTTAAAAACATTTATTAATTAATTTAATGTAATAAACTTATTACATGTTGATATAAATAACATTTTTATTTAGAAAATCCTAGTTTTTTATTATACTTTAAGTTCTGGGATACACGTGCAGAAAGTATTACATACATGCTAGGTATACACATAGCAGCTTTATTCTTAACAGCTGCAAACTATAAACAACTCAGTAGAGATGTGTGTAGTCATACAATAGATGGCACAGCAATGAAAATTGACAAAATACAGCTACACAAAACAATGTGGATGGAATTCATAAATATAATGTTGAACACAAAAAGCCAGGCACAAAAGAATACATTCCAAGTGACTCCATTGATGCAGAACAGAAGCAGACAAAAACAAAAACATTTAGGGGAATACATATGATCTTGAAAATACGAAAAAGAAAGTCACTACCATTAGCTGCCTTCGAGAGCATAGGAAGGGTTGTGATTGGAAAAGAATAAGCAAGGAGCAGAAAGTGTTGGAAATCTTTTACTTGATCTCAGCGATGGTTTAATGAGTGGTCACTTCGTAATAGTTCGTTAGACTGAACATTAATGTTTCATGCATATTTTTATTTTTGTGGTTTTTTTCACAATACATATTTTTACAAAAAGGAAAAGTAGCTCTTCCTTGTTTTGTCTGCTTTTCTTTACTAACTGAACTAGTCAGTCCTAAAGCCATTAGATAGGGCAGAGCAAGGTAGGCGTTTGCCCCAAGGGGAAGGGAGCCATGGCTGGCTCCGTGTGGGCATCAGAGCTGGAACAGGTCAAGGAGGGTGTCTCTGTAGAGGGCTGCTAGCATGGTGTGCTGGAGCCAGGGGTAGATGAGAATGTCCAGTGAAGAGGCAAGAAGCAGCATAGCATGGAGACCAGCCTGCCCATGTTGAGAAAGTTATCCCCCTGGGGCTAGAGGGGCAGACTGGCACAGAATGAGAGCCTGAGTGGGGTGAGCAGAGTGTCCAGGCATCGGAGCAGATGAGGGAGGAGCCTCAGAGCTGGAGCAAAGTGAGGAAGCTGTCTCCATAGGGAGGAGGCCTGATGTGGACTGTCCGAACTGAAAGAGGGTGAGGAGGGTGTCTGTGGGGGTGAGGAGCCAGACATGGAGGGTCAGAGCCCAAGGAGATGAGGAGGATACGTAGAAGTTAGGGTGGTCGGCTGTGGGGAGTTGGGCCAAGCATAGTGAGGAGGGGTTCCACAGAACAGGTCTGTGTTGTGTCAGGAATCAGAGCCTAAGCAGGGTGAAGAGGGCATCAATGCATCAAGCGATTCTCCTGCCTTAGCCTCCCGAGTAGCTGGGACTACAGGTGTGTGCCACCACGCCCGGCTA
The DNA here is from genome assembly GCF_028885625.2 of Pongo pygmaeus. NCBI lineage: Eukaryota > Metazoa > Chordata > Mammalia > Primates > Hominidae > Pongo > Pongo pygmaeus. The sequence goes on along the minus strand of NC_072394.2, from coordinate 48,136,512 downwards.
ATTTTTACATTTTTAGTAGAGATGGGGTTTCACCATGTTGGCCAGGCTGGTCTCGAATGCAACCTGATATGGCTGTTGGAGCCCAAGTAGGGTAAGTTGGGCATCTTTGAGTGGCCTAGTGTGGAGGGGCAGAGCCTGAGCAAGGTAAAGTTTGATATTTTAAAACAAACAAACAAACATATAATATGTATCTAAACATCTTCAAAAAATTAAAACAGGAGTAATAGTGATAGGTTATATTATTATTCACAACTATTCATTCCATCTTTCCTTTAAGAGGACACCCCTGCCCATTGCCTTGCAATTTCATAACGGCCCGAGGAAGGAAGACACATTTCTGTCTCATTGACTTTGGGTTTGCTGTCGGCTGTGCTTTTCCTATTGGAATATGAGCAGATGTAGCATATGCATTGTGAGTTTTGCTCTATGAGTTTCTGCCAGCTCCTTTGTGCTTTCTCTCTGCCAGGAGAAGGGGCCTAATCCACATAGAGGCTGCTTCTTTAGTCTTGGTCCCACAGCCTTGAGTAGAACCCCCACCTGGAACAAAGCAGTAGACAATTTGCCTAGGAAGTCTTTTGTTGTGGCAAGCCATGGAGAGCTCAAAGTTCTTTGTACCCCAAAGTGATAAAAATACAGTTGATTCCCATTACTTGGGGGTAGTTATGTTCTGTAAAGTCACTGTGAACACCAGATTAGCAAATACTGAGCCATTGCTCCTAGGGAAAATGCAAGCCTCTGACCACACATTTTCATCATTTGATCAATACATAACCTTGTTTTATGTGTGCTTCTGTCTGAAGACACATGATAGAGATGGTAATTAGAAGGTGCACACAGAAGGCTTCTGGGAGCCTGGCTACTTTCTATTTTTTAACATGTGTGGTTAATTATTAAATAAAACTTTACATACTTTTTTTTTTTTTTTTGAGAGGGAATCTCTCTCTGTCCCCCAGGCTGGAGCATAGTGGTATCATCTCGGCTCTCTGCAACCTCTGCCTTCCAGGTTCAAGGGATTCTCCTGCCTTAGCCTCCCGAGTAGCTGGGACTACAGGCATGCACCACCACGCCAGGCTAATTTTTGTATTTTTAGTAGAGACAGGGTTTCACCGTGTTGGCCACGCTGGTCTTGAACTCCTGACCGCAGGTGATCTGCCTGCCTCAGCCTCCCAAAGTGCTGGGATTACAGGCATGAGCCACTGTGCTGGCCCTGTCTTTATTTTTTAAACATGTATATAGGCCAGGCGCGGTGGCTCACGCCTGTAATCCCAGCACTTTGGGAGGCTGAGGCAGGCGGATCACTAGGTCAGGAGATTGAGACCATCCTGGCCAACACAGTGAAACCTCGTCTCTACTAAAAATACAAAAAATTAGCAGGACGTGGTGGTGGGTGCCTGTAATCCCAGCTACTCGGGAGTCTGAGGCAGGAGAATCACTTGAACCCGCAAGGTGGAGGTTGCAGTGAGCCGAGATCGCAGTATTGCACTCTAGCCTGGTGACAGACTGAGACTCCATCTCAAAAAAAAAAAAGAAAAAAAAGACACCTTATGTAATATATATTATTGTTTCATTAACATTGAATTGTGGCCAAAAGCCCTGTAACTCATGCCTGAACCAAGCTTATCTGACACAAGTAATTTGTTTGTAAGGCACATCACAGGCCTCTTGCTCTTAGGACACTTGACAGCACTTTAGTAACTCTTGGCGGCCATTTTAAACAGCAAACTCACCAACAAAAAGCACAAAAATGTGAAAAATGTGACACTAAATAGACTGCAAAAAGGAAGCTTGTTTATAGTAGTAGAAGAGCTTAAACAAGCAGAGAATTGTCTTGTCTGACTTCAGCTGGGAATGTGTATGTTGGGTGACTCAAATTTTTTGCCATTCTGCACGTATCCCTGAATGACCACAAAAGCATCATGAGTATTGATTTTTGGGTAATAAATAAATTTCAGCAAGTAGGCAAATTTGCAAGTACAGAATCTGAATAATGAGGACTGAGAGTAGATAACTCATAATAAAATTGTAGAAATGAATCCAAATATGTCATTAGTGCCCATAAATGTCAATTAATAGGTAATAATTGCTGGACTGGATTTTTACAATGTAGATTTACACTATTTGAAGGATAAACTTAAAACATAAGTAGAAAGGTTGAACACAAAAGAATGGAAAAAAGACTAGGCAAATGCAAACAAAGAAGAGAAAGTATAGTTTGATTAATATTAGGCAAGAGAAAACTCTAAGGCCAGGCACATTGGCTCACGCCTGTAATCCCAACACTTTGGGAGGCTGAGGCAGGCAGATTGCTTGAGGCCAGGAGTTCAAGACCAGCCTAGGCAACATGGCAAGACCCTGTCTCTACTAAAATTACAAAAATTATAGGCATGGTGGCACATGCCTGTAATCCCAGCTACTTGGGAGGCTGAGGCACAAGAATCATTTGAACCCAGGAGGGGGAGGTTGGAGTGAGCCAAGATCGCACCACTGCACTCCAGCCTGGGAGAAAGACAGAGGGAGACTGTCTAAAATAAAAGAAAACTCTAAGATGAAGTTTTATATTTAAGGATAAAGGATGGCTTGCTAGATAATGGTAAAAGACTCAGTTCACCAGGAATACATTTGTATTTACCTAAACCAATCAAATCAGGATATATTAAAGCAAACATTGATGTCATTATAGGCATAAATTGAGAAATCTATGGCTGTATTGAGGGCCCTTGACACACCTTTCTCAATCATTGACAGATCAAAAGGACAAAAAATGTAAAAGATTTAAAATATTTTAACACAATATGGAGATATATACGGAGTGTTCTGTACTCAATATTTAGAGACTATCCTTCCCTGGTGTCAGAATGTAGATATCTGACTAGGCAGCATTTAGAAGATAATATCTTTGGACGAGGCTTACTAATTTACTTACTTACTCAGCCTGAACTTAGGGCAAGGTGTATTAAAGAGACTTATGGAGCTAGTTGTCCTCCTCAAGGTCTGCTTCCTAGTAACTGAGGCTAGAGGCACATATCTGGTTGAGTAGCCTTGCAACAGAACATGCTATGCTATGGGGGTGAGGAGGGGTGTGAGCTAGGAGCTCTCAGCCATGGAAACAGGGCCTGGGGCTGAGCAAGCGCCTAATCGGGGAGAACTAGAGGGTAGTGAGATGTAATAGAGTCATAGTGGGCCCTTACCAGTAGTTCCTAAATATTGTAACTTGGGAATTCACACTGTTCCCCCAGCTCCTGGCCATCTGTAGACCTTTCGATTGCAAAATGCTGCTCAGTTTTCTGCAAACTGCAACCTCTGCTATTTGGGGAAGCTGGGCAAAAAGGTAGGTTCTGGGTAGTATGGGCATTTTAACAATATTAATTCTTCTAATCCATATGACATGAACATGAAATATCTTTTCATTTATTTATGTCTTCTCCAATTTCTTTCACTAATATTTTGTAGTTTTCAGTGTACAGATCTTTCATATCCTTTGTTAAGTTTACTCCTAAGTATTTTTTATGCTATTGTAAATGAGATTGTTTTAATTTTTTTTTCAGGTAGTTTGTTGTTAGTGTATAGAAATGCTGCTGATTTTTGTATGTTGATTTTGTATGCTGAAAGTTTCATAAATTGCTTTATCAGTTCTAACAGTTTTTTGGTGTGGAGTCTTTAGGGTGTTCTATATATAGGATCATGTCATAAGTAAACAGAGGCAATGTCATTGCTTTCTTTCCTATTTGGATGACTTTTATTTATTTTTCTTGCTAATTGCTCTGGCCAGGACTTTCAGTACTATGTTGATTAAAAGTGGTAAAAATTGGCATTCTTGTCTTGTTCCTGATCTCAGAGAAAAAACTTTCAACTTTTCACTGTTGGGTATAAGAGCTGTGGGCTTGTCATATCTGGCCTTTATTGTGTTGATGTATATTCCTTCTATACCTAATTTGTTGAGAATTTTTATCATAAAAATGTTGAATTTTGTCAAATACATTTTCTGCATCTACTGAGATGATCATATTATTTATATCACTAATTCTGTTAAGATGGTATACCACGTTGATTGCTTTGAATATGTTGAACCATCCTTGCATCCAAGGGATAAATCCCATTTGATCATGGTGAATGATACTTTTTTTTTCTTTTATTTTGAGACAGAGTCTCGCTTTGTCACTCAGGCTAGAGTGCAGTGGCACGATCTTGGCTCACTGCAACCTCAGCCACCCAGGTTCAAGTAATTCTTGTGCCTCAGCCTCTCAAGTAGCTGGGATTATGGGGATGTGTCACCATGTCTGGCTAATTTTTTTTGTATTTTTAGCAGAGACAGGGTTTTGCCCTGTTGGCCAGGCTGGTCTTGAACGCCTAGCCTCAAGTGATCTGCCTGCCTTGGCCTCCCAAATTGCTGGGATTATAGGTGTGACCCACCATGCTTGGCTGTGAATGATACTTTCAATGTACTGTTCAATACAATTTGCTGATCTGTTTTTTTTGAGAATTTTTGCCTCTATGTACATCATAGATACTGGCCTGTAATTTTCTTTTCTTGTAGTGTCTTTGCATGGCTTTGGTATTAGAATAATGCTAGCCTTATAAAATGAGTTTGAAAGAATTCCCTCCACTTCAATTTTTTAGAAGCATTTGAGGAGGATTAGCATTAGTTCTTTAAATGTTTGGTAGAATGAAGTCATGAAGCCATCTGATCCTGGACTTTTCTTTGATGGGAGACTTTTAATTACCAATTAAATATCCTTACTTGTTGATCTATTTAGTTTCTCTGTTTCTTCATGATTCAGTTTTGGTAGATTATATGCTTCTAGAAATTTCTCAATTTCTTCCAGGTTATTCCACTTGTTAGTGTATAACTTCACAATCCCTACCAAAATTTCAAATGCATTTCTTATAGAAATTTTAAAAATCCTAAAATTTGTATGGAGTCACAAAAGACCCCAAGAATCTCAAGCAATCTTGAGCAAAAAGAACAGAGCTGGAGGCATCACACTACCTGATTTTAAATATGCTACAAAGTTATAGCAATCAAAACAGCATGGTACTGTCACAGAAACAGATACATTGACCAATGGAACAGAATAGAAAGCCCAGAAATAAATCTATACATTTATGGTTAATTGATTTTTGATAAAGGTGCCAAGAACACACAATGGAGACTGTCTCTGATAAATGGTCTTGGGAAAACTGGAAATCCACATGTAGAAAAATAAAATTGAACTCTTATTGCATACCATGCAAAAAAATCAACTCAATGGATAAAGAAAATGTGGTATATATACACCATGGAATACTATTCAGCCATAAAAAATAATGAAATAATGTCTTTTGCAGCAACTTGAATGGAGCTGGAGGCCATTATTCTAAGTGAAGAAACTCAGGAATGGAAAACCAAATACCATATGTTTTTGCTTATAAGTTGAGTTAATCTACGGGTATGCAAAGGTATACAGAGTGGTATGATGGACTTTGGAGACTCAGAAGGGAGGAATGTAGGAGGGCAGAGAAGGATAAAACAAACTACATGTTGGGTACAATGTACACTACTTGGGGACTGGTGTACTAAAATCTCAGACTTCACCACTATACAATCCATTCATGTAACCAAAAACCACTTGTGCCCCAAAGGCTATTGAAATACAAAATATGCATATATTTTTTAAAAATCAACTCAAAATGGACAAAAGATCTAACTGCAATGGCTGAAACTATAAAACTCTGAGAAGAAAACATAGGGAGAAAGCTCCATTACATGGGTATGGGCAATGATTTCTTGGATATGACCCTAAAATCACAAGAAACAGAAGTAAAAATAGACAAGTGAGATTACATTAAATTACAAAGCATTTGCACAGCAAAGAAAATAATCAACAGAGTCAAGAGACAACTCATAGAGTGAGAGAAAATATTTGCAAACCATACTATGATGAGAGGTTAATACTCAAAATATATAAGGAACTCCATCTACTTGATAGTAAGAAAACAACTCAATTTAAAAATGGACAAAGGACTTGAATAGACATTTCTTAAAAGAAGGCATACAAAGGCTGGGCGCGGTGGCTCATGCCTGTAATACCAACAGTTTGGGAGATCAAGGCAGGAAGATCACTTGAGGCCAGGAGTTCAAGACCAGCCTGCCCAACATGGTGAAACCCTGTCTCTACTAAAAGCACAAAAATTAGCTGGGCATGATGGCACATGCCTGTAGTCACAGCTACTTGGGAGTCTGAGGGACGAGAATCGCTTGAACCTGGGAGGCGAAGGTTGCAGTGTGCCAAGATCACACCACTGCACTCCAGCCTGGGTGACAGAGCATGACTGTCTTGAAAATAAATAAATAAGTTAGTAAATAAATAAATAAATAAGGCATTCAAATAGCCAACAGGTTTATGAGAAAATGTTCAGCATCATTAATCAACAGAGAAATGCAAATTAAAATCACAATGAGGTATCATCTCATGCCTGTTAGAATGTCTGTTATCAAAAAGATTAAACATAACAAGTGTTGATGAGGATGTGGAGAAAAGGGAATTCTTTTTTTTTTTTTTTGAGACGGAGTCTCGCTCTGTCGCCCAGGCTGGAGTGCAGTGGCCCGATCTCGGCTCACTGCAAGCTCCACCTCCTGGGTTCACGCCATTCTCCTGCCTCAGCCTCCAGAGTAGCTGGGACTACAGGCACTCGCTACCATGCCCAGCTAATTTTTTGTATTTTTAGTACAGACAGGGTTTCACCGCGTTGGCCAGGATGGTCTCGATCTCCTGATGAGATCCGCCCGCCTCGGCCTCCCAAAGTGCTGGGATTACAGGTGTGAGCCACCATGCCTGTCTGAAAAGGGAATTCTTGCACACTGTTGGTGGGAGTACAAATTAGTACAGCCATTATGAAGAATAGTGTGGAGCTTCCTCAAAAATACCAAAGTAGAATTACTGCATAATCCAACAATCCTATATTTGGGTATATATCCAAAAGAAATGAAATCAGTATGTTGAAGAGATATCAGCACTGCTATGTTCATTGCAGCATTACTCACAATAGCCAAGATATGGAATCAACCTAAGTGTTCAGCAGTGGATAAATGGGTAAAAAAGTGGTATATATACACAATGAACTACTACTCAGCCTTTAAAAAGAAGGAAATTCTGTCATTTGCTACAACATGGATGAAGATGAAGAACATTATGCTAAGTGAAACAAGCCAGGCAGAGAAAGACAAATATTGCATGTCTCACTTATATGTGGAATCTAAAAAGTTGAACTTGTAGAAGTAGAGAGTAGATGGTGGTTATCAGAGGCCGTTGCCAGGGTGCAGGGTGGAGTCTATGGGGAAAGGGAACATGTTGGTTAAGGGGATAAAGTTTCAGTTAGACAAAGGAAAGAAGTCTCTGAGATCTATTGCATAGCAGGGTGACCATAGTTAACAATGTATTGTACATTTCAGAGTTGCTACAGAAATGTTCTAACTTAAAAAATGATAAGTATCTGAGGTGATGGATGTGTTAATTACCTTGATATAACCATTCCGCAATGTCTATATACATCAAAACATTACATTGTAGCACATAAATATAAATAATTATTATTGGTCAATTGAAATAAATTTCTTAAAGTGCAATGAAAGCAGTGATGAAAGAAAGAGGTATTTCTCAAATTAAAAATAAAAATGAAAGTAAATTATAGGAAATGAGAAATGAATGAAATTGACCAATGATCCATTTCAAGTTGGAAAAAGAAAGGCAAATAAAATCTAATGAAAACGAAAAGATTGTGCGTAGAGAATCAGACATGGAAAATAAAAAAGGAATAATATTAAGCTTAAAATTAACGATTTAAGGAGAATAAAGTATGGAAATTATGAAGACTTTTTTAAAAAGTAGGTTCAATGATGGGGCTCTGGAGAAACTCCTACCCAAGCAGGCTCAGAAACCAAGGAACCACCCGGGTTTGAAAGCTGTCCTAGGAGAAGTTGGAAAATAAGAAAAATCTTCCCACCAACATTTGAAGTGGCTTAGATTCTTAGAGTTCCACAAATGTAGGTTAATTACTTTGATTTCTTCAAATAGCATGCAGTCTTACCACTGCACATCTATTAGAACATCTAAAGTAAAAGCATTTACAATACCAAATGCTAACAGGTATGTGGAGCAAGTGGAACTCTTACGAGAGTAGTGCATGCATTACTAATGAAAATGCAAAATGGTACTGTGACTTTGGAAAAAAGTTTGGCAGTTTCTTACAAACATACGCTGGTCACATAACCCGGCAATACCACCTCCTGGTATTTATTTAAGAGGAAAGAAAACTTATGTTCATAAAAAAATCTCTATGCAAATGTTTGTATGGGCTTTATTCATAATTGCCCCGAACTGGAAATAACCCAAATTTCCATCAACTAGAGAAAGGATGAACCTGTTGTATATCCATAGAAAGGACAAAACTCAGCAATAAAGAAGAACAAACAACACACAACATAAATGAATCTCAATGCACTATGTGAACATGTAAATATTACTTTTTTAAACTGCTACATAACTTTTTACAATATATGTAATCACTGGGGTAGAAATATCATACTAATTTGATACCCACAAGCATCTGCTTGAAGTATATGGAAAGCAATTCTTTAACAGCTGGAAAATTTAAAACATTTTTTTCTTTGAACTCATATTTTCATTCCTCTTACCCCACAGACTTTCAGTATAATGGAATATAATCTTATGCTCACAAGTCTTTTATTCATGCCATTTTCTTTTTTTAATTTAACTTTTAAGTTCATGGGTACATGTGCAGGCTTGTTATATAGGTAAACTTGTGCCATGGGGGTTTGTTGTACAGATTATTTTGACACCCATGTATTAAGCCTAGTACTCATTAGTTATTTTTCGTGATTCTCTCCTTCCTCCTACCCTCCACCATCCCATAGGCCTCAGTGTCTGTTGTTCCCTTCTATGTCTCTGTGTGTTCTCATCATTTAGCTCCCCCTTATAAGTGAGAACATGTGGTATTTGGTTTTCTGTTCCTGCATTAATTTGCTAAGGATGATGGCCTCCAGCTCCAGCATGTTTCTGCAAAGGACATGATCTCGTTCTTTTCTATGGCTGCATAGTATTCCACTGTGTATATATATCACATTTTCTTTATCCAGTCTACCACTGATGGACATTTAGGTCAATTCCATGTCTTTGCTCTTGTGAAGGGGAAAGGACTCCCTAGTCAATAAATGGTGCTGGGATAACTGGCTATCCATATGCAGAAGACTGAAACTGGACCCCTTCCTTACACAATTTACAAAAATTAACTCAAGATGGATTAAAGACTTAAATTTTAAACCCAAAACTATAAAAATCCTGAAAGACAACCTAGGCAATACCATTCATGCTATTTTCATACTGCTATGCAATTAAAAACATATGCATAAATTAAAATTTAACTTATTTATTGTGACCATGAGACTCCAGGAATCAAATTTTTTCTTATGGATTAATTTTAAAAATCCATTTGTTATTTCAATGATATAATAATAATGAACATGTAAACACATTATAAAAATTGAGAAACACAATTTTATTGATAAATACAAATCTATAGGAATTCATCTTTTAATATGTAAGTGTACAGGGACAAAAAGAGTTTTAAGTATGCCATTTGGTTCTTTGAACTTCTAGTAAGTTGCCAAATATCACATGATACTCATAGTCAAAAATTATTTTAACCCTCCCTCTCCTAAAGGGAGAAGGAGGGCAGGTTGAAGATGAAATCCACTGAAGAGGGAAGACCTGGGTCTTTAGCACCCTGTGTGCCAGGCCAGAAGTGGCCCTGTTAGAGGTCATCTGCAGACCCCCTGAAAATCAAGCGGGATTGGATTTGGAAATTCTCAATAAAGGAAGAGTTAAAGGCTGATGGGACTATAAAGAGATGATGCTAAGTAGTCGATAGATCCTGTAGTTCAACTTGATACCTACATAGAAGCTGGATTTATCTGATACCAGAGAAGTAAAATTTCAAGACCAAAACCAGATCTGAGTCTTACTGTTTCAGTCTGAACCTCTTCAGTGCTGTAAATTCTAGATATACAATGGATGATGACTGCATATTTCTTTCATGGATTATTTTCAGCATCTGGAGACCTCACTATCCTATTATGTCTTTGTGTGAAGACGTTGTTTTGTAATTATCAAGAGTGTCGCATTGAAATCTCTGGTTATGCATGGGTCACCATCTGCTCTCACATCTTCTGTGATCAGCATGGCAGTGGTGACTTTTGTCGTTCACCTGCTATCTGTCCTGCCTGCAACAGTACCCTTTCCGAAAGGCTAGATATTGTCCACACTGAATTCAGGAATATAAAGCTATGGTATTGGCTGGATTGTGACTGGAGATAGTGTTGGGCATTAGCTCCCAAGTACTGGCCTTCTGGACATTACATCAGGTGTGTCTCTATCAAGAATACAATTTCAGGAAAGCTGAAGGCCATATGAAACAGATGGAGAAGATATATACTCAGCAAATACAAAGCCAGGATGTTGAATTGACCTCTATGAAAAGGCAGATAACCTCCATGAGGAGAATACTAGAAGAATACAAGAAAAAGTTAACAGTGACATCTCCAAGACACTTACTGGAGCACAGTCATCAGTATTGAAAGCTCCAAGGCCTCTATGACAGGCTTAGGCTATGAAACATCACTATTCCAACCCACAAAGATACCCTTGAGCCATCCATGATTGTAGTCTGATGTTTTTGGCTTCCCATTAGGGAACAACTCCAAATTTTCTGTGGACAGTATACCAGTTGGAAATTGGGGCAGTGGAGATGGAGATTTTCAGTTCAGACCATTTTTCTTGGGTTCTCCCACAGCACCTGAGCACAGCAACAGCTTTTTTAGTTTTGCCTCTACAAGATGTGAACTAGAGCAGTAGCAGGTCTCTAGCAGGGCCTTCACAGTAAAAAGAATTTGAGCCATGCGTGGGGATGCATGCCTGTAATCCCAGCTACTCAGGAGGCTGAAGCAGGAGAATCTCTTGAGTCCAGAAGTTTGAGGCTGCAGTGGGCTAGGATGGCCCCGCTGCACTCCAGCCTGAGCGACAGAGTGAGGTTCTGTCCCTAAAAAGAAAAAAGATAAAAATGATTTAGCTAACTTTACAGAATGTTTCTCTGTTCAATTTCAGTGATTTCATTTAGCAAATCTTTATTCCAGATGGGAGTCACCAACCTCCCTGTGCTTTTACGTTTTTGAAATTGTCTTCGCATTATCAACTTATAAGAAATTCAGTGGCAGTGGAGAGTGGCTTTAGAAGTCTGGTTCCTTTGTCTCTATTATTTAAAGCATGAGCATTTTAAAAGTCAGTTTTATTGTGAACTGTTGAGTTTTCATCGCTAGTGAGAAGGTCACAGCAGTATTGTGTGTTTCAATAGACCACTGTTTCTGTATGGGCTGTTTCTGACCGAGCTGTGTGTTTATGCATAAACACCTGTGTTACATGTCTGTATGTCACTTTGAATTCTGGTATTTTCACATATCTGTGTATGTAAGCGTGTTAATTTACACTGGTATTTGGCTGTATTTGCCATTATATTTATGTGAAAATTTTGGTCTTGGAAAATGGTGGGTGATCTGTGGCTTATTATTTGAGTGTGTGTATTTTGAATATATTTATGTATTTACCTTCATAGTAACTTGTTTGGAGGCACACTTACACTTATGTCAGTGAATGAGAACATGATTCAATGCATATATGTTCAGTCCCTACTTGTATTTGAAAATAGTTAACACTGATAACGCTATTTTGTAAAGTTGATTTTTTTTTGGCATTTACAGTTGGCCCTCCATATCCACAGGTTCTGCATCTGCAGGTCCAATCAACTGTAGATAGAAAATATTTAGAAAAATAAAAAATAAAAAATAACACAAAGATAAAAATAATACAAATAAAAACCAATACAGTATAACAACTACTTGCATAGCATTTATAATGGTAAGTATTAAATACCTACCAATCTAGAGGTGATTTTAAAGTATTTGGAAGAATGAATGTAGGTTATATGCAAATACTATGCCATTTTATAAAAGCGACATGAGCATCTAAGGATTTTGGTATCCATGAGGGTTCCTGGAACCAATCCCCCAAAGATACCAAAGGGTGACTGTATTTTAAACTAAAGTTACTTATTTATTTGCCTTTTTGTCAACTATTGCCTTGGCTTTACTTATTTAGGAATGCACTTCTACTGCAGAACATTTCGCAATGTTATTTATTTTATTTTATTATTTTTTGTTTTTTGTTTTTGAGACAGAGTCTCGCTCTGTTGCCCAGGCTGGAGTGCAGTGGTGCAATCCCGGCTCACTGCAACCTCAGCCTCCCAGGTTCAAGCAATTCTCCTGCCTCAGCCTCCTGAGTAGCTGGGATTACAGTCATGCACCACCATGCCCGACTAATTTTTGTATTTTTTAGTAGAGACGGGGTTTAACCATGTTGGGTAGGCTGGTCTTGAACTCCTGATCTCAAGTGATCCACCTGACTCAGCCTTCCAAAATGCTGGGATTACAGGCATGAGCCACTGTGCCTGGCTAGCAATATGTTATTGATCTCAAGAGATTATATTAAAATAATATTAAGCATTTAAAAATTATTTTAATGATCTAATTTAATTATTAATCAATAGCTTGATTAAATGCTCCTTCAGTTTTTATAAAGGCATAGAATTGGACACCTGGTATCTTGCAAAAGGATTTGTTTTTTAGCAGGTAGAATACTAATCACAAATCACAAGTGATTTTCTTAATTTCCAGAAAGTTAACTAAAAAGGCTTTACCAGCATCTACCAAATGATTAATAATGTGATTAATTATACATATTATTCTTTCATTTAGTCACCTTATCTAATCTGAAATGCTCTGTAAGTGCTGGAAAGTTTGAATACTATGGTTTCAAAATATAGGAAAGTTTGAAAGCATTTTATAAAAAATATATTTTTAAAAAATTTTGTGATTACTTTTATAAAATGCTTTTATCTTACTGCATATTTTAAATATTTTTTTTTAAAAAAAACTTGATGGCACAGATTTAACTAATTGGCAAAGTCAGTCCTCCATCAGCCAAATCAGTCAAACTCATTTCTCCCACAGAAGAATGACTTCATTTTTCAATTCAAATCAATGTCTTCATATACATCCCCATGGCAACTATCACACTCCTGAATCCTATTTCTAGGGTAGACAGCAAAAGGCATAGTGGCTTAGTGTGAGTTTGCCACCTGAATGAAACCGGTGCTGACCCCTTGGTATTTCTTACTGACACTTTCTTTGCTTTGCTTCCATGGAAAGCATCCTCAGGAAAATGCATTCTTGAATTGTTCCTTTGTTTGGAATTCAGAAGTTTTTACACTTTGAAGACATGTAAGAGATAGGTAAGAAGTATGCTTTTTTTTTATTTTTATTTTTTATTTTTTTATTTAAAGAGGAAGGACTTAAAGAGAGGAAGAAAAGGAGAACTTCAGGGTGGCTCATTCTCAAGTAGATCAACTTCAGGAAAAAGTAAATATGTAGTTTAATAATCGGTAATGTCCTCAGATCCCTCTGTACCTGTGTACCTCCTGGAAAATCTTCCTGTATCCTGGGGCATATGGGTACCCCAGCCTGAACAAGCCTAATCTAGTCAAATCCACTCATTTTTCAAATGGGTAGATGGAGGTAAAATTTCAAATGGGTAGATGGAGGTAAAACTAGCCCAAGTTGACACAGTGAGTTGATGGTGAAGCGTGGATTTCAATCAAAATCTCTTCATTCCTGGTGTGTGTCCTTCCTTCCTTCCCTCCCTCCCTTTTTCTCTTCCTTCTTTCCTTCCTTCCTTCTTTCCTTCCTTCCCTCCCTCCTTCTCTTTCTTCCTTTCCCTCCCTCGCTCTCTCTTCTTTCTTTCTCTTTGTTTCTTCCTTTCCTTTCTCCTTCCCTCCTTCCTTTCGTCCTTCCCTCCTTCCTTCCTTCTTTCTTTCTTTCTTTCTTTCCCTTCCTTCCTTCCTTTTTCTTTCTCTCTCTCTTTCTTCTTCTTTCTCCCTCTCCTCTCCTCTCCTCTCCTCTCCTCTCCTCTCCTCTCCTCTCCTCTCCCTTCCTCCACAGGGTCTCACTCTGTCACCCAGGCTGAAGTGCAGGGGCATGATCATGGCTCATTGCACCACTGACGTCCTGGGCTAAAGTGATTCTCCCACCTCAGCCTCCTGAGTAGGTAGAACCACAGGTGTGTGCCACCATGCTGGGCTAAGTTTTTTTTTTTTTTTTTTGGAGACAGAGTCTCTCTCTATCACCCAGGCTGGAGTGCAGTGGCGCGATCTCGGCTCACTGAAAGCTCTGCCTCCCGGGTTCACGCCATTCTCCTGCCTCAGCCTCCTGAGTAGCTGGGACTACAAGCGCCCGCCACCATACCCGGCTAATTTTTTGTATTTTGTTTAGTAGAGATGGGATTTCACCGTGTTAGCCACGATGGTCTCGATCTCCTGACCTCAAGATCCGCCCGCCTGGGCCTCCCAAAGTGCTGGGATTACAGGCGTGAGCCACTGCACACAGCCCATGCCCAGGTGGGTCTTGAACTCCTGGGTTCAAGTGATCCTCCTGTCTTGGCCTCTCAAAGTGCTGAGATTACAAACATGAGCCACCATGCCCAGAACCTAGTGTGTTATTTATATAGCACATTTGTGTCCGTGTATTCCAGGTCTGTCCCAGTTCTTCAGAGCCCCCACTGAGCAACTCTTGCGATTATGCTCATTTGTTACCTATAAGACCTGTGTTTTGTAGTCTCTTGCCCAAACAAACCCCAGTCCAACCAAAATGGATTCATTCTGTGTCAAAGTTGCCAGATTTAGAAAATAAAAATAGAGGATGACCAATTAAATTTGAATGTCAGATAAACATCAAATAATTTTTTAGTAGAACTATGTTCCTTATATTGCATGGGATATACTTATGCTAAAATTATAAATGGACATCCTCTATTATGTTTGGCAATTCTATTAATCTGTGTTTCTCCCCCGCCTCCATCCCACGAGATCTGCTTTCTTTTAACTGACTGCAGGCTAATCTGATTACCTGATTCTCAAGACTGGGTTAATAGATGTTTTCAGGTTAGAGGGTAAAATTTCAAACCCATAGAGTGACTTGATAATAAAAATTTAAAGCACCAGAGGGCCTTTTGGCTAATCTTTTAGGGGAACTAAAGGAATGATTTACACAGTCTCTGACTAGGGAACTCAAAAGCTAAAATGGTAATAGGAACATTTGTTGGCATTCACTATTGCCATTCATTATTTGTTAACTGGCTGAAATACAGTAAACACTGATTTACAAGCCACTTGTCATGCTTTACAAAAATAGTTCAAGTAATTCTCATGTCTGTGAGGTAGGTGTTATTATTGTTTCCTTTATGACAAACTGAGGCTCAGTGAGGTGAAGTGACTGAACCCAGGCCACACAGCCGATAAGTGGTGGATTCAGGATGTGAACTCAGGTCTAACTCTGAATGCTACATTTCCTACCACTCCATACCACTTCATTAAATCTTCACGCTGTCTCATCTTAATCCTCACAATGACGACAAAGCTTCCAGGTTGACTGTATTATTCCCATTTTCCAGATGAGGAAACTGAGGATCCAAGATATGCTGTTATAAGGGATTGAGCGAGGCCCAAAATCAAGATCACTATGTTTGGGGTCATAATTTCCATGACCAAAGAGTACAGGCACTATTGTAAAATTTGAAGAGGATACAAGATTAGAACTCCCCCAACAAAAAAGTTTGGGGAGATAAATTGTCACAAGTCTTTACTTTTAGGCAGCCACATGGTATGGCTTCAGGAACTCTGGAAGATACTCTGTTCCAAGATACCTTCACAGCTTTTTCAGTATCGGAAGTTCCACCAATACAGATATTTTGGCATAAAGATGTTTTCTCTGTCCTTGCTTCTTCTTTCTCCCTCTACCCACCTCTTGCATTTTTGGAATGCATGCACTCTAAGAGTTAATACAGTAAAGGATTATTAGTTTTTCACACCTTAAAATAAAAAATACATAAGGATCATGAAGACACATATAGGAAATGGGGGCTTGAGTAGGCGGGGGAAGCTCATCTGTTCATCTGGTTGTCTGGGAGTATCATAAGATCCTAGGCTTGGATAGTAACAGAAGGAATAAAAGGAATTTCTTTGTTAACCCAAGGTCATCTGAGATCGTTCTTGCTTCTGGTGCACCAAGATCCAGTAGAGCGTGCCCAGGCCCTCTGGGAAATCTCATACCATCCATTTCTGTCATCAGTGGAGCAAAGAAAAGATGCTCACTAGTGTCTGGGGTTGCCCCTGGAGTGACTGTGGGCAAACCAGCTCTGCAACTGTTCCAAACAAATCCTTGTGATCATTCAAGTGTGGCCTCTTACCCAGGAACAAGACAATAGGCAAGCATCTGTGTAGCACAAAGTACAGCACCATGGCAGGGTATGGGGATTGGTCAGAATCCTGAAACGGAATGTCTTAGACGCACCCTAACTCACCATCTGACCTCAGATAGACCCCTTCCCCATGCTGGTGTCAGTCTTCTTACCTGTGAACTAAAGGGACCTGGTGGATCATCTCTCAGGTTCCTCTGCACACACTTTGTGTCTCTCTCTGGTTTGTGCTTAACTCCCACCTCTCTTCTCATCCATACAGGCACCTTCCTCTCCATAGCCCCACCTTCTCCTGGAGGAATGTAGCTTTCCTGCTGCTTCTCTCCCTTGCTTTGGAGTGGACTTCTGCATTGCTGACCAAGAAGATCAAACGTGAGTTCAAAAAAGCTGTAGCCATTCTTCCTTAGAAAGCATTCTTGGGGATGAGGGTTAGACATGAGGCCAGTGCCAGTGTCAGATGAGGCCCCCTCTGCTGTGGATTTGGGGCCACAGAAAGCTACCCCTGCTCACCACCCTGGCCCTCCACAAACTTTCCTTACTTGCTCCCCCCAAATTATTTCCCTAACTTTTCCATATTTTTATATATGGAAGGAGACTATATGTATAGTTTGCATCTACTGGGGATGCTCCCCAGATATCTGGTCTCATTTGTCTTATGATATCACTCAACACATACTTCTTGGGTGATCACATTCATTCCCACTGCGCGCGCGCACACACACACACACACACACACACACACACACAACATTTAATTTTTTTTTTAATTAATGAGTCACTAGGCATGAGCCTGAGGGGAGAGCACCAGTGAGGAGACTGCTGCAGTAGTTGAGAAGAGACAAGGGGTGAGATCAGGTGCTGATCTGAGGGAGTGGTAGTAAAGAGAAGCAGGAGACAGGGTTTGGAGGGAGGTTTAGGAGACAGAATTGACCCAAGTCCATGACTGATGGGATACTGGGGTGGCAGAGAGGAAGGAGGGAATCTCTAGATTCTAATAACAGACTGGACCTGTTGATGCCAAATGTCAAGATGCGGAATAGAAAGTAAGGTAGTGCTTGGGCATAAGGAGATAATAGTTCTGTTTTAAATATGTTGGAACAGAGGTGGTTCTGAGATGCCCAGATGGTGTTTTTCCCAGGCAGGTCAAAATAAAAGTCTTTAGTTTGGAATTGAGGATGAGTCTGGAGGAAGAGATGAGAATCATTGTTGGGATCATGGGAATGAGAGGGATTACCCAGGAAGTATGTGTCAAGTAATGTCAGAAGATAGCTGAGACCAGATCTCTGGGAAGCATCCCCAGTAGATGCAGAGAAACCCGTGAGGTGTGCTTATACACACAAGTAAGTGGTTAAGAAGAGCCGACAAGAAAGGGAGGAGGGTTTTTATTAATAAGTGAGAGTTCAAGCTGACAATGGGGAAAGGAGCTACGACTCAAACCCAGTTTGATTTGCCGAACTCTGTCCCTGACTAAACCTAGAACAATGGTTCCCAAGTAACAGCCTATCTCCTGGTGCCCACTGCCTGCTTTAGGATCACCTGGGGTTCTTTTTAAAAAGTGGAGTCCCAAGGATGCACTTTCTAGAGATTCTGATTCAGCCTAGAGTCTATATTTTCTGAAA
The DNA here is from genome assembly GCF_028885625.2 of Pongo pygmaeus. Lineage (NCBI taxonomy): Eukaryota > Metazoa > Chordata > Mammalia > Primates > Hominidae > Pongo > Pongo pygmaeus. The sequence continues at coordinate 48,118,481 of NC_072394.2, read as the reverse complement.
GATGCATAGATGATTTTGATGTACACTCCAAATTAGGAACCACATACTCTTCTTAGCTTCAGTCCATTCCTGGAGGGGTCATTAATGACAAGAAGTATTGTTGGAAAGTACTCAAAGTCTCAGCGGCCAGTCCTCAGTGAGGATGTGGGACTCCTGAAGTGAGTCCTGGATTGTAAGTCCCAGACTTGTCCCTAATGCACTGTATTATCCAATCTGACCTCATTTCTTTTAATCTATGAAATCAGAAGTTTGGTACCAATGATAAATAGAGTTCTTTCCATTCCAAAGTTCTACAGTTCCAAGACTCAGTAGTATCTGAAAGGATCATGCCTCTCTGGCCAGATTCCACTGGAGGGATGCTCAGTTTAGAATCATGGAGACACATTAAGCACTGTATGAGCCATCCTTTGCTACGTAACAAATTATCTGTGGGTCAGAAGTCTGGCATTGTGCTTCTGGGTTCTTTGCTCCGGGTCTTACCAGGCTGAGATTGAAATGTCAGCCAGGGCTGTAGTTCTCATTTGGGATGCAGGGTCTTCTCCCAAGCTCCCTGGTTGTAGCAGAATCGTTTCCTTGGAGTTGTAGGACTGAGGCTCCTTTACTGGCTGTTACTTCTAGATGTCACCCTCATGCCTTGGCACTTGGCCTCAACCATCTTCAAAGCTACGAATAGCATGTTGGATCCTTCTCATCATTTGAATCTGTCTCATCAATCCTTCTCTACCAACCAGAAGAAAACTCTGCTATTCAAGGACCTAATTGACTAGGTCTGGGCCAGAGATTAGACCTTAAAATTAGAGATAATCTCTAATCTTAAAGTCAACTAACTTGGGTCTTTAATTTTTCTGCAAAATCCCTTCACATCATTGCCTATCTTAGTGTTTGATTCAATAATCAGAGGATGGGAATCTTGAGGGTGCAACTTTAGATTCTACCTACCACAAGTACTGAAATCAGGAAGCCATGTTTAGCCTCAAAAAGGAAGGAAGCATGGCCATACCACCCTGAAAATGCCTGATATTGTCTGATCTCAAAAGGTAAGCAGGATCAGACCTGGTTAGTACTTGGATGGGAGACTGACTGGAAACACTGGGTGCTGTAGTTTTTTTCCCCTTGCCTCTTCTAGTTTTTAGTAAAAAAAATAAATAAATAAAAATAAAAGGTAGAAAGCAACTCCACATCTGCCGACGTCTTACCCCAGGCATTATAGACATCCCCACGTTTAACTCTTATAATCAGCCTGTAAGGCAGGAATTGTAATTCTCATTTTAAAGATGGAAAATATAACTCAGATGGAGGGAAATACTTTCCCAAGATTATTTAGTTGGTTAGTGTTGGAGCCAGGCTCCCGAGCCAGATCTGCCTGACTACAATGCTTCTTCCACTCCACCGTTTCTTACTCTTTAGAGGTAAATCAAAAATCACACAACTGAGTTCAGATTGGTCTTCAGTTTACCAGGAGTCAAGGGTCAAATCATGATTTCCATGATGTTCCCACCTGTCTTTACTAATTTCTTTTATCAACTGGAGACAAAGGAATTAAGCATTAAAATATTAGGCTTCAAGAAGAGAGAAAATCTTTTGAATTTAGGGAAAGGGCCTTGGTCCCTTCCTAACCCCTTGTCCTGGAATCCAACATGCTTCTCCTTCAGTTCTTGTTGGACACAAATTCCTGATTCAGATCCATTTGAATGAATCTGAGTGCTGAGAAACAGAACTAGCCCCTGAATATAAGCAGAGCAAGAACTAAGAATTGAAGGTAGAGGACAGGGCCAAGAGAATTTCACTACACACCTTTGCCATAAGAGAAAAAGAGCTGAAATTCCGAATGAATGTGAGTTTGGACATTTCTTTCTTGCAGACAAACCAGGGTTATGTCCCAAAGAGAGGCTCACCTGTACCACAGAACTTCCAGACTCATGCAACACAGATTTTGACTGCAAGGAATACCTGAAGTGCTGCTTTTTTGCCTGTCAGAAGAAGTGCATGGATCCCTTTCAAGGTAGCGATGTCCAGGCTGAGGACAGAGGTTCCCCACTTCTTGCTCTGTCCAAAACTGGCTGAGGGATTCCCTTGGATGGCAGGACAAGGACCCAGGGCCTGTGCTCTTCTCATTCTCTTATTCAATGCCTAACCCTCAAGTACAAGTCATAAGTCTAGGCATGGTGACCATCAACCACCATAATATTGATGCTGGTCTTCTTGGGTCCAACACTTAATCATTCACAAACAACTAATACTTGTTGCATGCGCACTCTGTTCAAGAGACTATTATGGCGCTGTGACAAAATGAAACCTCAGTCAGCTTAAATGCTGGCATTGTTTTTCAGACTCTTTGATCTTCAAGGAAGTTTTCTGGTAACTCAATGTATTGGGCATCTATCTAATATGTGCGGGGAACTGTGTGTTTTTTAAAAAGATTCATTTATTCACTCACTCATACATTTATTCATTCAACAAATATCTGTTGTTAATGCCCTTTGAACAAAGACCACCAGAATATACCTGTAATTGAACAAATTGGGTTTATTACTCATTGAAGTGAGGGAAAAGATTCACCCTAGACAAGTATGAGGCATTTCAGTAAGAAGCTGGTAGAAAGAATCTATTATAGGATTTGGGCTTTGATTGGGTAATTCGGGGGAGGGTCTAAAGAAGTGAGAGTTTGCTCTAGATTGGGTGCTGTTAGAAAGTGGGGGCAATTCTACGACTGGCTATCCCAGGAATCTTAACAATACAGAATGCAGAATAGACTGAGGATAAAGCTGTGATTGATTGGTAGAGAAGCATAAGTCACTCATGTTAGCTTAGAAGGGGGCGGGTGTTTGGTATTTTGCAGGTTTCACGGTGATCTTGTTTTTGTCTCACTTCATCATGATCTCAGAGTGACATTGTTTGATACAGATGTTCTAGGAGATTTTTTAAATGTCCAACAGAATCCATGTGGCTTAGCTGGGAGTGTCAGATCAGTTTTCAGACAACAGGGGCTGTCTCTTCCTTGGTATTTCATTCCTTCTAGGTACTAGGCACTTTGTTAGGCACTTTGGATGCAAAAGTAATTGCGGTTTTGGACCGTGAATTTTAAATCATTATAACTAAGCTCAAACACATCTTGATTGGCTGGGCACGGTGGCTCACACCTGTAATCCCAGCACTTTGGGAGGCCAAGGCTGGTGGATCACCTGATGTCAGGAGTTCGAGACCAGCCTGACCAACACGGTGAAACCCTGTCTCTACTAAAAATACAAAAATTAGCTGGGCATGTTGGTGGGTGCCTGTAATCCCAGCTACTCAGGAGGCTGAGGCAGGAGAATTGCTTGAACTCGGGAGGCAGAGGTTGCAGTGAGCTGAGATCGTACCATTGCACTGCGGCCTGGGTGACACAGCGAGACTCCTTCTCAAAAAACAAAACAAAAGAAAACAAAACAAAACACATCTTTATTAATCAAAATAGGAACCATTACAATCAACACATTTTTGCCAAAGAGAAATAAGTTTGTTTATTGCTGTAGCATACAAATCCATGCTTCAGGATTTGACGAACTCTTGGAAAGCATTTTCTGCATCGTGTTGTTTGTGGATGTGTTTTCCCTGCAAAAAGTTGTTGAGATGCTTGAAGAAGTGGTAGTCGGTTGGCGAGAGGTCAGGTGAACATGGTGGATGAAGCAAAACTTTGTAGCCCAATTCATCCAACTTTTGTGTTGGTTGTGTGACGTGTGGTTGGGCGTTGTGGCGGAGAAGAATTGGCCCTTTCGGTTGATCAATTGGCCCTTTCTGTTGACCAATGCTGGTTGCAGGCACTGCAGTTTTCAGTGCATCTCATGGATTTGCTGAGTATACTTCTCAGATGTAATGGTTTTGCCAGGATTCAGAAAGTTATAGTGGATCAGACCAGCAGCAGACCACCAAACAGTGACCATGACCTTTTTTTGGTGCAAGTTTGGCTTTGGGAAGTGTTTTTGAGCTTCTTCTCAGTCCAGCCACTGAGCTGGTCATCATTGGTTGTCGTGTAAAATCCACTTTTCATTGCATGTCACAATATGATTGAGAAATAGTTTGTTGTTGTTGCATAGAATAAGAGATGACCCTTCAAAACAATATTTTTTTAAAATTTTTGCTCAGCTCATGAAGCACCCACCTATCGAGCTTTTTCACCTTTCCAATTTGCTTCAAATGCTGAATGACCATAGAATGGTTGACATTGAGTTCTTCGGCAACTTCTTGTGTAGTTGTAAGAGGATCAACTTTGATGATTGCTCTCAATTGGTCATTGTCAACTTGCAATGGCCAGCCACTATGCTCCTCATCTTCGAAACCCTCGTCTCCTTTGCAAAACTTCTTGAACCACCACTGCACTGTATATTTCTTAGCAGTTCCCGGGCTAAATGTGTTGTTGATGTTGCAAGTTGTCTCTGCTGCTTTACGACCCATTTTCAACTCAAATAAGAAAATCACTCGAATTTGCTTTTGGTCTAACATAATTTATACAGTCTAAAATAAATATAAAATAAACAGCAAATAATAAGTCATTAGCAAAAGTACAGGAAGCAAGAAGTGTGCATTAAAATGATGTATGATATAACCACATTTAAGAATGTATTCTAATATCAAACGGCAAATTTCAACAATGCAAAAGCCACAATTACTTTTGCATCAACCTAATAGTTGCTGAACAAGTCTTGCCCTACCAAAGCTCAGAACAGTGGAGAAGACAGATCAGCTCCAAAGTACAAGATTCTTATATGCACCTTGTAATATCTTTGCAAGGAAGGAGTGATGCTCAGAGTTGCCATACAACGTAGACTATTAGTAGTAGAACTGGGACCAGAACCTATGCCTTTTTTTTTTTTTACCTGCCATGGCTCCTTTTATGACTTGGGTGATTACACCAGGAGTTATGACAAATGCTAGGGAACTGACCCTGTTCTTTTATCTCTACTCTTCATATCCTTCTTTCCTTGCTTCCTGACCTCAGAACCCTGCATGCTACCTGTGAGACATGGAAAGTGTAATCATGATGCACAGCGCTGGCATTTTGACTTTAAAAATTACCGCTGCACACCCTTCAAATACAGGGGCTGCGAAGGGAACGCCAACAACTTCTTAAGTGAGGATGCCTGCAAAACAGCCTGCATGTTAATTGGTGAGACCTGTATCCTGGAAATCTGAGGGTCTAGTTTAACTAGAAATAGTATACCAATGAGGTTATAGGCTCAGGATTTGAGGTTAAAGTTCCTTGGTTCAAGACTTAGCTCTGTCATTCACTGGCTCGGAGGTCTTGGGCCAGTTGCCTGCCTTTATAAGCTTCAGTTTCCTTGTCTATAGAATGAGGTTAATAATAGTATTTACCTAATGGAGTGGCTCTGCCAAAAAAGGAGATAGTGTATAGAAAATGTTAATAGATCTTGGCCAATGCGACCTGAAAGCCAGGTGTGTCCCCTTGGAAGAAGGTGTTTCCTCATCATAGTAACCTGTTGAGCATCATACTGAGGATTTGTTTAAGAATGAAGTGTTGACAGGCCAGCTCTGGAATCCCATGGAGTAAGTGTCCATGGGACACTCACTCTCAGAGGTATTATCAGGTTGCCTCTGAGTCTTAACCTAAATTTCCCACAAACCAACCCAAGCCCATTTCCCTGGCCTCTTCTTCCTGATGGCTCCTGGGAGAGGAGACAAGGGTCTTGTCCACAGTATCATGATTCCTTAGAGCTTCCCATGAAGGGAAGCTTGTGGTCCTAGTTTCAAGTCAGGTCCCAGGATTGCCTTGGCCATTCAGGCCCATGGGTCCACGGAATTAAAATTCCACCTCTACTCCTGACCAACTGTGGGTCCTCAGGCAACTAACTTTACCTCTCTGACTCTGTTCTCTCATCTGTAAAGTGGTAGTGATGGTACATTTTTCAGCTTGCCTCACAGAATCTGAGGTCGAAATTGAAACGCTGCCTCATAAATCACACAGTGTTGCATTGTAAAGATCACTGGTCACCATCTCAATTGTTACCATTTAGTGAACCCACACCATGGGACCACCATTATATCAAGTCTTTGCATTTTAAATCACATATAATCCTGCCAACAACTCAATGAGCTGTTTGCTGTGACTCCAGAATTACAGAAGAGGGAACTGAAATTCAAAGAAATGAAGAAAACAGCAAGTGGGAAAAGTCAGATTTTAATTCAGGTCATTTGACTCCTAAGTTTGGTAGGACACTGTCTCCCAACATTGCTGGTGATGATCATTTTACTAAGGAATAAATCCACAGCCTTCACCTTCACCCCACTCTACTCTCCACTATCTGCTCTACATCTCCACCTGGACCTCACAAATGTCTCATGTTGAACTTGCTTAAACAGAACCTCGGGCCAGGCACAGTAGCTTACACCTGTAATCCCAGCACTTTGGGAGGCTGAGGCAAGAGGATCACTTGAGCCCAGGAGTTTGAGACTAGCCTAGGCAGCATAGTGAGACCCAATTTCTACAAACAACAACAACAAAACAAAAAAACAAAAACAACAACAAAAAAACAGGCATGGTGTCATGAGCCTGTGGTCCCAGCTACTCAGGAGGCTGGGAAGATCACTTGAGGAGGTGTTCCCACCTCCTCAAAGATCACTTGAGCTGGGGAAATTGAGGTTTAGTTGGGTGACAGTGGGAAACCCTGGCTCAAAAAAAGAAAAATAAGCTAAACATAAACATAAACCAGTACCTCTTACCATCACTCCCCTAACGCAAACCTGTTCTATCCATGCTTCTCATCTTGGTTGAAAAACTTAACAATCACAGTTGATGCCTCTCTTTATCAATTAACATCCATTAAGTTAGGAAATAATTTTAGTTCTACCTTGAAAGTAGATCCCAAATCTGGTTAAAACCTTACCACCTCCGCAGCTGCCACCCTGATCTGAGGAGCCGTCTTCTTACTTGGATTACCCCAACAGCCTCCTAAAAGGTGTCCCTGCTTCTATCTTCCTTACAATCTATTATTAACACAGTAGTCACAATGACCCTTTCAAAACATGAGTCAGGCCATATCACTTCTCTACAGAGAACACTGCGATGGATCCCCATTTCATTCTAAGTAAAACCAAATACCCTAAAATGGCTTACACTGATTTGTGTAGATTTCACATAATTATCCTCATTTTATAGAGAGGAAACTCACTAAGTAGCAGGACTGGGACTTTACCATGGGGCTTAAAGCATCAAGCCCAGCACGCTGTCTACCATATCCCCCATGATATGATGAGACATTTCATTCTTCCACAGCCTACTGGAGATGGATTGGGTAGGGTGAACCAAGCTGCAGAAAGGGATACTAGCTTTGAAGAGAAGGAAAGGCTCTTTGAAGGGTGGTGGGATGGGGGTGGGGTTTTAAGAAGCTCACATCTGCTCTTATTTTAGTTAAGGATGGACAATGCCCACTCTTCCCTTTCACTGAACGTAAGGAGTGTCCACCTTCATGTCACAGTGACATCGATTGTCCCCAGACAGACAAATGTTGTGAATCCAGGTGTGGCTTTGTTTGTGCCAGGGCCTGGACAGGTAAGGATTGGGGATATACCTCCCAAATCTATTGGGCATGTGCCAAGGATGCCATGCTGTCCCATGGAGTTGGGGGGTGTCTTGAACCTTGGATGCCCCTTGGGCTCATCTTTGAGGATCCTTGGGAACCCCTTTTAATGCCCAACAAGTTATATTAACCTCTTGATCTCTGAAGACTATTGTGCTGTTCTTCAAAGCCAGTAATTCATAGTATTGCTCTCTATTCTTCCCCAAGAAAACTTATTTTTTCTGAGACTCGTTCCTCAATGACTTGCAAGGTGACAATATTCACCGATTCATAAAAAATTCATAACCATGAGGTGTATTCCTAATAAGCCCTCATGTCTGCACAGAACTTCAAAGCATGCACATCATATTCATATCCTATAAGTCAGGCTGGGGAAAACATTAGTAGCAAATGATGTTGGATAGAAGCCAACTTTCCTGCCTCCTCTAAGGCAGGTGTTTACTCCCCCATGTAGTCCCAGGGATTGTCCAGGTGTGGCTTTAAGGTTCTAAGGTTCAGTATAGTGTGGTGGCAGGAGTCAAAGGCTTTTCAACCTACTTCAACTTTTCTACTGGCTTTCTATGTGGCATTGGACAACTCATTTCCCTCTAAATACTCCTCAATGCCTACAATTTGTAAAACAAGAAGGTTCTGTGTGCTAATACTCCTGCCACCTGTGGTACTCTGGGGTTATATAACCCAGATCCATTAATTCTGTAGGAGCAGACAGGAATCCTATCAGATGGTACAAGTCAGAGATGTTAAGACTTTTCTTGATGGTCCTCAAGTTATTAGTCGTAGAAAGTTGATACTCTGCCTCCTCCAGTCTATTGTTACTGTAGGGGGAAAGGTAAGAAGCTTAATCAGAATAAAACCTTGTTTGAGATTCCCAAGATTCCCCAAATTTGTCTCAAATTATGACCAAGTATTTCAAGGTCAAGTGTTTTCTTTTACCCCATAAAGTCAAAAAAGGCTTCTGCCCACGCAAGCCCTTGCTATGTACCAAGATTGATAAACCCAAGTGCCTACAGGATGAGGAGTGCCCATTGGTGGAAAAGTGCTGCTCACGTTGTGGACTGAAATGTATGGACCCCAGAGGTTGAATAGTAAGTAGAAAATATTATCATCAAAATCATTAATTATGAGTAGCATAATAAAGAGCTGTCAGTTTTGTCTTGTATCCAACTTGCCAAATTATCTTAAGTATCACAATATTGAATGATGTTACTTTGATTTTATATATAATCCCATCATCTGAAAGTGATGATATATTTGGCTTTTTTTCAACTTCACGACTTTATCTTCTTGTCTTCTTGTATTGTGTAGAACCTCCAAAATAATAATGAAAATAAAGGCAATGGCATCCATCCTTGTCTAGTTCCTTATTTTAAAGTCAATGGCTCCTGCAACATAAAAATATATTTGTTGTTGAATTTGGAATACATAAGTTATATTGCACTTAAATTATTTTCTTTTTCCTATTCTTTTCTTTTCTTTTTTTTGAGATGGAGTTTTGCTGTTGTTGCCCAGGCGCGATCTCGGCTCACTGCAACCTCTGCTTCCCAGGTTCAAGTGATTTTCCTGCCTCAGCCTCCCAAGTAGCTGGGATTACAGGTGCCCACCATCATGCCCGGCTAATTTTTTGTATTTTTAGTAGAGATGGGGTTTCACCATGTTGGCCAGGCTGGTCGCAAACTCCTGACCTCAGATGATCCACCCACCTCGGCCTCCCAAACTGCTGGGATCACAGGTGGGAGCCACCGTGCCTGGTCAGTTATTTCCTTTTTAAGCTTATTTCCTATCCATTTATAGTTACTACTGAAAATGACTGATGAATTTTATCAAATACCTTTTAAGCATACAGTCACATAATGATTTTTCTCTTCTAATTTGTTGGCATAATAAATTATTAAATTTTCTTGAGCCATCCTTGCATTCTTAATAAACTTAATTGCAGTGTGTTGTATCAATATATTATTGGTTCTTTTTAGCTAATAGTATAGTTTGAATTTTCACATCTATAGTCAAAAGAAAAACAGGTCTTTTTAAATTTGTTTTTTCTATTTGGGTCTTATTACTTTCAAAAAATGAGTATGGGAACTAATTGGGAAACCTGTCTACTTTTTCTATGCTCTGAAATATTTTACATAATATAGCAATTCAGTGTTTTTTGAAGGCTACCAAAATTCAGCTCCAAAAGCATCTAGGTCAGGTTCTTTCTAGTGGTATATTTTAGTAATTTTCAAATATTTCATCTTATAGTCTGCAGGTTTTCTACCTCCTCTTCTGCAAATTTTGGTCTTTTATATTTTGGTAAAATTGATCCATTTTTCCTATATTTTCACAAGTATTACTTTAGAATAGTATAAATTGTTCTCTATATAATTCTTTTATATCTTTAACTTTGGTTAATGCTTTCACTTGTACATTCATGTTTCCACCCACCTATTTACTCACTAACCATTCAATCCCTTTACTCACCTATCCATTCACTCAACACATATGCAAATACCCAATCCCCACTCACCTATCCCTCCTATCCTTCCACTGACACACTTTTCAACTTAGCTATTTGCCCACTCCATATGTCTATCCACTTAGCTTTCTTACTCATCTTTCTTCTACAGACCCACTTGCCCATCTAGCCTTTAATTCATCTTCTTATTATTGACCTCTCTCCTCCCCCTTTCTCTGCACACACACACATGCACACACTTTCATACCCATCAAAATACATATTCATCATTTCTATACCTAACCCCCTCCATCTCCCTACCAATACACTCATCCACCTTTCATTCAAACAGCCTCCATCAATAGGCCCACATATCCCATCACTACCCTATCCATCTTTATATTCAATCCAATCCACTTATTCACCCAATCATCCACCCGTCCGTAATCCATACATTCATGTACCCAAATATCCATGCTTTCCTCACTAATCCCTCTCCCTGCTCAACCATCTTCCCACTTATCACTCTACCAGCCACCCACCCATCCACATAGCTACCTACCTATTCACACACCTACCAATCCCCCCCACCTACCTTGCTCATCCAGCAAGATGTACTCAGTGTTTAGTTGGGGCCTATTCATGTTTTAAGCACTGCGTTCTAGACACAGACCTGTTTAATGGAGTTCAGAGCTTACTTGGGGGAGCAAGCATGTAACTTAGTAATAGAGTTAGAGGCAGAGGGAACAACACAGGAAGCCAGTGACAGAGAATCAGTCCATGTGACAGATCTTGGGCTAATGAAAAAGCAGGAGGTGCCAGGAAGAGGCTGGTCTTGTTGGTTCTCATTGGAGTCCCCTGTTCTGAGCACAGGATTGTTCCTGGGAGAGAATTGGCCTGGAGGCAGAGATAGGGCACCATGCCCCTCAATAAGAAAGGATGAAGAAAGGAGAGGCAAAACCCCAGATAGGTCCTTACCCAGCCTTCTCCAAGAAATTATTGGAGAAAAGGGGCCAAAACCATAATTCATCCCAAGTCCCAAAGACATAAATTTTATTTCACCTGCTTGGAAAGTAAGATGCTTGGATGGGCCTGAAAATTAGGCAAGACAGAATGGAATGAAACAACCATAAAGATAGTTAATTTATTTTCAATAAAATTTATGAAAAAAATCCAGCCTTAATTGGGGATCCTGGGTACCATTTAGAAATTTACTGACTTTGGTGAGCCAAGATTGTGCCACTGCACTCCAGCCTGGGCGACAGAGCGAGATTCCATCTCAAAAAAAAAAAAAAAAAAAAAAAAAAGGAAAGAAATTTACTGATTTTGACTTTGTGGGTGTTCAGCCTCTGTCTCCACTAAAGACATTACTTCATTCCTTTAGACTCACCCTTCCTCTCTACCTTCAACTCTACAAGAAAATATTATATCCACACCAACATCAAAACATGCCCTGGTGTCCTCTGGCAAGAACTTGTATGCTCAGCTCCCTCTTAATCTTATTTCTGATACTCACTTGCTGGGTGACATTTAGTCAGCATCCTCACTTCTCTGGACCTTGTGATTCCCATCTATAAAATGAGAAATAAGGCTTGATGGTCCCTCAGAGCCCTTCCACTTAGGTATTCCAGTTTTCACTCTCTCCTGGGCTGAGTTTGTGAGAATATGAGAAATGAAATGAGTGAAACAGCACTGCTTAGGACATCTTACTCGTTCATTAGAAATTCTCCCAGGCACGGTGGCTCATGCCTGTAATCCCAACACTTTGGGAGGCTTAGGCGGGCAAATTGCTTGAGGCCAGGAGGTGGAGACCAGCCTGGCCAAGGGCGATACCTCATCTGTACTAAAAATACAAAAATTAGCCGTGCGTGGTGGTGCATGCCTGTAATCCCAGCTACTTGGGAGGCTGAGGCACGAATTGCTTGAACCAGGAAGTGGGAGGTTGCAGTGAGCCGAGATTGTGCCACTGCACTCCAGCCTGGATGACAGAGCAAGAATGTCTTTAAAAAAAAAGAAGAAAAGAAAAGAAAATAAAGAAAAGGAAAGAAGAGAAAAGAAAAGACAAAGGAAAAGAAAAGACAAAGGAAAAGAAAAGAAAAGAAAAGAAAATTCAGTACTCTCTTTAAGTGAGATTGTCAAGTTGGTGGGATGGGATTCTTATGGGGGCTCTGTCTGTGATCCTAAATTTCGTGACCATATAGTCACTCTCTGATGATAAGGCTGTCTTTGGCCTTTGTCTGTCATGTAGGAAAATTTGGAGAACAAACTTGGCCCAAAAGGGTAACACCTAGTTAGAGAAGAAAACGGGAGCCCTTGGGATAACATTTACTCTGTAAAGAGTGTCTCTCTTCTTCCCAGGACTGGTTGAGTGGCCAGTGTAGATTCCGTGGCTGTAGGAAAGGAAAGCTGTTCAAGTTCCCCAGCACCTCTTTCCCACAGCTCCTCTACCAGCCCAGTTAGAATCCCCGAAGTCCGCTGTGTTATTGAACTTGATATTCCACTGTAGTCTCCCAGGCAAGTCCCTTCACTTCATAGTTCCTCAGACATCAAGGAGCTCGCATTGATGATAAAGGCTCCCTCTAAGCTCTGATATTCTCTCTTGCTCTCAGAGCAACAAAACTTTGAGAAACATTCTCTGAAGACTCTGCTATCAGCCTGATTCCTCCCTTGCACCCTGCTCTGTGGCAAATCTGTATTCTTTGGCCTTAGTCAATGAATATGAGTGAACCAAAGATGAAATAAAAGAGAGAAGGATGGGAGGAAACTGTGGGAGAGGGAGAAAGGAACACAGAGACCGTGGGAAAAGAGAAACAGTTAGACTTAGGCACAGAGAGGCACAGGTAAACAATGAGATACCAAGAGACCGATGGTGACACATTGTCAGAGACAAGCAGAAGGGGTGCGCTAGTAAGTGCGCACGTACGATGGAAAATGAATGAAGAATGAGGACACTCCACTGCTCTCCAAGTTATCAAGATGAAGACCCAAGATGGTGGCATTCACTCTGAAGGTAGCCTGGAAAGTGGGAGACACGCTTTGCCCACTCCCTGAGGTTGACTAGAGCCCCCAGCCCAGTGCAGCCTAGGAGTGTAAGGATCAAGATCCATTCAATAAGAGACCGACCCTTCCTCCCAAGCTGTGAGCTGTGGGTGCCAGTTAGTCCCATTTGTGACCTTGGGAACTTAGTGTTCCCAGCAAGAAAGGGGGTGGCTGGCTTGTCTCCATTCTTATATCCAAGGTGCAGCAGCTGAGCATTCCAAATTCTGGAACTACCAGAAAGGCTGGCCTCTCTTCAACATGGGATCTTCTGGACTTTTGAACCTCCTGGTGCTATTCGTCCTCTTAGCGAATGTCCAGGGACCTGGTCTGACTGGTTGGTTATTTCTCAGTAAGTATTGGCCTCAGCCCTTATCCTAGAGAGAGGGGAGTTTGCTGGGAGGAAGGAACAGGGAAGAACTCTTCAGATGTGGGTTGCCCACCATCTCAGCCCAGGTCCCGGGATGGGAGAGGAGAGAGATATTTGTAAGATCCCTCCTGTGGAAGATCCCTTCTGGGAATGCAATAACCCCGACTTAGGCAATCCCCACTTTCAGTCCCTTTGAAGTGGAGGGTCTTTATCAAGGAGGTGGAGGAGAGTCACAGGATCTAGCTTTCAGGGGAGTCGCTACAGGAATCCAGGAAACCAAGGGACCTTCTCCTTACCCCACAAGCAAAACAGTCCCCTTCCTTGAGGCATCATCTCTATCCACTCCCGGTTCTTTCAAATGTAGTCCCATAAAGTATCCCCGTATACCTAGGGGATCCCTAACTTTGAGATAAAGGACAGCATCCAGAAGTCCCTTGAAACTTAAGTCACTAATATTCCATGACTATAATGTAACAACGATCATTGTTATCATTTGCTGAACACTCAGGAAGTAAGGATTTCTGAAAAGAGATTTCTAAAACAACAGAGGGATCTGAAATCAAACTTAGTGGGTTCAAATCTTGGTAGCCTTGTAATCTTGGGCAAGTTACTTAAATTTCATGGGCCTCAGTTTCCGCATCTGTAAGATGGGGATATTAATAGAACTTCCTTCATAGAGCGATTATAAAGATTAAATGAGATCATACATTTAAAATGCTTAGAAGAGTGCTCGGCTTATGGTAAATACTTAGCAAGTGTTAGATAATATGACTGCGCATCAGTTACTCTGATTAGGGCTTTATATACTTTGTCTCATTGTTTTCTCACAACTCTGTAAGGGCAAAATGATCTTACAGATGATGAAACCAAGTTTCAAAGAGGGTCAGAATTCAGACCAAGAGTCAGAATTCAAAATCTAAACTGGCTCCGGGTAAGTGATACTAATTGCTGTATAATACTACCACCTAGAGGAACTTCCAAACACCGATTCCTCAACAAGGGCAAAAAGACCGCATCAGCTTAAATCAGTGGCCCACAGTGGTGCGATTTTGCCTTCCAGGAGAACTTTGCAGTGCCTGGAGACATTTTCGGTTGTTACAATTAGGGGTGCTACTGGAGTCTGATGGGAAAAGGCCTGGGATGCTGCTAAACATCCTAAAATCCCCGGTTCAGCCCCCTAAACAAAGAATTATCCAGCCCAAATATCACTGGTGGTTGAGAAATTCTGCCTTAGATGGGATGGAGCTGCGGGGTGGGAAGAGAGGGAGGATTGGTCAGTGGGGAGTGAGTCGGCCGGGTGTAGGCAGTAGGGAAGTGAGTGAGGCCGCCCTGAGCAAAAGAACTCCTGGGGGCGAGCAAAGTGGAAGCAAACTTCCCTGACTCTCTAGAATTGCCTTGTGTCTGGCAAAGCGGGGAGACACTATGCTCTCTAAGGCACACGGGTGTAAAACTGCTCCTTCCCTAGGGAGATGTCCCAAAATCAGAGAAGAATGTGAATTCAAAGAAAGGGATGTGTGTACAAAGGACAGACAATGCCAGGACAACAAGAAGTGTTGTGTTTTCAGCTGCGGAAAAAAATGTTTAGATCTCAAACAAGGTAATATTCAGAGCTGCAGAATAACCAACCCCTCCTCCCCCTGTCCTCACCTTCTGCCTTCCTGGACTGGCTTTGTGCCCTGATCACTGAGGGCTGCTCTCTGGCAAAACTGCTGGACTTGGGAGACCTGTGATTTAGATTCATTACTGTGCCAAATATGGTGTGTGCCATTAGGAATGACCTTCTCCTGTCAGGTAATGTCCGAGACTCAGTTTCCCAAAACAAATGATTGGTGAAGGAGTGGCATTGAATCAGATTCTTTTGGCTATTTGGATACCTGTCACTCTTATAATTTTTTGAGCCCCCAGGTGGCCATTGTTGCCCTAACATATACCAACATTGCTGCTGCAAGTGATAAATTAAGCAATTTATATTTCCTAACTTTTTTGCTATGGAGTGACCACCTCTCTGCCTACACAAATCCAACTTTGCACCAAAACAACTCTCCTGACTGCTCCAGAACAGACGGTTTTTCCTTTCTGCTGCATCTTAGTTTCATGCCCATCTCCCTGGGATGCAAAAAGACTATCAAAGATTCTGTTTTTATTCATTTGACAAATATTGATTGAGTGCCTCTGAGACCCACAATAGGATTTGATCTGCTCAGTGTGGTCAGGGAGGTTGGGATTGCCTTCTCTGAGAAAGCAAATCTGGAGCTGAGTTGAGAAAGATGGGTAATGTTTTAGGCAAAAAGTGGGTGGAAGGGTTTTCCAGGCACAGGGAGTAGCATGCACAAAGGCTCAGTGGTGGGGCCTGGGGAGGCTAGAACACAGAGTGAGCACGAGCATGGTACAAGGAAAAGAGATTCTGGGTGGGCAGAGATCAAACAATTCAGGTATGGTGGGCCAGATTAAAGAGTCTTGCCTGGATCCCAAGGGCCATGGCAATCCACTGAGGCAGGGCATCACATGACCAGGTTCATACTACATCTATCGAGTTTAAAATAGGAGGAACAGAATGTCTTAAAGGACTTCAAGATGATAGAAATGGTGGCCAGAACTAGAGGTAGCTGAGGGGATGAAGAAGAGTAGGACGTGCTTGAAAGAAAGCATAGGATGTAGGAGGCAAAGTAAACAGGACTTGACAGAGTAGAGTGGGCAGGTTAGGGGGCTAAGTCACTCATGTGCCAGCAGGTAAGGATTCTGAATTCAGACATCCTGAGTTCAACTCTTACCTCCAGTTTTTACCAGGCTTTTTGTCTTGGATAAATTAACAACTTTCCCTCACTGTTCTTCAGTTTCCTCAGATAATAAAAGGATCAGTGTAAAAGGTTATTTTGAGGATCCAATTGAGCTGCATGATGTGCTTAGAGCAACGGCTGGCACATAGTAGCCACCTGATACCTATTCGCTTATTTGTAATTCTTGGGTAAGGGCTCCTAAATAGCAGAGATCATGCCTTTTCTCTGTTCCTTGAAGCATTGAGCACATAATAGGTGCTCAATGAATAATTTATTCAGTTCGGATCAGGATACATTTCCTTTATCCTCAACATTCCATAAGGTTCTATACTGTGCCAGACTACCTGTTAGGAATTGAGATGCCAAAATGAAAGCAGACACACTAGAAACTCACAGCCTCAGGGATGAGACTGAAGATATAAACAAATGAAAAATGAATGCACAAGATTCTGAAGCAAGGTGTGGCAGTGAGGAATGTAGAATGGAGTCAAGAGAGACATCACAGCAGTTGATGTCTGAGAAAGGTTTTGGAGGAAGAAGAGTGTCACTATGAGCAGTGCAAAGGGTTGGAGGTATGGAGGTAGCATGGTGTGTTGAATATTGCTGGAGCATGTGGCTCAAAGGGGTTCTGCGGCAGAAGAGGAGGCCAGCATCACAGTAGGAGCCAGACAATGAAGGGCCTTGTGGGTCATGGGAGGGCATTGTCATAGAGTGAAGGTAGGTCTTATCTGTGCAATGACATGATAAGCCTGGCTCTCAGATCCATCAGATCCTTCCCTCTGGTGGGAAGCATGAAAGATTGATTGGAGGGGCCAGGACTGGAGGCAGGGGGATCAATCTGAGGTTATCTCAACAGTCCAGGCATGAGACACTGAGGCTTATATTAAAGAGACTGGCAGAGAGGTGAGCTATTAGGAGGTAAAAATCAACAGGATCTAATTGTTTAGCAGTGGAGATTTACCCAAATGGAACTGTGTAAGCATTATTTAGTTGGGACGTGCATTTGTTTGGTAGAGTCGCTATAACAGAGTACCACTGACTGGGAGTCTCAAACAACAGAAATGTATTGTCTCACAGTTCCTTAGGCTAGAAGTCTGAGATCAAGGTGTCAGCACGGTTGGTTCCTTGTCAGGGTTATGGGGAAGAAGCATGTTCCATTCCTCTCCCCTGGCTTCTGGTGCTTTGCTGGCAGTCTTTGGTGTTCTTTGGGTTGTAGACACATCACCCCAATCTCTGCCTTCACATTCATATGGTGTTCTCACAGTTTGTGTGCCTCTGTCCAAATTAACCTGTTTGTATAAGGACACCAGTCATATTGGTATAGGGGCCCACCCTATTTTGGTCTGACCTCATTTTAGCTAATTACACCTGCAAAAACCCTATCTCCAGGGATGCAGATGCCCACTCTGGGGTCTCCTTGCAAATGTGTGCAATATGTCAATGGAGCTGTGCTCCTGCCATGTGATAAGGGAAAAGGAGCCTATTCTGGTTTCATCTATGGTAGTTGCCAGGGAGAATAATAACAACTGTTTATTTCTGGAGTGGGCACACTGAGTTTTCAACTCTGGAGTCTCTCTGCAGATGTATGCGAAATGCCAAAAGAAACTGGCCCCTGCCTGGCTTATTTTCTTCGTTGGTGGTATGACAAGAAAAATAATACTTGCTCCATGTTTGTCTATGGTGGCTGCCAGGGAAACAATAACAACTTCCAATCCAAAGCCAACTGCCTGAACACCTGCAAGAAAAAACGTGAGTCCTAGGGGCCCCGATCTTTCATCCTCTCCAGTCCCATGCTGGGAGGTCTGGGTGTTGGCTGGTCCATTCCAGGACAGCTACATCTTTGGCAGACGTGGTGCTGACAGAACCAGCTCTGATCAGGAGGTAAGAATGCACCTGGCAAAAGGCTAGACCAAGTTACTTTCTGAGTATGAGGAACTGAGGATGAGAAGGGATGTAGAAGTAATCAATGCTGGCAAGTATGAGCGGAATTGGGAGGGGTGGAGGAAGGGTGTAGAAGTGGTGAAATCTCGGAGATGAATTGCAGAAGAGGCACAGGATGTTAAACATAGACACGTTGACCAACCAACCCTTCCAAGCCATCAATGTCTCAACACAACTCTTTGGCAGCGATTCACTCCTATTCGTTTTTCCTCGAAGGAAATGGAGAGCTCCCCAAAGCAAACCCACTACTTTTTAGTGTCTTTCTGTGCAAAGATGTATAAACATAACTTCAAGCTCCAAAGATGAGCTGAACCCAAGATGCTCAGCTGTTTCTGTCCTACGTTCTCAACAGGCTTTCCCTGATTGGATAAGGATGCGCTGGAAGAGCTGCCAGAATGTGGCTCATGCTCTGAGGACTGTTTGTGTACCTGACTGATGCTCCAGATTGGCTTCCAGTTTCACTCTCAGCATTCCAAGATCTTAGCCCTTCCCAAAACAGAACCCTCGCATCTACCTCCTCTTCCTCATCTTTGGCTCTTTTGATGCACAATATCCTTCCGTTTTGATTTCATCTTTATGTCCCCTTTATCTCCAACTTCTAGAGCTCCCAGTTTATACCTGTTTCCCTCTCAATTTTTTCCAATAAAGTACTTGATGTAGTCCTGTGCCTCTGAGGCTGAGTAATTGACATCTTTTTGGCACATTACACTTTGCAGAGTAAGGGATCATTGAGGCTTCTGGTGACATCATTCAAGGGAGTGAAGACCATCAGAACTTGAGAGTTCAGAGTTCCAGGAATATTGTTATTGTTATCTTCCTTTGTTTCTACAAAAGATTGTAAAACCCTTTTTAGGCAAGGGCCCAAGGACAGTGCCTTAGTTTGGATCCTCTAGAAACTAACCCTGGGAAAAGGGCATGGGTGCAGGTAGTTTGTTTGAGAGATCTCCCAAGACATACAAGACGGGGAGTGGGATGAGTAATTCAGGGAAGAGAAGGGAAGAGACAAGAGTCTATTATGAGCTGGTTACTACTGTGGCTCAATCCTATTGGGACCTTTTAAAAAATCATGTAAAACAGGCTTACAAATTTTCTTTTTTAAAATATTTTATTTTATTTTAGGTTCCAGGATACATGTGCAGGATCTGCAGCTTTGTTACATAGGTAAGCCTGTGCCATGGTGGTTTGCTGCACCTATCAACCCATCACCTGGGTATTAAGTCCCTCATGCATTAGCTATTTATCCTGATGCTTTCCCTCCCGCTGCCCCCTCAACAGGCCACAGTGTGTGTTGTTCCCCTCCCGACGTCCACGTGTTCTCATTGTTCAGCTCCCACTTACAAGTGAGAACATGCGGTATTTCGTTTTGTTCCTGCGTTACTTCGCTGAGGATAATGGCTTCCAGCTTCATCCATGTCCCTGCAAAGGACGTGATCTCATTTCTTTTTATGGCTGCATAGTATTCCACGGTATATATGTACCACATTTTCTTTATCCAGCCTATCACTGATGGATATTTGGGTTGATTCCACATTTTTGCTATTGTAAATAGTGCTGCAGTGAACATACGCATGCATGTATCTTTACAAAAGAATGATTTATATTCCTTTGAGTGTATACCCAGTAATGGGATTGCTGGGTCAAATGATATTTCTGGTTCTAGATCTTTCAGGAATTGGCACACTGTCTTCCACAATGGCTGAACTAATTTACATTCCCACCAACAGTGTAAAAGCATTCATGTTTCTCCACAGCTTTACCAGCATCTGTTGTTTCTTGACTTTTTAATAATCACCATTCTGACTGGCATGAGATGGTATCTCATTGTGGTTTTGATTTGCATTTCTCTGATGATCACTGGTGTTGAGCTTTTTTTCGTATGTTTGTTGGCCGCATAAATGTCTTCTTTTGAGAAGTGTCTGTTCATGTCCTTTGCCCACTTTTCAATGGGGTTGTTTGTTTTTTTTCTTGTAAATTTGTTTAAGTTCCTTGTAGATTCTGGATATTAGACCACAAATTTTCTTAATCTGTCTCCAGTGATAGGGAAGCTAAGCTATTTGTCCACTGATTCCCAATGCCCACTGGATGCCAGGGGTACTAAATCCCTTGCTCTTTCAAACTGTTATGCTTGCAAGCTATACAAGCTCCCTGGGGGCCAGAGAAAACCCATAGCAGAAAAGTAGGGACTGATGCTAGAGGTAGAAGGCTGTCAATGTGCATTGGCTATTATTCAGCCATAAAAAGGAATGAACTTGTCACTCACCACTGATGACATGCCTTGCTGCACACACACCCTGCTGCCACGCTGCAGAAATGCTTCCATTACCCACAGTCCTTTGCCGACGGGATTGATGCCCAGGTAACTGGCTCCTCACCTCCTTCGGGCTTATACCAAGGATATAAAACTTGGTACAGATGCTCAAGCCTTAATGCTTCAGGGTGTGACTTTTAATCCAATGCTGTGGCTGTGACAACAGGGACAAAGGGAGAACAGAGTTGGAGAAGTCCCAAAGTAACGAAAGAAGTTATTGATTGTTGCAAAATCAAACGACTTAAAGGATAAATGTAACTAATCTTTACATACAAAAGAAGAGAGAGGGAAGTGAAGGGCAGGGAGAAAGAGACTCAGACAGACAGAGACTCCCTGCGAAAAAGACAGGCACAGAGTAAAAGACATACAGAGGCACAGAAAAGAGAAGAAACAGAGTGAGAAAAATAAAACATAAGAATAGACATGTCAGGAGAAGAGTAAAATTAGAAAGAAGGAAGAGAGCTAGCATACTGTTAACCTGCAAACTCCCCCTGGGAAATGGAAGACTCTGGAGTTAAACCTCCCCTTCTGCTAAGGGAGCCTGGAAAGCCCAAGACAAGATGTGCCCTCTTTCCCTGGTAGACCAGAAAGCCTCAGATTGCTGAGGATTAGGAGCCGCCTATCCCCCAGGGTAGGTACCAGGTAGTCCCACTGATGGCCTCAGGGATCTGGTGTTCCTGATGGGGGAGTCTGGCTGGCTTGTCTCCAGGGCTGTCTCTTGGAGTGCTGGGCCACACTGGGGCAGGCAAAGTGCAGACGTAGGAGCTGCTGAGCAGCAGTTCTTAGTTTTGGTGCCATCAACCAGGCCAGTACTTCCTAAAATGGGACTCTCAGGACTTCTGCCAATCCTGGTACCATTCATCCTTTTGGGGAACATCCAGGAACCTGGGCACGCTGAAGTCATCCTTGGCAGTAAGTATTGGGAACTCTGTCCTTGCAATGGGGAAAGGAAACTCAGTGGGGAGGAAGGAACAAAGAATAATTTTGCAGTTGAGAAATTATTTTCTCCACCTCTGCCTGGAATTCCGGGTGGGAAAGAGGGGAGCTATTTGGAGTCTCTTGGTAAGAGACTCCCTTGGTGAATACAGGCATCCGAATCTGTGGCAAGTGGCTCCTTGCTGCCATTCCAAAGAGTTCTTCCTGGAGGTGCCTGGACCTACAGCTCATGAAATGAACTAAGAAGGAGTAGTAAGCCCAAGGAAGTCTCCCACAAGAAAAACAGGCTGCTCCCCACAACACCACCTGTGTCAGCTTCCAAATGTTCTCATTGCAGCCCCCACACCCATACCCACAAAGGACCCTGGTCTTTGGGTTAAAGAATGGTCTCCAGAAGTCCCTTGGAATGCTGAAATGTGAAGACTCACAATTAGCAGCTAACTGTACTGGGCACTGAAAATTAGTGGTTGAAAGTCAGCATTCAGGAGCCACACATTGTAGGTTCAAATCATGGCTCCACCCCTGAGTAGCTGTGTGATCTTGGGCAAATTCACATAACCTCCTTATGCTTCCAATTCTTTTGCTTACAAAATGTGAATATTAAGAGTACTTACCCATAGATTTGTAATGAGGATTAAGGAGAAAAGGCAGCTCACAGTAAGTGCTTCATCCATATTACTCATTGTTACGTTATGTTGCCCCAGGAAGTTTGATGGTGACTTGTCAAACTGTGTTGCGGTTAGTTTTCAAAGCAACCCTATGGGCAAATGAGGAAATCAAGGCTCAGAGAGAGTGCCTGGCACACCAAGGGTCGCACAGAATTCAAAAGCCCAGCTATCTGATGCCAGAAATGTTAATCTCAATCGTCGAGAGCCACAGTGCCTCCTGGGGGAGCAACCAAGCACAGCAAGGCTGAGTGACCAGAATAGTCTTAGAGGAATGCGTCTTTCTCTCAGGAATCTCATAGACGGTGAGGGTAGGGGGTAGGGGTTGGTTTAGGGATCCGATGGTGACTTGTTATGGGGTTGGGGATGTGGGCAGTGTTGTGAAATTCCTGAGCCCCCGAGGGCCACTACCTTCTGGGGACAGGTGAAGTGGAAACAAGGTTCTCTAACTCTGTAGGGGTGCCCTGGGCTCGGGGAAGGGGAACACTGGCTCCTTTAAGGCCTCGAGGGAATATATCTTCCCCTCCCTTAGAGCCGTGTCCCAAAATCAAAGTGGAATGCGAAGTGGAAGAAACAGACCAGTGTACCAAACCCAGAGATTGCCCAGAAAACATGAAGTGTTGCCTGTTCAGCCATGGAAAGAAATGTTTAGACCTCAGAAAGGTAACTCAGATGCTTCCTAAATTACCCAGTGCCCTCACCTCCTATCTCCACCTGCACTGCACTAACTTTGTCTCCCGGTTCACTGATGGCTGGTCTCTGACCAAGAGTTTAGGTACATCTTCTACTTGACACAAATCTGCCAGTCCTGGACTTGGGAGACATGGATTTTATTTCATTTCTTCCTCTATTTTGGTAAGTGATGTGAACAATGTAGTTTTCCTTTCTGGGCCTCAGTTTCCCTTTCCATAAGACAGGTGTTGATATTGGACCACATGGTCTCTTGGCTACTCTTCAGTGATCCTTGAGATGCCAAGTAGTCACCGAAGTCTCATCAAATGCCAACATTGTGTCAGGTTATATGATAGCTATAAGAGACAGGTATATAATCTGTATTTCCTGGCTTTTTTCTCCAGGCCTCTCTATCTATATAAATCCAGGATGCCTTCCCTGACCACCTTAGACCGCCTACACTCTTTCTTCTCTGCCCATATTATTGAGCTCTAAAGAAGATCATCAAGGACTATTCATTCATTCTATTCATTCAACAAATATTGATTGGTGCCCCTGACACCCATGATGGGTTCCACTTGCTCACTGTGGCCAGGAAGGTTAGAAAAGGTTTTTCTGGGAAAGAGATCCATGATTTAAGATCTGAAAGATGAGTACTTAGACCAAAAATGGGAAGAAATAGCCTTTCAGGCACAGGTAACAGCATGTGCAAAGGCTCTGTGGCAAGAGGCAGGATGTTCAGGCCTAGAAAGGCTAGAAAGCAGAGAGTGAGCAAGAGACAAGAAAGAGGAAACCAGTAGTGTATATTCAGGGCAACTTGAATCTGTACTCCCAAGTGGCCATCCTCGAGTTTTGGGCTCAAATAAACACCCTACTTAATTGTATTTTCTGAATCTTGTTACTTTAGGTTGACATACCTTTCAAGACAATAATAGGTTTTCAGTGCTTTGACAAAACCTCCAATGTGTGGCCTTCCAGCCAGGCATCTGTGGTTTCATATTGTTCAAGCATTTGTTGCATCCCTGTGGATTGCATCTGTCTATAGGTTCGCTGTTGATGAACCAAGAAATAAGGCATACATAGATTTCTACAGAAATTGTAATTCTATAACAGATTTTCAGAAGATGAGGAAGGCTGGTATCTTTCAGAGTGCAAAGTGATTTTGGAATTAAAAGAATTTCTTTGGGTTAAAGTTTGTCACTGACTTGTGTTCCTGAACCATGAAGCATGAATATGTGGGCTGAGAAATAGTTTCTCTTGATAAATAAACAAGTAACAAATTTTAAAAAGAGAGAAAGATGAAGCTGGGCTAGATGGGGGAAGGAGAGCTGGTAAGGGATCTGGTCTTGATCCTAACAGCAATGGACTAACTTATGTTCAAATCCCTTACCATCTGTGTGGCCTCAGGAAAGTTATTTAGCCTCTCTAAACCTTAGTTTCCTCATCTGCATAATGAGAACAATGACAGGACCTACTTTACAAGATTAAATGTTAATAGATGTCAACTACTAAGAACAGTGCCTGACACTAATCAATGCTATAATTGTTGGTTTGTGTGCTTCAGACTATGGGGTTCTAAAGAACTCTATTTGTACCTCATAGCACTATGGGCAAAATAATTGCTCAATAAATGCTTAAGATCAGGGTAGATTTGAGTTTTGGGTTTTTTTCTGTGAATACTCCTGAAGCATCCTCTCTATGCCAAATTACCTGCTAGAAACTGCTGTATCAAGATGGCATAAGATGCAATCCCCTCTCAAAAACCTCACATTCTCAAGGAGCAATCAGAAAATATGAACAAGAAAGTAAATGGAAATGATAAATGTGTGCGCGAGATTGAAAAGCAATGAAGAAAATCAAGGAATAAAGAACGAATCCAGGAAAGACTGCATAAAAGAGTCGATGTCCGGAAAGGGTTTTAAAGAATGAACAATAGTTCACTTAGCAAGAGGGGGCTGGATATGTCAGGCATGTGCAAAGGCACGGGGTGTGTAAGAAAGTGCTATTTTTAGAGTATAAGTTTGGGAAGTTGGGTGTTGGAGCAGCATAAGAAATAAAGCTGGAGAGGAGGAGGAGAAAATGGATTCTGAAGTCCCTCTGGGTTTGGTAGAACTTTATCCTGTGCCCAGCAGATCGGCCATTCTGGAAACCAATGTTGAGCAGATTGGAGAAGTCTTGGAGATCAGCTGGTGGCCTTTCATGGAAGTCCTTGCGAAAGATAATGATGCTTGAATTAAGAAAGCAGCAGAAAGGAAATAAGGGAGAGCTATTTAGGAGGCAAAATCAGCCAGATTTAGTGTTCAGATGTTGGGGAGGCAAGGAAAAAGAAGCCATGTGATGTCACAGCTGCTCCTTCCAACAGCCCTGTTAGACGAGCAGGTTTGGATTTTGTATTCTCATCTTACAGATGAGGAAGTCAAGGACCAGAGAGGTAAAATGAGTGGTCAAGGTTCACACTGAATTGGGAGCAGAGCCCTGAGCCAAATTTGCTTCTCAGTGGAGAAAGAGAATGGTGGCCAGAGAAGGGGAGAGATGGACATTCTCCAGGGAGACAGGCACTCAAACAGCTCTGTCCTGCGTTCTCCCTGCAGATATATGCAGTATGCCACAGGAGGCTGGCCCCTGCCTGACCTCCATACCACGCTGGTGGTACAATAAAAAAAACTAAGATCCGCTCCAAATTCATCTATGGCGGTTGCCAGGGGAACAATAACAACTTCCAAACTGAAGCTATCTGTCTGGTCACCTGCAAAAAATACCATAAGTTCCAGAGGTCCCAGTCTCCTGTGCTCACCAAGGCCACACTGGGAGGTCTGGGTGTTGGCTGGTCTATTCCAAGACCTGGGTGGGCCTGGGGATGACAAAACCAGCTCCAATGCAGAAGTATAAGTAGAAGAATATTTTGGGAAAGAGGGTGGGAAGGGAGGGATTAGTCAAAGGGATATTGGCAAGTATGAGGTGAGTAGTGGGTGTAGAGAGAAAACAGAAGTGGTGGAGTATCCCAGACCAGGTCAGACGGAATTCCAGTAAACCCAGCCCAGCCCTGGGCACCATTCATCAGCCAATCATTATAGGCCTTTACTTCTCACTAAACCTTGTTGCTCCTTCTCTTCCTTTTAAAAGTTATTTCTAACCAGGGCAACCACATACTTTATTGGCCAAACCAAATCACTTTTGAAAGTGTCTCAAGGTGAGGTGCCATTAATTATTACACTGGGACAACAGGCATAAACTGGGACTCTACTGGATAAGTCAGAACCCATGATCATTCTAGGAGCCCCCAAACTCACCTTCATTCCGTTCCTGTCCAAAGATGTAAAAATGATCCCACCTCCTTTTTCCCATTAGGTGCAAGATTTGGTTCCTAATGTGGTCAGGGTCCAAGCATCTCACCCTTTATTCTTCTACTTCACAGGTTAGCCTTACTTTATACCATAAGGAGGAGCTTGAATAACCTCCAGGGTTAGGCGCATAATCCAGGCCTCTCTCCACGTGTGCCTGATTGATGCTCCAAATTGGCTTCCACAGGCCAAACCTTGGCTGTTCCAGAAACTGAACCCCAGGAATTGCTTACACCCTTTCTTCCAGCGTAGCATCTCTTCAAACACAATGCTCTTCCCCTTGACCACTTCTCAGTATGAAACTCTATGTCTTCAACTTTCAGACCCCCATTTATTTGTATGAAGGCTTCAGTTGCCTTAATAAAGTGCTCTATGGGGTCTGATCTCTCTGAGGCTGAATAATTCACATCTGCAATAGGCTGATATTGACATATACTCACATCTCTCTATATGCAATTTTCAGAGAACAAGAAGCCATTGCATTTCCTGGTGACACCAAAAAACGGAGAGTATGGAAATCCTGCAAATTGAGAACGCTAGTGACGTTGTTACTTTAGTAAAATTGTCGTTAAGATGCTGAAGAATGGAGCCAGTGCAGATCCAGATTTTGTATGGTCTAAACCTGGTAAATGAGGAGCTCCTTTAGAAACCAAGCACAGGCTAGGCGTGGTGGCTCACACCTGTAATCTCAGCACTTTGGGAGGCCGAGGCGGGCGGATCACCTGAGGTCAGGAGTTCAAGACCAGCCCGACCAACATGGAGAAACACCATCTCTACTAAAAATACAAAATTAGCCGGGCGTGGTGGTGCATGCCTGTAATCCCAGCTACTTGGGAGGCTGAGGCAGGAGAATTGTTTGAACCCAGGAGGCAAAAGTTGCAGTGAGCCGAGATTGCACCATTGCACTCCAGCCTGGGCAATAAGAACAAAACTCCGTCTCAAAAAAAAAAAAAAAAAAAAGAAAAAGAAAAAAGAAAGAAACCAAGCACAAATGAGTACAAAAGAGAATACTATTTCAAATGAGGAGGGAAATTGCAACCAACTGCAAATTTTTAAAGGCTGACAAACTCTAAAAATTGCACAAAACCCATATAAATGAATAATTCATTGTTTACATTTATGACCTCAATTCTGTAAAGCACTATTTCTGTGGAGAGAATGGAAAGATAACTAAGTCTTTTATTTAACATGGGGATCAAAATATGATATTTTAATTTTTATTATAGGTGAATTGGATAAAACATGTGCCTGAATGCTTGAAGCCATACTTGATGTCTGCAGTTCTGTTACAGGTTTGTGTCCTAGAAACACAGGAATTTTAATAAATTATCTTTTGTACAATTCTATTAAAAAAAGAAAAAATGCATGGTACATTAAAAATTGTACATATTGAATTATCAAGTATATGCTTACTACAAAAGGACTTCTGAACAGGCTTCCATAAGAGCTGATTATTTTTCTAATTAAAATGTGATGTATCTGGCCAGACTCAGTGGTTCATGCCTGTAATCCCAGCACTTTGGGAGGCCGAGGTGGGCAGATCACCTGATGTCAAGAGTTCAAGACCAGACTGGCCAACGTGGTGAAACCCCATCTCTACTAAAAATACAAGAAATTAGCCAGGTGTGGTGGTGCACACTTGCAGCCCCAGCTACTCAGGAGGCTGAGGCAGGAGAACTGCTTGAACCCGGGAGGTGGAGGTTGCAGTGAGCCAAGATCGTGCCATTGCACTCCAGCCTGGGCGGCGGAGTGAGACTCCATCTCAAAAAAAAAAAAAAACAAAAAAAACTGACGTATCTGATATTTGAAAGAATGCTACACAGGCTTGTTTTCCTGGCTCCATACATTTCAAAACTTGTTTCTCCTCTACCACCCACAACCTTCTTGGGCTAAGAACATTCATTTTACAGTGCAACCTCTAGTCCCATAACTTAGTGTCATAACGTCAAGGGAATAGGCTCAGAAGACAACGAGAGTATTATTTGCAGCTGCTCCTCCACCAGGACAGCTAGCAGCAACTTCCTACACATAGAAATGACAGCGAACGACCTAAATATATTCTACTAACTCCAAAATAAATATATCCCCAACTCAACTTCCTTTTAATTTGCATGCCTAAAATGCTGGCAGTCGCCCCAACACCACCTGACCTAGGAGAAGTGTGACAGAGGGAAAGATCAGAGTGGAAAGGGAAGGTGGATTGGCTGATTATGGTTAGAATATCTTACTTTTGCAGATATTACAAGTCATCTGACCATGTAAACATATAGCTAGAAGCACTCCCAGAATCTTAAAAGGGGCTCGCTTGAGTGAGGACCCTGAGGCTTGGCTCCATCAACCTCATGGTAAGTCCGTCTCTGAAAGGGCTCATGGACTTGTTTTCTGGAGTTGTAGTAAAGGAGACTGTTCTATAGTATGGTGCAAAAACTCCAAAATTGAAAATAGCTGGAGAGAGGCATGAAAGTGGGAGATGGAGGAAAGCAGAGAAGAGTTAAAGAGGAAGGGAGAAGAAAGGGGTGAAAGAGGAAAAGACACTGGATGGTGTGACTGTTTTAAAGCAAGGTCCTAAAATTCTTTCACTCGCCTCCCGCCTAGAAGTGGGATCTATGTCCCCTCCTTTTGAATCTGAGAAAACTGACTGCTTTGACCAAGAGAATAAAGCAAAAATGATGCTATGTGACCTCCAAGGCTAAGCTAGAATAAGTGCAAGTCCCACTTGATCCTCTTAGGTAGCTTGTTTGGGGGCAGTGGGAAACTGCCATGTAAGATGTCCAACTACTCTGAGAGAGGCCCATGCTAGAGAGACCCATGTGGGTGCTGTGATCAACAGGCCCAGATAAGCTCTGATAGCCAGCATCAATTCCAGCCATGCGAATGAGCTGCCCAACCCAATAGAGCCTTCAGATGGCTGCAGCCCCAGCAGACATCTGACTGCAACCATGGAAAAGACCCTATAAAAGAACCACCAAGCAGATTGCTTCCCAGATGGCTGACCCACAATATAAAATGGTTGCTTTAAAGTGCTAAGTTTTAAGAAAATTTAGTCACAGAATAGGTGATCAAAGATGAAAAGGGGCTAGGAGCAGTGGCTCACAGCTGTAATCCCAGGCACTTTGGGAGTCCAAGGCAGGCAGATAACTTGAAGTCAGAAGTTCAAGACCAGCCTGGCCAAAACAGCAAAACCCCATCTCTACTAAAAATACAAAAATTAGCCGGGCATAGTGGCGGGCACCTGTAATACCACCTACTCGGGAGGCTGGGGCAGGAGAATCTCTTCTGCCCGGGAGGCGGAGGTTGCAGTGAGCTGAGATTGCGCCACTGCACTCCAGAGCGAGACTTGGTCTCAAAAAAAAAAAAAAAAAAAAAAGATGAAAAGGGAGTAGAAAGAAGGATAGGGAGAGAGAAAGAAGAAAGAGATGCCCAGAGGACTGGGCAAGATAAGAGGATGCCAGGCTTGAGAAGGGAACCTCACAGCAGGCAGCTTGTCACCACAGCACACCAAGACTTGCTATCTCCTGTCAAATAAGTTTATTGTTTAATATAACTTGGATCAAGGGGCTCTAAAGAGGCTGGAATTCACTTGCTGTTGATGCTGTTGCCATCTCTGCTTCCCTCTCTTTAGAAAGGGCTGGTAAAACTGAGTGTAGAAAACTCTAAAGGCACTGCAAAAAAAGGTTAGAATTAATAAACAAATTTATTAAAGTTACAGGATACAAAATCCACATACAAAAATCAATAGCAATTTTATACACCAAGAACAATCTCATTTCCATTAGCGGCAACAACAACAAAACACTTAGTAATTAACTCAACCAAAGAAGTAAAAAACTTGTGCATTGACAATTATAAAACATCGATGGAAGAAATTTAAAAGACACAAATAAATGAAAAGACATCTCATGCTCATAGATTAGAAGAATCAATGTTGTCAAAATGTCCACACTACCCAAAGCAATCTACAGAGCACATGAAATTTCTGCCAAAATGCCAATGGCATTTTTTACAGAAACATAAAAAGCAATGCTAAAATTCATATGGAACCACAAAAGACCCCAAATTGCCAAAGTAATTTTGAAAAAGAACAGAGATGTAAGCACCACATTTCCTGATGTCAAATTACATTGCAAAGCTAGAGTAATCAAAACAGTGTGGTACTGGCATAAAAACAAAAGCACACATACAGGCCAATGGAACAGAATAGAGAATCCAGAACTAAGCCCACCCATTTATGGTCAATTGATCTTTGACGAGGGTGTCAAAAGCACACAATAGGCAACAGAAGATCTCTTTAACAAATGGTGCTGGGAAAACTAGATATCCACATGCAAAAGAATGAAATTGGACCCCTATCCAATACCATATACAAAAGTCAACTTAAAATAGATTAAAGTCTTAAAGATGGATTAAAGACTTAAATGTTAGACCTAAAACCATAAAAACCCTAGAAGAAAACCTAGGCATTACCATTCAGGACATAGGCATGGGCAAGGACTTCATGTCTAAAACACCAAAAGCAATGGCAACAAAAGCCAAAATTGACAAATGGGATCTAATTAAACTCAAGAGCTTCTGCACAGCAAAAGAAACTACCATCAGAGTGAACAGGCAACCTACAAAATGGGAGAAAATTTTCGCAACCTACTCATCTGACAAAGGGCTAATATCCAGAATCTACAATGAACTCCAACAAATTTACAAGAAAAAAACAAACAACCCCATCAAAAAGTGGGCAAAGGACATGAACAGACACTTCTCAAAAGAAGACATTTATGCAGCCAAAAAACACATGAAAAAATGCTCACCATCACTGGCCATCAGAGAAATGCAAATCAAAACCACAATGAGATACCATCTCACACCAGTTAGAATGGCAATCATTAAAAAGTCAGGAAACAACAGGTGCTGGAGAGGATGTGGAGAAATAGGAACACTTTTACACTGTTGGTGGGACTGTAAACTAGTTCAACCCTTGTGGAAGTCAGTGTGGCGATTCCTCAGGGATCTAGAACTAGAAATTCCATTCGACCCAGCCATCCCATTACTGGGTATATACCCAAAGGACTATAAATCATGCTGCTATAAAGACACATGCACATGTATGTTT
Source organism: Pongo pygmaeus (assembly GCF_028885625.2). Taxonomy (NCBI): domain Eukaryota; kingdom Metazoa; phylum Chordata; class Mammalia; order Primates; family Hominidae; genus Pongo; species Pongo pygmaeus. Next base: position 48,087,326 of record NC_072394.2, on the reverse strand, counting down.
ATTGCGGCATTATTCACAATAGCAAAGACTTGGAACCAACCCAAATGTCCAACAATGATAGACTGGATTAAGAAAATGTGGCACATATACACCATGGAATACTATGCAGCCATAAAAAGTGATGAGTTCATGTCCTTTGTAGGGACATGGATGAAATTGGAAATCATCATTCTCAGTAAACTATCGCAAGAACAAAAAACCAAACACCGCATATTCTCACTCATAGGTGGGAATTGAACAATGAGAACACATGGACACAGGAAGGGGAACATCACACTCTGGGGACTGTTGTGGGGTGGGGGGAGGGGGGAGGGATAGCATTGGGAGATATACCTAATGCTAGATGACGAGTTGGTGGGTGCAGCGCACAAGCATGGCACATGTATACATATGTAACTTACCTGCACATTGCGCACATGTACCATAAAACCTAAAGTATAATAATAATAATAATAATAATAAAAGAAAAAGAAAAAGAAAAAAAAAGAAAAAACAAACAAACAAACAAACAAAAAAACAAAATAATATTTCCTAGTTAGACTCCAAGGAAGAAATACATCACTAAATAAAAAAAAAAAAAAAAAAAAAAAAGAACAATTCTTAGAAAAGTTATCCATGTAGTCAGTCTGTTTTAAACAAATCCAATGTATGAAAATCATGTTATAAGGTAAATTGGAAAAGTTTATTTATATTAAATCTTTAAATAATGTGTCACATTTTCTGCTTTCTATTTTTAAACTTTGTGTCTCCTAAAAAATAATAATCAAAAACAAACAAAAAAAAAACAACAACAAAAAAAACAAACAACAACAAAAAAAAGACCTGAAACTAAAATTCTTTAAAAAGTCTTGAAGAGACATCTGCACTTCCAAGTTCATTGAAGCATTATTCATAATAGCAAAGATATGAAAAAAACCTAAATGTCATCAGCAGATAAATGAATTAAAAACTGTGGTGTGTGTATGCATACACACACGTGTATACACACACATTATACACATATATACAATGCATATATACATTATACAATATATGTATACATTATATGTGTACACACACACAATAGAATAGTATTCATCCTTTAAAAAGTAGGAAATCCTGTCATTTGCCACAACACAGATGAATCCAAAGGACATCATGCTAAGTGAATTAAGCTAGACACAAAAAGACAAATATTGCCTGATCTTACTTATATGTGGAATCTAAGATAGCCAAACTTGGGCTAGGAGTGATGATTCATGCCTGTAATCCCAGCACATTGGGAGGCTGAGGCAGGAGGATTGCTTGACGCCAGGAGTTTGAGGCTACAGCCTGGGTGACAGAGTGAGTTCCTGTCAAATAAATAAATAAATAAATAAATAAATAGTCAAACTCATAGAAGCAGTGAGTAGAATGGTAATTACAAGGAGGATGGGGTGATGGGGTGGGGGAAGGAGAAAAATGAGAAAATATTGGTCAAAGGGTACAAAGTTTCCATTTCAGTTATGCAAGATAAATTAGTTCTGGAACCTAATGTACAGTATGGTGACTGCAATTAACAATACTGTATTGCATACCTGAAATTTGCTAAGAGGGTGGATCTTAAGTGTCCTCATCACACAAGAAAAGGTTAACTATGTAAGATGGTGTATATGTTAATTCACTTGAGTGTGGTGATCATTTTATACATTATCAATACAGAAAGTTGCACACCTTAAATATATACAATTCCTATTTGTCAATTATACCTCAATAAAGCTAGGGGGAGAAAAATAAAAACTCTTAGAAAAAGATATAAGAAAAAATCATCTTTACATTGATTTTGGCAATTATTTTTTGGACATGACATCAAAATTACAAACAACAAAAGCAAAAATAGACAAGTGGGATTATATCAAACTAAAATCTTCTGCATAGCAAAGGAAACAATCAACAAAATGAAAAGGCAAGCTACTGAGTAGGAAAAAATGTTTGCAAGCCATATATGCTGTAAAGAATTAATATCCAAAATACATAAATAACTCACACGACTACTATTCAAGAATACATATCAAGAATACATGTAACCTGATTAACAAATGGACATCCAACAATTTTTGGGAAGCTGAAAAAAAATGAGCAAGGAACCTAAATAGCCATTTCTCAAAAGAAAAAATTTAAATGGTCAACAGGTATATAAAAATGTGCTCAAGATCTCTAATCATCAGGAAAATGCAAATTAAAACTACAGTGAGATGTCACCACACCCGTTAAGATGGCTATTGTAAAAAAGACAAAAGATAAGTGTTGGCAAGAATTTAGAAAAAGGGCACCCTTGGACACTGTTGGTAGTGAGAATGTACATTGGTACAGTTACTTATGGAAAACAATATGGAAGATCCCAAAAAAATTAAAACTAAAACTACCATGTGATCCAGAAATCCCCCCAAAGGAATTGAAGTCAGGACTGAGAAGAGAAAGCTGTGCTCCCATGTTCACTGTGCGTTATTCATGGCAAGTCCAGAAACGACCTGAATGTCTGTTGACAGATGAAGGCAAACTATCGCAAGGACAAAAAACCAAACACCGCATGTTCTCACTCATAGGTAGGAATTGAACAATGAGAACACATGGACACAGAAAGGGGAACATCACACACCGGGGACTGTTGTGGGGTTTGGGGAGTGGGGAGGGATAGCATTAGGAGATATACCTAATGCTAAATGACGAGTTAATGGGTGCAGCACACCAACATGGCACATGTATACATATGTAACAAACCTGCACGTTGTGCACATGTACCCTAAAACTTAAAGTATAATAATAACGAAATTAAAAAAAAAAAAGAGGAAAACCAAAAACAAAAAAAAAAAGAAAAAGGCTGGGCATGGTGGCTCTCGCCTGTAATCCCAGCAATTTGGGAGGCCAAGGTGGGAGGATTGCTTGAGCCCAGGAGCTTGAGACCAGCCTGGGCAACACAGAAAGACCCCCATCCCTACAACAAATTTAAAAAAATTAGCCGGGCATAGTGGCATGTGTCTGTAGTCCCAGTTACTCGAGAGGCTGAGGCAGAACGATTGTTTGAGCCCAGGAGCCCCTAGGCTACAGTGAGCTATCATTGCGCCACTGCACTCCAGCCTGGGTGACAGAACAAAATTCTGTCTCAAATAAAATAAAATAAAATAAAATACACACATACATATTCAATGGGATATTATCAGCCTTAAAAAATAAAAAGGAAATGTTCCCATTTGGCACAGCATGAATGGAACTGCAGGACGTCATGATATGTGAAATAAGCAAGACAAAGAAAGAGAAATACTACATGATCTCACTTATATGTAGAATTTTTAAAAATTTACATTAAATTGACAGATAAAATTGTATGTATTTATTGTGTACAACATGATTTTTTCCCCTACATACTGCTTTTTCAAATAACATGTTTTGATACACACACACACACACACACACACACACACACACACGCACACATTGTGGAATGGCTAAATCTAGCTAATTAACATATGCATTACTTCAGTAAGTTATTTCTTTGGCAAGAACATTTAAAATCTACTCTCTTAGCATTTTTTAATAATACAGCTCCTAGATGCAGAGAGTAGGGTGATGGTTGCCAGGGGCTGGTGGGAGGGGGAAATGGGGTAATCTTGATCAAAGGGGCTAAAGTTTCAATCATACGACATGAATAAACTCTAGAGATACAATGTGTGGCATGGTAAGGATTGCTAACAATACTGTATTGTATACTTAAATTTACCAAGAGAGTAGATCTTAAATCTTCTCAACACACACATATACATACATGGTTAACTACGTAGAGATTATAGATATGCTAATTAGCTGGAATGTGGTGATCATTTCATAATGTATATGTATATCAAAACACCAACTGGTACACCTTAAATGTATACTTTTTTATATGTCAATGATATTTTAATAAATCTGTTAAAAATTTTACAGCTAAGTCCAAATAATTACTGAGAAAATGAAGTGTTTTCTTTCTTTTTTTTTTTTTTTGAGACAGAGTCTCACTCTGTCGCCGAGGCTGGAGTGCAATGGTGCAATCTTGGCTCACTGCAACTTCCGCCTCCCGGGTTCAAGCAATTCTCCTGTCTCAGCTTCCTGAGTAGCTAGGATAATAGGCATGTGCCACCACGCCCGGCTAATTTTTGTGTTTTTAGTAGAGATGCAGTTTTACCATGTTGGTCAGGCTGGTCTCGAACTGCTGACCTCGTGATCCGCCCACCTCAGCCTCCCAAAGTGTTGGTGTTACAGGTGTGAGCCACCGTGCTCGGCCAAAAATGAGGTTTAATGCAATTGTTAGAAAGTAACTCCCCAAATAGACAAGACATAATGTTTTTAAAGTGTTTGCCACAGTATGAAAGAAGATCAATAGTATTCTGGAATTAATATTCTGAGTGATTACAATAAAATTGTGCCAAATGTCTTGCCATTAACAAAAGAAGTCTATGGTGCCTGCTTCTGGTATAGAAGGAGAGTAGGTGAAGATGTTAGAATCCTTGGAAGTGGGAGGATCAGGTCAGGGTCGTGATGAAGACCCTGAAAACACTGCTCATTTGGCAGTTTTGCAAAGTGTCTGTCCAGCCACATGTCCCCATGTGTGGTATCTCCTCATGTTGACATTTTCTCTTGCCTCCATACCTCTGTGAGAATTGTTCTCTTCTCCTGGGAAGCCTATCCCAGTCCTGTGCATCCTTAAGATTCAGACCAAATTACTAACCAGTCGTCTTTGGTCTGCATCCTATGGGAAGAGCACGTGTCTGGGAATAAAGAGATCCAAATCTGAATCCCAGCTTTACCCCTCGTTGAATGTATGCTGTGGTTGGAACAGGATAGGGTGGAGGGATGCTCCTCTCAGGGCCTCGGTTTTGCATTTCTAAGATGAAGATGATGGACTAATGATGTCAAAGTGTATTTCTAAATTTGAGAAAATATGGCAGCTCAAGGACTCTGCCAAATCTGATAAGCACCTAGTGCTTGTCCTTCTCACTGGCACTCTTCAGTCCTTGATTGGGGTTGACATACATGAATGAATGGAACAGAATCATGCTGTCCCCATCACCCATGGACCAAAGAGGCCCTTGGAAATGTTCAGAATGTGCCGTGTGGTGAACAGTATCTGCTCACTGCTCTGCTCAAGAATGAACTCAGAGCCCTCAGGGCTGAGCACTGAGAACCCCTGCCTTGCAAGACCTCAGTGGGGCTGGAGTATGTTGGGTCTCTTTATCACTGACTGTTTGCTCCGCCCATTAGATCCCAGAAGACATCTCGAGTGGAATCTTCAGGTGTTTCCCGTAGTACCATGCATATCCAGGACCTCTCGTCTTCCTCTCCTTCTTATTCTCTCTTTGGAGCTGTCTCCAGAGCCAGAAATGCCCAGAGGAAGCTTAAATCATTTGGAAATGCAGGGAGTGTCTAAGCCGAGGGGCCTAGAAAACTCCAGCAGCCCCAGTCCCTCTCTTTTTAAAAACACAAGTACAAATGGAAGCTTCTAGTAGGGGAAATGGACTTGTCTAAAATCACACAGCAAATGAGTAACAAAACTGGAGCTAACCAGGTCTGAAGGGTGGCAAAGTGTTGCCAGATCCCACAGACTAGTTGGAAATCAGGATGGATATAGTGACTATTTGTGATTTTGATTTTTAATATTCAGCATCTAAATCTAATTCCTACTAGGACTTCCTACTAGGGAAGTCTTGGTGGACGTTACAACCAGTATTCCCAGTATAAGAACTGAAAGAGCCAAGCTTTCACTCAGAGAGGATTTAATACTGAGAATTGGTTACATGAGTATTAGAATCCCCCACTCCTAGATTTGGGAGTATAAAAGATTTGGGGTTACCAGAACCCAGGAGTTAAGACAAGGGGCCCAGGCACACATACTGCTCACACCTCTGGGGGAACAGAGAGGTGGGAGCTGTGTGACTGTCACTCAGTCTTCTAAAATTTCTGCAGCCAGGGTTGAGACCTCTGAGGAATCAAATGGTGCTTGGTCCACTAGGTGGGGAGGCATGGCCAGCTGCATCTCTGAGGAGGTAACATGCAGCTGGTTTGAAGAACAAGAAGCATCCAGAGCCTGGAGGGGTAACTGCTTCCCCCACCACAGACTTGCCTGTGGCACTTCCTTGGCTCTCATTCCCCCAACCCCAGGGACTTTCATAAAGATATCAGTGGTGGTAGCAATGAGGGTTGGGGGAAGTTGTCTTACCCGGAGGAACAGAAGATTCAGCAAAACACTGTAGACCACACCCCTCTCAGGATCCAATTCCTTGCCAGCACCTGCCTCTTGTCAGACCAGCTGCACTCCACAGCTGAAACATGGGGAAGGGAGAACTGAGCCCACCTAATTGTCATCGAGACCTGGGTTTTGTGTTTGGAGGGAAATTTCTACCCCCATTCAGTGAGCTTTACATTTCAAAATCAACAAGTACTGCTACCTGGGCTGTCCTAAGATCTCTCAGATGTCATATAACAACAGCAGACGCTGAAGAAAATGGGCATGCATTTCAGTACTTGTTTAATACATTGTCTATCATTGATAAGCCACGGATTTCTTTTTTTAGCCAAATCAACTGAGGCAGTGGCTCACTAGTACCAGTACACCAAGAATTCAGATTCTAGAGCCTTCCCACAGAACTAAACTTTATAAATAAATAAAGCTCCCAAGGTAAGTCTTTTTGTAAATTCTATATAATGTTCCTTTTTAAAAAAATTTTTACCGTGTATATTTAAAGTATACAACATGATTTTATAAGATCCAAGGTAATTCTGAGGCCGTGTAAGTTTGGGAACTACTGTTCTAATACTCCTGATTTAATATCACATTCCTGAAAAGTATTATTAAATGTAGGTCACATCACTTCTGATTCATCATACTTTTGCACATTCTTGCTTCCTTCTGCTATTAACTTTTGTTCTAAAGACCCATCCTTCTTAATTTGCTATTTCTGCTAAGTGTTGTCCAGTAGAGAGTGCATCATTCATGATTCATCATTTATGTCCTTTTGCACAATTTTCTCTCCCTGCTACTGATTTCCTCTTTACTGCCTACTTTAGCATATTAATTCATCAAGCAAAATGAGCACATCTTTGGTGTTCTTTCAATTCAGCAGTAAAGTTAAAGGAGGACATGGAGATGACAAAAGTATGTTTAACTCCAATGTACTTTATTTTTTATGTTTAAGGAGTCTCCTCTTTTTCCCACAACTCCCTCCCCAAAGCTAATTCACTGAGAAACCTTGTCAAGTCAAGCTTCTCTCCCCTCATCTACTGTGTCAGCTTTGCTGGTTTTATTTCAGTTTCTTAAATGCACTGAGCTCCTTACTGCCCCCAAAGCACTCACATGTGCTGGTCCACATGTGTGGATTCCCTTCACCTCAAATCTTCATCGCAGATCTTGTACTTCTCTGTCATAGTTTTTATCATAATCTGTAGGTATATATTTAATTGTGACATTATTCAATGTTTCTCTCCCCTCTAGACATTAGGCTCTATAAGGAAAAAGCATTGTGCCTTTTTCTTACTAGTGCCTGACACAGGAGAGGTCTTCAATGGATATTTGTTGAATGAATGGAAATGCATCATATAATAAAACGCCCCTTAATGTGAAGGACCAAGGGGAAGGGCTGGTTACTGGAACAGAGATCTATATGGAAGGGGTATCCTGAAAGGAGCATGTTGAGGCATCCATGCAGACTGTGGAGACACAACCAGAGGAAGCTGGGGAATAAATACCCAAACCTTAGTCCCAGTCTTTCCTCTAATCTCCCTCTGTGCCCCATGGGCTGGTTCCAAGGAGAAGCCAGAGAGCAAGATAACCGTTGATGCAACCCATACATTTGGTTTTCTGAGGTATAAAGCAGGGCACAGAAGAGAGGGTAAGCAGGTTCAAAAGGGGAAAGAAAGAAGTTCAGATCCATCCCTCAACACTCACTCTTGGGTTCTGTCTACATGAAAAGTCCATGTCCCATCATGGGATTGCATGAGTCCCCCTGGTCACCAAATCATTGTGGGAGGTGTCAGTTAGTCACATACCCAAAAGCTAAAATGCTAGCCATCACCAATGTTCCTCATATTCAATTGTGGAAGAAGGGAGGAAAGAAACAACTAACATAAAACAGCGACTACCGACCCCACCTGTGTGGCTGGTCATGAAGTTCAAGGTGATAACCATAGCTGCCTTCTCCCGGCATCCTTTCTATGTTTCCATTACCTTCTGCCAGTTAGATGGAGTGCTTCACCTGACGAGGTGATCCAAACTTTCATTCCTGTGCAGTCTGAGCCCTTCATGATCTTTCCTTTATGGGGTTCCCACAGTTTTTCATTGATCAAGACTATTGTACAAAGGAGTTCTAAGAGGTGCCAATGAATCCCTTGGGTTCTAGGTTGTGATGGTTAATCTTATGCATCAACTTGACTGGGCCACAAAATATCCAGATTAAACATCATGTCTGGGTTTGCCTGCGAGTGTGTTTCCAGATGAGATGAGCATTTGAATTGGTGGACTCAGTAAAGTAGATGGCCCTCCTGAATGTGGGTGGGCATCATCCAATCCATTGAGGCCTGAATAACGCAAAAGATGGAAGAAAGAAAAATTTATCCCATCTTTCTGCCTCATTTCTTGAACTGGGACATCTCATGTCATCTTCTCCTGACCTTGAACAAAGATTCACACCATCGACTTCCCTGGTCTCAGGTCTTCAGACTCAGACTAAATTACTTCCAACTTTCCTGGGTCTCCAGTTTGCAGATGACAGATCATGGGACTTTTTGACCTCCAGCCTCCATAATTGCATGAGCCAATTACACACACACACACACACACACACACACACACACACAATCTTATATTGGCTCTGTTTCTCAGGAGAACTAGTATACAGACAAGCTTCCTTGCCTCCACTGTACAGCAGCAACCCAATTTCCCCTTGGTTATCAGGATTAACCACCCATCTGGTACAGTGACACACTCCCCTTTCTCTCTTTTGATTAAGTGGTATGAAGAGCCAAAAATATCCAAGGGGCAGTGTTTGCTCTTAATTCTGCAAAATCCTGACAGTGTTTTCCTGTGAAAGCGTTCCTCCCTTGAGCACTAAGACCACCAATCCCACTAAGCCCAGGACTGGGAGGATGAGAGGCGAAATTCCTCTAGTGGGTTATTATTAGATGTGAAAGTCAGAGGAGAATCCCTCTTAATCCTGGGCTAAAATTAGAATCATTTGGGGAGCTTTTAAAAAATATTGATGGGCAGGGTGTAGGCATGGGAAAGGGGGTGGGGAGGGAGGGAAAGAGGATGGTAAGACAACAGATAAGGACAACTTCCATCAGGGACGGGTCAGTGTTTTGTTCTTACTAGAATAGATTCTTACTCTGAACACTAATCTGCCCTCCCTGTATGGAACACTTCTGCCAGAACTACCAACTGTAGACTTATGGAATGCCTTATCCACTGTCATAGTATTTCACACAGTGTTGTTTCTTATCAGGGAACTGACGTCACAGTAAAAAAAAAAATTACAGCAGTAGGCCCGTGCTCATGGAATTCACTGATCTTATTGTATTTCCCAGCATCCTGAAGCAGCTGGTTTGATAGTACCTTGCAGGACGGGGGCAAGGTTTTCCTGTAGGCTGTCTGTGCTCTGAATCAGCCTCCAATATATGGTACCCTTTCTCCCATAGTCAGGATTCATGTGCCCAGGAATAAAAGAGTGGGAATGGGAGTGGGCATTACTCACTATTATCCCTGGTGACCCACTAGCAAAATTTTTGCTTCCTATTTCCATGATCTTATCCTATGCTTCCCTAGAAGTCTTAGTTCCAAAAGGAGGCCTGCTTTCACAAAGAGAACCAACAATCATTCCATTGAACTGAAAGTTAAGACTGTCATCTGGCCACTTTGGGCTCCTCCTGCCTCTGAATCAATAGGCAAAGAAAGGCATTACTATGTTGGCTGGGGTTATTGATCCAGACTACCAAGGGGGAAATTGAAGTACTGCACAATAGAGGTAAAGGAAGAGTGGGTCCAGAATATGGAAGATTCCTTGGGGCAACTCTTAATATTACCATGCCCTTTGATTAAGGCCAATGGAAAACTACAACCCAACCCAGGCAGAACCATTAGCAAATGGCCCAAACCCTTCAGGAATGAAGGTTTGGGTCACTTCCCCAGGTAAAGAACAATGACCAGATGAGGTGCTTGCTGAAGGCAAAGGCAATACAGGATGGGCAGCAGGGAAAAGTAGTTATAAATACCAGCTATGACCATATGACCATTACAGAAACAAAAACTGTAATTGTCATGGGTATTCCTCCTTATTTTGTTATGAATATGGGTGTGTATTAAGCAAATATCTTTGTTTTCTTCCCTCTCCTATTTCCTTATTATGCAACATAAGATGTATTGACTTTATTTCATAGTACTTAAGTATTGTTCATTTTACATCATAGAATTTTAAGCTATGAGATATCAAGAGGAGTAAACGTCATTCAAAAAACTATGTTCTCTTCGGGAAAGGGGTTGGTGTATTTACATTGTCTGCAGGATAATTGTATCATGTTAGGTGGGATTATAACCTTGTAATAGTCTTTATTTTAAGATTAAGTATAGTCTAAGGAGGTATGTATGGGTGCCAGGTTGACAAGTAATGGACTTGAGATGGCTAATTTTATGTATCATCTTGACTGGGCCATGGGGTGCCCAGATATTTGGTTAAACATTATCTCTGGGTTTGTCTGTAAGGATGTTTCTGGATGACATTGATATTTGAATTGGTAGACTGAGTAAAGCAGATTGCTCTCCCCAATGTGGATGGGCCTTGACCAGTCTGTTGCAGGCCTGAATGAAATAAAAGTCTGAGTAGGAAATATATATTTTTTCTGCCTACCTGCCTTCAAGCTGAAACACTGGTTGTCTCCACACTCAGACTTGAACTGGAACTTATGCCATTGGCTCTCCTGGTTCTCAGGTCCCCAGACTCAGACTAGAGCTTGCATCATTGGCTCTCCCAGTTCTTAATCCCATGGACTTGTACTGGTGCTGTGCCATTGGTTTTCCTGGGTCTCCACCTTTCTGACTGCAGATCTTAGACTTATCATCCTCCATAATCATGTGAGCCAATTCCTTATAGTAAAAAGAATTTATATATATAGTGTGTGTGTATATATATATTATATTTTATATATATTTTATATATATAATATATAATATATATTATATATATAACATATATTATATATATTATATATATAACATATATATTATATATATTATATATATTACATATATATAACATATATATTATATATATTATATATATTACATATATATAACATATATATTATATATATTATATATATTACATATATATAACATATATATTATATATATTATATATATTACATATATATAACATATATATTATATATATTATATATATTACATATATATAACATATATATGTAATATATATTATATATATTACATATATAAAACATATATATGTAATATATATATAATATATATATCCCATTTTCAAAATGTTACCATTAGGGGAAACTAGGGAAACATTTCAAAATGTTAACATTAGGGGAAACCATATTATTTCTTACAACTGTACATGAATTTATGATTATCTCAATAAAAATTTGAATTAAAGAAAATATAGGCAAAATAAAGACTTTCCCATATAAACAAAAACTGAGAGGAGGTGATGCTTCTCGCGGACTAGACTTTTTCCTTAAGGCTGAAAGGATATGAGACCAGATGTTAATTTGGATCCACAGGAAGGAATGAAAAACACCAGAAATGGTAAGTATGTGGGTAAATATAAAAGTGTGTATATGTGTATATAAGGGTATGTGTGTGTATGTGTGTGTGTGTATGTGGTCTTCTCTTGATTATAACACTGCTATAATAGACATAAATGTAATATATATGACAACAAAAGCACAAAAGAGGGGCAGGAAATAGAGCTATACTGGTGCCAAGTTACTATATTTTACCAGAATTAAATGAATTGCCTGACATATGGTGCTCATACGATGTTAGTCCCCTTCTTCCTTCTAGAAAAGAGAAAGGTCATTTGGAGGTTAGAACCTGAAGGGTGAAACTTTATTCTTTCAAAATCCCGCCCTTATTTACTTCCTCCTTCCTTAAACCAGCCAAATTAATGGGTCTCAATCAAAAGTAAGTTCACTGGGGCCGGGCGCGGTGGTGCTTGCCTGTAATCCCAGCACTTTGGGAGGCCGAGCTGGGTGGATCACTTGAGGTCAGGAGTTTGGGATCAGCCTGGCCAACATGGTGAAAGCCCGTCTCTACCAAAAATACGAAAATTAGCCAGGCGTGGTGGCACACATCTGTAATCCCAGCTACTCGGGAGGCTGAGGCAGGAGAATCTCTTGAACCCAGGAGGTGGAGGCTGCAGTGAGCCAAGATCACGCCACTGAACTCCAGACTTCCAGACTGGGTGACAGAGCAAGACTCCATCTCAAAAAAAAAAAAAAAAAAAAAAAAGAAAAAGAAGTAAGTGAATTGGAAGCGGAGCAGGGTTGAAATATTACCTATGGTGTACAGTGTTCACTCTTCGGGCCCAGGCTTCACCACTATGCAATATGTCCATGTAACAAACCTGCACATGTAGCTCCTGAATTTATTAAAGTTTTAAAAAAAAATAATGTAATGATTTTTCACATACATGCACACACATATGGTTGACATAGGGTTAGTAAGACTCCTGTAATGAATGTAAGTGCTAGATAACTAGCTAGGTCTGCCTTCTAGCTGCTCTAACGTGTTTTTAATAAATCTTACACTTGCCGTCCCCTTTCTGGAATTACAATAACACTGTCACTCAGATCTCCTGAGAAAGAGCCAATTCACTGAGTCATGACCAAAGATCCCCAGGGCAACCTGAGTACAGAATGAGCTCTTCAAGGGCCAGGTCCTGTTGCACCTTCCCACAAGGCCTATTTGGCCAAACGAGTACCGACACACCTCATCAGGCACTGCCCCTCACTGTACTGGATCCTTACCATGCTGTTAATGTTGGAAATATTATTATAATTTTTTTAAAAAAAGTGTTTATATCTATTGCTCTTCTACAGGGTTTCCTAACCTTGGCATGATTAACATTTGATGCCAAATGTGAGGGCTGTCCTGAGCAGTGTAGGATGTTTAGCAATATCTCTGCCTCAACACACTAGAAGCCAGTAGGTGCCCCCAATCAAAAATGTCTCTAGACATTGCCGAGTGTCCTTGGGGGCAGTATCACTCCCTCCCCTGCTTTCCTGAATAGTACGTTTAAAGGCAGCTTCTCACTTCCTGATCCATTGCCCCAGAGGAGGCAACACTGTAGGAAGCTCTCAGCCAAGGATCATCAATAGGCGCCCCCACCTTTCCTCTGCCTGCAAACAAGTGACAGTGTATTTATTTCTTCCTTCTATCATTATTTTGTTGTCTGATTAACAGATTTGATCACCCAAGAGGGCTAAGAAAGGAGATATCAAGGATAATGCTGGTGGACCCCTCAAGGTGCAAAAGAAGTTGTACCACAGAGATGTTGCAATATAGGCTTCAGAAGTGCCTTCAAGGAAATAAATGTGGGGTAAACAGCAAAGATCAACAGATAATGAGAGGGTCGACCAACAATTGTATAAGCTATAGTTAGAGAAAGCAATGGCCAAGGAATATTATGGTTCCAGGGAATTTAAAGAAAAGGAAGAGCTATAATTAACGTGCAAAGATGGGGAAAACATTTCTGTAGGAACTAAGTATGCTGCTGATCCAGTTAGCACCCCCATTTTCAAAAAGGCGTCATTGCCACACACACACACACACACATCCCTTGCAAAAGACATGTACCTGTATGTGCATTCACAATGTGTGAGGCATTTGAATATTTATTGAACACTTGCACCAATTCTGGGAAGTATGCTAAAGCAACATAATTAACCCCAATTTATAGATGAGAAAACTGAGGCTAGAGGTGAAATGACTTCCCCAGGTCAAGAGTAGCTGGACTTAAATCAACTCAAGTGTCCATCACTGGATGGATAAAGAAAATGTGGTATGTATACACAATGGAATACTACTCAGCCTTTAAAAAGAAGGAAATCCTGACATTTGTGACAACGTGGATGAACCTGCAGGTTACGTAAAATAAGCCAGGCACAGAAAGACAAATACTAGGTGATCTCACTTACATGTGGAATCTAAAAAAGTTGAAGTCACAGAAGCAGAGAGTAGAATGGTGGATACTAGGGGCTGGGGGTGGGAAGTATTGGGAAGATGCTGGTCAAAGGGTACAAAATTTCAGTTAGACAGAAGGAATAACTTGTGAAGACCTATTGCACAGCATGGTGACTGTAGTTAATAACATATTGTACACTTGAAAATTGCTAAGAGAGAAAATTGCTCTCTATGTATATATACACACATATATTTCAAAACATCATATTGTACATCATAAATATATAACGTTCCTCAACTTATGATGAGATTATAGCCTAATAAACCTATCCTAAGTTGAAGATATCACAAGTTGAAATGCATTTAATACACCTAACCTACCAAACATCATAGCTTAGCCTTACCTACCTTAAACTTGCTCAGAACACTTACACTAGTCTACAGTTGGGCAAAATCATCTAACACAAAGCCCTTTTTATAATGAAGTGTTGAATATCTCATGTAATTTATTGAATACTGTTCTAAAAGTGAACACAGAATGGTTGTATGGGTATTCAAAGTACTGTTTTTACTGACTGTGCATTGTGTTTGCACCATCATAAAGTCAAACACTGTAAGTCAAACCATTGTAAATTGGGGACTGCCTTTATACAATTTTTATTTCACAATTAAAAATAGATAATAATAAATATATGATAGAATGCTTCTTGAAAAAGAATAGCTGGACCCATCACAACCTCAAATTTTAAATCTGAGGCTCACTAAATCTCACTAAAGCATGCTGGCTTTGTCTTTCAAAGAAAATGGGTCTCTAGAGAATCAAGGAAAGGAGACAGGTGGAATGTGCTGGATTCTGGGGTGTGTCTCTAGAGAGCATGACCCTCTGAACCAAACAAAGCTGGGCCCTCCTTCTACATGGTGCTTTTGATATTTCCATTAAAATATACTGAATCTGCTCCTCCTCCAAGTAGGTGACTGTTTCTGACTTCCAATGTGTTTGTGTGTGTTGTTCCCATAATTTCCTGGGAGCACCCAGATGGGACGGAGGCAGCATCTAATACTTTGCCTGGTGCAGTGTGGGTACTTGATGTATGTTTGTTGAATGAATGAGTGATACGAGGGCATTGAAGCAGACAGACCGGGGTCTTAGTCTTGTCTCTGAAACTTGCTGTCCATGTAACAATGGTCAAAGTAGCATAACCTCCTGTCATCTACAAAATGGGAGTTTTAAGTGTTGTGGGATTCCTGTGTAGACTTAAGGGAAGCAATGTGTGAAAACTATTTTGCAATGGTGCCTGGAAAAGAAAAGGTACTCAAAAATGGCTGCTGTCTTTTTACTATCGTGCAAAAGGATTCCACCCTAAAGTGGTACTAAAGTAGCCTGGGTGGCCAGATCAGATAAGGCCAGGAGGAGAGAGGTGAAGCTGTGCTTTGGCTGAACACTCTGTTCCTGAGGCAGCCCAGCCCCATGAAAAGCCTGAGTTAAGGGTGAATGAGCTGGATGTGGGGCCAGGCTCCTCCCCTTGGTCCCTTTTCTCCCTAAAACGGCAACCCCAGGCTGAGCCACTGGCTGAGTGGCACCATGCAGCTTCAGGCCTCTCTCCCGTTTCTCCTGATTCTCACTCTCTGCCTAGAGCTTCGATCAGAACTAGCACGAGGTTGGTATGAAATGTGGGATCTCAAAGAGTAGACTGGGAATCAGGCTGGGGGGCGGGGTGGTGGGGGAGGTGATGCAGCACAAACAGAGCCCATTTCTTACCTTACCGGATTGAGAGTCAATTCAGTTCGATTCACTTCATCAGATATATGTTGGGCACATAGTATGTGCCAGGCACTGTCCTAGGTGCTGGGGTTAAAGCAAAGAGCCTAAGACCCTGCCTTTGTGAAATTAAGATGCTAATGGAAGAGAGACATACCTAATACCTAATACCTAATACACATGATAGATGATCAAAGTGCTATAGAAAACGAAATAAGTAAAGCAGGAAAATGGGGCCTTCAATGTCTGGGGTGGGGCTGGTGGCAGGCAAGGAGAGGTTGAGAAAAGGAGATCAGAGCCAGAATTTGAGAGTGAGGGACTTAGCCAAGTTAGATGCACTTGTCAGAAAAGGCTCCTTCCTGGACCACTTTCTCTGTGGAAGCTTGGAATCTGCAAATGGAAGTGGGGAGATGAAGTGCAGTTATAGCTAAGATAATATGCTGGAAATGGGGATGGTAGGCAGCAGTTTCCAAGATTTTTAAGCAGCCAGTAGGATTCCCTGTATAAAAATGCATATTAGAATACACAAAAGGGTAAGAAAGACAGTAAAAAATTATCGAAATCTTACCTTCTGGAGATTAACACTGTCAATGTGCCAGTGAACATCCTTGCATGTGCAAGCATAGTTCTCTGCATGTATGTACATGGAGCTATTAATGATAGATTCTTAGATATAAATGGAGCCCTAAACCTCCCAATAACCTTATAGATGAGTGGTTCTCGAGTTTGTCCCCTAGTCCGACAGCAATAGCAGCAGCAGTATCAACTGGAAACATGCTAGTTCCCAGTCCCACCTGATCAGAAACTATGGAGGTGGGTCTCTCTAACAAGCCTTCTAGATGATTCTGATGCATACTCGAGTTTGAATATGTCTGCCATAAGTAAGAAGAATGTAGTGGTTTACAGTATGAGCATTCCTGGAGTCAGACACACCTGGGTTCTGGTCCGGGCTCCTCTACTTACAAACTCTGTGCCTCAGGAACATCATTTATAGCCTCTCTGAGCATCAGTTTCTTCTTCTATAAAAAAAGATTAACCATCTTTTCTGCTTTATTAATCAAATAGTCTGATGTATGTCAAGCTCTCAGTACAACTTAGCTCTTAACAGATTCTTGTAAAGCACTTAGAACAGCTTCTGTCACTCTCAAAACACACACACGGTGTCATTATCTACTTTACATAAAAAAGAAACAAGTCAAGTGATTTTCCTTTGGTTTAATGAAATGGAAGAGCAGAGAAGCAAGACTGAGAAAATTAAGAGCAGATGGGACTCCAGCCCCTACAGAGTCACCTGTAAGGGTCTAAGGGCTGATGCTGCAGTGACTAGGATGTCTTAAGAACATGCCCCTCCACCTCCCACCTTGATTGGATAAGCTATTCTGCCTCTTCCCCATTCTCCTGCACCCTTAGCGTCAGCCTTGCAGGTAGGAGGATAAGACAGAGTCTGAACCTTTCCAAGCCCTAGGCTGCTGCCTGAAGTTCCACCATATGTGTGATCATTCATCTGTCCATTCACTCATTTTACAACAACCAAGATGGATGGAGAACCTGCAAGCCTCTGCAGTCGAACCATGCTGGGTTTGATTCTTGGTCCTACTGCTTCCTAGCCTGACATTAGGACAGGTGCTTCATTTATCTGTCCTTAGTTTCTTCACATAATGTTGGAAGTTCTACTAGCTACCACGAGGAGTAAAACTGCCCACATAGTGACAGAAACATAAAAGGAGGGTACAAAGAAACTTTTAATCCTGCCCCAGAGGGGCTGAGTGGGGTGGTGGTGGTGGTTTTCTATTAACAAATATTTGCTAAGAACTGAGAACTAGGCCTGTGTTAGGCACTAAGGCTGCAGAAATGAGTACAATGAGGTCCCTCTTCTCAAGAGTCTCATTGGTTAAGAAATAGAATGATTAAGAGCAGCTACTATTTATTGATTTATTTTCTATTTATCAATGCTTCTCACTGGTAACGTCTAACCCTGCAATAAACCAAAAATGTGGATATTACACCTGCATTTTTGCAATGAAGGAAATTGAATGTCAAGGAGATAAGTCATTTGTCCAAGATCACATAGCTAGAAGATAATTGAGACAAGTTTGAAACCTCTCAGATTCAATCTTGCTCTCAGATTCAAAGTCTGTCCTCCTTCTCTCATAAGATATGGATTCTAGAATTGATTATGAGACAGGAGGTAGGAACCTGAGGATCTTTATTATCAAATCCTATAAAAGCAGATCTGGAAGGGAACTCAGAGATGATGTGGTTCAACTCCTTGATTTTACAAATGAAGAAATGGAGACATGAAGAAGTTAGGTTTGTACAACATCACACAGTAGCAAGTGGCTGCTTTAGGATCTCAATCCACTTGAGTTAGATTCTCAAGCCTGTGATTCTCACCACATCAGGCTACTCTTGGAAGTGAAAATGTCAACTTCTGTGTAGACAGATCAGACCATGGCTGGGTAGAAAGAGGTACAGAGCACAGCCATGTGGATGGCCTCACAATTGTGCCCAGGGCTGTCACAGCCCCTGGCATATGAGGCAAACAAGGAGAAGGTGATGGGTTTGGTCTCCTTCAACCACTTTCTCTCTTCAGACACTATCAAGGATCTCCTCCCAAACGTATGCGCTTTTCCTATGGAAAAGGGCCCTTGTCGAACCTACATGACGCGATGGTTTTTCAACTTTGAAACTGGTGAATGTGAGTTATTTGCTTACGGAGGCTGTGGAGGCAACAGCAACAACTTTTCGAGGAAAGAAAAATGTGAGAAATTCTGCAAGTTCACCTGATTTTCTAACAAGAACACAGCCCTCCATGGATTCGGGATTGCTCTGAGGGCCACAGAAGGCATTTGTGTGTGTGTGTGTGAACAAGAGATTCATTCCTCTACCCCTACATTTATTCTCCCTGATGTGCCCCTAAAAATGCTTCATCTCTGTGCCTGAAATTCTATAAATGTTGCAATCGTGTTTAAAATCTCAAGACCTCCTTTTTAAAACATACACATATTTACAAATACATAGAGCAACCATTCACACCTTAGTATGAATTACTGTTTAACCCACTGGGAGATAAAGGTTTTGAAGGACAGAGGGGGTGGATTTGGAAATTTGGGTACGATATTGGAAGGGCCTACATTGAACAAGGAGGGGATTTCTGGTCTTGTGAAATAAGAAACAAGGAAACAACAGAAACCAGGGAAGAAAGGGGAGCTGGAGACAAACTGAAGATGTTAAGGATACTTTTAATTAAAAAAAAAAACAAACTAGTGGACCGGGCACGGTGGCTCACACCTGTAATCCCAGAACTTTGAGAGGCTGAGTGAGGCGGGTGGATCACGAGGTCAAGAGATCGAGACCATCCTGGCCAACATGGTGAAACCCCGTCTCTACTAAAAACACAAGAATTAGCTGGGTATGGTGGTGCACGCTACTACACTACATAGTCCCAGCTACTCAGGAGCCTGAGGCAGGAGAATTGCTTGAACCCAGGAGGCAGAGGTTGCAGTAAGCCGAGATCGCACCATTGCACTCCAGCCTGGTGACAGAGTGAGACTTGGTCTCAAAAAAAAAAAAAAAAAAAGTGAATTTTTATGAAAGCTGTTGTTTACTAAGGCTAAACCACATCTTCCTGCCAAGGGCTACATGGGGAAAGGAGTGAAGAGATCCTGGTCCTAGAGTCTTTTGGTTTGCCTTAAGCAACACCAATTACAACAACTTGGAGGGAGAGGAGAAAAACACAGGAATCATTTCTTTCATTTATTTCAAGAGGGCCCATAGATGCAGAGGGACTTCTTTAAGATCACAGGGTGGGAACGAAACAGAGGCATCCTTGGTCCCACCAAAAGGCCTTTTCCATTGCGTTGTAATCTCCCCAATCCATAATTTTTCCAGACTTCCTCTGGAATGGAATTCTGGGCAGAATTCATGTGGGCACTCTCCCTTATTTACCACTCTGATTCAGGGTCCTCCCCCAAAGTCCAAGTCAGCTGCTTCCTATTGCCCGAGGAACAATAACTCCAAGCCATTATGCCAGGCTCCATACTAAGCTCTTCATAAATAATACACATAAACCTCAGGGTAGCCCTAAAAATCAGATTACTACTCAAAGCGTGCTCCAGGAACAGGCAGCTTCCAGGTCACCTGAGAACTTGTTAGAAATGCGGAATCTCATGACCAGCCTTGTAACAAGATTCCTGGGTGATTTGTGGGCACCCCTCAAGTTTAGGAAGCAGTGGTAGATGAGGAACCAAGGATAAAACAGAGCAGTAATGTTTCCAGGGCCACACAGCTGGAAAGTGGAAGAGCTGGTCATTGAGCTCGTGTCAGTACATTTGCAAAGTCCCTGGTTATAACGGCTATGCTTCACTCTGTCATGGATCTCAGAATTTCCCCCATGGGGCTGATTTCCAGTTAAAGGTTTTATCAGAAAAATTTTAAAACGCCAAGTTACGCTGGCAAGGCAACAAACACATCTCCCTTTTGTAGAGAACACTGGGAAGCAGGATTCCTGGATCATCTCTGGGAAGAGTCTAAGACAAAATCCTAAATGTCTCCCATGGCCGCTGCCTTCTTTTTCCAGGTTGGAGGGCAGCAGTCACACCAACCTACTGAGGACTTCCACAAAAGAGAGATTGCCTCATTCCTAGCCCCTGGCTCCATTCCACCCACCCTCACTCTCTCTTCCCTTCTCAACATTTCACAAGAGGGGACATTCTCCATGGCTAACACCAATCAGATATTCTGTCTTACCAAAATGTTCTAGAAATTCCTGAATTGCTCAACACCTAAATCGCTGGCTTTAAGCTCTGTCTCCTACTCATGAAACACCAGAACTATCTGGCCTTCAGATTCAGAAAATGTGATCATTGTCTCTATAATTCAATTGCATTTGCATCAACCACCCAATCTTGTCATAGAACCCGAAATTCAGGCTCGCGTACCCAACGTACAGCTGATGCCAACACTGACACACAGGTGCTTGGAAACAGAGAAAGGTTTACTTAATTTGGTCAAAGCAAGAAGACAGGAGGGCAAGATCTCTCTGATTTACCTTAAGAAAAAGAAGCAGAGAGTTATGTGGCTACAGAGAGGGGGAGTTTCAGGAAACCAAGGGAAAAGTCTGTGTTTCTTCACTCTCAGATAACACCTGAAACAGCCAGACTTCTAGGAGTCAGCAGCTTGTCACAACATCCTTAAAGATATTTATTTCTTCTTGGATACTTTTTTTGTGACCCTGAAGTTAACTTTCCTTGCTTGACAGAGAAACAGTACATCAGCAGTTTATCATTATGTTGTAGGAACAAGGAATATTGGGCAAAAAGCAAGTTCAAGCAAACAAGGGCCTGATCAGAATTTTCATTATTTCAGTCACTAAAAATGCTTGGATGCTGAGATCTCAAGGGGCCCTGTTACAAATCCCCACTGCCTTTTTCCATTCCTCATTCATGTAGGAAAAGGGGTGTCATTCTTTTCTAGCTACTTCCTGCTGAAAAAGGGGCAAAGGTGTGGAAACTGAAGAGCAGAACCTATCCACTTGAAGTTGAAAGTATTTCCAGGGGCCAGGCCCATATCCTGCATACTGCAATTTCATTATCTGGGTACTGTTACCTATTATAGTCTTGGAGCAGCATCTTAATCTATATTTGATGATGACATTAGTGAAAACATAAGTTACAATAACGATGAGAGAAATAAGCCAAATGTAACGATACCAGAAAATATAGATCGGATCCCTTGTGAGATCCAAGAAAACAATCCAGAATACCAATCACCTAATCCTAGTTAATCTTCTTTTATCCGTTGCCACCGTGAAGTTCGCTCTTTTATTTTATCTACATGCATTTCAACTTCAGCCGAGGTGTTAATATAAGAGAAACAGGAGGAGTTGGCCTTGTTCAGCCAGCAGGTAATCTAATGCTATCCCATTATCTAAACAACTTTAACTACAGAATCCAAAGACTTGCTGTGCTGTGATAGCAGCATGTTTCTTTAGCTCTAATCCTTAAAGTAATGGACACGTTTCTAAGCACGTGGTGATGAGCAGCCACTCCCCACCATGGGAGAAAAGTATGTCTGAAGAAGTACCCTGTGTCATCAGGAATCCTGGCAAATCCACTTCAGAGACCACCCCATCCCCGACAGACAGACTCTCCTTCCAAAATTCCTTGGGAGACTGTGGGCAACAGTTTTGGGGAACTTGTCCAGTGTTTGGTAACACTTTCATTGTGTACCGAGAAAGATGTCACTGAGTATCCTAATAAATGTTGTCCATTATCTCCCCTCCTAATGCACCTACAGGCCCAGTGTTGGTTTTCCTGACTGCAGATAGAAACATATCCCTCAGGAGCAGGCCGGGTATGGTGGCTCACATCTGTAATCCCAGCACTTTGGGAGGCCAAGGTGAGTGGGTCACTTGATGTCAGGAGTTCAAGACCAGCCTGGCCAACACAGCAAAACCATGTCTCTACTAAAAATACAAAAATTAGCTGGCTATGGTGGTGAATGCCTGTAATCCCAGCTACTCAGGAGGCTGAGTCATGAGAATCGCTTGAACCCAGGAGGCGGAGGTTGCAGTGAACTGAGGCAGTGCCACTGCTCTCCAGCCTGGATAACAGAGGGAAACTCTGTCAAGAAAGGAAGAAAGGAAGAAAGGAAGAAGGGAAGGAGGGAAGGAGGGAAGGGAAGGGAAGGGAAAGGAAGGGAAGGGAAAGAGAAAAGAAACATATCCCTCAGGAGCACAGGGCACAGTGTCAGTAGTGGAGGCGGTCATTAAAGCCACATTCCCTAGCCCTGGATCTGTTAGACAGCTGCCACACTCAGGTAAGGCTGGGCCTATCCATTGTCCTTCCTGTGCTATGAAACTGGGGTCAAATGGGGTGCTATCCAGATCACCATCCAGTGAGAATTGTCACAAAGGTTGTGGTGACTCACCCAGGAAATGCAAATCCAAAAGTACACCAAAGTCAGGTACATGTCTTCACTCCAAGCGATCATTGCACCAAAAGTGGTCACCACAGGCAGGAAAGGAACCAGTGAGGGGTGTCCCCCAGGCAAGGTGCCTAGGCAGCTTTGGGGACTCCCTGTGCATGCAGATCCTGGCTGGGACTGCCCAGCCATGGGCACAAGGTTCTTCCATGGTCACCAGAATTGTCATAGAACCCCAGATTCAGGCTTGTGTACCCAATGGGCAGCTGATGCTGACATTGATGCACGGGTATTTGGAGATGGAGAAATGTTTATTCAATGTAACCAAAGCAAGAAGGCAGAAGGGTAAGAGCCCTCAACTCCACCTTAACAACAACAACAAAGTGTGCTTTTAATGTGGCTAGGGAGTAGGGGAGGGGAAGTTTCAGGGAACAAAGGGGGAAAAGCCTGTGTTTCTTCCGTCTCAGGTAACACCTGGAACAACTAGACCTCTGGGAATCAGCAGCTAGTCGCATCGTCCTTAAAGGCCTTCATTTCTTCTTGCAAACCTTTTCGTGACCCTGAAGTTATCTCCCTGTTTAACGAAGAAACAGCACATCAGCAACTCTTTGTTTGCAACAAATAATTTTGTTGTGGAAACAAGGAATATTGGGCAAAAAGCAAGTGCAAAACATTTTCATTATTTTAGTCACTAAAAATGCTGGGGTGCCAAAATCTCAAGGGGCCTGGTTACAGTCTCATGACTAAAATTGCATCATTCCATCAATACTCAACAGCTCCAGACAAGACACACCTTCAGCACAGGCGGAGATAAAAGTTAGTCCACACGCTCACACAACACTTATCCTCTGTTCACCTACTCTTTAGTGGTCCATCTATCATCCATTTTTTAAAACGGAAATGGCCTCCCAACTGCTCTCAGGGCTTCAGTCCTTGCTCTCTACAGTTTATTCTTGAAAGAACAGCCAGAAAGATTCTTTATGTCCTGATACTCCGCTATTAACAATCCTTCATTGACTTTTCAACTAACTTAGAGCAAAAGCCAAAATTCATATGAGTACAGTAGTTCCCCCATATTTTTAGTTTCACTGTCTGTGGTTTCAGTTACCCTTGGCCCAAAAATATTAAATGGAAAATTCCAGAAATAAACAATTCATAAGTTTTAAATTGCACATTGTTATTGGGGTGAAATCTTGTGCCATCCTGCTCACGATGTGAATCATCCCTTTGTCTAGTGTATCCACCCTGCACACGCTACCAGCCCATTAGTCATTTAGAAACCAACTCAGTTATCAGATTGGCTGTCACAGTATTGTAGTGTTTGTGTTCAAGTAACCCTTATTTTACTTAATGCCCATAAAATGCAAGATAAGTGATGCTAGAGTATTGTTAAAATTGTTCTGTTTTATTATTGTTGTTAATCTCTTACTATGCCTAATTTATAAATTAAACTTTATTATAACTATATATGTATAGGAGAACAACATAGTGTATATAGGGTCCAATACTATTTGTGGTTTCAGGCATCCATTGAGGGTCTCAGAACATGTGCCCCATGGATAAGGGTGGACTACTGAACTTGTCTCAGGTTCCTACCCAAAGGTTTCTGGCAGGTGCTGTAGACAGCACCCATATTTCCCTTCAGGAATGAAGAGCCTGTTACCCCAGCGGGGAGTTTGGTAGCTGATGGTTCTCAGCTGAGTTCCTCTCCTCTATGGAAACCAAAGAGTCCAGATACTACCTCTCTCTTCTGATTGGCTGCTTGAGTGCGAGTGTGTGACATGAACTTAGCCAGTCAGTTGTTCCTGCCCTGGACTTTGGATCTGGAGGGAGCGATGCAAAGACCCAACAACTGTTGAGAAAATTTTTCTAATTGTGATGGAGGTGGTGAAAATCTGGAGGTCAAAGAGCGTTGAGTACCTGGCAGTGAAGTGCAATTTGTAGCAAGAATGAAACTCTACTACAAACTCAGATATGCTCAAAATGTCTTTTAAAAAATTGTAATTGGCAACCGGGCACCGTGGCTCACCCCTGTAATCCCAGCACTTTGGGAGGCCGAGGTGGGCGGATCACCTGAGGTCGGGAGTTCAAGACCAGCCTGACCAACATGGAGAAACCGCGTCTCTACTAAAAATACAAAATTAGCCGGGCATGGTGGCACTTGCCTGTAATCCCAGCTACCTGGGAGGCTGAAGCAGGAGAATCGCTTGAACCTGGGAGGCAGAGGTTGAGGTGAGTCGAGATTGTGCCATTGCACTCCAGCCTGGGCAACAAGAGCAAAACTCTACCTCAAAAAAAAAAAAAAAAAAATTGTAATTGGCCTGAATTTTCATTTTGATCTTCCATTTAACCAGGTAATGGAAATTAATTTCTGTCATTTCATTAGTTTGACAGCCACATACCCCTAAGGGTTGCTTCTACATTCCAGTGCATTGGCTTAATTCCAAGGCATCCAATGGGAAGTGTGCTTGATTCTTGGTCACTATCACATACACACACTGTTTTATCCCTGCTGGATATTTTTCTGGCAGGTAACTGTTGCATCCTCCTCATTTGATGAGAGCTCACTCAGTGACTTATATGCCCCACAGAACTCAAGAAATAACTCACTGCTGCTCCTTAGAGCTCAAGAAATACCTCACTGCTCTGTACCACCTGGGACTATAGGAAACTCAAAGGGACCCTCTAAAAACCCTATACATAGACCTCCCATGTTCCAATTTCTGATCTACCCTGCAAGGGTTCTCAGTTCTAACTAGTGGTTCCTCAATTCATACTTCCTAGTTGTGGAAGTATACCCTGGCTGTGGTCATTTCTCTTGATTCCCAAATATACCTGGTACCCTATTGGCCTAGGAACCCCCTTTTCAGGATCCCAAACCACCATTCATTTCCTCTGGTTCCCTTCTAACTCTCTTCCTTAAACCTCCAATGGGGAGAATTTTATACATGGGCGGGGAGCAGAAAGGAAGCAGGTGTTGTTAAAACCTGATTCTGGTTTTTCATATATTCTTTCATCTCATGATCTGCATTCACTCAGATGTAATTAAAACACTTTCTTCCCAAAATTAAGGTTCTAGCTCCGATGGTCTAATGATCTCTAAGATCCCTGATACCCTTAATTGCTCTTTATCTCCAAATAAGCCCTTTGCCTTAGATCTGAACCTTCTCTTTTGAACTCTACAAGCCAAGAATTTAAATATTCTGTGAGCTGTGTAATGCTGTCCTGTCTCCTCCCCAGGCATGAAGTAGAATGCCCAGGTGCCAGGAGTGAGGGAAAGACCAAAGAGAAGTAGATCTACCGGAATAAATCTCCAATTAGCATCTCAAAGTAATATTCCTCTCCATATGCCTTTAATTACTTTATATATGTATATAATGCTATATATTTTTGTATAAATTTATATATGCTCTTTATAAATTTTTATATTAGTGAAAATAGTACTCATATACAATAGAGTATATACTCTCTCCATATAGTGTATGTATATATATATATATATATATATACACATATATATATAGAGAGAGAGAGAGAGAGAGAACGAAGGAGAGAGAGTGTGTACTATTTTCACTATTTTCTACCAGGGGTTTTTTTTTTCTACCAAGACTTTTACTTAGCATTATATTATAAACTTTTTCCCAGGTGGGTGAATATTCTCTGGTATCATTTTTAATGGCTACATAATATTCTGACCTACCAAGCATTGTAATTTACTTAGTTTACTTGGTTTCCAATGGTTCATTATTATAAAATAGCACAAGGTTAAACACAAGCACAGACACCCTTTGAAAATAACATCCTGTGATTCTGTGAAGAAACAAATTCCCAAAGAGAAGGCAGTTCTGTTGCAGTGGGAGCAGACTGGATACACCATTCTGTACCACCAGGGCAGGAATTCATGGGAACTCTCACAGGAGGTGAGGGAAGAGGCAGGAGACAAGGACTACAGAGCTAGTCCTGTGGATCAGGGTCTTCTACAAGGATGAAGTCTAATTGTTGGCTGGCTGGGGCTCAACTAGGGAAGGATGCACTTTCAAGCCCACTTATATGGTTGCTGGCAGGATTCAGTTGCTTGCAGGTCACTTCAAGTTCGCTGATCAGTGGGTCCTTCCAGAGAGCAGCTCATAACCTATAGATTGCTTTATCAGAGTGAGCAAGCAAGAAGCTCCAGAGAGACTGAATAGAAGGTAGAAGTCACAGTCTTTTGTTTTTAGACAGAGTCTCACTCACTCTGTCACCCAGGCTAGAGTGCAGTGGTGCAATCTCTGTTCACTGCAACCTCCACCTTCCAGGTTCAAGCGATTCTCCTGCCTCAGCCTCCCGAGTAGCTGGGATTACAGGCATGTGCCACCACGCCTGGCTAATTTTTGTATTTTTAGTAGAGACGGGGTTTCACCATGTTAACCAGGCTGGTCTCGAACTCCTGATCTCAGGTGATCCGCCCGCCTCGGTGTCCCAAAGTGCTGGGATTACAGGTGTAAGCCACCAAGCCCAGCCAGTCTTTTTTTATTGATACATAATTGTTATACATATTTATGGGGGGCATGTGATATTTTGATACATGCACACAATGTATAATAATCAAATCAGAATAATTGGTATATCCATCACCCAAGGCAGTTATCATTTCTTTGTGTTGGGAACATTCCAAAGTTTCTCTTCTAGCTATTTTGAAATATACAATAAGTTATTGTAGTCATAGTCTTTTGTAACCTAATCTCAGAAGTGACATCCCAACACTTTCCATGACATCACTACTCATTAGAATCAGGTCACTAGGTTCAGTCCACAGTCAAGGAGGAGAACACACAAAGGCATAAAAACCAGGAAGTGGAGGTCATTGGAGTCGTCTTAGAAGTCTGACCGCCACCAGGAGCAACTTGCCCAGAGTCAAATGCAGTGAGAGCTTAAAGTCTCAGTTCTTAGCTGGGAGTGGTGGCTCACACCTGTAATCTCAGCACTTTGGGAGGCAAAGGTGGGCGGATCACTTGAGGCCAAGAGTTCAAGACCAGCCTGGCCAACATGGTGAAACCTAGTAGAAATACAAAAAAGTTAGCCAGGCGTGGTGGTGCACACCTGTAATGCCAGCTACTTGGGTGGCTGAGGCATGAGAGTCACTTGAACCCAGAAGCGGAGGTTGCAGTGAGCCAAATTCGTGCCACTGCACTCCAGCTTGAGAGACAAAGTGAGACTCTGTCTCAAAAAAAAAAAAAAAAAAAAAAAGTCTCAGTTCTAGAATTGGGAAGATTTGTTTAGAGAAACAGGGTGGGCAGCTTTACCATCATCTGGTTATGATGGACTGTAAGCTTGGACAGAGGTAGTGGCATTGAGAATTCAAAGCAAAAAATAAGAACTAATAAAAATACCCTGCTTTGCTTCCAAAAAAGGTTTGCAGTTTCACGTCTCTTCTCTTCAAATCAATAAAAAGGCCACACTGTGGGGAGAAAATCTCAATTCTTAGGTCTCTTCCCTCTCCTCTCCTTCTTCTCTGAGATTTATTCACAGGTGAAAGCTCAAGGCTCATAGTGCCTGGTCCCTATCAGTACAAATACCCAGTAGTTCTACATCACCATGTCTGGATTCTGAGAGCTGTTGTGTTATAAAAGTTGCTGGCATGCAAAGACAAACAGATAAATGTAACTCTCACAAAGTGTACCAGAGGCTAGTGTGTGCCAGATATGCTACATGAGCACTGGGAAGAACCCTCCTGACATAATATTGAGGTCCCATCAAATTTTTTAATTCACACTTGCTAGAGAAAAATCTTCCAAATGCCCCTTGGGGCAGTGGCAAGCTCCTCAAGTCCTTTAAAAATGTTTCTGGGAAGAATGAAAGAATATATGGGATAGAGAACAGTTTAAGAATATATATTAATGATGACTTATAGCCTGTTTTTACCAGTTGACAATATTAGGTAAAGATTTTCTTGTATCATTAAATATTCCATAACATAATTGCTAATACATGTAGAGCTTTACTTGCATAAAGAGATCATCATTTATTTAAACAAGCTTCAATGGTTACATGTTAATGTTAAATGTTAAAGGTTGTTGAAGTTTTCTCGATATAATAAGTAATCACTATGGGTATTTCTGGTTGTTTACTCATGATAGATTCTAAGTGGAATTTTTGGGTCAATTGTGGACATGCATTTGAAAAGCTTTTGATACATATACCTTCCTTTAATATTTTAATAACTACTGTTTATGAAACACTTAGGATATGTAAGGAACCAACCTAAGTGCTTTGCATACATCATCTCATTTAATATTTGCAACAGCCCTGAGAAGAAGATTCTATTAATATCTGTATCTTACATATGAAAAAGTTGAAGATCAGAAAGATAAATTACTTGCCTAGAATAACAGATTAGGAAGGAATGAAGATGGTGTTTGAATCAAAGTCTAATTCTAGAGCCAATGCTTTTAATCAGTTTGCTATCATTAAAGTTCAGCTCTACCATGACCTGTTTACCTCCCCATCCCATAAAATCTCCTGGACCTCTCCATGTAGACTACACAGAGATATTCCAGGCCTGCCTGCTTCTACTCTTCATGTTTACAGCTTGTGGGTTCTTGAAAGCAGTGACTTTGCCTTACACATTTCTTCTCTACAGTGAGCCAAGAAAAATGGCATGCACAGAATAAGTACTCAACAAGTACTTGTAGATTAGTTTTGTAGACATGATACCATGGAGGAAAAGAGGGACCTGGGATTTCTTTTTTAGTGTTAAAGTGTTAAGCTATGAGTCAGAGCCATGATTCTCATAATCTCTGAATTGTGGAAGGAAGGAAGGAGAGAAAGAAGGATGGTGGGAAAGTGAAGCTTAACACCTTCTCGGGAGTAAGACACTCCACTAACTAATGGAGTAAACCCTGGCTTAAGACATTTAACCCAAACCTCAGAGAGATCAGATCCCCAAACCTCCCCTACCCGCATCGTGTCCGTAGGCTCAGAAGAGTAGATGGAACACAACATCAAAATGTCACATTGTAGGCAAGGATACGAAGCCAAAAAGGGCTCAATAAAGGTAGACAAGGGGTCAAGGATAGAATTAGAAAATCATCATTTAACAGGATAGAATTAGAAAATCATCATTTAACAGATGGGCATGATGGTTCACACATGTAATCCCAGCACTTTGGGATGCCGAGGCGGGAGGAACTCTTGAGGCCGGGAGTTCAAGACAAGCCTGAGCAATATAACGAGACCGTTTCTACAAAAAACATAAATAAAAGAAAAAAAATAAAAGGAAAACATCATCTAGCAACCATTAAATAATCATTGATTTAGGCAAGAATCATCAATGTATGCTAAAACTAGTGGGTAAAATTTTGAGAAGTCATAAGATTTTTGCATAGACCCAAAGTATCTTCCCACAAATACTTATTCATTGCAAATGGGAAAATAGGCAGCCACCATCTTACTCAAGTAATCAAAGTTAACACCATTAGTAACAAAACAAATCAACAGCATGTGCCTCGTGGTATGATCCACCACAAAGAACACAGTATCTTTTCTATAGTATTCCTGCCAGAAACGCATAACATGAATTTAATTGTGAAGAAATATCAGATAAGCTCAATTGAGAGACAGTCTGTAAAAGAGATGGCCTTTAATCGTCCAAAATGTTAACGTCATGAAAGACAAAAAAAGATTGAGAAACTTGTCCAGATGAAAGAAGATTAATCTGCTCCTGAACTAAGTAATTTTAAAAAAGAAAAACAAAGAAGATTAAAGAGGTGTGACAGCTAAATGCAACGCAGGATCCAAGATTTTCTTTTGTTGTAAAGGACATTATTGAGACAATTTGTAGAATCCGAATAAGGTCTAGAGGTGGGCTTTGTAGGCATGCACCCAAGTCACACAGGGCCCTGGACACAGAAGGACCCTACACCTAGGATGTAATTCCCTGTGGTCATTGTCTTAAAATTCTCAGTTATTTAAATTTGTGTTTGTAAGTGAAGGTCAATTAGACGATGGTGCATGCTCCGGGAGCTAGGCGTCCAGACTCAAGAGCAGTCCCACCTCTTGCTGCCTCCCCGGGATGGGTTCTCAGCAGCTCGCCCTCCACCCACTGGCACCATGGCTCTGCTCAGCCTGCCCCTTTCCACCTTTGCCCCCTGACTGCTGCTATGCAGATGGCAGTCGAATCACATTGGCAAGGGGAGGCCCGTGTTCCACCATTGTCAACCACTCCCAGTGGGGGCTTGGGAAAGGGTGCAGGAAGGGTCGGAGTTAGGTGTGCACATCCTGT
Organism: Pongo pygmaeus; assembly: GCF_028885625.2. Taxonomy (NCBI): domain Eukaryota; kingdom Metazoa; phylum Chordata; class Mammalia; order Primates; family Hominidae; genus Pongo; species Pongo pygmaeus. The sequence continues at coordinate 48,056,198 of NC_072394.2, read as the reverse complement.
GGCATTTCAGGGAATGCCAATTACTGTCCCAGTCCCGGGCTGGCAGCAGCACAGTACATTCAACCGGTGACTTGGCAGGAGCCAGCCTCTCACCTATCCTGATCCTGTACTGAGCATGTCTCAGCACAGAGGTTGCAATCGCTTGGGGACTGCCCATCCATGGGTTGGTGCAATGGACCTGTGGACAGGGAAGATCGATTTCCCACTCCCAGCTGGGTCACAGAGCTTCAGTCTGGCAGCTGGCATAAGGAGGAATCCAGCAGCAAGCGGAATCCTCCAGGACACACCACCAAGTAGCGGTCAGGGACCCTGGGTAGTTCTGAGGGTCTGCACTGCTCCATAACTATCCCCGTGCCTGAGGGAGAGTGACAGAAACAATAAATAAAAAGCTCCATGACAGGTCTAGAGAGAGAGACTCTGCAAGAAAGAAAAAAGCCTTTTATTTGAGTACCTTTAGTGATATGTTTTCCCCGGTTTTTTTGAATAAGGAGCTCCACATTTTTACTTTGCACTGGGCACCCCTACAATTATGTAGCCAGTTTTGCCTGTAGATTAGATAATAGTACTGTATTAATGCTCATTTCCTGAATGTGACTATTGTACTGAGGCTATTTTAAAGAATACCTTTATTTTAGAAAATTCATAAAAGTATTTAAGATGTCTGCAACTTATTCCCATATGCTATGAACAAACATAATATGTGGGATATGTTTGTGTATGTGTGTGTGTGTCAGAGAAAGACAGACAAAGAGAGGATTGAGAAAAATGTGGTAAAATGTTAGCGTTTCGGGAAAGTGGGTGAAGGGTATACAGGAAATCTTGGTACTATTTTTGAAACTTTTCTTTCTTTTTGTTTTTATGAGACAGGGTCTCGCTCTGTTTGTCAGGCTGGAGTGCAGTGGCATGATCACAGTTCACTGCAGCCTGAAACTTCTGGGCTCAAGAGATCCTCCTGCCTCATCCTCCTGAAGAGCTGGGATCACAAGTGTGCACCACCATGCTGGGCAAATTTTTTTATGTTTTTGTAGTGATGGGGGTCTCTCCGTGTTGCCCAAGCTGGTTTCAAACTCCTGAGCTCAAGTGATCCTCTTGCTCCAGCCTTCAAAAGTGCTGGGATTATAGGTGTGAGCCACTGTGCCCAGCCACACAATTTTAAGTCTGAAATTATGTCAAAATTAAACACTGAAAGAAAAGAATAAAACGTAAAGAAAATGGTGAAGGAGAAGTCACCACAGCAGTATACAGTGGTACCTATGAAACCACAGAGAAAAGTATAAGAAATGACAGTGACTCTGCTAATCTGCCACAGCTGAATGGGAATCCCCCAGGATGGATGGAGAACTGTCCTTCTGATAAGCATGTGCTCACCTAAGTCATATATTAAGAAGTCGAGAGATTTCTATTATTTCAAACCACAGTCTCTGGCCCTACAACACAGATCATGAATGAGCCAATCTAGGGTTTTCTGTGCTCCAACCACTCAACCAACCCAGGCACCTACCATGAGGCGGCAGAGCTCACTGCGTTTTTTGTTTTGTTTTGTTTTTTTGAGACAAGGTCTTGCTCTGTCGCCGAGGCTGGAGTGCAGTAGCACGATCATGGCTCACTGCAGCCTTGACCTCCTGGGCTCAAGTGGTCCTCCCACCTCAGCCTCCCGAGTAGCTGGGACTACAAGCATGCACCACCATGCCTGGCTGTTTTTTGTATTTTTTGTAGAAACCAGCTCAGGCTGGTCTTAAACTCCTTGGATCAAGCAATCCTCCCGCTTCCGTCTCCCAAAGTGCTGGGATTATAGGCATGAACTACCATGCCCGACCAACACTGGAGTCTTGTTTGAAGTAGGTCCTGTGGTGCCACCTAGCTTCACAGAGCTCTGCTTGCTGAGGAAACCACAAACCTTCCCATTTGTATTTACTTTGAGATTGATGGAAGAGGGCAGTTGCCTTCATTGTCTATCCCCCAGGTGGTGCAAAAGCCCTAAACCTAACCCATAATAAACCACAGGCTACGGATTGTTCATCCAGGGAGAAATCCTCTGAGGGGTGTTCAAGATGTGAAGGCCATAAACACTAGGGCAGAGCAGTTCCAGGGGTCCCATCTCTTGCAAATTCACCAAGTTTTTATGTAATGAGCTCATCCCAATGTGTCTGGCGTGGCTGGACCCTGGACATTTGGGGGTTAAAGTCTCAGCTGGGGAGGGGGATATACAGAAACTTCCGCGTCTAAGACCTGTATGCTCTGCAGGCAGGATTTACTAATGCTATGCTGTTCTGTGGAAAAAGTCAGCGTGCTGTGGGGCGGTGTGGCTCACGCCTGTAATCCCAGCACTTTGAGAGGCCGAGGCAGGTGGATCATTTGAGGTCAGGAGTTCAAGACTAGCCTGGCCAACAGGGTGAAACCCCATCTCTACTAAAATACAAAAATTTGCCAGGCTTGGTGGCAGGTGCCTGTAATCTCAGCTACTCGGGAGGCTGAGGCAGAAGAATCACCTGAACCCAAACTGGGAGGTTGTAGTGAGCCGAGATCGCACCATTGCACTCCAGCCTGGGTAACAGAGCCAAACTCTGTCTTTAAAAAAAAAAAAAAAAAGGCGCCGGGGGGTGGGGTGGTGCATGCTATAGCTCCTCCAAGCACCACCTTTACTAGCTAAGCTAAGAAGACCCCTATCTCCTGGCCAACAGGCTGCAGCAATGACTAGAGGGCTCGTTTTGTTTGTTTGTTTGTGTTTGTTTTGTCTGCCATCACTCCATTTGTACTTTTTCCACACCCTCTCTCTCTTTGCCATGACCTTAAGGTGAATTATGAACTGGGTAAACACAGTGATGAGGTGGGAAAGGAGGAGGATATTTTTTTGTTTGCCATTTGCTTATTTTTCAAGTTGGGGTTTCCAAAGGCTGCATCAATGGACAGGACAAGTGGAACCATGCAGCAGTCACAGCACCAGCAGGAGCAAAAGTGAAGAGGGGAAAGCTGGAGCCATTACAACTGGTATGGGGCTATGGGACTTGGTGCTGCAGAAGCACTGGGGCTGGTAGAGTGGGGCTGATGGATGATGGTAGCATTAGGATGAAGGGTGAGGGCCAGGCTGGGAGCAAGAATTTCCAAGAGTGGCAGTAGGCAGGAAAGGGTGGCATTACTAGATCCTAACTCTACCACAATTTCTGTCTTAATAGCATGGATTGCATTTAATAGCGTAACCGAGCAGCTTGGCTTCAAACCGCATTTTAAAACTTTGTTTTCTTGCCTCCTTTCTCCCCAGTCTCAAGATATAACTTTGAGACAAACTGCATATGTGTTTCCTTTCATCTTGAAACACAGCCTTGAAATATGCTGTAAACCTCCACTCCCTTTCTTTTCCCATTCTGTGGTCCCATGCCTTATGCACATTTATTTACCTAGATGCTTGTTAAGCACACATCATACTTACTTATCTGGTCAATATGTTTCCTTAGAAGCTTCAGGGGCCGGATCCTTATACGGACCAGACACTTCCAGCCACAATGGTGCTGGCCCCTTCACCAGATGGAACAATAATTCAAGACAAGCCATTGGAGTGGGTCACCCCACCTGACAACTCCTAGCCCCCTGCCTCTTCTGCATTCCGAACCCTCTCTTTAAAAAACCCTGTGTTTCCTCTACAAATTACAGAGTGGAAATCTTTGGAAAGACTTACATCCATTTCTCCTCTCTCTAGCATGGATAATAAAATCTTGCTCTCTTTTTATCACACCTCATTCTCATTATACTGGCTTCTTTTTACAAGTGGCAAGCAGCCAAACCCTTTTGCCAGTTACAATAGTGGGCAGCCTCTCCCCTTCCCTGCCCAAGAAGCAGTGTATCTTGGGCTCCAAGATCCCTGCACTGGGCTGTGATTGAATCCAATAATTAGCTCCTCTGATTCTTCTGGACACCATGTTCTGATGGGATGGCCCCTGTAAGGACTTAAGCTCATTTGCAAATAATGGGTGTTAGGACACCTCAAAATCCAGAAGAGATCTTGTCTCACTCTTGACCTCTCCTCACTTAAACCAAGCCCTAGGTTGGACACTACATAAATGGAATTGGACCGGCTTTGAGACTTAGAGAAATGAATGTTTGAATCATATAGCAGTTGCATTTACTGCAATATGATCCGATGATGCATTTTCAGAAAAGCATTACATAAGACATAAGATTGGGGGGATTTTCAATGAGTGTTGCTTCTCTAACCTTCCAGTTTCCTCACAAGGAATATTTTGGGTTGGTGCAATCCTACTAGATAGAGGAAATCCCACATGGCGGTTACCAAGTTTCTTACATTTGCAACATATCACCCTGATATGTTGTAAAAATGTCAAGCAATCTCCACCATCTAGATCTAATATCCAGGTTATAAACACAGTTTCTTACTGCACAATTAGTACCATCTTCCTACAGAAGCTATATGAAACTGAGACAGCACACTTGCACAGTCCCATTGTGACAACGTAATAATGGCCAGTACCCAGTAGGACAACATATAGAATTAGCTATTTCCTGGGCTTCAAAGCCAAAGAGGAACTGAGCCCAGGAGATGGGCCAAGACCTCCCTTAATGTCCCGCAGGCATTTCACAAAAGCTACAAGAGAAGCTATTGTAATCACTTAGAGAGGATGACACCCCCGTAGATGTCAGTCAGCCTGTCTCCCTGGCCACCCTAGTGCTCGCTCAGGGGGCTCATGAACAAAGCACCATGTGACAGTGGTAGGGACTAAGCTTGGGGCCAATAACACGGACTTCCCACTTAGCAAGGCTGATCTGCCTATTGACACTTACGGTATACCAGTAGTGTACTCCAGCAGTGAGCCTGCTAGCGTGGTGGCCAATCTAAGCCCTGATATGGTGCCATTAACCAGAGAAAATGAACCAGCTATCTGGTGACAGGTACATGAGACCCCTTCAAAAGCATGGAGGCAGGGGTGATTCGCCCTCACTGGAATAGATATTCTGAATTTCAATTTTATTTCCTTGCCTTCCATGCCTGTGCCAGTACTGGTACCCATGGATTTGTGGAATTTCTTAATCACAGTGACTGTATCCCATATGATATTGCTTCTAGCAAAGAACTCCCCATTCATTCATTCAATTAACATATATTTATTGAGTGCCTACTATATGCCAAACACAAAATGGACAAAACAATAATCTTTTCCTTCCCTCTTCTTGATCGCAAACACTCTGAGGGCTTACTTACATTCAGAGTGGGTCAAAGATAATAAATATTATATTCAGGGTGGGGCCCAGAAAATAAATAATAAGCATAATATATAATTTAATTATACAGACTAGTAGTACAAGGTGCTATGGGGAAAAAGTGAGTAGAATAAGGGGAACTGGGGATGCAGAGATTGCAGTTTTAATGAGGATGGTCATAGTGGGCCTTTTTGAGAAGGTTACACTTGAGCAAAGACTTGAATGAGGTGAGTGAAGGTTAACCATATAGACATCTAGGGAGAGTGCTACAGTGAAATAAAGGAAGAAAGGGCCTGTTATTCATGGGATTCACCAGTTTTATCATGTTGTCCATCACCCAGAAGGAGCTGGACTTGTGGAATGGTGGGATGTCCTGATGGTGTGACATCATCAACTTGGAAATAAAACTTTGAGTGGGTAAGGTTCTATCTCGCAGGATACTGTACATGCTCTTGATCAGCAACCAACATATGGTGCTTTTTCTCCCACAGCCAGAATAAATGGATCAGAGCAACCAAAGCATATCTTGTTATTGAACATAATAACTGCGGTAAATTGAGTTGCTGGCTCCAATTCATCACCCTCCCTATATCCATAATCAAGGAGTCTGCAGTTTCTTCCACTAGAGGCAGAGCATATTTCTCTGCCCCTTAACTTTGGGGTTGGTATGTGACTTGTTTTGGCTAATGATGCTAACAGACATGATGAAAGCACAGATTTGGAATCTGTGCTTATCCTTCTACCAACCCTATGAGAACATGTTTTTGCTTTGTTTTGTTTTGTTTTGAGACCGAGTTTCACTTTTTTTTTTTTTTTTTTTTTTGAGACAGAGTCTTGTTCTGTCACCCAGGCTAGAGTGCAGTGGCATGATCTCGGCTCACTGCAACCTCCACCTCCCGGGTTCAAGCGATTTTCCTGCCTCAGCCTCCTGAGTAACTGGGCACCACCACACCTGGCTAATTTTTTTTGTATTTTTAGTAGAGATGGGGTTTCACCGTGTTGGCCAGGCTGGTCTTGAACTCCTGACCTCGTGATCTGCCCACCTGGACTCCCAAAGTGCTGGGATTACAGGTGTGAGCCCCCATGCCCAGCCCGAAGAATTCTTTTCAGCCAGCTTTTTCCTGCCCTGTTGCAGTGACCTACTGCCCTCCCTGGTTCTGCATCTCCCATGTGGTATTCACAACACAGCAGCCAGAAGGATCCTTTTCCAACTGAAGTCATATGTCATTCTTCTGCTCAAACTCCTCCAGTGGCTCCCAAATTTGCTCCAAATAAAAGGCAAAGTCCTTGCAATGACCCACAAGGCCCTCATTCTCTGTGCTCATGCTACCTCTCTGAGTTCAACTCGCCTCAGGCTCAGGCTCCTGACCACTCATTCACCCCAGCCATGCCAGCCTCCTGGATGATCCCCAACACCCTGAGCACACTCTGACCTCAGGTCCTTTGTTCTGGAACTCTCTTCTCTCTAAATCGCTCTTCTCATGGGTTGTCGCACAGCTCATGTCCTCCTTCATTGAGTTCACTACTTGAATAATGCTTTAAGACCTTCCCTGACTACTCTGCAAAGTAATCACCCCCATCTCTACCCCACCCCCGGACTCACTATTCCTCTTACCTAACTGTGTATTTCTCCATAACTTTTCCTCCACCTAACGTGTTATATATGTGTTAGTTCACTTATTTATTGGCTATCCTTTCCACCACACACACACACACACACACACTTCTCCTTCATATCAAATCCCTATCACCTAGAATAGAACACATAGTAAGTGCTTGATAAATATTGAATGAGTGAATGCCTCTGCTGGTGCTGTTTCTGGGGCAAGACCATCCCTTCCCTGACTGGTCTGTCTTTAGAACTTTATTTTCTAAGCTCCAGCTCACTCATGTAACTTCTTACTTATCGCTCCAACCCCAAACCTGCATTTTCCTGCAGAGACGTCTGTTTCCATGTAGGTATTACCATACATGGCTCCCTGGGCTGGGGATGGGCTTTAGAGGCACCTGCAAAGCAGTTTGCCATTGGAAATGGGAGAAAATAAGTGAGGGAAGAAGCCCTGCCCTGACATCTGGATGGGCAGCTGGACTGAGTGGTTCTGTGAGGGGCCTTGAGGTTGGCTGTCCCATCTCAATCCACCTGTTTACCAGGATTCCTGGGCCCTGGGAGCTGTCCTCCTGGCCAAAACTAAGCTTTGCTGTGGTCTGCCTATAACAAGTGTGGCCCATCAAGGCCTGGAAGATGGGTAAGAGACCAGTCTGGGACCCTCTCCTTTTTCCTTCCCCCTTTCCAATCACAAACCCTCAGAGTCCCCAACCTACAGCATTCACTTGGCTGCAAAAGTTAATCAAAGAATGATCATAGGGCTTCTGCCTTGCCTTGCCCTCCTTGCACTGCTGCAGGTCTGTGTCAAGCCATGGACACAGCTCTCTGTTCCGCAGGATGGAGTGTGTTAAAATTGTTAAGAGTAAGGCCTACTTTAAGAGATACAGATGATGTTTAGAAGACAAGAGGGTTAAACTGATTACTATGCTCAGAGACACTTGGTAATCCTGGATGAAAATAAATAGAACACACCCAAATTTAGTTTGTGTAACTAACAGAGAGATCATTTGTCATACGGTTTTTGCCCATACAGAAGGGGATATGATTGTCTGCACAGCATACGTTCATGAACATCCAAAGAGCAGCGTGAAGGTTGGCTGGCCAGATTATGCTGCAGCACGTTGTATTGGCTTGTGCTGACCCAAAGCCTCCTCAGTAGGCTTGGCATGGACAAGACCTACGAAGATCAAGTGGAGGTGAACAGAGATGGGTATCACATGGGAAGCATTGATGGTTACTTAGTGCCTTCACCTGCTACTTGTGAGAACTACTAATGGAAATAAAGTTAGGGGGGCCCTGAAGGGAACTGCGGATTGAGGTTGTCTATCCTTCACAGTTACCAAACAATTCCCTGGTTCTGATTCAGAAAGCAGGGAATTCAATGCAGAAGCACATCCTGGGTCAGAAGATCGCAGATTATATGCATTACCCAATGCAAGAAGATGAAGATGTTTATAAAAAACCATTCTCTCAATATATAAATAATAACATAACTCCAGTCATGATGGAGAGATGTATAAGAAAGCTCATGATGCTGAACGAGAGAATCCAGTTCACGAGAAGAAGCCTGGGGAAGAAGTTAAGAAAAGGTGGAACCATCTCAAGACGTCCCTTGTCCAGAAGAAAGACTGAGTAGCTCAGAAGGCAAGTTTTCTAAAAGCTCAGGAGCAGGCTGCTGAGAGCTAAGCCAAAAAACTATTTTCTTGTCTTTTCTTTTTCCTTTTTCTTTTTTTGTTTTTTTTTCCAGAGATAGAGTCTCACTCTGTCACCCAGGTCAGAGTGCAGTGGCACAATCATAGCTCACTGTAGCCTCCAAATCCTGGGCTCAAGCAATCCTCCCCGCTTGGCCTTCCAAGTACCTGGGAATATAGGCACGTTCCACCATGCCTGGCAAATTGTCATTTTCTATAAGATTATTCAGATAAAAACAATAAATTTATTGACTAAGCAGCTTAAAAAAGAAAATTAAAGGAAAGGTCTCTGCCAGAGGTTCTGCCTGGTCTAACCCACCCCTGTTTTCTTGCCTGCCATATCCCACCCCTCAGTCCTCCTTCCCTGGTAGGTTCTTCCTGTCCATTACTGAGATCCCTGGCAACCTCCACCTCATCTTCTGCAGGAAGCCTCTGGGCTAGGGACCCCTTGAAAAAGCTTTACCCCCTCTTAAGCTTCTGGTGGAGGGCCTGAGGTCCCATCTCCTTCGGACCCCTGCTCAGGGTCCCCTGTGCAGTCTTCTTACTCAGTAAAACCTCAACCGCCAGGTCTGACTTTTCACCATTAGCATTTTATTTCTTGAGTTAAATCAGGGGTAGCAAATCTGCCTGTCAACCCCAATCAATGGGCAGCTGTAGCAGCTGCCTGGAGCCCTGTGCTGAGGGCTCTGTGGCTACACATGGGCTAATGGAAAGGCGCAGCAATCATGTGATGTGAGTGCTGGTGGAAGAAATGATGGCATGTGGACAACACCTTTGCCATCCCTGGGTTAGACATCACCCTGCCTGGGCCACTCTTTCAGAATGCAAACCTGCAGAAGGACAGGAGAAAGTGGAGCTAGTGGTAGTCACACACCGAGTTCCCAGCAACTCTTCCCAACCCATCACTGGATGCCTCTGTTTCTGCCTAAAAGGTTGGGGAGCCCCAAGCATGGACAAAGATAGAAATCAGAAAGTGAGGAGCTAGAAGAAAATCTACACTGCCATCTCTGGCCAAGGGGCTATCATATGCACAAAGCATCCCCACTCCCACCGGGAGGCTCTTTCATTTTGTGCCCCTGGGGGTGAATGGAGATGCCCTGGGGCCTTGTCTGGTCCCTGGTCTCTAGTCCCACAAGAAGATGAGGAAGATAAGGCCTGGTAGACACCAAGCCAGGCTGGCCAGGCATGCCAGACAATGTCACTGAAACTTTCCAGACCTCTCATGTTCCACGGTGGGTAGAGAAGAAGGGAAGGACATGAAGGCTGTTCCTGGGGGGCCAGAGTCACTGGCATTACTCCCTTATTCTCCTTCCCCCTCACCCCAAAGGGTAAGTATGCACCCCAAGATTAAAGTAAGAAATCATTGTGTCAGAGGCCTTCCAACCAGAGTGACTCCATCTTGAATAGGGGCTGGATAAAATAAGGCTGAGACCTGCTCAGCTACATTCCCAGAAGGTTAGGCATTCTTAGTCACAGGATGAGATAGGAGGTTGGCACAAGATACGGATCACAGACCCTGCTAATAAATCAGGATGTGGTAAAGAACCCAGGTGAAACCCACTGAAACCAAGATGGCAATAAAAGTGACCTCTGGTCATCCTCAATTCTCATTCTATGCTAATCATAATGTATTAGCATGCTAAAAGACATTCTTATCAGTGCCATGACAGTTTACAAACACCGTGGCAATATTCAGAAGTTATCCTATATAGACTAAAAAGCGGAGGGATCCTCAGTTCTGGGAAATCTGCCGCTCTCCATGAAAACTCATGAATAATCCACCCATGTTTTAGCATATAATCAAGAAATAACCATAAAAATCTTAAACCAGCAACTCTTGGGGCTGCTCTGCCCATGGTTTAGCCATTCTTTTTCCCTTTCTTAACAAACTTGCTTTCTCACTTTATGGACTTGCTTTGATTTCTTTCTTGTGTGAGATCTGAGAACCCTCTCCTGGGATCTGGATCCGAACTCCCTTCTGGTAACACCTTCCTGGCCACCATGAAAGGACTATACCGAAAAGACGCCTGACCCAAAGAAAAAGACTGCAGCACCAATTGGCCAACTCTGGATATGTGGTGGGGTACATTTTACCTGGGTAAAGGATGGAATTGGGTTAGAAGCCCAACTTAGGAGAGTTAGAGTCCCTCCTAAGACAAAGAGGCTTAAAGGTCCCTCTTAATAAAAAGCAAGGACGCTTGACCAAATTTGGGTTAAAAACTTAACTTAGAAAAATTAGAGTCCCTTCTAAGACATAGGGGGTGGCTGGGCGTGGTGGCCCATGCCTGTAATCCCAGCACTCTGGGAAGCCAAGGCGGGTGGATCACCTGAGGTCAGGAGTTCGAGACCAGCCTGGCTAACATGGTAACCCCGCCTCTACCAAAAATACAAAAATTAGCCGGGCGTGGTGGTATGTGCCTGTAATCCCATCTACTCGGGAGGCTGAGGCAGGAGAATTGCTTGAACCTGGGAGGCAGAGGTTGCAGTGAGCCGAGATCACGCCACTGCACTCCAGCCTCGGCGACAGAGTGAGACTCCATCTCAAACAAACAAACAAACAAATCGGCTGGGCGCGGCGGCTCACTCCTGTAATCCCAGCACTTTGGGAGACCGAAGCGGCGGATCACAAGGTCAGGAGATCAAGACCATCCTGGCTAACACGGTGAAACCCCGTCTCTACTAAAAATACAAAAAATGAGCCGGGTGTGGTGGCGGGCGCCTGTAGTCCCAGCTACTCCGGAGGCTGAGGCAGGAGACTGGCGTGAACCCGGGAGGCGGAGCTTGCAGTGAGCCGAGATGGCGCCACTGCACTCCAGCCTGGGCGACAGAGGGAGACTCCGTCTCAAAAAAAAAATTCTTTACCTTATATACAGGTAATGCATGTATAGACACATACGCAAATAACACCTCTGACGCCCGCAGGTCCCTGCCACCTCTAATCGGCCCCATTGGACTGTGAATTCATTCCAGTGGGACCCAGCCATTCTCCCTCAGCCATGACTGGATCTGCAGGTCCCAACACAAGCCTCTCATACAGCCAGCGCTCAACAAACAACTCAAGTAACCCATCAGGCCCAGTTTTTGGAGAAGGCTGGGACTCACCTTGAGGGAAAGGATGTCCTCTGCGCGGATGACGAACTCGTCCTGCTCACGGAAGAGGCCCTCTCCGCCACCCTCGCCGGCCTCCTAGTCCATCTCCCCACACACGGCCGCCGTCTCCTGCTTCTTGGCCAGGTACAGGGGCCCAGGTGTCCGGCAGCTCGGGGTCCTCGGGTGATTGGGTGGGGGGGCTCCTCGGGAGGTGCAGCCGGTGGGGCAGCGGCTGGTGGGGGTGGCGGTGGAGGCGAGGGCATAGCTGGTGGGGGTGGCAGAGGCGGTGGCGGTGGTGAGCTGGACGTGGGGGCCACCAGCGGAGGTGGCGAGGGCAGGGCTGGCTGTGGCGGCGGAGCGGGTGGCAGAGGCTGAGGAGTCGGTGCGGGAGGTGGAGTGCGTGGTGCTTTTTCCTCCAGCAGCGGGGGCTCTTTCTATATTTTGTAAATTTTTCTTTCTGTATTTTTCTGTCATAAACAGGGGTACTTTAGGATGAAACACAACTCCAGCCTGGGCAATAGAACAAAAAACTCCATCTCAAAAAGGAGAAAGAGAAAGAAAGAAAAGAGAAAGACAGTGGTTAGAAATAAAAGAAAGAAAGAAAAGAGAAAGACAGTGGGTCAGAGGGCCCCCTCAGTAACACCCCCCTTGGTTAGAAATGGATTTGTCACTATGAAACGTTAACTGCTATTCTTACACTGTTTGCTGATGCCTACAGGTGACAGGATTAGGCATGTACAGGATCATGGAACGTGGGGCACATTTTTTCTCCCCAGAGGGGGAAACTTGAGAGCTGATGGGACTGCTGGAAAAGATCCCTTTGTGACTGACAAGTACCCACCTGAACATTGCAGTGTTGCTGCAATGGTGGGTATTTCTCTGGCCTCCCTGAGGTCCCGGCTTCCCCACCCTGCCTCAGATAAGGCTTCTCTCTCTCCCTCTCTCTTTCTCTCCTTTTCTTTTCCTATCGTTTCTGTTACTTAAGGAGACTATCTGCTGTTCCATCTTGCCCAGAGACCACAGGTTGAAATTCCTGGTCGGAGGTCACTCCACCCCACTTTGAATGGATTAAAGATGACAAGGCCCAACCGGGGGCAAATTTGAGCCTTGCCAGTTAGATATTGGCTGCTAAGCAGAGTGGCTAACGTCTATGTTTTGTCACACGTATTTTGCTCTGGCTGGAATGGAAAATGTTAATTTGGTTACCCCATGCAACCCACTGGGCAGCATCTTACAAAATTGAGATTTTTTTTTTTTTTTAATTTTGTGTTACAGCTTGGCCCCCAGGGCTATGATGCAGCAAGTAGATTCGCTAGGGCCACTCAGGGAAAGGGAACCCAGAAACCTGGCATGCCGGCAAAAGGGTAAGAATTTCTTACCAGTCAGACTTCTGGCCTCTCTCTGTGCGCGCCGATTGTAGGAATGGTAAAAATCACGGTCTCCTCTGCAAAGTTTCAATTAATGAAACAAAAGGCTTCATGAGGCTCATCTTAAGCTGTAGCAAATCTGGTGTACTTTGTGCTATGAATTTGTCTTTCTGTATTTTTCTGTCATAAAGAGAGGTACCTTAGGATAGAACATGGGCTTAGGACCCCGTAAGCTTGCTGTTCAAGCCAGTCCGGCACACTGGTCAGTTACAAACTTTGCTACAGGTCCCTGAAACAAACAAAAAACTCAGTGAAGTTTTCCTGTTGTCTTAGATCCTTGGGAGCTTGACCTTGTAACCATATGGTGGTACACCCTCTTAGTCTCTAGCATCCAGAGGACAGGAATTTTGAGGTTCACGTCATAGCCCTAAACATTGTCTTGAGCAGTTAAAAGCCTTTGCAAGCTCAAAATTGGTTGCCTCTAGGGTCCTTCTAAGAAAAGAAATGGAAACTGCCCAATGCTGAAGCTTAGTAGCTAAGGATTTGTCTTTTCACAATGGCAGCCCAGATTCAGGGTTCAATTCCCAGCTCAGGGAATTAGTCCTTTCTGGTTTGATATCTATGTGAGCTTTGCCATTTGTTGATTTTCTGCCCCTCCTTGAACAACATCTGGCTTCCCTTCTTGAATTTTCCCTTCTCTAAGCTACCTTTGTAGATTCTAAATCTTGTAAAGACTGCTTACCACCTGTTTGAAAATACTTCGTACACCTGTGGTTAAGTCATAACGTTAGTTAAGGCTTATTGGTTTCACCTGGGAGATTACCTTTGGTAAAGTTTAAAGGCCATAAATATTGGCTGTTTGTCCTGGCTAGAGTCTGGTAGTAAGAGATTTTGTTAAAAGTTAGCTTAATTAAAAGCAGATATCCAAGCTATACGTATATTTAAAAGGACTTTATGCTTTTTTCTCTTCTTGAATCTTGTTTTTCTGAAGAAAAAAGTATTTTTTTTACAAGGGGAAAACAAGACAAGGGAAAAAACAGGTATTTTTTTTTCTCAGTCGACTGAATTGTTTTTTTCTGTTTTGTCTTCTTGCCACTCTTGATGCACACATGAGAAGACCTAAGATAATTTCTAACAGCCTACGACTCCTTGAGAAAAACAGAGGAGGTGCCACAGACCCCGTTTTAGGGAAAACATCTGTTTTCCTCATTAAACCCCAGGAATTGGAAGCAGATAGATCTCTCTCAAAAGCTAAGGCTCTGTTCTGTTTTGCATTGCACTATCTGACGTTTTTTACTTTTTAGAGTATCAGAAATTACTTCACATTATGAGCAAGCTTTGGTGTGTAATAACTAGGTAGCAAATATACTTTTGGGCATGGCCAGTGGCAGTTATGGGGGCATACTTGGCTCTCTGCACGTTTAGATCAGAGAGGCGTGCTCTTGGCCACCTGGAAGGTATGGAAACGTCCCCATCCCCCACCCCACCACTGAGATAAGGCTCCCATGGGGGATAGTCTGATCACAGAATGGGCTGATTGACTCTGGGTTGTCTTGCAATGAAACTCACAGTAAGATCATTCATTGTCTTGTTCTGTAGTGTTTCTTTTTTGGGAATTCAGGATCCGCTATAAAAATAGGACCCTGAATTTTTGGGGATCTGTTTTGCTTTCCATCTGTATCTGCTTATTAGGCCCTAGAAACGGCATATTTTCCTAACCCTGTTCCTCAAAGGACCCCACCCTGAAGCCAGTAATCCAATTAAGAAACTTAAAAACTGCCACATGAAAAATCTTACAACTACTGGATCTTCTGCTGTCTGTATATTTATATGTGTTGTGTGTGTGGCATTTATATATGAAGGAGCTTTGCTCAATTGGCTTAAAAATAAGTGCTTAAATCAAATATTTTGTCAGGAAAATAAAAACTAATGCCTTTTAGTTCACATGACTTTAGTAAGCTTCGGAAGATAAGGACAGTTTAAAAAATTATTGGTAAAATAAAGACATTTGGTCTAAATTAGGTCAGATAATTAGGTTTGCTAAACGCTTTAAGATCATGAACTGCTTCTTTGACTTTTGAAAAGTCAAAGAAGAGCTATTCTTTGAGCTATTAGATTCTAGGTAAGGCCTGTGGACATGTGGAGTCAGGGATGCTCCCTCACTATGATGGAAAGATACCTTGTCTGCATTTTTGTCTCGTATCTTAGGCTCCACACCTGCTACATAATTAAAAATCACTCACTTATCAGGTTTTTCAGCAACAACAAAAGTTTCTAAGAGTTAACAGTGTAACATGCAATGAGACTACTACAGAAACGTTGTACATGCAAGGTGTGTCAGGAAAATGAAATGTGTTTTCGGTAAAAGATTATAAGAAGGCATGGAAATGTGGGAGTTTTTTGGCTACACTAGTTTAGAGGGTTAAAGGTTTTAAGTAAGATAGGATAAAGCTGAAGGTTTGAGCAAGTTGTGATAGGTTTGTGAAAGATTAATCTGGTAAAAAAATTTTTATGTGAACATATTAGCTAAAGCTAAAGTGACATTATTCGGTTTTTCTGTAAATTGAACATTGGAATAAAAGCACAAAAGGGTTTCCTTGGAGCACTGATCTGCCCTTTAACAAAAATTTGTAAAGGGTCATAAGATTTATGAGAATCTTACCTTAGGGTCAAACATTAAAATTGAAGAGATTTGTCTAAGGTTCTACTAAGAATTGTGTTTGATATTAATAGTACACTAATGCCAAGGTGAAATTTGGCTTTCTCTTGAACAGGGTTTTCCATGAATAAAGTTTTTTGCCTTTTTAAAATTTTTGAGTTATTTTGGCTAGATAACTTATGGTGGCCTATGATTCTCTTCTATAATTTCAAGTGTTTTAAACCTTTGATAGTAACAAACTTTCCAAAACCAAATTATAAATTATGTCTTTTTCTGACCTAATTAATCTTTTAGCTATTAGGTCCCCTAAAGTCCAAAAATGACACATTTGGCTTATTTGGTATAAAAATCATACAGGAAGCATTGTCAAATATGAAATGGTGTTTGGCTTTCTTTGGGCTGTATTTATATAATATGTTATTAGTATATATTCCAAAATTACTGGAAAGTCCTGTAATTCTTATATGGCTTAGTGTACGTAATTAATAATTATAATTGTTGTGTAAAATTGTATGCCACAGAAGTAAGCAAAATTGTCAATTGTGGCTTTAGTAGTGGCTGTCCTAAGACTTTTTGTCACCCACAGGCAATTATTGTCTTGTTTTGATTCTCTTCAAAAGGTGTTTATAATCAGCTATAGGACTTTGACATGTGCTCTTGAATGCAGGTTTCTGATAACTTTGGAGATTGTGACATTAGAATCAAGGAAAAAACTTTCAGGACTCTCATGGAGAGCTGAAATGTTTATGAATATCAAGCAGAACAGGTGTTAACTGCATAGACTGAACTAATAGAAGACTAAAATAACCCTTTTATGACTTTTTACTTAAAACGTTGCTGATCTTTGTTTTTCAGAGCCAAGAAAACTTTTGAGTTATTTGTAGTTTAAAAAAAAAAAAAAAAATGGAGTCTCTCTCTGTTGCCCAGGCTGGAGTGCAGTCGTGTGATCTGAGCTCATTCCACCTCCACCTTCCGGGTTCAAGCAGTTCTCCTGCCTCAGCCTCCCGAGTAGCTGGGATTACAGGTGCATGCCACCATGCCTGGCTAATTTTTGTATTTTTAGTAGAGATGGGGTTTGGCCGTGTTGGCCAGGCTGGTCTCAAACTCCTGATCTCAGGTAAGCCACCCGCCTCGGCCTCCCAAAGTGCTGGGATTACGGGCGTGAGCCACTGCACCCGGCCCAGTGATCATTTTAGAGACAGTTTAACCACTACCTGACCATCACCTGATTGTCACCTGACATTCCTGGGCGTGTGATGGGGGAGCCCTCTCCTGTCCTGCTCATGTCTAACTACCTACTCTAACAGATGGAAAGAGATGATAAAGATAGGGAGTGGGGAGAGAAGTAGAAGGGGACACTATGGAGAGAGGAATGTACATGGAGAGAGGAATGTACATATAGAGAGGGGCATTAAGAGAGGGAGTATGGAGAGAGGAGGATGGAGAGGAGGGAATAGAGGAGAGAGAAAGAGAATAGAGTGAGGCATAGAGGGGGAACAGAAAGGAAAAGAGGAAGAAATAGAGAAGGGAGAGAGAAAGGATTGAGAGCTGGGGATACATATCTGAAAAGAAACCCAAGAAACTGAGAACATTTGTTGTCTTTATAGAAAACAACTTGGTGGCTGGGGTGGAAGGTAGAGACAGGGGGTAAAGGGTGAAAGACACTTTTCATTGTATATCTTTTTTTAATCTTTTGAGTTTGGATGCATATGACTATATTACTTATATAAAATAAAACTTTGACTTAAAGTATCAACAAGAGAGGATCCTGGATTGCTATCTTTCTGTGTGGCTACTGGCAAGTAACCTCATGGAGTCCAGGTGTATGACAGGGGTATGTTGTTAACTGCTCTGGGGACTGTTTTGAGGAGCCAGAGGATCTCATAAGCAAACCTCCCAGCACCGTGTCTGGCACCTGGTGCATGCTGCTGCTATTATCAGCACCCCCAGCAATGAGTCTGAGTGACTTTGGAAGCATCCCACCACCCATCTGAGCCTCGTTTTTCTCATCCATCCCCCTGGAGGAATAATGACCAGATTCACAGGGTTGATGCAAGGATCCACCAGGAGAATGCTAACACCTACCAGATGATCCTTCTCTGGACTTCATGCCTGGATGATCCTGTCACACCCTTAACACTTGCCCACCCACCTCAACCCAAGTCAGAGGAGACAGAGACAGAATGTGCTGAAAGTGGTTACTTTATTGGTTGGGAAAGGGAGAAGCTGTGGTCAGCCCAAGAGGGAATACAGAGGCCCGAAAAAGGGGAGGGCAGTTGGGCTGGAACCAGATGCAGGGCCAGGCAGAAACTTTCTCTCCTCACTGCTCAGCCTGGTGGTGGCTGGAGATGGAGGAAGAAGATCATAACAATACCATCAACAACAATATCCATTAGACTAGGCAAGAGTACCTGCAGCTTAAATCCTAGACCAGCTCCTTGACCCCACCCCATCCCACACACCCACGCAGCAAAGCCTCACCTTCTGGGGGCTCTGCTTGCATTTTCTACAGGTTCTAGACATACTCTTCTCCTTCAGACCATCCCTAGCAGGCACCTGGGTATACTGTTGTCCCAGATGTCCACTGTGGCCTTCCTGAGGGGCCATGGCCATTTCTCTCCCCAAGAATCCCTCTACTATTAGGAAGTTCTGCCATGCCTTCTTCCTTAGGTTAAAATGGGATTATCTGATCAATTAGATCTTATTTAGCTACATTTTATAAGCAAGATAATTGTGACTTGGAGGTGAGAAGGCTAGGTAAGTGTCAGAGCTAACATTTGAACCCGGGTCTTGACTGCAAAGCCTATCCATGCAGTTGGCATCTGAGAGCCCTGGCTCCAGGGAGACCACAGCTTAGTTTAGAGAAACCATAGTTCCCTCTCGGGCACCAAAAGCACACCCCTCTCTAGACTTCAGTTGCTCATCTCTGCACTATTGGATTCTATCAGTTATCTTCAGGTTCCTTTGCTGAGAAATTGTTAAAAGTAGCACACGACAACCACGAGATTTCAACCCAAGGGTACAACCAAGCTGTTTTTTATTTGTTTGTTTGTTTTTAATTTGAGACGGAGTTTCGCTCTTGTTGCCCAAGCTGGAGTGCAATGGCCTGATCTCAGCTCACCGCAACCTTCGTCTCCCAGGTTCAAGTGATTCTCCTGCCTCAGCCTCCTGAGTAGCGGGTGGGTGGCACCTGCCACCACGCCCATTAAATTTTTTTTTTTTTTTTTTGGTATTTTTAGTAGAGACGGGGTTTCTC
The DNA here is from genome assembly GCF_028885625.2 of Pongo pygmaeus. Lineage (NCBI taxonomy): Eukaryota > Metazoa > Chordata > Mammalia > Primates > Hominidae > Pongo > Pongo pygmaeus. Next base: position 48,037,318 of record NC_072394.2, on the reverse strand, counting down.
CACGTTGGTCAGGCTGGTCTTGAACTCCCGACCTCAGGTGATCTGCACACCTCAGCCTCCCAAAGTGCTGAGATTATAGGCATGAGCCACCACACCCAGCCAAACTCTTGCTTATTCTGTTCCCTCTGCCTGAGACAGCCTCCCCACTGCAGCTCATCAGACTACCCACCTTTCACTCTTCTTTTAGAACAGGCTGAGGGTCACCCCGCTGGTACACCTTTCCGAGCTGTTCCTGCAACTAACCTCCCTTCACCTCCGCCTGGGTGATGTTTTCTCCTGTTTCCAACAACACCTGGCCATCAATGCACTTTCTCTTTCCCGTTCACTTACCTCAGAAATTGGGAGTGACACAGGACACATTCCCACAGCCATTGCGGCAGCATTTCATCTGGCCAGGACACTGGCTGTCCACCTGGCACTGGTCCTGACAGAGGCCGAGCTGGGGAAAGTTAATGTTCACCTGGGGGCAGGAACCCTCCTTATCTGGATAGAAAAAGGAGTAAGGGTAAGTGGGCAGAGGGGATACAGGGAGATTAACTTGTACCTGCAGCATGGCCCCCCCACTGCCCCTCACTGGGCTTCACATACAGCAGAGCTGCCTGCCTGAGTCCATCTTGGGAACCTGAGCTGCTCTCAGGAGGCCCAGGAAGATCACCTGCAAATCCCTCCTCCTGCTCCCAAATGGAATCACAGGACCTCAGCTTGAATCCCAAGTGGGCCTTCGTGGCCTAGGGCCAGAAATCTTCCAGAGCCTCCGTGTCTTTAGGCGTCAGTGGAACAGTGCTAATTACAACATAGGGTTGTTGTGAAAGCAGTGGAAACAAACATATATTCTCCCTGAAATATCAAACTACTCTGTAGTTATGAGAAATTATAACAGTGAGCACTTAATTAGCTCTTACTACATGCCAGGTATTAAGCCCCTAACATATATTAACTCTTCTAATTCTCACAATAATCCTAAAAGAAGGGGAGGGATCTGTTAATATTTCCTTGTGTTATAAGTGAGGAAACTGAGGCACTGAGAAGTTAAGTAATTTGCCGAAGGTCACACAGAATTGAGGCAGAATTTGAACCCCAAGAAATCTAGCTCCAGAGTCTATGTTTTAACTGCTGCTGCCATGGTTAAGCACTATGCTGCCACTTAAAGTGTAAAGTACAGTACACATGTGAGGGGTTACACACTTATAATCTTCACTCATACCCACAGACCGAATCCCAGTTGCAGTCTCTCAGCACCGTGACCCTCCAAATATACTCATTCATCCATGCAGAGAGAAACCACACATCCTTCCACTAACACACACACACACAATCACACTCCACTTCCCGGATTAGATAGAGGGGAGCCAGGCCCAGCCAAATCCATTCATCAACTGAGGTACATCATGGTTGCTTCCAACTTTCGGCAATCATAAATAAAGCTGCTATAAATATGTGCAGGTTTTTATGTGTAAAACACAGGCACAGAACTGGGTGATTAGCTGTAGAGGACAAGGAAAGTGGCTGACAGATCACTGGGTGCAGTGGTTCACGCCTGTAATCCCACACATTGGGAGGCTGAGGCGGGTGGGATCATCAGAGGTCAGGACTCGAGACCACCCTCTCTACTAAAAATCAAAAAAGTTAGCTTGGCATGGTGGCATGCGCCAGTAATCCCAGCTACTTGGAAGGCTGAGGTGGGAGAATAGCTTTCACCTGGGAGACGGAGGTTGTAGTGAGCTGAGATCATGCCACTGCACTCCAGCCTGGGTGACAGAGTGAGACTCCATCTCAAAAAAAAAAAAAAAAAGATTTAGGTTCAGCTTTCAAGATGGCCGAATAGTAACAGCTCCAGTCTGCAGCTCCCAGTGAATCAATGCAGAAGGCAGGTGATTTCTGCATTTTCAACTGAGGTACGTGGCTCATCTCATTGGGACTGGTTCGACAGTGGGTGCAGCCCATGGAGGGTGAGCAGAAGTAGGGTAGGGTGTCACCTCATCTGGGAAGCACAAGAGGTCAGGGAACTCCCCCCCCAGCCAAGGGAAGCATGAGGGACTGTGCCGTGAGGAACAGTGCACTCTAGAGCAGATACTACACTTTTCCCATGGTCTTCGCAACCCACAGACCAAGAGATTCCCTCAGGTGCCTACACCACCAGGGCCCTGGGTTTCAAGCACAAAACTGGGTGGCCGTTTGGGCAGACACTGAGCTAGCTGCAGGATTTTTTTTTTCATACCCCAGTGGTGCCTGGAATGCCAGTGAGACAGAACCATTCACGCCCCTGGAAAGGGGGCTGAAGCCAGGGAGACAAGTGATCTAGCTCAGCAGATCCCACCCCCATGGAGCCCAGCAAGCTAACATCCACTGGCTTGAAATTCTCGCTGCCAGCACAGCAGTCTGAAGTTGACATGGAACTCTCAAGCTTGGTAGGGGGAGGGGCGTCCACCATTACTGAGGCTTGAGTAGGTGGTTTTCCCCTCACAGAGTAAACAAAGCCACCAGGAAGTTCAAACTGGGCAGAGCCCAACGCAGCTCGGCAAAGCCGCTGTAGCCAGACTGCCTCTCTAGATTCCTCCTCTCTGGGCAGGGCATCTCTGAAAAAAAGGCAGCAGCCCTAGTCAGGGGCTTATAGGTAAAACTCCCATCTCCCTAGGACAGGGCACCTGGGGGAAGGGGCAGCTGTGGGTGTGGCTTCAGCCTGCCTGCCGGTTCTGAAGAGAGCAGCAGATCTCCCAGCACAGCATTCGAGCTCTGCTAAGGGTCAGACTGCCTCCTCAAGTGAGTCCCTGATTTCCGTGTCTCCTGACTGGGAGACACCTTCCAGCAGGGGCTGACAGACACCTCATACAGGAGAGCTCTGGCTGGCATCTGGCAGGTGCCCCTCTGGGACAAAACTTCTAGAGGAAGGAACAGGCAGCAATCTTTGCTGTTCTGCAGCCTCTGCTGGTGATAGCCAGGCAAACAGGGTCTGGAGTGGACCTCCAGCAAACTGCAACAGACCTGCAGCCGAGGGGCCTGACTGTTAGAAGGAAAACTAACAGAAAGGAATAGCATCAACATCAACAAAAAGGACATCCACTCAGAAGCCCCATCCAAAGATCATCAACATCAAAGACCAAAGGTAGATAAATCCACAAAGATGGGGAGAAACCAGCACAAAAAGGCTGAAAATTCCAAAAACCAGAACACCTCTTCTCCTCCAAAGGATCACAATTCCTCGCCAGCAAGGGAACAAAAATGGATGGAGAATGAGTTTGACAAATTGACAGAAGTAGGCTTCAGAAGGTGGGTAATAAACTCCTCCAAGCTAAAGGAGCATGTTCTAACCCCAAGGCAAGAAAGCTAAGAACCTTGAAAAAAGGTTAGAGGAATTGCTAACTAGATTAACCAGTTTAGAAAAGAACATAAATGACCTGATGGAGCTGAAAAACACAGCACAAGAACTTCATGAAGCCTATACAAGTATCAATAGCCGAATTGATCAAGCAGAAGAAGGATATCAGAGATTGAAGATCAACTTAATGAAATAAAGCATGAAGACAAGATTAGATAAAAAACAATGAAAAGGAATGAACAAAGCCTCCAAGAAATATGGGACTATGTGAAAAGACCAAACCTATGTTTGATTGATGTACCTGAAAGTGATGGGGAGAATGGAACCAAGTTGGAAAACACTCTTCAGGATATTATACAGAAGAACTTCCCCAACCTAGCAAGACAGGCCAACATTCAAATTCAGGAAATACAGAGAACACCTCAAAGATACTCCTTGAGAAGAATAACCCCAAGACACATAATCATCAGATTCACCAAGGTTGAAATGAAGAAAAAAATGTTAAGGGCACCCAGAGAGAAAGGTCGGGTTACCCACTATGGGAGGCCCATCAGACTAACAGCAGATGTCTCTGCAGAAACCCTACAAACCAGAAGAGAGTGGGGGCCAATATTCAATATTCTTAAAGAATTTTCAACCCAGAATTTCATATCCAGGCAAAGTAAGCTTCATACATGAAGGAGAAATAAAATCCTTTATAGACAAACAAATGCTGAGGGATTTTTGTCACCAACAGGCCTTCCTTACAAGGTCTCCTGAAAGGAGCACTAAACATAGAAAGGAACGACTGGTATCAGCAACTACAAAAACATACCAAATTGTAAAGACCGTCAACACTATGAAGAAACTATGTCAACTAATAGACAAAATAACCAGCTAGCATCATAATGACAGGATCAAACTCACACATAACAATATTAACCTTAAATGTAAACAGGCTAAATGCCCCAATTAAAAGACAAAGACTGGCAAATTGGATAAAGAGTCAAGACCCATCTCAAGTGCAAAGACACATAGGCTCAAAATAAAGGGATGGAGGAATATTTACCAAGCAAATGAAAAGTAAAAAAAAAGCAGGGGTTACAATCCTATTCTCTGATAAAACAGACTTTAAACCAACAAAGATCAAAAGAGACAAAGAAGGGCATTACACAATGGTAAAGGGATCAATGCAACAAGAAGAGCTAATTATCCTAAATATATAGGCACCTAATACAGGAGCACCCTGATTCATAAAGCAAGTTCTTGGAGACCTACAAAGAGACTTAGACTCCCACATAATAATAGTGGGAAACTTTAACCCCCACTGTCAATATTAGACAGATCAATGAGACAGAAAATTAACAAAGATATCCAAGACTTGAACTCAGCTCTGGACCAAGCAGACCTAACAGACATCTACAGAACTCTCCACCCCAAATCAACAGAATATACATTCTCCTCAGCACCACATTGCACTTATTCTAAAACTGACCACATAATTAGAAGTAAAACACTACTTAGCAAATGCAAAAGAATGGAAATCCTAACAGTCTCTCAGACCACAGTACCATCAAATTGGAACTCAGGATTAAGAAACTCACTCAAAACTGCATAGCCTTACATGGAAACTGAACAACCTGCTCCTGAATGACTACTAGGTAAATAACAAAATCAAGGCAGAAATAAATAAGTTCTTTGAAACCAATGAGAACAAAGACACAACATACCAGAGTCTGAGACACAGCTAAAGCAGTGCTTAGAAGGAAATTTATAGCACTAAATGCCCACAAGGGAAAGCAGGAAAGATCCAAAATTGACACCCTAACATCACAATTAAAAGAACTAGAGAAGCAAGAACAAACAAATTCAAAAGCTAGCAGAAGACAAGAAATAACTAAGATCAGAGCAGAACTAAAGGAGACAGAGAAAAAAAAATCAATGAATTCATGAGCTGGGTTTTTGAAAAACATCAACAAAATAGTCTGACTGCTAGCCAGACTAATAAAGAAAAGAGAGAAGAATGAAATAGACACAATAAAAAATGACAAAGGGGATATCACCACTGATCCCACAGAAATACAATCTACCATCAGAGAATACTATAAACACCTCTACGCAAATAAACTAGAAAACCTAGAAGAAATGGATAAATTCCTGGACACATACACCCTCCCAAGTCTAAACCAGGAAGAAGTCGAATCCCTGAATCGACCAATAACAAGTTCCAAAATTGAGGCAGTAATTAATAGTCTACCAACCAAAAAAAGTCCGGGACCAGACAGATTCACAGCCGAATTCTACCAGAGGTACAAAGAGGAGTTGCTGGTACCATTCCTTCTGAAAGTATTCCAAACAATAGAAAAAGAGAGACTCCTCCCTAATTCATTTTATGAGGCCTGCATCATCCTGATACCAAAACCTGGCAGAGACACAACAACAAAAAAATTTCAGGTTAATATCCCTGATGAACATCAATGTGAAAATCCTCAATAAAATACTGGCAAACCAAATCCAGGAGCACATCAAAAAGCTTATCCACCATGATCAAGTTGGCTTCATCCCTGGGATGCAAGGCTGGTTCAACATACACAAATCAATAAACATAATCCATCACATAAGCAAAACCAATGACAAAAACCACATGATTATCTCAATAGATGCAGAAAAGGCCTTTGATAAAATTCAACACCCTTCATGCTAAAACACTCAATAAACTAGGTATTGATGGAAGGTATCTCAAAGTAATAAGAGCTATTTATGACAAACCCACAGCCAATATCATACTGAATGGGCAAAAGCTGGAAGCATTCCCTTTGAAAACCGGCACAAGACAAGCATGCTCTCTCTCACCACCCCTATTCAACATAGCATTAGAAATTCTGGCCAGGGCAATCAGTCAAGAGAAAGAAATAAAGGGTATTCAATTAGGAAAAGAGGAAGTCAAATTGTCCCTGTTTGCAGATGAAATGATTGTATATTTAGAAAACCCCATTATCTCAGCCCAGAATCTCCTTAAGCTGGTAAGCAACTTCAGTAAAGTCTCAGGATACAAAATCAATGTACAAAAATCACAAGCATTCCTATACACCAATAATAGACAGAGAGCCAAATCATGAGTGAATTCTCATTCACAATTGCTACAAAGAGAATAAAATACCTAGGAATACAACTTACAAGGGAGGTGAAGGACCTCTTCAAGGAGAACTACAAACCACTGCTCAACGAAATAAGAGAGGATACAAATGGAAAGACAATCCATGCTCATGGATAAGAAGAATCAATATCGTGAAAATGGCTATACTGCCCAAAGTGATTTATAGATTCAATGCTATACCCATCAAGCTATCACTGACTTTCTTCACAGAATTAGAAAAAACGACTTTAAATTTCATATGGAACCAAATAAAAGCCCACATAGCCAAGACAATCCTAAGCAAAAAGAACAAAGCTGGAGGCATCACGCTAACTGACTTCAAGCTACGCTACAAGCCTACAGTAACCAAAACAGCATGGTACTGGTACCAAAACAGATATATAGACCAATAGAACAGAAGAGAGGCCTCAGAAATAACACTACACATCTACAACCATCTGATCTTTGACAAACGTGACAAAAACAAGCAATGGGGAAAGGATTCCCTATTTAATAAATGGTGTTGGGAAAACTGGCTAGCCATATGCAGAAAACTGAAACTGGGCCCCTTTCCTTACACCTTCTACAAAAATTAACCCAAGATGGATTAAAGACTTAAACGTAAGACCTAAAATCATAAAAACCCTAGAAGAAAACCTAGGCAATACCATTCAGGACATAGGCATGGGCAAAGACTTCATGACTAAAACACCAAAAGCAATGGCAACAAAAGCCAAAACTGACAAATGGGATCCAATTAAACTAAAGAGCTTCTGCACAGCAGAAGAAACTATCATCAGAGTGAACAGGCAGCCTACAGAATGGGAGAAAATTTTTGCACTCTATCCATCTGACAAAGGGCTAATATACAGAATCTACAAGGAACTCAAACAAATTTACGAGAAAAAAACCCTATCAAAACGTGGGCAAAGGATATGAACAGATGCTTCTCAAAAGAAGACATTTATGCAGCCAACAAACATGAAAAATGCTCATCATCACTGGTCATTAGAGAAATGCAAATCAAAACCACAATGAGATAACATCTCACACCAGTTAGAATGGAGATCCTTAAAAAGTCAGGAAACAACAGATGCTGGAGAGGATATGGAGAAATAGGAATGCTTTTACACTGTTCGTGGGAGTGTAAATTAGTTCAACCATTGTGGAAGAGAGTGTGGCCATTCCTCAAGGATCTAGAACAAGAAATACCATTTGACCCAGCAATCCCATTACTGGGTATATACCCAAAGGATTATAAATCATTCTACAATAAAGACACATGCACACATAGGTTTATTGCAGCACTGTTCACAATAGCAAATTTGGAACCAACCCAAATGCCCATCAATGATGGACTGGATAAAGGAAATGTGGCACATATACACCATGGAATACTACGCAGCCATAACAAATGATGAGTTCATGTCCTTTGCAGAGACATGGATGAAGCTGGAAACCATCATTCTCAGCAAACTAACACAAGAACAGAAAACCAAATACCGCATGTTCTCACTCATAAGTGGGAGTTGAACAATGAGAACACATGGACACAGGGAGGGGAACATCACACACCGGGGCCTGTTAGGGGGTTGGGGGTTAGGGGAGGGATAGCATTAGGAGAAATACCTAATGTAGATGACGGGTTGATGGGTGCAGCAAACCACCATGGCACATGTATACCTATGTAACAAACCTGCACGTTCTGCACGTGTACCCCACAACTTAAAGTATAATACCAAAAAAAATTTTTTTTAAGTTGCCAACAGTCTTGACTTCCTAATACAAAGAAATTCATTCTCTTGAAAGGAGTAGGAACCTCTAATGGGCTGACCTGGAAATAAATAGGGAACCATTTATGATCAAAACAAGCCACTGTGTATGGAGTATCTTCTCACTAATAGACACTTTACATGCATTATTTCATTCAGTCCTCATGCCAATCCTATAGAGTTTGGAATTATTCCCATTTTAGAGCAGAGGCTCAGAGAGGTAAAGCAACATGCCCAGGGTCACACAACTAGAAAATGGCAGAACTAGGATTCAAACCTCCAGGCTCCCTCCCTGGCTCAGGAGGCCATCTGACCTTGTCCCTCTTCCTGCCTCAGTCTGTCCATCTGAGATTAGGGAACAAATTCTTCATCCATCAAACAGCAAAGACTCCCTCCTTTGCTCCTCCACCTCTCTCATCTGCCTGCTGCCTGCTTTCTCTCCACATCTTCCTCTCTCCTTCTGGTCCTCCTCTCCCTGGCCCAGAGGAGGGGACTCGTGACCTTGAAGCTGCCCTTGGTGGGCTGCCAGTCCCCCTCCACTTACCACCTCCCTGCTGATCGGTGTCTTGGGTCATCGTATTACAAACCTTCCCAGCCTGTGCTGGCAACTTCAAGGAAATAACAAAGAGGAAAAGTCACAGGGGCTGTATTCTGGATAAGGAACATCATTACAGTACCTTGGTTCTCTCCAGGTCCTATCCCTGCCTCTAATCCTTAGCATTTTCCTCTGGAGAACGAAAAGCTGAGATTCCATGCTGTCTAAGCTACCCCCTGTTCTGATAGCCTGGTGGAGACTGCAGCTCCAGCAAGCACCTTTGAGAGAGTCCCCAGCTCGCGCTCACTCAATCCTTAGAGTGGAAGAGATTGACTGAAAGACAACGAAGGGCGATACAGTGTCCAGGGAGGATTCCTCACTTTCTTCGAATCACTCAGCCAGTTGGCCTGAAAGGCAAAAGCTGAACCCTCACTATGACTCCGGTAGCCATGGGATGGCGGTGTGACCTTGGGCAAGAACATTTTTTTCTCGCCGATGCTCCCATCCACATCTTTAAGATGAGCGGGGCATTTCCCTAAATCTGTAAAGTTCCTTTCCGCCTGGACAGAGGAATTGGGGAAAATCTTGCCAGGCCAGGCTCTCCCAGTCTTTCCCCCAGGGCTGGGGGAGGCCCCCAGGAAGGGACTCCAAGAGGAGAGGTGAGCCCCCCAGGCTCCGGGCTTTCCCGCAGGGCAGGCTCCGGCCGGTCCGAGAAGGAAACTGCGGCCCCGGGTCTCCAGGCCGCGGGGAACAATGTCCCGGTTGTGCGTGCCCGGAAGCCCGTCATGCACCAGAGACTCGAATCCAGCTAGGGGTGGGGACCCCCTTTGGCTGCGTTTCAACGACGCCTTTGTCTCCCCCGGGGCCGTGCGAGGGAGAGCACTGACGGATCTGGTTTCATCCGCCTTGACTTTCCCGGGGGTCCCCGGGTCCGGGGGCGCCCCTGTTCCCGGAACCCGGGCCCTCCCGCCTCCTCCCAGCCCAGCGCGGCCCCGCCCCGTTCCCGCTCGGCCGCCGTGAGGTTACCATTGGGCAGAGAGCAGAAGGTGGCACAGCCCGCGCTGCAGCACTTGAGGTTGTCGGCGCATTCGCTGTCCGAGACGCACTCTTGGGTGCAGTTCTGGTCAGCCTGGAGCTCGGGGCACACGCCAGTCTTCTCTGCTTCTGTGCCTGGGAGGGGAGGCCCGGGACAGTCGAGGGTGGGGCGTAGTGCCAGCCCCAGAGGATGCCCACCTCCTGCTCCAAACCTTAACCCCAAAGAATTCTCAGTCTCTGGCCCTAGGAGTCCCCAGAGACTCCTACTTCCAGACCAGGAGTCCCTGACCCCTGGGAGTACGAGAGCTCCCTAACCCTTGGCGTCGGGGCCCTCAGATCTCAGCCCTAGGGGACCCCGCACAGCTGAGTGTCTAGGAGCTTCCGAGGTCGAGGCAGAGCAGCCCCCACCCCCAGCCCACTGCAGCCACGGAGTGTCCGCGTTCAGCACAGAATCCTCCCAAATTTCAGCCATCAGTGGTCTCTCCACCTCCAGCACATTGGACCCCACACCCTAGGCTCCAAGGGTCCCTGCCGCTTCCGCCCCAGCAATTCCCACTTCCCCAGCCTCCAGAGGCTACGCCTCCGCCTAGCTCCATCCTGTTCGCTCGTGGCTCGGCCCCTCTGGGCGCCGGGCCTCTCCCCGCCCCACTCACCTGGGACTAGGGTAAAGCCGAACAGCAGCAGGCAGAGGAGGAGGGCGGCGGCTAGCGGGCCTAGGCGACAGGCAGGCATGGTGCTATGCCCGGGCGGGGTGCAGATGTGAGCCGCTGCTCAGGTGCGGGGATTTAACCGCGCGCGCGGGAGGGGGCGTGGGGTAGGGGTGGAGCCGAGCGGGGAAAGGGAGGGTGGAGGGCTTTGCGGGCACCGCGGGCGGGCTGCCACATGAGGTCATTTCACAATCCCCCAGGATCAGGTATCACTCTTGGCCCCGGTGGGAACCAGGAACTTAAGCAGCTTCCAGGACGAGACCAGCTGCGGCCGGACCCTTGTCCACGCCTCCCTCCTGACCTCCCTCCTGGGGCCTGAGGGCCAAGGCTCAGGGCTCCTGGGTTTCTATTCCAAGACTCCGAGGTTTCTCCAGAGTGTCCCCAGTCGGCGGTTGAGGAGGATAAGGCAGGGCCCGTAGGAGGCAGTGGAGCATGCAGGTTAAAGGGTTCGATTTGGGGTCAGCCAGATGGGAGGGCAGATCCCCCTTGATGGAGGGCTAGGGTAGTGATACAGAGCACATAGTAGGGGCTACAGAAATAGCACTTATTATTAATAAACAAACCCTCCTCATCAGAAACAGGCCCAGGAAGGTAAAGCACCTAGCAGTCTCAAGCCGTTTGGGTGTGTGTTTCTGTCTCCCTCTCTTTGTCCTACTGGCCCCTGATCAGGGCTGACTGTGCCAGGCTCTGTGCTCCTTGTCTCAAGGAATTGTCGCCGGTCCTCTGACTGGGGAGTTACTGTTATCAGCTGTATATGACAAAGGAACTGAGTGTTTAGGGATTTAGGACCGCACCTCCACTACAAGATCCCCTGCAAAGCCGTACAAATAAGGTTTTGAACCCAGGTCTCTCCCTCCAGGCCCTTGTTTTTTCCATTCCATCGTAAATATTCACTGGGTGCCTACTGTGTGACATATGCAGGGCAAGACGCTTGGTGAAGAGAAAGTCGTCAAAAGGGGCCCTCCAGCACTGGTCTTGAAGGGGTGACAAGGTCCGGGGTCTGACTCCCACCTCCACCACTTCCCACCTGAGGGCCCTGGAATGAATCCTTTCCTAGATCTGAGCTGCCACGTCATCAGTGAAAATGACACCTATATGGGACTTCAGTGAGAACACAAATGCAATGTTCCTGCCACGGAACAACCATGTACTCACTGGGAGCATTGAGAGTAGATCCACACTGATTGACACAGGGACTCCAGGCCTGACCCATGATAGGTACTGGATACATGGCCATGAGTGCTCTATAAATAAGTGTCTCCTGTGACGAAGGAGACCAATAAGTATAAATCAAGCTTTAGAATCCAGGGGGTTAAGTGCCAAAACAGAGTTACCCAGGGAGTTAGACAAGAAGTGCCTTCAAACGTCTTTCCTGCTCCAATGATTTGAGGTTCTAGAAGCCCCAGGAGGTCTTTGCTGCTGGAGGCTAGAGGGGGCCTGGGGCAGTGAACACTGGGATGACAATGACAGGTGAGTAGGGTTTGGTGATGTGAGTACATCTGGCCACTGTCCCCAAAATGGATGCTGAGAACACCTCCCCCAGCTTCTCACACTCAACTTGGGAACTGGGGACATGGCATTATTGGGAGGGGCCAGGGCTATTTACTCTGAGCTCAGACAACAATGACGGCAGGAGCCAGTTGGGGACACAGCCACAGCCCATAGCAGGCTAGTGAAACCCAGTCTAGGGCACAAAGAGAACACTGGGGTGAGCAGCCAGCCGGTTTTTAGCCCGTGGACCCAGCTGGCTACTGTACATTCAGCCCCAGGCACTGCTGCCAACAGCTTTCTTCCGGGCCCTATTCAGCTCCCTGGGCCAGGAAACTGCCCAGCCTTGCCCCTCCCAGGCCCTTATGAGCGCCCTGTTGATTGGCTCTCTCTTACAGGAATTCAGACTGAGGGAGGGTGGCAGGGCCAGGCAGAAGGATGGGGAAGGAATTTTCATCAGTCAATGGCATCAGATGTTTAGCTTTTGTGGTGCGAAGTTCTGTGCTAGGTATAGTTATATATATTCTCTTTACATCATTTAAAAGGGCAGAGGCTTTAGAACCAAATGCATCCATGCCCAATCAGGGACAATGCATCCATGGCCACTTTCTGGCTATGTGACTTAGAGAAGCACTTCACTTTTTGGGCCTGCATCTTCTTCTTGCATAAACTGTGTATCATCCTAACAGTCTTGGATGATTATTATAAGGGTTTTATAAGATTATTATAAGGGTTAAAGGAAAAAGCATAAATCAGAGGTTGCAAATCTGGCTAGAGCACATACATTATTAACTACACAGTATGTTTTAAATTTTTAAATTAGTTGCCAAGATTTAAAAGTAGGGAATTTCATATAAAAATAAACCTCTAGCTTCTCTTGGAAAAAGTAAAAGATCTGGCAACACAGTCCTGCAATCAGATATAACAACCATCAGCTAGAGCAGCAGGTCTCAAAATTGAGCATGCATCAGAATCGTTTTTTTTTGTTGTTTTTGTTTTTTTGAGACTGAGTTTTGCTCTGTCCCCCAGGCTTCCCTCCCCTCCCCTCCCCTCCCATCTCCTCCCCTTCCCTTCCCTTCCCCTGCCTCCTGGGTTCAAGCGATTTTCCTGCTTCAGTCTCCCAAGTAGCTGTGATTACAGGCACCACTACACCCAGCTAATTTTTGTATTTTTAGTAGGGACGGGGTTTCACCATGTTGGCCAGGTTGGTCTCAAACTCCTGACCTCAGGTGATCTGCCCGCCTTGGCATCTCAAAGTGCTGGGATTACAGGTGTGAGCCACCGTGCCCGGCCTAAGCATGCATCAGAATCACTTGGAAGTCTTGTTAAAATACAGATTGCAGGATCCCTGTCCCCAGAGTTTTGATTAGTAGGTCTGGAACCTGAGAATTTGCATTTCTAACAGGTTTCCAGGTGATGCCGATGCTGCAGGGCTAGGGACCATACTTTGAAAACCAGAACCTAAGTACAGCTACTCTTTTTCTATGAGGGAAGCATTCCCTCCAGTTTCCCATAATCCCTACCACCACCATCCTCCCTCTCTGCAACTAGTTCCATTCACAGTGCTCACCTGACCCCAGGAGGGCATTTAAATTTGTGACCTCTGGAGTGGGCACATAGTAAGTGTTTGGTGAAAGGTAGCTTATATTTATTTAACAATCATGGATTAAGTATTATTACTCCCATTTTACAGGTTAAGAAACTGAGATTCAGTTAAGCAAAGTGACTTGCTGGAGGAAACACAGCCAGTAAATCAGAGGGAAGACTCTTGCCAAATTACTTGTGTTGTCCCAGTTATTTCAATATTATACACATTCACACAGATCTATCTGAGGTTAACATAGATGATGCATCCAAAGTTTTGGACATAACTTCATGAGTGTAAAAAAATATATATATGGGAAGAGGAGGAAGAAAAGAAGCAGAAAGGAAAGAAGGAAAAGTTTATAGTGGTAGGTGATGTCAATTAGCTGTAGACACGCCCACTCTAAAATGACTATAAACAAGTTAACGATGAAGATTTAAGAAATTTCCAGGAACAAAAAAGGTGTCTTTAACCATGCAATGGGCCTCTCCTTTTAGACTTTTGGACTCAGTCAAACTTCCTTTCATTCCATGGAAACCTCTCTCTTTGGATATATTGACTATTTTGTTTTGTCACCTAGCATCCATTTGTCCTTTTTCTGATAAATCACCCTGAGTTTGCTTTGGAGGAAATAACTCTTCCTCCAGACCAAGACAGGTGGGGCCAGGGAGACTGTCAATTAATGTGTCTGCTCTACCCCCAGGCAGAGTGGCCAATCAGATACTGTTCCTAGAACTGTAATCTTGAGCAACGAATGATAAAAGACCTGAAAATTTATGGAGCTAACTCAGAGGTGTCCTGGGAAGAACTCAGTTCTGACTTTACCATTCTTTCCAAGCTGTGTTCTTTTAGCCTTCCCTTCAGTTCTGAGAGCTAAACTAAATCAATTAGTGCTATTGGGTGCAAGCAGTAGAATTCAACTCTGGCTAACTTAAAGATATTATTAGGAAAGGCGAATGGATGCCGACTACATCCCATTTTTATAAATTTCTTCTCTGTTTACAATAGCCAGAGTTGGTTGCTGTTGCTAGTAACCAAAGAGATCTTACTCCCTATACCAATGTAACCACCAAGTTCCTCATTTCCAAATCCAGTGGCCTTCTATCAGCTCTCATTCTCTTCTAACTCACAATTAAGGTCCTTGTGGCATACATGCAATAATGTTCAAACCAAATCCTCATTTAAAAAAGAATACACATGGTCTCTGCACAAAAACCCATGAAAAGCAGAGCTTCTCTATTTGAAGTGGCTCGGGTCCAGCCCCAAACCAAATAATCTTCCTAGAACAGTGCACTTGTCGAGTTAATTCCTTGACTATAAATTCTACTGGATCTTCACTGCCTTCAGGATAAAGGCTGAACTCCTTAGCCTGCCTTTTTGACTGATCCCAACTTTTATTTCCAGCTGCATTCCTTACTTCATGCTGCACAAACCTTCCCTGGGCTCATTGTCTTATCAAACATTCCTTGATCAAGCTCACCCCAGGAGTCTTCTTTCTCAACAGCCCCTAGTGGCCAGTACAGAGATGCGGACAGTCAGGTTTCCCGCAGAATGTATAGGAAAAGTCTGTTTTGGAGCAGAATCTGCAAGATGCAACAGTTAAGTTCTATTTTTTATTATCTAACTTTGAGGGCTAGGGTTAAAAAAGATTAAATGGCTTCAACCTATGTACTGGAAATTTTCTTCTGCAGAAAGTTTTTTCCCCTCCTCCCTCAAGAAGTAATTTACTCCTTCAATAAATGTTTACTGTATCCTATAACACATTTGACACTGTTGAGGATGTTGGAGAGACCATGTGGCAGACTGTATTTCCTAAAGATGGTCATGACAATATCTCCGAACCCACAGCTTTTCTGTAATGTGACCTAGCAACCCCCATCAAGAGGCAGAGCTTATTTCTCTACTCAGTTGAATCTGGGCAAGTCTTCTGACTGCTTTGATCAATAGAATATGGCAGAAGTAACATGGTGCCAGTTGCAGGGGGCAGGCTTAACTGACCTGGCAGCTTCCATTTCCTGCCTCTTGGAGCATTCCCTCCTAGAATCCAGCCACTAGTCTGTGAGATGCTCAAGCCATATGTGTGCTCCCGTTGATAGCCCCAGCTGAGCTTTCAGCCAACAGCCAGCCTCAGGATGCTAGTCTTG
Source organism: Pongo pygmaeus (assembly GCF_028885625.2). NCBI lineage: Eukaryota > Metazoa > Chordata > Mammalia > Primates > Hominidae > Pongo > Pongo pygmaeus. The sequence goes on along the minus strand of NC_072394.2, from coordinate 48,021,621 downwards.
GAGGGAGCCATCTTGGACATCCATCCCAATCAAGCCTTCCGATGACAGCAGCCCCAGCCACCAGCTGACTGCAATCTCATGAGACAACCCAAGCAAGAACCACCAGCTGATCCAAGTCAACCCATAAGACCATGAAAGATAATAATAACTTTTTGTTTTATGCCACTAAGTTTTGGGGTACTGCATTACACATGCAATAGATAACCAGAACAGTGATCAATCAGATGAAGAAGACTATCTACTCTCATGAACCATACTCTTGAGTAAAGAAAATAAGCAAATAAGTTAGTAAATAGAAAATATAATTGCAGATATGGATAAATGCAATACAGAAAATTATAAGTCAGGAGTTGGGGAGCACAGGAAAGGGCTTTATGAGGAAGTGACATTTCAGCTGAGACTTGAATGATGTGTAACATCTATCTACAACATCATCTGGGGCTGAGCATTACAGAAAAAGGTTAAAGCAAGTCCAAAGATCCTAAGGCAGGAACAAGCCTGATGAATGCCAAGAAGAGTAAGAGAACCAGTATAGCTGGAGCAGAGTTAAAATCAAGGGAGATGAAATCAAAGAGCTAGGCAAGAACAAGATCATGAAGGGCCCTGAAGGCTATGAAAAGCAATATATCTTTTATGTGCAATGGGAAGTCATAGGCTAGTAAAAGCTGGGAGATTGGGGGACAAAATCATCTGATTTATAATTTTTGAAAATCCCTCTGGCAGCTCTGAAGAATGCATTGTAAGAGGACAGCTATGGAAACTGGACCAGTAGTAAGAGGATTTTTGCAGTTGTCTTAGCAAAGGATTGATAGTAGTGGTTCCTTTTATTAGGCAAAAGGTCATGAATTACTGGGTACTGGTCAGTCCATCACATCGGGAGACAGGTCTGATTTATTAGACTTGCCACCCTAATAAAGTCACAGGGAGAAGCTGTGAGGTTGTAGCAGTGAAAAAGGAGGCTTAGCAAAAACTAGCTCTATTTTGCCCCAAACTCCTACCCCACTCCTGTGGTGATATATTTTAGGTTAACTACTTTTGCTCATTTCTACACATAGGCTGAGCTAACTATGGGAGAAATATAGTTTATAGTTTAAAGCAAGGTTGCTAATAGTCCCTTCCCCAAATTAACCCCTGAGGAGATAAGAAGGGTGTATACACAAGCAACAATATTGTGTTAAAGATGATTTATAGGAGCATTGTGACCTGACCAAGGACAAAGAAGTTTCACCACACCCCCTTGGACCCTCACTGCCACCCAGATGTCTGTGATCCTTGATCACCTCTTGATCTCAACCCCCTTTCTCTTCCCCTTCCCAACATAAAAAGAGCCTACAATTCTATTAACTTGGGATGTTTCTTTAGGACATTAGTTCACCATCTTCTCAGTCTGTTGGCTTTCTGAAATAAAGTTGCCTTCTGTACCCCAATACCTTGTCTCTCAACTTATTGGATGTCATGCAGTGAGTAGTATGAGCTTGGACTCATTTCCATGGTTACTAATTCATCTACTAGCAGGATGACAACCCAATTTTTCTGGTTCTTCCTAGGATGGAAAGGATGGGTACCCACAACTGCCATGAAAGCCATATTCATCCCAAAGGGAAGCATGAGACCCATGAGATTTTCCTACCCTGAGGCCAAGAGTGTTGTGGCAGTTTTTAAACATGACAACAATTGTTTTATACCCCTCTATATTTGTCACTTCTCACAATGCTATAAATACCTGAGACTGCGTAATTTATGGAGACAGAGGTTTAATTGACTCGTGGTTCTGCATGGCTGGGGAGGAAACTTATAACCATAGCAGAAACTTACAATCATGGAAACTTACAATCATGGCAGAAGGGAAATCAGACACCTTCTTCACAAGGCAACAGGAAAGAGAAGAGTGAATGAAGGAGGAACTTCCAAATACTTATAAAAACATCAGATCTCATGAGAACTCACTCACTATCATGAGAACAGCATGGGGGAAACCACCCCCATGATTAAATCACTTCCCACCAGGTTCCTCCCTTAACACCTGGGGATTACAATTCAAGATGAGATTTGGATAGAGACACAAAGCTAAACCATATCACCTTCCTGTAGAGAAGTGGGGTTTATATCTCATTCCTTGAATCTGAGTAGGTCTGTGATTGCTTCAACCAAGAGAGTCTAGTAGATGTAATGCTATATGGTTTCCAAGGCTAGATCATAAATGATGGTGCAATTTCTACCCTTTTAACTGGAACACTAGCTCTTGGAGCCCTGAGCTGCCATGGAAGAAGCCTGACTATCCTGAGACTGCCTTGTTGTAAGGAAGCCCAAGGCACATAGAGAGGCCACATGTAGGCGCTACGGTTAGCAATCCCAGGTGCTAGCCATGTGAATGAAGAAGGCAGCAGCTGATTCCAGCTCCCAGTCATCGAGTCACCCCCAGCTGTTTGAGTCTTCCCAGCTGAGGCCCGAGGCATCATGAAACAGAAACAAACCATTCTCACATTTGTGTCCTGTTTAAAATTCTGACCCATAGAATCCATGAGTCTAATGAAATGATTGCTATTTTACACCAGCTTTAGGATGGTTTGCTGTCATGCAGCAATAGGTAACTGGAGCAGGCAAAGATTGTTGGTGAGGTTCTTTATAACCCTGTTGGACCCATGGGGGGACTATACAGAATTAGAATAGGCTGTAAATTACTGAGGTTAACCCACAGAAATCAGTCTGTAACAGAATTGAAGAAGAAACAAGCAAGTAGTTTCATTATTTGTCAAATTGCCCCTACTACCCATCCCATAAGAACTGGTAAGAGCCTGAGATTTGGAGTCAAGAAGACATCGTTTGAGTCCCAATTCTATCACTTCCTAGTTCTGAGACCCTGGGCAGTTATTTAACCTCTCTGAGCCTCAGTTTTTTAATTTGCAACATGAAGATATTTCTCACCTCATTAGCTCAACATACATTAAGAGAGAATATTTTGCAAAGCAATCCTAGGATTTCTGTAACAAAATACCACCAACTGGGTAGCTTAAACAACAGAAATTTATTCTCTCATAGTTTGGGGGGTCAGAAGTCCAAGATTACAGTGTCAGCAGGGTGGGTGCCTCCTGAGGGCTGTGATGAAGAATCTGTTCCATGCCCCTCCCTTAGCTTCTGGAAGTTTCTCTGGCAATCCTTGCGTTCCTTAGCTTGTAGGAGCATCACCCCGATTTCTGCCTTCATCTTCCCACAATTTTCTACCTCTATGTGTGTCTCTTTAAATTTTCTCTTTTTCTAAGACACTTGGGCACACACATTTAAGGCAGCACAATTAGCAATTGCGAAAGTATGGAACCAGCTAAATGCCCATTGACCAATGAGTGGATAAAGAAAATATGTGGTATATATACACAATGGAATACGACTCAGCCAGAAAAAGGAACAAAATAAAGGCATTTGCAGCAACCTGGATGGAGTTAGAGACTATTATTCTAAGTGAAGTAATTTAGGAATGGAAAACCAAATATCGTATGTTCTTACTTATAAGTGGGAGCTAAGCTAAGATAATACAAAGGCATAAGAATGATATAATGGACTCAGGGACTTGGGGGGAAGGGGCAACGGGGTGAGGGATAAAAGACTACACATTGGGTACAGTGTACACTGCTCGGGTGATGGGTGCTCCAAAAATCTCAGAAATTACCACCAAAGAACTTATCCATGTAACAAAAGAAAAAAAAACCCTGCTCCCCAAAAATGATTTAAATTAAAAAAATTTTTAAAATACATAAAATAAAATAGTCTCTCTGAGTGCGTCAGTTATATTTGATTAGGGATCACCCCATAACCTCATTTCAACTTGATTGCTTATGTAGACTCTATCTCCAAATAAGGCCACATTCCAAGGTATTGGATTTCAACATATGAATTTGAGGGGACACAATTCCACCCGTAAGAGAGAGTAAAAATATTCCTCTGTGTTCTGAGCTGAAAATGATTCCACAGGTCCTCTCACAGCTTTATTTCTTGTAAAGGGTTACAGCCAGGGTTGGCCCAGCTCCCTTTTCCTCTCCTAGCAGCAGCTTTGATCCTTTCTGATGAATGGAGAAGGGTGCCCTTAGGCCAGTCCTGCTAACAATGTTCTCTGCAAGTACATAGGCCTTGCCTCCAGCTCTCTGCCTCCTACCAAATGGCCTACCCAACAGAGTTACTCATAACACTACCAGCAATTACAGTTACATCTCTGTTTTTTCCATTGGCATGTGGTCTCCCCCAAGAACAGGGACCAAGCTTGATTCATAGTAGTGAATAGCAGAGTCCATCTCCTGCCATGATTCTCAACCTCTACACTCTCAAATCAGACTCCCTCAAACACTGACATTTGCCAAACCTGGTCCTTAGTACAAGCCTGCAGGTGTCTAACCAGCATTTGTGAGTACCCACTGCATACCCATACACTGCCAAACACAGGCCAACGTAGTGAAACCTCATCTTTACTAAAAATACAAAAATTAGCCAGGCATGGTAGTGGGCACCTGTAATCCCAGCTACTCAGGAGGCTGAGACAGGAGAATCTCTTGAACCTGGGAGTCGAAGGTTGCAGTGAGCTGAGATCGTGCCTCTCCACTCCAGACTGCATGGCAGAGCAAGACTCCATCTTGGGGGAAAAAAAGGCACATCATCTTTGGCATATTTTTTATATATAAAATTATAGGCACTTGATCTTGGTGCCCACTCAGGGCTCTTCCAAGTGTATTTTCCTTTCTTTACTGTTCTAAAGGCTTTAAAAATAAATTTCCACACTTGCTCTGAAAAAAGAAAATGATTATATATTAGCTAGAATTTTTATTCTTAGTAACCTTAAATTTTAGCAAAAAACTGGGATGCAAGCAATGCTGAACTGAGTCTGAGTACAGAATCAAGTTATCCTGGAGAAAATCATTGATTTTCTAGACCTTTGAAATAAAATGTTTTAGCATCAGGCCACAACAGTGGTTAGAACTGGAGGGAAAAAATAATTACAGGAGCTGACATTAAAGTTGAAGAAAAGAGTTATCAGCTAGGGCTTTGTACTCAGATAGCAGCATTTTATAGATGAGAATGACTCCACAATTCTTAGAAATGTTTCCCCACATCATAACCCTTTCTTAATTGGACATCACCCAGATGTCCAATGAGCATTTTAAATAATTGTCAGGTTTTTAAACTAAACAAAAAGTTTACCTTCAAGCATTTATCCCATTTATATTTACTCTACTTTTAGGAGTTTATCTAGATGATTACGAGAACTGAGATGGTAGACAAAACTAGTCATCATTTCAAGTTATTTCCATGTTAACTATTTTAATAGCCTGTTCACCTAGGTAAGAACCTTCAGTTAAACACATGGGTACATGCACAAAGGCCCTATCTTTTTTACCTTGGAACTCTAGCCGTGAGACAGCAACACAAACTTACCAGTTTACAAAAGATGGTTGAACTCAAATTATATTTTTGACAAACTGGAACCTGTTTACATGGCTAAACTTTGTTTCCCCCAATAGCTAATCCAATGAAGGCTGTGGACCAAAATTGTGGGTAAACCAGTTTCCATGGTAGTTTAATTTTTAAAAACCTCTTTTACTTGCTTTTCCCCCCTTTAGTTTCAAATGAGTTTTCAGTGTTTACATTTTAGCTATTAATAGAACTAGCGGAACTGTATTAGAAAAACAAAATCTGGGACTGGGTGAACTGGCTTATGACTGTAATCCCAGCAGTTTGGGAGGCTGAGGCGGGAGGATCGCTTGAGGCCCAGTGGCCCAGTAGGGGAGACAGACAAGGAAACAGGCAGTTCTGATAAGAGATTGGTTTTTAAAAAAGTGTTCTAGGCAGCCAGCAGGGGGATTTATTCCCTCTGCCTAAGGAAAGTATGGGCAGAGAAAGCAACATCTGAAATTACTGGAAACACATGGGGAAGACATTCTCCACCCAGCTTAGAAAAAGGAGGAAAAAATTGTGCAGCCATATATTTACCCAACATAAGAAGTCTGATGGTTAGGGAGAAGGTGGACTCACTCATGCAAGCAATCAGAATGAACCAGCCCCAAGCTAAATTTTTGTTGTGTTTATGAAACCATAGACAGCAAAATAATATTTATAAGACATGTTGAAAATACAAAGAATGACAACACAGCAAACACTTGTGAAATTAATGTGGATGGTGGATGTATGAGCGCTTGCTGTCAGGATATTAATATGATCTGTGAATCTTTCTGTGTTCCTATAATGTCATTTATCTTTCCTTCCCCCTCAGAGCAAACAACTTAAAATGTATGCTTATCAGTTCTTTGCTTTGCTTTACAGTTTAACCACATATGTGTTCATCCCTGAACAATATATTTAACATACTTGTTTGATATTCTTGTTTTTCTATCCTTGGAAATCTTAGGCTGTGTGGGTTTTGTTGCATTCTCTGTCATTTCAGTTGACTCTCACCAGGCCTTGCTTCCCTTTTATTTTGTAATTTTTGACTGTGAGCTCAGGTGCCTTAGAACTTTATCTTGTGGGAATTCTTTGAGACCTCAAAGGTAGATTCCTCCAGAAAGACTTCATTTCTGCCAAGTTTCTGGAGACACAACTCACACAGGACCTCTTTAAACCAGATTTGCAGCTTGAGGCTTTTCAGATCATGTATGTATCGTGCACTGAAGCTCGAAACCCACTGGAGAGCTAGCTCAAGGTAAGAGGGGTAGGGAGTAACACCCTACTTTCTAGATGCTGAGTCTCCCCCATGTGTGCCCTGTGAGGTCCAGCCAGCTAGGACACACCAGTCCCCAGCCCAGTTCAAGAAAGAGTTTCTGGGCCGTAAGGCAGGGGCCTTGAGCTCCACTTCTTTTATTGTCCACTTCTTTGTTCCAGAAGTCAGATGTGCAGATCCTCAGTGGGAATCCTGCCCCTACTCTTTTTTTCCTTTGTGAGACAGGATCTTGCTCTGTCACCCAGGCTGGAGTGCAGTGGTGCAATCTCAGCTCACTGCAACCTCTGCCTCCCAGGCTCAAGGGATCTTCCCACCTCAGCTTCCTGAGTAGCTGGGATTACAGGTGCACAGCACTGCTCCCCTACTCTTATTGCTGTGTGACCTCAGCAGGTCGCTAAGTCACTCTGAATGCCTTGTTTTCCTCTGTAGCATGGGAAAATGGAGGGAGTATGGTGGAAGAAGAAATAAGGCGGTATTATGTGCCAACTGAGTAATCTCTCAATAAAAGTTATTTTCTTTGCAGGATGGGGGCAGAATATAAGAGCTCATTTTAATTGATATTTACTATGTTTCAGGCACGTACCTAAGAAGCTTACATGCAACCTCACACCTCTTTTTTTTTTTTTTTTTTGAGACAGAGTCTTGTTCTGTCACCCAGGCTGGGGTACAGTGGTACCATCTTGGCTCACTGCAACCTCCGCCTCTCGGGTTCAAGCAATTCTCCTGTCTCGGCCTCCCAAATAGCTGGGACTACAGGCACACACCACCACACCTGGCTAATTTTTGTATTTTTTTAGTAGAGATGGGGTTTCACCATATTGATCAGGCTGGTCTCGAACTCCTGACCTTAGGTGATCTGCCCGGCTTGACCTCCCAAAGTTCTGGGATTACAGATGTGAGCCACCGTGCCCAGCCACAACCTCACACCTCTTTATAGGTGAAGAAACCAAAGTTGGCAGAGAAAGCAATTGGCTTGAGTCTTGCAGCCAGGACCAGCAAAGCCAGGAATTACACTCTAGTCCTTCTGACACCAAAGCTTGTGCTATTAACTCTCTGTTATCCATAACACCATCTCCCTAAGAAGGAGAAGCAACACTAGAATTCTCCATTTCCCAGATGCTTCTAGTTTTTGAAGGAAGCCGTATGTAGTGTCGTCTCAACAGGTATGGGGAAAAGTCCAGGAATGGGAACCTGGATTTAAACCTGAATATCGAATATTGATCTGATTAACATTATAGTATAATTCCACTGGGAAGATGAGTCATAGAAGGGGTTTGTAAAAATCATGGAGGCAGGTGGAAAAGAAAGCCAAGTCCTCGTTTTCCATAGTGGTAAGTCTTAAACCTGAGAAATCAAATAGTAACAATTTAGGTAACACACCTAAATTTACACACAAGGAAGAAAGTTCCAAAAGAATCAGCCAAGGGGCTGAGGTGGAGGATCGCTTGAGCCCAGGAATTCAAGACCAGCCTGGGCACTATAACTTGTCTCTCCAAAGTTTTTTAAAATTAGTCAGGCATGGTGGCATGTGCCAGTAGTTCCAGCTACTCAGGAGGCTGAGGTGGGAGGATGCTTGAGCCCAGGAGGTCGAGGCTGCAGTGAATTATGATCACGCTACTGCACTCCAGCCTGAGTGATGGAACGAGACTCTTGACTCAAAAAAAAAAAAAAAAAAAAAAAAGTCCATGATGTAAAGTAACTAAAAAAGAAAGAAAGAAAGAAAGAAACCCCTTCTCCATGCTGCCCTCTCAAAAAAAACCTCTTCACCAGGGTTTCTCTAATGTCATACTTCATGCATTCCTGAGAAGTGGGCAGAGCAGATTTTGTCATCCCCACCTTACAGAGGAGAAAACAGTGGCTGAATTGGCATCCCAAGTTCAGGCAGCATAGCACAGGCCCTGCAGGGGCAGGCTGCATTCACAGCAAGTACTAGAAGAATTCGTGTGAAATGCTTCATAAATGCTTCTAAGGAGCATAACTGTAAAACAGATCCTTGTGGCAGTGTTTATTGGCAGCATTACATGATTACATGAGTGTTAAAAGGGATGCTTGAATTATCACACCTGGCGCCACCTTCTGTCATAAACGAGAACCTGAGGGACAGGTGACACTCTCCAGGATCACGTGGTAAGGCAAGAGCAGAACTGCCCTTTTCCTATCATTGTGATTCTACATACAACCCCTGGGCCATGTCAGCCACTCCTGCTGTACCATTTTCCAACTGGGTGAAAAATCTCAGATCTCTATCCATTCCAGACTTCTCTCCATTGTTGGTGTGTTACGTTCTCTTCATGGCAGCTGGTGACCTTTTAAAAGTTAAATCAGATCACGTTACTTTCATGCTCCAAGCCCTTCTGTGGTTTCCACTGTACCTGGAATTACAATCTAAATAACTTGTCATGGCTGTGATCAAGCCCCTGCCTATCTTTTTCTGTCATGCAGGAAGAGTTTGTTCCTGCCTTAGGACTTTCGCATTCATTCTTTCTTCTGCATCCACCAGAGGGATACACGGCTCCTTCCTTCACTCAGAGCCATCCTGCCTAAACTGGCCCCTCTTTACCCTGTACTCTGAGTTATTTTCTTTCTTTCTTTTTTTTTTTAAATTATACTTTAAGTTCTAGGGTACATGTGCACAACATGCAGGCTCATTACTAAGGTATACATGTGCCCTGCTGGCCCACTGCACCCATCAACCCGTCATTTACATTAGGTACTTTTCCCAATGCTATCCCTCCCTCCCTGAATTCTTTTCTTCATAGCAGTTATCACCACCTGAAACTTATCTCACTCAATTATTATTCTCTCCAGCTGAAATGTCAGCCCCAGGAGGGTGGGGAGCTTGTGTGCTGCCTTCACTCCTGTGACCCAGCACCTAGAACAGTGCCCAGCACATACAGTCGGCACTCAATCATAGCATGGCTATTGAGTCCTTCCTGAGTACAGGCACTATTCCAAAGTCTATACTTGTATTAACCTCCCCTCCCTCAGTAACAACCAAAGAGGCAGGAGCTGTTATTACCAACCCCATTTTACAGATGCATCAATAATGACAGAGAAGTGAAGTGACCTGCCCACACAACCAGTAAATTGGCAGAGTCAGATTTGAATCCATGGAGTCTGGTCTGCACTTTCAATACCAAATACCCTTTCTAAGAAACGTGTGCTGAATGAGTGCATGGATAAATCAGTGTCTACTCAACATCTTTGCCTAGATATCCCGCAGAGATGGGGTTTTGCTATGTTGGTCATGCTGGTCTGGAACTCCTGGCCTCAAGGGATCCACCTGCCTTGGCCTCCCAAAGTGCTGGGATTACAGGCGTGAGCCACCACATCAAGCTTTTTCCCCTATTTTACAGGGAAGGAGACTGGCTTAGAAAAGTGAAGTGACTTGCTTATGGTCACACAGTAATATCTACTAAATAGTCACATAGTAATAGCTACTAAAGCCTAACCCCTCTAATTAGTACCAAGCAACTTGGCTCGTGCCTGTAATCCCAGCACTTTGGGAGGCCGAGGTGGGCGGATCACGAGGTCAGGAGATGGAGACCATCCTGGCTAACATGGTGAAACCCTGTCTCTACTAAAAATACAAAAAATTAGCCGGGCGTGGTGGTGGGCGCCTGTAGTCCCAGCTACTCGGGAGGCTGAGGAAGGAGAATGGCGTGGACCCGGGAGGCGGAGCTTGCAGTGAGCCGAGATCTAGCCACTGTATTCCAGCCTGGGCGACAGAGCAAGACTCTGTCTCAGAAAAAATAAAAATAAATAAATAAATAAATAAATAAATAAGTACCAAGCTCTTTTCCATTATAAACTTATTCATTATTATTACTAATGAATATTATTACTATTACTTTTATCATCCAAGCACTATTTATCAAGAAGTTATTCTGCCAGGTACTTGTACAAGGAATTTCACAAATATCATAGCATTTAATTATCACTATGATTCTATGAGATCAACATGAGAAAAAAAGCAGAGGCTGACTCACGCCTGTAATCCCAGCACTTTTGGAGCCCAAAGCAGGCAGATCACCTGAACTTGAGGTCAGGAGGTCGAGATCAGCCTGGCCAACATGGTAAAACCCCGTCTCTACTAAAAATACAAAAATTAGCCAGGCGTGGTGGCGTGCACCTGTAATCCCAGCTACTCGGGAGACTGAGGCATGAGAATCACTTGAACCCAGGAGGTGGAGGTGACAGTGAGTCGAGATCACGCCATTGCACTCCAGCCTGGGTGACAGAGCAAGACCCTGTCTTGAAAGAAAGAAAGAGAGAGAGAGAGAGAGAAGAAAAGAAAAGAAAAGAAAAGAGAAAAGAGCAGACCTGACTTCCAGGAGCTGTCCTGACACTCAGCTGGGCCTTGATGTTCTCCTGCTGAACATGAACAACTTTGCAAAACATCAATGTCAGACAAAGCCATGCTCTGCCCATGACAGATCAAAACCAAAACTGCCTAAGCTGTAATCATGTTTGAACACAGACAAAACATGAGCAAGCCACAAAAATAACCAAGCAGCCCTCTCCCCTGGCTAATATGAACATCGGCTGCTTCTTTACCAACTGCTGCTCTTCTTACAGCTCTAACCTCCATCCAGTCATCCCTTCTTACAGGTAAGATGTATTAAGATACCCAGTCATAGAACTGCTGCATTTCCTGACAGCATCCAATGCAGAGCAAAGCCTGCTTCTTTAAACCATCCCCCAAATCAACTAACACAAGCCTGAGTCCTAGAAGTCTTTTCTAACATCCTCTTAATGAGATGTCACTGTGTGATCACCCAGGTCTGTATTCTCCTTAACCTTAGTGAATAATAAACGCACGTTGCTCGACTTCTAGTTCAGCTAGGAAGAGGGGTATTCCTAGTGGTCTCTGGCTGGAGATATTGACAGGTATTGTCATCATCCATATTTTATCAATAAGAAAACTGAAGTTCAGAGAAGTTGAGAAACGTATGCAAGACCACAAGGCAGTGAGTGAGAACTAGCTCTATCTAACGCCGAGTCTACGTCCTCACTTGTTTAACAATCCCTGCTATTCCAGCACTCTATGCCTCAGTTTTCTCATCTGCAGGAGGCAGTTAGACTTTGCTCTCCAAAGGTCCCTCCAGCCCCCATCTTCTCGGAGGCAGGTGTGTGAATGCATTGTCAAAGGGGCTCCACCTGGAGGAGCTGGAGAGAACCTATCTTTGGCTGGGAACCCACTGGATTCCAAACAGATTGCTCCCATGATGCCTTGCAGCTGGAAGGTCTAATAATGAACTTGAAGAGTGGTGCATCCTCAGAAATACCTTCATGAGCCTTGGACCCCTGCCCACCACCTACCTCCTACCCCCTCCTCTCAGCCATCCTCTTTTCTATTTCTGAATCACCATTGCCACAGCTCTTGCTTAACTGGGAGAGGCAAGGCAGGGGGATGACTCAGGAGCTCTTACCCTACTGAGCACCCTCCTCTTCCTACAGTTGCCTCTCTCCCCATCCCCAGTGAGGGACACCTCACAAGGGGGGCTACCATCTGGCAGCCTCTGCAGAAATCGTAGGGAGCTTTAAAAAGAGAGATTCTCTTAACTATGAATCCTAAGAGTCTGAAAGCTCATGGAGAGGACTTAGCAAAACGTTGCACAAGAACCAAAAATACACTTTGTGGGAGGTGGAAGTACTTTGATTACCATTTCTCAATCTCTGCAGAACTGTCTTAGTACAAAGACAGCTGACCTGGTTAGTGGGCTTCTTGAGAGTAGTCAGGACCCATGTGGAAATGCAGGGCCAGGGGCAAAGGGGACACACATTTGCTTCTTTTTCTTTTTTTGAGACAGGGTTTTACTCTGTTGCTCAGGCTGGAGTACAGTGGCACAATCATGGCTCACTGCAATCTTCACCTCCCAGAATCAGGTGATCCTCCTACCTCAGCCTCTGAGTAGCTGGGACTACAGGTGCATGCCACCATGCCCAGCTGATTTTTGTATTTTTTGTAGAGATAGGGTTTCAACATGTTGCCCAGGCTGCTCTTGAACTCCTGGGTTCAAGCAATCCACCTGCCTCAGTGCTGGGATTATAGGCATGAACCACCATGCCTGGCCCATATACTGGTTTAATGGGAAACAAGAGTGCTTTTCTAATAATGAGTGTTGTCACCTGGAACCTGCTGCCAAGAGGAGGTGAGCTTCCCATTGGAGAAAGTATGAAAGCTAAGGCTGATTAATGAGCTGATTTCTATGAAATTCTGGGTTTTCATTATTCAGAAGCCTTTCCCAACTTTTCTTCTTCCAGCACCAAATCCCTCTCCCATCCCAACATGCACACACCTATGCCACTCTCCCCATGGGTCTGTTTCTTAGAGGTGAGAAAGGTAGTGAGCGCTCTCCTGATGAGCTGGGTGAAGCAGAGGGAAGCAGGAAACTCAGGCTACAGGGGAGAAGGGCACGATTCTCATGCAAATGAGGTGGCTCCCCCATCTCTCCTAGATAACTCCTCTTCCCCTTCTACCCACAGACGGCACTCCAGGTTCACCTATATTCAGGGTTGGGTGAACTTTGAGGAATAAGTTGGGGTCTCCTATGATGCAGAACAGCTGCTTGGAAACCAATACAAATACTCCTTTCGGAGAGGTGGGAGGTAAAGGAAATTAGAATCCTTTTTCTAATGTCCGCATCTTTGCCATGCCCAAAAGCTTATGTTTTCCTCTTTCTTTCTACCTGATAAAATTCAGTTCATCCTTCAAAATCCAGGATGAGCGCTCCCTCCTCTGCGACGCCAGCCTTGACCTCTTCAGGTGAGATTAAGGGCCTCCACCTGGGCTCCCGCAGCATTTGTGCTGCTGAAACTATTCCTCTGCCTTCCCTGTTCTGGTCCAGCCAACTCCTAAGTAGGGTGCACTGTGGTACAGAAAGAAAATATTTAGAAACTTCAGTTTATTCATTTCTAGCCTATACTTTATTAAAATTTATATTATTGAATACTTATAATGTACATATTAGTACAACAATATGCATATACTTATAAATACGGGAACTGTGCACTCAAAAACCTTTTACTGGGCCGGGCACAGTGGCTCATGCCTATAATCCCAAAACTTTGGGAGGCCAAGGCGGGAAGATTACTTGGGGTCAGGAGTTCGAGACCAGCCTGGCCAACGTGGTGAAACCCCATCTCTACTAAAAATACAAAAATTAGCCAGGCAGACGTCTGTAATCCCAGCTACTTGGGAGGCTGGGCAAGAGAATCGCTTGAACCTGGGAGACGGAGGTTGCAGTGAGCTGAGATCACGCTACTGCACTCCAGCCTGGGTGACAGAGTGAGACCCCGTCTCCAAAACAAAACAAACAAACAAAAAAACCTTTTACTCTTATGGGTGGTATGAGGGATCAAACAAATTTGGAGGCTACCGTTTTGGTCATTAGTGTTTTCCTGGTGCCTATCACAAAACAGGTGCTTAATATTTGGGAGTGAGGCCTGGCATGGTGGCTCATGCCTATAATCCCAGCACTTTGGGGGGCCGAGGCCAGAGGATTGCTCGAGGCCAGGAGTTCCAAATCAGCCTGAGCAGCATGGAGAGACCCTGTTTCTACAAAAAGTTAAAAAATTAGCTGAGCATGGTGGCACATATCTGTAGTTCCGGCTACTGGGGAAGCTGAGACAGGAGGATTGCTTGAGGCCAGGAGTTCAAGGTTACAATGAGCAATGATTGAACCACTGCATTCCAGCCTGGGTGACAGAGCAAGACCCAGTCTCTAAAAACCTATATATTATGTATATATGTGCACATATATGTATATAATTATATTATTCCCTACTGGAAAATGAGTGACCCAGATATCACTTACAAACACTAGTGATACATATGTGTGTGTATATATTCACGTATATGTATATAATTATATACATGTGTATATATGCACATATATGTATATAATTATATACACATGTACATGCATGTATAATATATAATATGCATATGTATATAATTATATACACATATGTGCATATACACACATGTGTATATGTAATTATATATTAATAGAAATAGTATGTATAAATATATATAATACATATATTATATACATATATTTTATATACATGTCTGTTTTATAGATGTATATAATTGTATACATATATACACACACGAGAGTGAATGAATGAACAAGTGAATAAGGCTGCCTGGGTTGTCTGTTATAATGATCATATATGTTAGCTGGGTGACATTGGGCAAGATACTTCCCTTTCTTAGGTCTGAATTCCTCATCTGTGAAATGAGGAAGTTGGATCAGATTCCCTCCCAAATGCCGTCCAGCACTAGTGTTTCTAAGTGATGTCCTGGTCACTCATTTTCCAGTAGGGGGCAGTATCATTTAGTCAATAATAATCATAGTTAATGTTTAAGTTGCAGTCATTACATGGTCCAAGGGCTCAGCATGTGTTAATTCACTTAGCTTCACAACAACCCCACACAGGGAGAAGACAGGTACAGAGTACACCTACAAGTTAAATCACTTGTTCAAAGCCACATACAGAGTGTGGCAGAAGATATGTGCCCTACCCTTACCCCGGACCTCACTCCTTCGGTGCCACCAGCTGATTTCCAAATGCTAGTGTCTGCATCTCTTTGCCTGAGGGCTTCCTTGGAAGCCACACAAGGAGGGCCCAGGCCCAGATCAGCCGGAAGCCCTCAGTCCATATGGAGACTGGTGCCTGAATAGCTCCACTGGTGCATAAACACTTGCTCTTCTAGGGAAAGGGGGTGATAGCTGCTGTGAGGAATTGTCTGGCCCTGCCCCCAGCATTCCCAATGGGATTAAGCTCAGTCACAAACAGTGATGGGGGGCTTGATGCCTCACCCTTTCTCACTCCCATGCCCACCTTACCTAATAAGCTGCTTCTTAGATCCCCAAATTCCCAAATTAAGACAAACTCAGAATTTGGACTCTTCTAGCCTGGCTGGAAAGTCTGGGCTCTTAATTTACACAATCTTCCTCCCAAAGGACAAAGCCTTTGGGTCTGTCACATATGCCTGGGTTCTGCCATTTATCAGCTGTTATGGATTGAACTGTGTCCTCCCAAAAAAGCTACTTGGAGTGGTAACCCCCCGGTCCCTCCAAATGTGACCTTATTTGGAGATGGGCTCTTTACAGAGGTAATCAAGATGAGGTCATCAGTGTGGGCCCTAATCCAATATGACTGGTGCCCTTAAAAAGGGGACAGATGGGAGAACACTATGTGAAGATTGGATTTATGTGACCACAAGTCAAGGAGCTTCCAGAAGCCAGGAGAGAGGCCTGGAACAGATCCTTCCCCAGCTTCTTCAGAGGGAATGCAGCCCTGTGGACACCCTGATCTCACACTTCTGGCCTCCAGAATTTAAGAGGGTAAATTGCAGTTGTTTAAACCAGTCAGTCTGTAGTCCTTTGTTCTAGTTGCCCCAGGAAAACAATATGGCAGTTACATGACATCACCGTGCCTCCATATCCCCCTCTGTAAACTGGGGACAATAATGTACCCTCCTTCACAGGATTCTTGGGAATTAAATGAAATAATGCATGTAAAAGGCTAAGCATGGAGCCTGGTACGTGGTCGGTGTCCACTAAATGGGTAGTTGTTATTGCTATAACTGAAATAACAAACCACCACCACTACCCCACAACACACACACAGAGATACACACATACAGAGATACACACACACGCACAACTTCAGGGAAGGAGATTTCTTAGATAAGCAGACAATTGACCCTCATGCCCCTTCCCTTCTCCTTCAGAGAGTCCAGGAGAACAACCTAACCCTAAATCTGACCTGGCCCAAAAGTAAAAAAGAAAAAAAAAAAGAAAAGGCTTTAATGTTGAAATATCACTCAGGTTTTTGTGTAGCTTGGAGTGGCCATTAAGAGGTAGGTGTTGTAATGGGTTTTCTTCTTACAACAGGTAGGGCCCAGTCTGATGGTAGGAAAAATGGTGATGCTGCTGTTCTGCAAAATATTGGGAAGATCACCCAATATTAAGGTTCTTAGTTGCAAACAACAGGATCCAATCCAGTTTGTTTAATTGGAAAATGAATGTTTTTAAATATTGTATAAGGCCAGAGAGACAAAGCCTGAAACTACACAGACAAGGAAAAATGTCCAACATCACAGGGAGCAAGGGGGATTCTTTCATGAAACGCGCCCCCCTCCACCCACCACCACTACTTGGCAGAGCTGATGCTCAGAACTGGATGCCAGAAACTCCACCCCTGCCATCCCCAAGAAACCCAGTGAGGGGGTTGGGGGTGGAGGACGAAGGTGAGGATGCAGTGAGAATGAGGGCTAGGGTCAGAGAGTCCTGGATTCAAACCCTCAGCCTGTCGTCCAACCTGGGCAAAGGAGATGTACTCATGCCCTCATTTATTCATTCATTACACAAATATTTACAGACTGTCTCCTCTGTGCCAGGCACTGTGCTAAGTGCTGGGGATAATGTGATGAAAAAACAAAGGAATGTGGTTTGTGTTCTTGTGGTGCTCAGTTTATCAAATACAGTGCTGAAACAAGCCCGTGGGGAGAGGAAGGAGGCAGGGTTCTGCTGTGAAGGAGAAGGTTGAGGAGGAAGCAGAGAAGGTGCTGCACTATTTCAGAAAGCTGCCACAGGCCCTGTCTGGGGCATCCTCAGACGTCAGCATCTCAAGGCAGCACAGGTGACAGGCTCTCTGCAAAGAGAAAGGAATTTGTTCATTGTCATTGCTGAAGCGCTTGACTTGGACACTGTGCAGCTGGCAGATCCTAGACCCTCCCAGAAATGAGCATCTCTGATCCTCCCTGCAGTCAAGGCTACAGACAAGAACGCAGTGAGTTTGCCAAGCCTGGGGGGTGGTGGCTCAGGAGCACTGCAGACTCACTCAGCAGGGTGGCTGCCTCAGTGTTCCCATCTGAAAAAGGGGAACAGGTAAGACGGCTCAGATTATTTCAGAGGTGCTTCTAGCAGTGACCTCCTGCCAAGCTGGCTTTTGGAAGATGTGTTAAGTCTGTGGTTTCACAGCACATGTCGCCACTTTCTCCTCGGAAGGCAGCAAGAGCCTCAGCATCAGAGAAGGGACACTGTAGGTGCGAGGGGTGTAGGACCTGTGAACACTACGTCTTTGCCTCAGATCTTCCCTCCGGACCTGCTCCTCGCCTTATCCCACACCCTGGGGTCCCGGCTCTCTCCTGTGGCAGATCCTGGCTTACTCCTGCTTCTCCAGGAAGTGGTTCTCCTTCCTTCTGCAGCGGCCATATCCAAAGGTCTTGCAGATCCTGGAGCTGGTGTTGAAGAAGGACCTGAGAAGGAAAGTTCCGGGTAGAAGGCAGGTGGTGGGGCTCCAGAGACACAGGAGGGTCAATAAGAGGATGGTCATCACAGCGGTCTACACGGCAAGCAGCAGAAACAACTGGCATGGCCAAGCGTGGTGACTCACACCTGTAGTCCCAGCACTTTGGGAGGCCGAGGTGGGTGGATCATCTGAGGTCAGGAGTTTGAGACCAGCCTGACCAACATGGAGAAACCCCGCCTCTACTAAAAATACAAAAATTAACCAGGTGTGGTGGCATGTGTCTGTAGTCCCAGCTACTCGAGAGGCTGAGGCAGGAGAATTGCTTGAACCTGGGAGGCAGAGGTTACAGTGAGCCGAGATCACGGTACTGCACTACAGCCTGGGCAACAGAATGAGACTTCACCTCAAAAAAAAAAAAAAAAAAAAAGTAAAATATCTTGATGAATATTTAAGATTGGAATTTAAGTCTCTGCAGTTATTCAATGTGTTCATTCAGCCACAGACTTCTTCACCTCTTTACTAAACCATCAGGTAAAGAGAGGGGGACAAAAAAACCTGGTGAAATGACAAAACCTTTGCATTGATGTGGAAGTTGTTTCCTTGGTTTTCTTATTGAAGCTAGAAATCACATTCTGGTAGACGATTAACACTTTAACTTGACCTTGAAGTCTGGAATGTTTCGTATTCAGATTCAAAGCTCTTGGGCTGAGCAGGGCTGGGTTAGGGTGCGGAGAGCAAGGCAGGACTGTGCAGGTGCAAGGTTGGACCCTGTCTTTATTTTAAATGTTTATATTTTGTTCATGGACTTTTTAAATTAATTTTAATTTTTTGAACTATTGCATTTTAATATGATTTATCTTGATGGCTGAGTTTTTTGACTTCTTAAATTCGTGTCCAAGACCTCATTCATCTCACCCTTGTCCTGAGGTGAAGCCCTGTCCCTTGGGGCTGGATGAATGAGCTGGATCTTTTGCTGAGAGCAGATTTGATGGAGACCCAGAAGGAGGGTAACACCAGAGCCCTGAGGAGGGAAGAGTGGGTGCCACAGAGTAGAAATCATTAGGAAAGGGAAGGCTGTGGTTCCTGAGGGCAGCCTCGCCTGCTGGGTAGATCTACCTGGGGCTGCTACTCTTCCCTCTTCACCTTTTGATGAGCAAATCAATGAGTTCCTGTACATTTAGACCTCTAAAGTAGAATCATTTATCTGTTTCCTTTGAGTTGTAGGAGTTGGAAATCTTTATTGTTTAATGCTTTTCTTTATTTTCTAAGTTTTCTATCATGAGCACATATTACTGCATTTAGGTATCAGGAAACAGCAAAGGAAAGACATTTAATTACTTATGTAAAGAACGGAATCATCTTCAACAGAGCAAAGCATTCTTACTATTCAAGAGACCTGAGACAGACCGAGGGAACAACACATATACACAGGCCTTCAGTGTTTGCCTGGACTGGTGCAGTAGCCTACTCACTGGCCCTCTGTCTCCACCCTTGGTCCCCTACAGGCCACTCTCCACACTGCAGCCAGAGGGATCCTGTGACAATTTGAATCAGATCATGATGTTCCTGTGATTTCCCATCTCTCTTAGAAAGCCTAAGTTTTTATACAGTCCTACAAGTCTTTCCCCCACAGCCTCTCTGACCGTATCATCTTCCACTCCCCCACCCCACCCACTCAGCCCCAGCCACACTGGCCTCATCGCTGCTGCTCAAACACATCAGGCACAGTCTTCCTGGGGCCTTTGCACTAACCACATCTTCTTCCTGCATTGCTCTTCTCCCAGCTGGTCACGATGCTCACTTACTTTGTACAGGTTCTGCTCTTTGACTGGTCTACATAAAAGAGCAGCACCTCCTTTATCCCCATTACTCCTTATCCCCTTCCACTATTTTGTCTTCAAAATGCTTGTCATGACGCACATATTATCTCCTTATTTTTCTATTGCCTGCCTCCCCTAGAGGGTAGGGTCCTTTGCTGCTGTGTTTTGTTTACAAGTATGTGCTCATGGAGAATGATGCCTTGTAGGTACTTGGCAAATATTTGTCAAATGAATTAATCTGCTCATGCTCATTGACGGTGGGGATGGTGCTGCAGTCATTGAATAGAATGAGGATAATTAAGTTCCCTGGAAATACACATTTTTCTAAGGAAGTTAATTATCCTCATTCTATTCAATGACTGCAGCACCCCCCACTACCAGTGAGCATCAGGAGATTAATTCATTTGACAAATATTTGCCAAGGCATCGCTCTCCAGGAGCCTCACTTCCTGTGGCTTTGCTGAGTTTCTAAGGTCTCTCTGGCTTTGTGGTTCTGCGGTTGAACCACATGTGAGGTGAGGGTTCATGGGACACCTCCTTATTAGGAATCTAGCTCTAACATGCAGCACTGTCATGCTATGAGATTCACCAGCCTGAAGACACTCAAAGATCTTGAGAGGATAATAGTTGAGACATAGGAGAGTAAGGGCCTGGAGTTATTACTAATATCCTGACAGCCTGGGAGAAGCACACCTTGGCCCTCGAGCAAACCTCCAGCAAACTCTCAGAATACAGAACAAGTTTCTTGCTCTCTGCCTACAGGTGCCTCAGGCAGTTAAGCTATTCCAGATCCTTCTGATTAATTCTTAGAAGCGGGAAATAAAATAATGATTTCATATCGGATTTTTTTCCTTGGAGGAAGGAGGTAGGTAGACAAAGTCTTTGAGAATAAGACATTTCAGTAAAAAATGTGCAAAGAATCTGTGTGGCAGGCATCCCCACTGCACAGATGAGGAAATTAAGAATCAGTAACTTACTCAAGATCACACAGCTAGTAAGTGCTGGAGCCAGGACAAGCTACCATTAAGCCACAACTCAATCACTGAAGAATCTGGCTTCTACAGGGAATTCTTTTTTTTTTTTTTTTTTTTTTTGGAGATGGAGTCTCACTTATGTCACCGAGGCTGGAGTGCAATGGCACGATCTTGGCTCACTGCAACCTCCGCCTCCTGGGTTCAAGCGATTCTCCTGCCTCAGTCTCCCAGGTAGCTGGGATTACAGGCGCGCACCACTACGCCTGGCTAATTTTTGTATTATTAGTAGAGACGGAGTTTCACCATGTTGGCCAGGCTGGTCTCAACATGGTGCTTTGGCCTCCCAAAGTGCTGGGATTACAGCTGTGAGCCACCGCACCCAGCCAGAGAATTCTTAAAATGCAGATAACTGGTAAGGGTCTTGGGGAAGAACTACCCAAACTCATTTCTCCCCTGTTCCTGGGCCTCCCCTTAGCCACCAAAGAACAGGGATGAGTGAGTCTGGAGAGTTTTTCCCTAACACCAAATACGTGGTATTGTCAGAGGCGTTTGAATCAAAGAGACTCCATCTTGAATAGGAGCTGGGTAAAATAAGGCTGAGACCTGCTGGGCTGCTTTCCCAGGAGGCATTCTAAGTCACAGAGTGAGATAGGAGGTCGGTACAAGGCACAGGCCACAAAGACCTTGCTGATAAAATAGGTTGCAGTAAAGAAGCCGGCCAA
The DNA here is from genome assembly GCF_028885625.2 of Pongo pygmaeus. Lineage (NCBI taxonomy): Eukaryota > Metazoa > Chordata > Mammalia > Primates > Hominidae > Pongo > Pongo pygmaeus. The sequence continues at coordinate 48,000,137 of NC_072394.2, read as the reverse complement.
AACCCACCAAAACTAAGATGGCAACAGAAGTGACCTCTAGTTATCCTCACTGCTCATGATATGCTAATTATACTGCATTAACATGCTAAAAGACACTCCCACTGGCACCATGACACTTTACAAATGCCATTGTAATGTCAAGAAGTTACCCTATATGCTCTAACAAGGGGAAGAACCCTCAATTCCAGGAACTGCTTAGCCCTTTCCCGGAAAACTCATGAATAATCCACCCCTTGTTTAGCAAATAATCAGGAAATAATGATAAAAATAGCCAACCAGCAGCCCTCGGGGCTGTTCTGCCTATGGAGCAGCCACTCTTTTATTCCTTTACTTTCTTAATAAACTTGCTTTCACTTTACTCTATGGACTTACCCTGAATTCTTTCTTGCATGAGGTCCAAGAACCCTCTTTTGGGGTTTGGATTGGGACCTCTTTCCGGTAACAGTATCTTTTCCAACACCAACAAATTCTCCAACACCAACTAGGTGTTCACAAATTAATTCACTTCTGACACTCCTGAGTTAGCACTGTAAACCAAAAGCATCTGAAACAAGTCTTAATTTTGGAGTTTATTTTGCCAAGGTTAAGGACATACCTGTGACACAGTCTCAGGGGAGGTCCTGATGACATGTGCCCAAGGTGGTCGGCCTGCAACTTGATTTTATACATTTTAGGGGGACACAAGACATCAATCAATACATGTAAGATGTACAATGGTTGGGTTCAGAAAGATGGGAGGGGCTTCCAGATCGCAGGTGGATTCAAAGATTTTTTGATTGGCAATTGGTTATTATCTAAAGATCTGGAATCAGTAGAAAGGAATGTCTGGGTTAGGTAAGGGGTTGTGGAGACCAAGGTTTCATCATGCAGATGAAGCCTCCACATAGCAGGCTTCAGAGAGAATAGGCTGTAAATGCTTCTTATCATCTTAAGGTCTATGTTAGTGTTAATGTCCAACTCCCCCTTTCCATCATGGCCTAAACTAGTTTTACAGGTTAACCTTGGAATGCCTTTGGCCAAGAAAAGGGGTCCATTCAGATGGGTGGGGGGCTCAGAATTTTATTTCTGGTTTACAGCACAGACCTCACAGGTTAAGGGCTCAGTCCCACAAGACTCTGCTCTCACTTCAGATACAAGCTGCAAATTCCAGGAGTCACTCACACTTCTGACTGATTGGCTATGCAAATTTCAGTGTTCCACAATCGCCCCCTCAAGTTGAGAATAGAATGACTCTCAGAACTCAGGAAAGCATTTTGCTTACTGTTGTAAACCCAAAATAAAATTCTAAATCCCCCAATCGATGGAATGGAGCCCACGTCTCGGCCAAGGAGATTCCAAAGAAACCTGGAAAACTAGTTCAGGCCATGATGGGAAGGGGGGATTGGACACGCCGCACTGCACTCACCTCCCTTTGGAAACAGATCTTAAGACTAACAAAACAGATTAGCAATAGGATACCAAACTCCAGCCTCACTCTGGCATAGTACCACATGTCAGAGAGCAGGCCCTCAAAGAAATCAAAGTATTTTACCCTAAAATATATTTCTTTGACATATTTTTGAAATAGCCCTGCAAAACTGTCTCTTGTGGGGAAAATCTACATTCTGTAGAGAATCCCTTTCCCTTTCCAGGTTGTTTGCCTGATTCAGGTGAGAATTAACTAAGAGTCTGGCACTTTTTTAAGTCTGATAAGAAACATTTACCATCTATTGTCTCTGAAGCCTGCTACCTAGAGGCTTCATCTGCATAATAGGAACCTTAGTCTCTATGACCCCTTATCTTAATCCAGATACTCCCTTCTATGCCTTCTGTGGATTCCAGGTCTTTAAATAAACTCCCAACCAATTACCAATCAGGAAATATTTGAATCCACCTATGGCCTGGAAGCGCCCCCACCGCATGCTTCCAGTTGTCCCACTTTCCTGGACCAAACCAATGTATATCTTACTTGTATTGACTGATGTCTTATGTCTCCCTAAAATGTATAAAGCCAAGCTATAGCCTGACCACCATGGGCACATGTTCTCAGGGCCTCTTGGGGCTGTGTCACAGGCCATTGGTCACTCATATTTGGCTCAGAATAGATCTCTTCAAATATTTGACAGAGTTGGACTCTTTTTGTCAACATAAATGTGCATATGCCTGCGAACTGCCTGGGGATCTTCTTGAAATGCAGATTCTGATTCAGCAGATCTGGGGGATGAGATGCTGTCTCTCCAACAGGTGCTCCCCCATGTCCATGGAAAGAGTTAAACTCTGTAAATAATTCGAAGAGATTTAATATGAGCCAAATATGAGTAACCATGGCCTGTGACACAGCCCTCAGGAGATCCTGAGAATGTGTGCCCAACATGCTTGGGGTACAGCAAGACAGGAGACTTCAATCAAGTACATTTAAGAAATACATTGGTTTGGTCCAGAAAGGTGGGACAACTGGAGTGGGGGGATGGGGCTTCCAGGTAGCAGGCTTCAGAGAGAATAGATTGTACATGATTCTTATTGGGCTTAAGGTCTCTGTTGATGTTAACACTGGAGAGTATAATGAGGCATGCCTGACCCCCACTACCTGTCATGGCCTGAATCAGTCTTTCAGGTTAAATTTTAGGAGTGCCCTGGCCAAGGAGGAAGCTCGTTTAGATGGTTGTGGTGGGGGGAGGGGGGGATGAGGGGAGCTTAGAATTTTATTTTTGGTTTACATTCTCCTGCTTCTGGCCAAGAATTGCCAGAGGCAACATCAATGGCCAGCAAATCTTCATTATGTCCCATAGTGTTTCTGGGACGCCATGGCTGCCTGCCCCTGGTCTATCCTGTCCCTCGATGGGATTCCCTATGGATAAGAGACCAAAAGTCAAAAGACTTACAGCTGGCTGGGCGAGGTGGCTCACGCCTGTAATCCCAGCACTTTGAGAGGCCAAGGTGGGTGGATCACATAAGGTCAGGAGTTCGAGACCAGCCTGGCCAACAAGGTGAAATCCCGTCTCTACTAAAAATACAAAAAATTAGCCAGGTGTGGTGGCAGGTGCCTGTAATCCCAGACACTTGGGAGGCTGAGGCAGGAAAATCGCCTGAACCCAGGAGGTGGAGGTTGCAGTGAGCCAAGATCATGCCATTGCACTCCAGCCTAGGTGACAAGAGCAAAACTCCGTCTTAAAAAAAAAAAAAAAAAAAAAAAGGAGACTTATAGCCAATCAAATGTTCCAGGCCAGATGGAAATTGACCTGGACAGGCATTCATTACTCTTTAAAATTATTATTACTATTTTAAGTAAAAAGCTAACAAACAAAAAGGCAAAAACTAACTTGTCTTTAACTCCTATGTATTCAGCTACTGTAAACTTGGTTTTAATTACTGACTTATAGCAATTAGCTATACAAAAACATAAGCATTACTCTGAAAAAGAAGATATATATATATATCTTTACAACTTATAACTGGGAATATTATACCCAGGAGGCTTTGTCACAAGGTATCTTTATCCTGTCAGTAAATATTTTAATTCTACAGGAAGCAGAAAATTGTTTATTGTTGGGGTGGATGCAAAAGTGATACATAATAGCTTAGAAGACAAAGTCCCTTGTTTTACCAGCTATTTAGGCATCTTTGTACCCTTCCTTGATTTGGAGGGTCTGACCTTGACCTAACTCTATCCCTCAAAATTGGCCCTTACAATCTCATGCACCCGCCTCTTCCATGACAGTCACTGGACCTAGAGGGAGGGTGCTTGCATAGTTTTAGCAGCAGGGCATCTGCAGTGAAAAACAGATCTGGCCCAGTGAGATGACAAATGAGGGAGACTGACATCTCTGGTGTTCAGAATACCATGATTTGGGTTTCCTTGAAAGTAAAACAAGGAGAGATAATAACATTAATATTTTGACAATCAAAGGGTATTTGTGGGCCGGTGGCTCACGCTTGTAATCCCAGCACTTTGGGAGGCCGAGGCAGGTGGATCACTTGAGGTCAGGAGTTCAAGACCAGCCTGGCCAACATGGTGAAACCCTGTCTCTACTAAAAATACAAAAATTAACTGGACATGGTAGTGGGCGCCTGTAATCCCAGCTACTCGGGAGGCTGAGGCAGGAGAATTGCTTGAACCCAGGAGGCGGAGGTTGCAGAGAGCCGAGATAGCACCATTGCACTTCAGCCTGGGCAACAAGAGCAAAACTCCATCTAAAAAAAAAAGGAACCTATTCCATCCATTAGGGCACCAATTAAAGATATGAAGAAAAATTATAATCTGGTACTCTCTAGAGGATTATTGTAGCCAAGAAATAATGCATGATTCAATCTGCACTCAAAAAAAAAAAAAAATTTAGGGCTGAAATCTAGTATCAAGTGTTACACTTTTCCTTTGAAACAATTTCTCTTTCTCTAGCCCCTTTTTATCTATTAAAGAGAAATTATAGTAAGACCAATTTGTGTGCAAAGTGAGTTTTAGCCTTATATACTTGACCTGATTATTTGCATAAAATGCATCAGGGAATGATTGGCTATACAGGCCCCTTTTTAGTTGCTTTGCTGGAACTTTACCTAAAAACATGCTATGGCTATTTTTTGTACAATACCCATTTTCATAAGATATTTATGTAAAGGGGTTACAAGTACCTTACATAAAGCCTGTGTAAACATCTTAAATTTCATAATTCTATTAACCTGTACGTTTTATGTTCTGGTGGTAGGAACTTTTTTTTCCTACCTCCAGACCATTTTACCTTTTCTAGTTCCCAGCAGGGAGTGGCATCTGTAAGACCCATGAGGGATGGCAAGTTGAGAAGCCTTCTCAAACAGTTGTATGATTCTGTGGGAGGGGCACCCATGTAAAAGGGGCCCCCTAAACCCCCAAATTTACCATGACCTGGGTAATAGGCATATTCAGTGGGAGGATATCCCCGTCATCATACAGCCAGTCCCACACGGCTCTCATATTTATCTGGATAAACGCCACTGTAAGATCTGTTTGCCTTGAGAAGGGAACTGCCCAACTCTCCCTGTAAAATGCCAAGTGGAGCCCCCCCGATGAAGCGGTTGATGTGCTTCTCATAATTCCGGAGAATTCCTGAGAACTCTCAAGAATAAGCTCCTGTGCGTTTGGCTCACATACACTCATCAGTGATCGCCCTATAGGGAACTGTGGGTCCTGCATCAACTCAAACGAGCTCTTAAATTTTGTAGCATTTAAAATTAAGGATTTTTGTCTTTAAAGTAGTGATTTTTACAATAAATTACACAAAAGGCTTCTCAAGAAGCTGATGATACCAATATACAAAATGGAATAATTCCTTTATATTATTCCTTGTAGCTATAATAGGTACTTGGTTTTGCCCTTCCCCAACATCGACTGTCTTCTTGGTAACCACAGGTCTCAGAGTTAACTTGGATGTAGGAATTGGAGGAAGCCAGAGGGGTAGCGGGAAATCAGGCATGAAGAGCCCCAGGCCTCACCTGCGCCCCTCTCTCTTGAGCCCAGGACTAATTTCAGAGAGCAGAGACCGAACCCCCTTTGCCTATCATATCCCTGGGAGCCACCACTGAATCAGCCACCACTGCACTTGGAAAGGGTAGGACTCATGCCAAAGATGGGACACCATGCCGACATTATCTCGAGGCCCAAGCCCACATTATCTTGTGGCAGAGGCAAGACCACCACAGTTTCATGGTTCCACGAAACATGCACCTGGTGAACCCCAGAAACGCACCACACACAGAGCTTCAGAAGCTGCCATTCCCAGTCTGACCACGCGAGGGCGGCGAACCCTCAGATTGGGCCGCTCCCTTAGGCGGAGCTGCCCTGATCCCAGACCCAGGCGAGCCGTGAAAACCCACTGGGCGTCCCAGGGCACCGCTGCCCTGGGAGCTGCAAACCGAAAGCATCTGCCCTCCGGCCCAGAGCGCTCGGGACCTGGTCGTGTGATGCAGCTGGAAAGCTTGGACCCTTTCCGGCAGAGCCAGCAGCTCGCCCCCGCCTGAAATTCCAATTCGCAGGGACGGGGATGGTGACACCTGAGGCAATTCCTCGGCTGCAAAGCATCATGTCTCACCTTCTTGAGCCAGTTTCTTCTTCTGTAAAAGGGAAATGGTACTGGCATTCATAACATTTTGCAGGATCAAAGCAGAAAATCATTAGGAAAACACTTTGCAAACTGTAGAGAACATTGCAAACGTTATATATCAGGGTTTTTAAGAAAACTTTTAAATATTCTCTATTTGGAGAAAGAGGTAGGAAAATTCTGGAGATATAGTAACGAACAAAATGTACCAGATGTCTGGCAAAATCTGTACCAGGTATCTGGCAAAATCTGTCCCTGCGTTTCTTTTTGAAATTGACTTGAATTTTATTTCCATTCTTAGCTGTTTTAATATTTTGCTTAATTTTGAAATTGCTCATTCTTCATGCTACAGTCAGTGTGATCTTTTAAAAAAGGAAATATGATCTACAACTACATGTAATGAACGGATGAACATCATAAACATAACGCTGAATTAAAAACCCAGATAGAAAACAGCACCTGCTGGATGACCGCGTTTACATGGAAAGTACAAAAACAGGCAAATAGTTGGAAGTCAAGATAATGGTTACTCTAGGGGAATGAGTGGAGGCGGTGCTTTTAGGATGCTGGTAATGTTCTATAAAATTCACTGGGTTATACATTTATGCACTCTTTTCTGGATACATTATATTACACCTCAGTGAAAAGCAAATACTGTATGGGGGAAGGAAGGGAAGCTAATCGTGTCTCCACCCGCCTAAAAGCGTTCAGTAGATTCTGATTCTTGTGAATGTGAAATTTGTATTCCTTTACCAGGTCCACCTGGTGCCCCTGGCTTCATCACCAATGGGCTTACCATGGCCACACGGGTCCTCTTTCAGGCCCTTGTGTCACTCTCTCCCATGCTGACCAGCTCTGGCCACAAAGCTGCCTCTTCCATCACTGGGAGCTCTTCCCTACCTCGGAGCTGTTTCCGTCACCTAGAATGTCTTCCCTCCACATTCCCGCCAGCTCCTTCTGCTCAGCCTAAAGGTCACTTTCTCACAGAAGCTGTCCCTGAGCCTCAATCTAAATTGCATCCCCACAAGGACACAAAGATGTGAACAATAAACACTAAGGATTCCAGAAGCGGGGAGGGAGGAGAGCAAAGGTTGAAAAACTACCTGTTGGGTACTATGTTCACTGCTTGGGCGACGGGATCATTAGAAGCCCAAACCTCAGCATCATGCAATACATCCGTGCAACAAACCTGCACACGTACTTTCTGAATCTAAAAGAATTTTTAAAATAAGAAAATAAATTGTACCCCCTTAGTTCTTTCTGAGTACCCTCTTTTTATCTTTATAACACTATAATTTGTATTTATGGGATGATTATGCATCATTATTTGGTAAATGACCTCACCAGCTAGACTCTAAATCAGAAAGGGCTGGGGCTGTATCTGACATATTCTCAGTTGTGTCAGCAGCACCTAGCACAGCATCTAACATAAATGATACTTATTTGTGGTTTGGCTTAACTAATAAAAAAAAAAAAACTTTGGGAGGGGAGGGAATTCAATCAACAGACAAACAATAATGATATGTAGGAGAAAGAGAAACAAAATATTCATAGGTATTGTATTAGTGTTGTAAGAACATGGGTGTTCTTTTTCTTTCTTTAATATGACCTATTTAATCTCTTATGTTCTTTTTATGATTAAGAAAATAAAAAACTAAAAATATTTTTGTACTATTTAAAATTAAGTTTTCATTTAAAACATAGACTTCTGGGTGTATTAGTCCATTCTCCCACTGCTATAAAGAACTACCTGACACCAGGCGTGGTGGCTCACGCCTGTAATCTCAGCACTTTGGGAGGCCGAGGAGGGCAGATCACCTGAGGTCAGGGGTTCGAGACCAGCCTGACCAACATGGAAAAACCCCATATCTATTAAAAATACAAAATTAGCTGGGCGTGGTGGCACATGCCTGTAATCCCAGCTACTCTGGAGGCTGAGGCAAGAGAATCACTTGAACCCGGGAGGTGGAGGTTGCAGTGAGCTGAGATTGCGCCATTACACTTCAGCCTGAGCAACAAGAGCGAAACTCTGTCTCAAAAAACAAAACAAAACAAACAAACAAACAAAAAAACGGCCGGGCGCAGTGGCTCATGCCTGTAATCCCAGCACTTTGGGAGGCTGGGGCAGGCAGATCACCTGAGGTCAGGAGTTCAAGACCAGCCTGACCAACATGGAGAAACCCCGTCTCTACCAAAAAAAAATACAAAACTAGCCGGGGTGGTGGTGCATGCCTGTAATCCCAGCTACTTGGGAGGCTGAGGCAGGAGAATCGCTTGAACCTGGGAGGCGGAGGTTGCAGTGAGCCAAGATTGCGCCATTGCACTCCAGCCTGGGCAACAAGAGCAAAACTCCGTCTAAAAAAAAAAAAAAAAAAACCCCAAAAAAAACAACTACCTGAGACTGGGTAGTTTATAAAGAAGAGGTTTAATTGGCTCACGGTTCTGCCAGCTGTACAGGTAGCATAGCTGGGGAGGCCTCAAGAAACTTTCAATCATGGTGGAAGGCAAAGGGGAAACAGACATGTCTTACGTGGCAGAAGTGGGAGAAAGAGAGAGGGGGGAGGTGCCACACACTTTTAAACAACCAAATATCATGAGATCTCACTATCAGGAGAACAGCAAGGGGGAAATCCGCCCCCATGATCCAACCAGCTCCCACCAGGCCCCACCTCCAATATTGGGGATTACAATTTGACATGAGATTTGGGTGGCGACACAAATCCAAACCATATCACTGAGTAAAGTGCAGATGGCAGGATAGTTTCACAATAGAATGTTCATTCTCTGGTTTCTATTGAATTGGATAGGAGAAAAAAAAACAGGTAAAAAAAAAAAATCAGCAGCACTAAACCACCATGGGAAACAGTAGAACCTCATTGCATAAACTTCAAAAAGCAGTAGCAACAGAAAAATATAGAATATCTTGACGTGTTTCATCATGGGTCCTATCCCCAACTGCTCTGTCCCAGAAGAGGTGCAGGAGAAAGAGGAAATAATACAAAAGTCCTGAAAATTCTCACCAGTTGTTCCAGTTAGTTGCCTAACAGGATCCATACTTAGTGGCTCAAAATGACAACTATTTTCTGATGCACGTGGATTCTGTAGGTCTGGAATTCAGGCAGGGCTTAGTTGGGGAATTCTTTTGCTCCTTGTGGCCATGTCTGAGGTCATTCTGTGGTACCCAGCTGGGCTGGGCTGGGCTGGGCTGGGCCAGAGGACCCAGGATGGCTTCAATCACATGTCTAAGGCCTTGGCAGAAAGGCTAAACTAAAAGGCTAAACTCAGCTGGAACCGTTGGCCAGTGTCCAGTGCATGTGTTCTTTTCAGCAGTGGCCTCTGGGTAGTCAGACTTTTCACATGGACATCAGCATCCCCCAGAGCCAGCATCCCAAGAGTGCAAGATGGAAGGACAGCCTTTTTTGACCTAGCCTCAGAAATCACACAGCATCTCTTCCACTGCATTCTACTGATCATAATGGAGTCGGCAAGGTCAGCCCAGATTCAAAGAGGGGATTGACCCCAATTCTCAATGGGACAAGCACCAGAAAAATTGCAGACATGTTTTTAAACTGAGACAGATTAGTTAAAATTTTCCTATATGTAAAATATAATAACTTCCTCCAAGACCCCTCCCCACCTACCCCTACTGCCCTACTTCCCACTAAAAAAAAAAAAAAAAAAAATCTTGGCCAGGTGCAGTGGTTCATGACTGTAATCCCAGCACTTTGGGAGACTCAGGTGGGAGGAACACTTGCATCCAGGAGTTGGAGACCAGCCTGGGCAACATAGCAAGACCCTATCTCTACAAAAAATAAAAAATTAGCCAATCACGGTGCCACACACCTGTAGTAGTCCCAGCTACTCAAGAGGCTGAGGTGGGAGGATTGCTTGAGCCTGGAAAGTCAAAACTGCAGTGAGCCGTGATCACACCACTACACTCTCGTCTGGGTGACAGAGTGAGTCTGTCTCAAAAACCAACCAACCAAACAAAGGAACAAACACCTCATCCTATTTTGACATCAAACTCAGCTCCAATTTCTGGAGCTTATCTACATCAAGTCCAGCTGCAAAGAGGCGTCTTGGGGTCTGTTCCGTGGGTAGAGTTTCCCTCCATCTGAAAACCTGCGAACTAAAGAGACATGTTTTCTGCCTTACATGCACCCAACCTGCAATGGCGAGACTGGCACAGGAAACCACTATGTTCACTACTGTTTTAAAAGCGGAAGTTCAGAGCAATCCCTGAGTCCCGGCAATTCTGAAACTGAATTGTGCACCTGTTGCCAGAGGTTCAGTCCTATTGCCTGGGTTCTTGGCTCCACTCTGACTCATACTTCCTTTTCCATAAGAAATGGCTCTTTGTTTGCAACTGAGTAGCCTTCTTGTCCTGTGTCTTAACAGAATACCTGAAACTGGGTAATTTATTAAAAACCAAATTTATTTCTTACAGTTCTGTAGGCTGGGAAGTCTAAGGTCAAGGGGATGCAGCTGGTGAAAGCCTTCTTGTTGGTGGGGACCCGCTGCAGAGTCCTGAGGCAGTTCAGGACATCACATGGTGAGGGGACTGAGCATGCTAAATTATGTCTGTTTTCCTCTTATAAAGTCACCAGTCCCACTTCTATGATAATCCATTAATCCATTTATCTGTGAATGGATTAATCCATTCATGACCCAATCACCTCTTAAAGACCCCACCTCTCAGTACTGCCACATTAGGGATTAAATTTTAATATGAATTTTGGAGAGGAGTGTTAGAAAACTGCATGCAAAAAGTCAAGATGAATCCCCAGAAAATTCAAGTCCCTTGTTACCACCCAAGTTCTTAGGGTCTCCGCAGAGATAAAAAGCCCACCAAAGCTTGCCATTCCCCAAGGCTCAAATTTCTAATTGATTGGCTGATCCAAAGCTCCAGGGAAACTTTCTCAAAAATGGAATAACACATCACTAGAGGAAGCCAACTGCGGTTCCAGGACTTTAAGAAAATCTCCAGAGAGCAGAGCCCAGACTGCCCATCATAATCAAGAGACATCTCCAATAGCACTCCTTTCTTCCCTCAACCCCATGACTTTGGGCTCCACAGAAGTGTATAGAAGCAAACTTCAGACTGCAATTTGGGGATAGGGGATGGAAATAACAATAGATCTCAGATATGGTGAGAAGGAAACCAAAGAGAATATATTGACACCAATTAGAATAAGCGAAAGGACAGGGCAGAGTTGCCCAAACTGAGCATGAGGAAGACGAAGGGAAATGACAGAGTAGCTATGCACCATACTATGTACAATTATAAGGAAGAAAGAAAATAAAGCAGGGAGGGAGGGAAGAAAGGAAAAAAGAAAATTAAAAAGGAAAGGACATTGTAGAAAAGAAATAGACACAGATAACCGAATTCAGAAGAAAATCTGATAAGAGGAAAAATTTCCAGGAGGGCTTTCAGCTTAAAAAACAAAAACTTTAATAAAATAAGACATTAGGCTGGGTTCAGTGGTTCAGTGGTTCACACCTGTAATCCCAGTGCTTTGGGAGGCCAAGGTGGGAGGATTGCTTGAGGCTAGGTGTTGAAGACCACCCTGGACAACATAACAAGATTTCATTTCTAAAAATAAATAAACAAATAAATAAATATTTTAAAATGAATAAAAATTTAAAAGACCCTTAAAAATGAGTGTTAAAGAAATAAATTGAAGATCTAGGTAACACCACTAAAAAAACTGCAAATAAATTGAAAATATCAAGGAAGAAACAAGTCAGAGCTACAAATCAAATTACTTAGCATAGAATAAAAGTTGGGGATGGCAAGTACCAATAGCCTGGGCCAGGCGCGGTGGCTCACACCTGTAATCTTAGCACTTTGGTTGGCCGAGGTGGGTAAATCACTTGAGGTCAGGAGTTTGAGACCAGCCTGGTCAACATGGTGAAACCCCGCCTCTACTAAAAATACAAAAATTAGCCAGGCACGGTGGTGCGTGCCTGTCATCCCAGCTACTCGGGAGACTGAGGTGGGAGAATCACTTGAACTCGGGAGGCGGAGGTTGCAGTGAGCCAAGATTGCACCACTGCACTCCAGTCTGGGCGACAGAGAGAGACTCCATCTTAAATAAATAAATAAATAAATAAATCTCAATAGCCTAGAAAGAGGAAAAAAAATGTCAAATTATTTTTTAAAATATTAGTTTATCATGTGTCAGATATTAATTATTGACATTAATTTAAGTATTTTAAATATAGATACATATTGACTATGTTAATGAACACTATCCTAGTACTGGGGAAAGGGTTAACTCAGCAGGCATGGGTTGTTATAACCCTACACACTCCCAGGAAAGGTCTGTTTTCAGGACTGATCTTTGGCCTCCTCCTGGGAACTGAGCTCATAGACTCTTCTGGATGATGAAATTGAAAGTTTTTTGCATGCCTGAGGCCTTGGGCCACACTGTACCAGTTAGTCCACACAGTGTACACCAGAAATGATCTATGGTGAATGCCTCCTTTTTCTCTGGGGGTCTGGAGCTTTGTTAACTGAGGTAGGTCATGCAGGCAGTGTATGCCTATGAACGATCCTCAGCAAAAAGCTGAGATGCCCAGGCCTGGGCAAGCTTCCCTAGTTGACAACACTTTGCATATGTTGTCATGCATCATTGCTGGAGGAACTAAGCACATCCTGTGCTACTCTCTAGGGAGGAGACACTCGCAAGTTTGTGCCTGGTTTCCTCCAGACTTCATCCTATGCACATTTTCTCTTTGTTAATCTTCTTCTGTATCTTTTTGCTGTAAACTTACATATAACAACAATATTATTCTGTATTTTTTTTTTTTTGCTGTAAACTTAAGTATAACAAGTATAAACTTAAGTCCTATGAGTCCTTTTAGAGAATTAAACCTGAGTGTGGTGTTGGGGACTCCAAAAACAGGTAGTTTCCACTATTATCTCCAAATACAAACTGTAGTACATAGATATTAAATACCTTGTGCAAAGCCATGCTGATATTGAATGGCAAAGCTGGAATTCAAATTATCTGTCTCCAGTACCCATGGTTCTAACAACTACTTACAAGCGAAGATAATCTGACATAATTAATGTCTCTTCAATAGAAAAGTCAACAATTGAAACAGAAAACTTATTCAAAGATATAATACAAGAAAATTTCCCTTTTAAAAAACATACAGCCTGTAAAAGCACCCCTTTTCCAGTGGAAAAAAAATGATGTAGAATGATACCAAAATATTGTTAAGTTACTGAAACTTGAGGATAAGCAATGATATTTTTAGATATTCATGTAGGGAAAAAAGTCACCTTTAAGGGAGAAAGACACTCAGGCTGCACCATAACAACATTCACTTTCAGAATTCAGTGAAGCTAAATCCACAATTGTCCTGGAGAAAAGAAAATATGACCCACGATTTTTTACCCCATAAAATTGTCCTTCAAGTATAAAGAAAATATGCAAAAATTCAGGGAAAACAATATCCATAAACTTTTCTTTTTTGTAGAATTATTTTTGTTAATCTAGCTCACAAAATGTTGATGAGGTTATCCTGAAGTTACTGATAGTTGCTTTATATGATAGAGCATCAATATCCAATATGGTAGCCACTGACCACATGCAACTATTGAGCACATGAGGTATGGCTAATATTAATTGTTACATGCTATAAATGTTTAAAGTACACACCAGATTTCAAAGACTTAATACAAAGAAAAGTAAAATATTGCATTAGTTGTTATTTCATATTAATGATATATTGAAATGATATTTTAGATATACTGTACTCAGTTAAATAAACTATCATCAAATTAATTTTACCTGTTTTTTCTTTCTTTTTTTCTTTTTTTTCTTTCTTTTTTGAGACAGGGTCTCCTTCCCTGTCACCCAGGCTGGAGTGCAGTGGCACAATCTCAGCCCACTATTAGCCTCAACTTCCCAACCTCAGGTGATCCTCCCACCTCAGCCTCCCAAGTAGCTGGAACTACAGGCACACACCAGCACACCCAGCCAATTTTTTGTTTTCAGTGGAGATGAGGTTTCGCCATGTTGCCCAGGCTGGTCTCAAATCCCTGGGCTCAAGTGATCGGCCCACCTCAGCCTCCCAAAGTGCTGACATTACAGGCATGAGCCACTGTGCCTGGCCCCTCTTTTTACTTTTTAAAAAAGCTACTAGGAAATTTAAAATTCGATTTGTGGCTTCTATTATATTTCTGTTGCACAGCACCATAGTAGACTTTGGCGAGAGATTTTGCTTGTTTGTACTATTTAGTTTAGTTTGATCTTTTAAAATAAGTATGGTTATTCATATAAAACAATAAACTCATTATTCCTAAATTGAATAAATAAACCAATGGACAAAGAGCTATGCTTTCTCCCCTGGGATGTTGAGACAACTAGCTGGGAGGCTCTGGATGGGAACCAAAAACAAAAGAATGGAGCACAGCTGTTCATTGTCCAGCCCACTCCCTTTATAGTTAGGAAAACTGAGACCCCAAAGGTCACTTACCACTCTAAAATCTCATGGACTCAAGTGTGCAGTAGATGAGGCTGAAGACTGGCATTTCAGATGAGGCAGGAATACTGACTTAGGGGACATTCTCAGTAGCTCCCAGGAGCCCCTCCAAGGTGTGTAGCACCACCTCCAGACAAGCAGTCCACTTCATCCCGGCTCATACCTCTTGCCCACAGTGCTTCCTCTTGCAAGAAATCAAAAACAAGGTATTTCCTTTGTCCTATGGAAATAGGGACTCTTCTTTTTCTGCAGGTATAAGTTCCAGCCTCCCAGCCCTGGCTCATGGAGCTCAGCCTTTGGCACCATGGAGCTCAGCAGCTTCCGTGCCCTGCCTTGCCATCTGCCTGGTGGGCATGACCAGCTTAGAAAAGACCTCAAGTGAGCTGAACTGTTGTTGGGAAAGAGAACCCTGAGACCCATAGCCTATGGGATAGGGCTGGCTCCAACAGGCTACCTGGTCACTTTCACCTCAGGGGGAATCCAAGGTCTAGATATTGAAAGGGCTCACCTGTGGTCACCCTTCAGTCTGGGGGAAGACCTGGGGCCAGACCTCCCAGATGCCTATTTGATTTAATTAAGTCTTCATCAAATTATTATTATTATTATTATTATTATTATTATTTAGAGATGGAGTCTCACTCTGTCATCCAGGCTAGAGTGCAGTGGCCTGATATTGGCTCACTGCAACCTCCACCTCCCGGGTTCAAGCGATTCTCCTGCCTCAGCCTCCCAAGTAGCTGGGACTATAGGCACCCGCCACCATGCCCGGCTAATTTTTATATTTTTAGTAGAGGCAGGGTTTCACCATGTTGGCGAGGCAGGGTTTCACCATGTTGGCTAGGCTGGTCTCGAACTCCTGACCTCAAATGATCTACCCACCTTGGCTTCCCAAAGTGCTGGGAGTGGCGTGAGCCATGACGCCCGGCCCAAATTTTTATTTTTATTATAAACTCAACATATACTTTTGTTTTAAAAAGACAAACAATACATAAATTGTTATAAAGTTAAAAGTGAGTTCTCTATTTTATACAATCTTATTCCGAAAAGTATCCATTGTTAGAATGCTTAGGAGAGACAGTAAGTTTTCATACTACTTTAAAAATAAGACCAAGTTCTTAAGCTTGGCTACACATTGGTGTCACTTGGAGACTCTGTGAGTCCCACCTTAAATTCTGATTTAACTGGTTTAGTTAAAGCCTGGGCATAAGGATTTTTTCAGTTCCCCAGGTGAATCTAGTGTGCTAGGATAGCAATTTGAAATAGGGTATGGCCAGGGAAAACCTCACTGATAATAGTGGAGGTGGTGAAAAGGGGTGGGATTCTGGATTTATTTTGAAGGTAGGGTGCAAACAGGATGTGAGAGAGAACCAAAGATGACTCAACGGTATTTGGCCTGAGTGCCTGGAAAGACACGAGTTACCTTTTACAGAGATGAGGTGACTATGGATGGGCACGTTTGGGGTGGGGTGGAGCACATCAGAAGCTCGGTTTTGGAGATATTCAATTTGAGATGTCTTTAGACATCCAAATGGAGAAAGCAAGTAGGCAGTTGGGTAAATGAATCCAAGATCCAGGGAGGAGGTCTGATCTAGAAATATGTGGGTGTTGCCAGAGCGTAGGTTACATGTGGCATGGTAGTGGAGGTCATTTCTAGGTACTGACAGGGCTGCGGGTATAAAAGAGAGCCAGGCCACAGCTCTGTGCTCTTCTCACTCGGCAAACACCCCATGCTATGCATGCTGCATCCCACGCTAGGCACACTACACAGACCACTTAGCTTTGTGTATCCACTCACCTGCGTTCCTGTCTCATTTACAGTCTGCTCCTTTACTGCTTTGGAAGTTAACTCAAGTAAAAGCACCTTGAACAAATTGCCTTTGCCCATGGTCTAGACTAGCTCATCGCCTTTCCTTCCTACATATGCACACACACCACCCACATGTGCTGAGGGCTCCTAAAACCCTTCAAGGAACCTACACAGCCCATCTATGCTGGCTAAAGAGACACCTGTACCACTGTGTTAAGACTGTTGCACTCACGCATGTGGGGTTTCTAGAGTGCCCCTTGCCCATCCCTATCTTGGATCCCAGATCCCAAGCCAGAATAGCCCATACCCAGTTAATACATTTAGCGCTTGCTGATTGAGCACTTACATGTCCTGACATGGGTCAGGTCTTAATGAAAGACAGAACCTGTGCCTCCAGGAAGCACATCATCTGGTGGAAGTGAAAGGACAGCAGCCAGCTGATAAGGAACACGTATAAGTCCAAGGCAATCTGGAAGCAGCGGGCCTGGGGCACGGACAGGAGCCTGGCATGTCAAGGGAAACTTCCTGGAGGGAGTGTGTGTGTGTGTGTGTGTGTGTGTGTGTGTGTGTGTGTGTGTGTGTGTGTGTGTGTGTGTGTGTGTGTGTGTGTGTGTGTGTGTGTGTGTGTGTGTGTGTGTGTGTGTGTGTGTGTGTGTGTCTCTCACTCTGTCACCAGGCTGGAGTGCAGTGGCGCAATCTTGGCTCACTGCAACCTCTGCCTCCCGGGTTCAAGCAATTCTCCTGCCTCAGCCTCCCAAGTGGCTGGGACTACAGGCGCGCGCCACTACGCCCAACTATTTTTTTTCTGTATTTTTAGTAGAGACGGGGTTTCACCATGTTGGCCAGGATGGTCTCGATCTCTTGATGTCGTGATCCACCCACCTCGGCTTCCCAAAGTGCTGGGATTACAGCCGTGAGCCACCGTGCCCGGCCAGCCTCATCTGGTTTTATGAGGGAACCAGACAGTTGAGAGGTGTGCATGGTTGGTGGAATAGGGCATCCTAGGCCAAACCACTATGATGGGAGAACTGAGTGGGGTGGGAGGTGGGGGGAACTGCAAATAACACACAGCTGATGCCAAGTGTGCCAGAGGAAAAGATAGAAGATGAGGGCAGTGGGAGGCAACCGCCTAAAGGCTTGTTTTACAGAAATCCAGGGTTATGTAACCAGCAAGGGAGGTAGGCGGGGCAGGCTTCAATCCAATGAGCCTGGCTCCAAAGCCTGGGGGTGGTCTGAGGACGGCGCACAGCAGGAGCTCCTGAGGAGCCTGCTAAAAAGGCAAAGGCTGGGCCACACCCAGACCAACTGAATTAGTAGGATCTGGACCCCAGGAACCTACATTATTTTCACAAGTGCCCCCAGTGACTCTGATGCACACTACAGTTAGAGACCCACCACCCAGAGCTCTCCCACCTCTCCACTCTACCCTTGGTGATGTGGACTGGGTCTCAAGGCCCCCAAGAAGTAGGATGAGTCATTTCCACGGTCATGGATTATGCTTTCAGAAACACTCCCAAACAACCCGGGGAGTTCTGGGAATCACAATCAGATGGGGATGGGGAGGACAGTGGGAGCAGATCAGGAGAAGAAATTTCCGGCCAGGTGGGAGGAGGTAGGGTTTTGTTTGTTTTTGTGGAGGGGGTTGCAGGCATAGGGTAGGAGGTCCTGTTCAGGCACCCAGCAAACAATCCCGAGTCCCCAGCTCTTCCCAGGACTCAAGGACAAGGGCAAAGAACAAAGGAAACAGCCGTTTTTATTCGACAAACAGTAAACTCCATCCACCACACGGTGACACACACTCTGCAGCACACCCCATCACCTTGGCCGGTGCTGCCAACCGACCTTTCTGCAGTGATGGAAGTCTTTTTCTGTTCTTTCCAATACAGCAGCCACTGACCACTTTTGCTTATTGAGCACCTCAATATAGAGGTGGCCACTACAGGTGAGGAAATGAATTTTTAAGTTAATTCAAATTCAAATGCCATATTTGGCTCATGGCTCCTGTACTGGATGCACAGCTGTAGGCCCTGACCTGGTCCAGGGCACTTTGGTTCCAAAAGCCAATTCTGAGGAGAGCAAGTGGCAGAAAGAGCCCTTGTGCTCTCCTCCCCAGAGAGAACAGCAGCTACAGCTGCTGGAAAGGGCAATAATCAGAGTAGGGGGACACCTCGGGCACGCCGGATAAGGTTGGCCAGCCGCTTGGCCAGGCCACCTGTGCGGGGCTCCTCGATGTGGAAGGTTCGGGTGAGGAGATTGTAGAAGGAGCCGTAGCACACGGCCACCACCGTGCACGTGAGGCAGATCACGTTGTAGGGCATGCTGAAGTCCGGTGTCGGCAGGTTCACCAGCAGCGGCTCTGTGTAGAGCCGCACGAAGTAGTTAGAGCCATCAGAGACTGGGAACCTGGGGTCAGGGGAAGAGCGGTGAGACAGGACTGGCTGCTCCTCCCCATCTCACCCCATCCTCGTTCCGGCAGTGCAACATAGTGTTTACAATGTTCTCTTAGGCTCAAAACCTTTCAACAGAAGGCACAACCAGTCTATAAACCTGATAAAAGGAGAGCAGTGGGCAGAGAGCATTAGGACGAATACCGAATGCAGGCGGGGCTTAAAATCTAGATGACGGGTTGATGGGTGCGGCAAACCACCATGCCACATATATACCTATGTAACAAACCTGCACGTTCTGCACATGTATCCCAGAACTTAAAGTAAAATCAAAAATAAATAAGAAAGAAGGAAAAGAAAAGAAAAGAAGAGAGGGAGAGAGAGAAGCCTGGTGTTGAAGTGGAGGAAAGGGGCCCTGCCTTTGCTTGGTTGCCTCTTTCTTAGCCTGGTTTCAGCCTAAATGCCACCTCCTCAACGAAGCCTTCCTAGATAACCCAGTAAATCAATTCCTACCCCACCTCTAACCCCATTACTCTCTAGACCAGAATCTTCCCTCTAGACTGTAAGCAAAGGGAGGCCAGGGCCAAGTCTGTTTTGTTTAGTCTTGTACACCCAGTGCTCTCAGAAGCACTTAGCATTTGATAAGTGCTTGATTAAATATTTAAGAGCATCAAGGAGTAAATGTAAGCTGTAAGTAAAAGTATTCTTTTAGAAGCACTTTAAAATCATTTTATAAAGTCTTCACAAATTCCACAGACTGCCAGGATTTTTATTAGGATTGAATTAAATCTACACATCTCTTTGGAAGATGTAACATCTACCTTGACGTCCCCTGCAGGAGCCTGGTCACCTGTGTTAAGGCCCAGCAGGCAGCTGAGGATGTGTTATCAGTGAGTGTGGTCACACTTACAGGCTGTTGAAGAGGGGACTCTCTTCCCAGTCCACTGGCTTGGCTGCTACCATGCTGGGCACAAGGGCGCTGAGGACAGATGGGCTACAGAGAAGCAGAGAGATGGCCCGTGTTCCCATCTGGCTCCCCTACCAAGGGGTAAGCAGAGAAGAGGGTAGGTCAGGGGGATGAGAGGTGGCCTGTGGGGGTGGAGCCCACCTGACATAGAAGCCATGGTTAGGATCTGGCGTGTACTCGGTCCACTTCAGCAGCGCCCGCTCAAACTGGATGGAAACCTTGGTGACTGAGTTGGCCGGCAGCTGAATCAGCATCTCCAGGAGGTGGGGTTGCAGCCGGTCCTGGGCAGGCTGGTAGTGGATGTAACCTGGAGACATGCAAGGGTCACACACATCTCTTTCCTGGGTTCAGGCTATCTGCTGCCCCTGTCCCTGCTGCTTGCCATGGAGCCTCAATCTGGGTGCCTAGAAGATGGGCTTGGGAGCGTAGAAGCCAGGCAGGCTAGGGAAGAAAGCAGGGGCTAAGAAAAGGGAGAGGATGTTTCCAGGGCAGTGATCCCAGGATGCGGTCAAGAAAGGTTGTTAGGAGTGCTGCAGACCGCTAATCAATCTTCGCATCACTAAAACTGGGGCACCAGGCACCAGGTGCCTGATGTGACGCAAGAAGAAATTCAAAGAGCCGCCTGGGAATTTTTCTTGCCAAAAATGTGGGACATGAATCTCATCAGGTTTCTAAATCTAACCACCAATACACAAGAAATATAGGAGATGGAGGGGTGTATTAAACACTAGCACAAGGACAAATCCAGAATGTGGAACATTCTATACAACAAATGACCCAGTTTCTTCAACAAATAAATGACGTTTAAAAAAAAAAAAAAAAAAAAAAAAAAAACCATGGGCACTGCTACAGATGAAGAGAGACTAAAGAGGACCACACCATATACAAGACGTTTATAATAAGGGACATTCTGGGTGTGGAGACAGGGAGTATACGGGAACTCTGTGCTTTGTGCTCAGTTTTTCTGTAAACCTAAAACTGCTCTAAGAATAGTCTATTAATTTTAAAGAAAAAGGAACTTTTTTTTTTTTCGTGACAGGGTCTCGCACTGTCGCCCATGCTGAAGTGCAGTAGTATGATCATGGCTCACTATAGCCTTGACCTTCTGGGTTCAAGTGATCCTCCCACCTCAGCCTTTTGAGTATCTGGGACTACAGGCGTGCAACACCACCCTCAGCGAATTAAAAACAATTTCTTTTAATCCCAGTACTTTGGGAGGCCAAGGCAGGCAGATCACGAGGTCAGGAGATCGAGACCATACTGGCTAACACAGTGAAACCGCATCTCTACTAAAAATAGAAAAAATTAGCCAGGCGTGGTGGCACACGCCTGTAGTCCCAGCTACTCGGGAGGTGGAGGCAGGAGAATCGCTTGAACCCGGGAGGTGGAGGTTGCAGTGAACTAAGATTGCGCCACTGCACTCCAGCCTGGGTGACAGAGTGAGGATCCGTCTCAAAAAAAAAAAAAAAAAAAAAATTTTTTTTGTATAGGTAGGGGGTCTCACAATGTTGTCCAGGCTAGTTTCGAACTCCTGGACTCAAGTGGTCCTTCTGTGTTGGCCTCCCAAAGGGCTGAGATTACAGGTGTGCACCACTGTGCCCACCCAAGAGAGGAACTTAGTATAAAGCAAATGCAATGTGAGAACCTTATCCCAATTTAAACAAACCAATTATAAAAAGACATTTTTAAGACCACAGGGGAAAACAGAAGTGGTAATGATACGGTTACATTTTTAAAAATCCTTAAAGTATTTAAAAATTAATTGATGCAATGTCTAAGATTTGCTTTAAGATACGCCAGCAGGCAGTGGCTTACACCTATAATCCCAGCACTTTAGGAGACTGAGGCAGGAGAATCGCTTGAGGCCAGGAGTTTGAGACCAGCCTGTGCAACATAACGAGAACCTGCCTCTATGAAAAAATTAAAGGCATGGTGGTTCATGCCTGTAGTCCTGGGGAAGCTGAGGTAGGAGGATTGCTTGAGCCCAGCAGTCTGAGACTGCAATGAGCCATGATCATGCCACTGCACTCCGGCATAGGTGACAGAGCAACAGTCTGTCTCTTAAAAAAAAAAAAAAAAATTGCTGCAGGGTGTGTACAGGGGATTATTACACTATTCTGTTTGGGTTTGAAATTTTCCAAAGGAGAAGATTTAAAAGAATAATAACAGAAAAACCTACAGAATATGCAGTTAGGATGTCTAAAATAGAGATTTTGAAGGTGGTACAAATAATGGTGCTGAAAATAAGTGAAACTATTCATCATAGGTTTGAAAACATAGGAATCAACAAAAGTACTGAAAGGTTTTTAAGTTTGGCTGTTTGGGATATGGTACAACCTCTTCCTCAGAGGTCTTTTACTTTACTACTGGTCTCCCCCTACACCAAAGAAAAGCAAGTGCTTTAGTGCTATGCCTGGCACCTAATAGGAAGCACTAATATTATCTTCTCCTTAGAAAAATAATAGAAAATAAAAATAAATTTTAATAAAAAAAAAAAAAATTTAATTAACTGTACCTCTTTACCCCTCCCAAAGAAGCAAAACACCATCTACTCCAGCTCTGCTATCTTCCTAGCTTCAAAAGCCCAACATTGCCAAACTCTTTCCCTACCTTAAAGAGTCTATGAATCATCACAAAACCCAATGCTCCAGAAAGGAGGCAAAGTAAGTGAAAAAGGAAGCTACTGTCCTTGTACAGTCCTATTAAGAATCACCAGTATTATGTGTTTTAATGATTGCTGTTTTATAAATTACTTCTGAACCTGGCACAGTGAGGCTCCCGTTCCAGTTTTGAGAAACTATTCCTTATTCTTTATGCCTGTGTAGCTTTTCAGAGGTACTTCAGGAACTACTCTGGGAAATGAGAGTTTGGGGGACCTGGAGAGGACATGAGAGGGTGGGCTGGGGGCCTGGTTCAGGACTCAGGTCCTCACTTGGTTTGTTCTCCTTGCCCTTGGAGGTGATGGTGAGGGTGTGCACATACAGCCGCAGATACCAGGGTACAGTGTCCAGCAGCAGCACCGGGAAGGCCCGGTATGGGTGGGTGTTGTACAGCAGTGTGCTCAGCTCCCCCTTCTGCAGCCCATAGCCGCTCACGTACCGCTGGGCATGCAGGAAGGGTACTGGGGGGGCCTCTGTGTAAAGAAATGTCAACAGTTAACAGCTGCCAAAGGTAAGAATCACTCCCCACCCCAACTGCCCAGGCCATGTTCAGAGTCCCAAGCCAGTGAGTAGATGGAGGAACAGCCCTGCCACTGAAACTGGGAAATCTGGGTTCTGGAATCATCCCTGTCTTCCCCAGCCAACAAGCAATAATGACAATAAGTTGCTAGTATTAAAGTGCTTATGTGACGAACACCGTGCCCCCTTCGAACCCAAACCAGGTCCTCTCAGGATATTCTGCTCTTTCACTTGGTAAAGGGAACTGAACACAACTGTAATTAATTAACTGACACCTGCCCTAGCTAGTAGACATTATATTTCTTGAGTGCAGTGTCCTCTGTCGTATTCAATACTCTATGCCTGGCACTTAGTATGAATTCATAAGTATTTGGTTGATGAAGCAAATGCATGAACTAACTCCATTTTTCACATCATCTCATTCAATTCACTAAGTATACTCTTTATTTTTCAGATGTGGATGCTGATGCTTGGGGAGTTTAGGAACCTACCCAAAATCATAGAGCTTGGAAGAGCTACAGTCAGCAGCATATGACTCTGGAGATCTGGTCTAAATACAACCCTATCATCTTACGGCAAAGACGTGGGATTGTGAGTCTTTTCTCTGTAGCCGTTGCAACCCGGCAGTCCAACCACCCACCCACTCACCATTCTCTGGGGGTCTCTTCCACTTGAGCTGGATGTTGAGGTTTCGAGAGTTGTTGATCATGGCGCTGTCAAGCAAGTCATAGATGGCATAGGTCTTCCGAGTGCCTAGGATGACGTCCTGATATGTAGTGGTCGGGGATGGGTGCACCTCTAATGTCTCGTTGTCCTGGGGACACAAAGGCAGGGCTAAGAAGCAAGCAGAGAGGGTAGGCTGGTCTTGGGGACCAGGGGTGTGTTTGTGTGTGTGGCTGGAGACCTTGTTACCTGGTTGTAGTTGGTGATATCCACATAGACTCGGCTCTCTGAGGCCAGGGGGCAGGGCTCCGTGAGGGTTCGGGAGAACATCCGGAAGAGGGACCAGTCTGAGAAACAGAGAGCAAGGCTGAGCAGGGGCCAGGCCTAGGCCTAGTCCACATAGATAAGGCAGGGCTGGCATGGGTGGGTACAGATGAGTTGCCAAGGTAACTTACCTTTCTTCCCCTGCCCCGTGATGAAGGCATCAAATACAACTGACAAGGTCTGCCTCAGCTCCCAGGAGATGCTAGTACAGCGTGCATTCTATCACAAGGGCCAGATGGCAGCAGTGAGGGGGTATCACTCTTACCACACCAGCCCCAAAAAAGACTCCTACTCAGACTCAATCCCTCATCTATGTATCTTCATATCCATCGATTTGCTACCACCCACTCCTGAGCACTTGACCTTGTGCCAGACCCCGTGCTGACAACTGTATGTGCATCAGTTTGATAAACTATCACAACAACCCTAGAAGTGGATTCTACTATCAATGTCATGTGGCAGGGTGGGAAACCAGGCTCAGGGGAATGAAATGATTCACCCAAGGTTACGCCAGCTGGCAAGTGACTGAGCTAGCAATTGCACCCGCATAGCTATTGTTCTGAACCACTATTTTCCATGACAAATATTTATTCAGTGCTTGCTAGGCAACCACTGTTTTCTTGGTGCTTGGCCAATGCCCTGAATAACCGTCATCACATCTACCACTCAGTACTCACTCAGCCCGAGCCGGACACTGACCACATGCTTTACATGTACCTTCTCTGAGCCCCTGGATGGCAGCTTCCTCTACTCCCCATGACTTACTCTGCAAACAGGGCGGATATGCACTGCCTGGGAGTGGTAGCTGGTGTGGAACAAGCGATCTGCCTTCAGCAGCACAGAGAGGCCTGCCTGGAGGAGACAGAAAGAGATAAGAGAAGCCCTGTATGGAGCACTTGGCATGGGGCGCAGGCTCTCTATACACCCCCCCGCCCCTGGCTGCCAGGCTGTGCAGCCTCACCTTGGAACTACAGGGCAAGAGCTTCTTCCAGGGGGTGAGGTTTTCAGTGCAGACCACCTCCCGCGGCAGCACAGCATAGCGCAGAAAGTAGTGGTCAGTGTCTGAGGGAGACAGAGGTCTGTCTGGGGTGGGCCTTGGGCTCTGACCCCTCAGGGTCCACACTCCAGAGATGGGAATGACCCTCCTGCTCCCCACACCACCTCTAGCACCACAGTCTGGACAGTCCCAGCTGGGAGTGGGACTCCCTTCTCTCCTTGGGAAAAGGCATGCAGAGATGGCACAGTATTGGGGGCCTGCACACACAGGGGACTTAGGATCTAGCCCAGGCTGAGGAAGCAGGAAACTGAGGGAAAAGGAGGCAAAGGTTTGGGCAGGAGGTAAGAAGAAGAAGGAAAGGGCTGTAGGGGTTATCTCACCATTGGCCAGACCCAGGGGTTTGAAGGAGGCAGTGGGAGTGACCGTGTTGGTGGAGTCGATGAAGTTGAGAGAGGCGCAGAAGATCCCTGAGAGGACATTACTGAGCTCCTTCCAAGATTTATCCACACTGGATAGAGACACAAATCCACTCACTGTCCTGGGGCTACCTCTGCTCCCTCTTTCAAAGTCCACAGCTGGCTGCTAAACCTATGGTAGGAGGAGGCTGTATTCTTAACTATTAGACGGGCCAGTTGATGGAGCTGGAACATTGCTGCCCCACCCAGCCCACTTGCTGGGTCTCATCCTACTCAGCCCCTTCTTCCTCACTCTCCTCTGGACACCTCTGCATCCCCATGGGTCTCTGCTCAGGTGATTCTTCCTTCCTTGCAAGCTTTTGCTCACTTCTTTCTGCCTACCTTCATGATCCAGCTCCAGTTCTTACCTCCCCTCCAGGAAGCCTTTCCTGCCCTCCTTAAGCACAGTCTCCTCTGTGCAGTCACGGTTCTGACCACCCAAGCATCTTACTAGGTCCCTCCTGGGAGATGGCTAGGTGGCAGCAGCGTGTCCTGAGCACCTTTTCTCCCTAACTAGGCTGTAAGCAATTTGAGGACAAGGACCAGTCTGGGTCATCTATGTACTTCCCCTGACACCATGGAAAACGCCTCATATATCAGAGCTGAAATGAGCTCACTGATCTTCCTTGAATGTGCTGGGCTGGGCAAAACAACACATACTGCCCTGTGTATACTCTGGAAATAAAGGTAAGTCCTGGTTCTATTATCATGGTGAGAAGTCTTATATCCAAAAAAGCTCACTGAACATGGGAAAAACAGCTGTTCTAGGATTTCATAAAAACATCAAATTAAATTAATGTTCTTTTCTTGGAGAAATATCAAGAGAGATTTGCTCTCAGTAATAGAGAAAGCATAAAACTTAATAAGCACTAGAAAAAATTCTAAGCATTTGCTCCACATTTCAGGCAATTACGGGCTGAGGGAAGACAGTGACAGCAGAGTAGACAGGAAAGGGTAGGGGAGCCAGAGTTGAGGCAAGAGACAAAGTCTTGGCAAGCTGGGGAGTCATTGCTTATTCCTTATTCCTTAGTGTTGTCCAGTGGCTTTTGATAATTCTATGTTCAGAGCTTGTCAACTGCTCCAATCCTTAAGCCTCAAATAAAAATGGCAAACTTGAAGCCTGAAAGCTCTATTAAAACCATAAACACGCTTCATTTGGTATGCACAACATTGACCCGCACAGCACTTAAAAAATTTTTAAATTACTTGCTGATATTCGAATTTGCCAATTTTCACATTAAATTCCAGATTTCTGGTATCTCTTAAAAAATGAGGCCAGGTGTGATGGTTCTTGACTGTAATCCCAACACTTTGGGAGGCTGAGGCAGGAGGATCACTTGAACCCAGGAGTTCGAGACCAGCCTGGGCAATATAGTGAGACCTTGTTTCTACAAAAAATTTTTAGAAACATTTGAGTCTGACCACATTAGGCCTCTATTCCCACATGGCAACAATCCATAGAAGCTGAGTGGCAGAGCTGTCCTCGTTAGAATGTCACACAAACTCTCTAGCCTGCCACAATTCCTGCTGCTCCCTTTTATTGCCCTAAAACTTGTTATATCATACTTGCACTACCAATTACTTATAGTGGGATTAAGAGGAAAATGAGATATATTTCTCATTCCTGCGTTTGTCCATTTTAAAAATACCTTTATTCATTTCTTACCTGTGTGGCCCATGTAGACATGTTTGCAACCACTGCACAGAAAGGTTCTATTCTAAACAGGATAGCCACAGCAGCCACTGGGAAATAGCGGTTTGTAGTAGGCACAGTAGCTAGACCTGCCCCCTCCCAAACAAAAGCAGTTCCTCTAACATTGTGATGTAGCATCCTGTTGGCCAGTTGTAACCCACAGATATGTTATGGTTGGCCTTTGTGGTATTTATTATCATTTAAAAAATATTAATGAATGCCTTTTAAAAGGTTATCCAGTTGCCAGTTTTCTACTGCCTTACCTCCAACTAAGCATGAATTGTTTGCTATTTGCCTCTCCAGAGATATGCATGTGCTACCTCAGGTCTGAAAGTTTTAGGATTGGGAAGTTTATTCATCTGTGGTAACATTTTTTACTTCCAATGCCAGCTCTACCCCCATGGAATCGCTGCCTACTGGAAATGCTGTCTACAAGAGCAGTGGCAGGATGACAACACTTTCCCAGCCACATTCCCTCCATGGCCTGCAACGGGACCCAAGGTGTGGACTCACTCAGTGACAGTGTCTTGGAACCAGACCCAGAGCTCTGCACCTGATGGGGCCTGCAGGAAGGGTGGCCCCCAGTATCGGGTCCTCCAAAAGCCTTGTGTGAATGACAGGTGCAGCTCCCGTAGAGAATACTTCGAGATCAGCTGCCCCAGGGCTTTGGGAAAGAGCCTGTAATGAGACACTGGGGAAACGGGAGCAGGTGAGTGACGATCCCCCACCTCGTCGGGGTCCACACCCAGCATCCCGAACTCCACCCAGGAATTACGCCCCGCCCCCAAAGTTTGCCTCCACCCCAAGGCCGGCCAGCCAGCAGGCACTACGGAACTCTTTCTCTGGTCAGATCTCGCGCCCTCACCTCCTTCCCGCTGAAGCTCCGAATCCCAGCGCGTGCGGAACTGGAATGTTGCGGCTACGTCCCCGGAAGGCAGCGGGGTGATGACGAGTTCCTCCCGCAGGCTGTCGCGTGGGTGTTCTGCCAGGCACCAGCCGCCGGGCCCCAGGAGCAGCAGGACGAGCAGAGAAAGCGGAATAGCAGCCGCCATGCCTGCGGCTACTTCCGCCTACCCAGCGGCGCTCGGCCCCATGAAGAGCCGGTATCCAATAAGAAGGGCGTGTGAGAAGTGACTTCCGGTGTCGTCCCGGAAACCGGGATGCGGTGATCAGAGCGACCGCCTGCGCAGGTCGCGAAGATTGCCTCAGAGTTGGTGGGTCTAAGGGGGTACTGGGAGGACACGAGAGGGAGTAGGCAGGGCGAGTAACCAGCTTGAGGCCGCACCCAGTTCAAGGCGTTTCCACCCACCAGGAAATGCTTAATAATATGAAGCTCCGTCACTGCCATTTTACCCATTTGATAGTTGAGGAAACATTGACTGAAAAAGGTTAATTACTTTTGGGAAAACCCTTGTGGTTTTAATTTGTATTTCCGAAAGTAAGAGGAACCTCCTGCCCCTCTTAGCTTCTAGTGTCTCCATTTGCTGCAAAACCCCCAAATAAGTGGTTCTTTTATTACGAAAATGTTTAAACAAAATTGAAAGAATGAGCACCTGTTACAATAAACCTGTTTTCCACCACCTAGATTCTACTATTTACATTATACTATACTTGTACTTTACCACATATTTGTCTATACATCCATCATTCCATCTTGTGTTTTGGTGCACTTTAAAGTAAATTGCAGACATTAGTACACTTTCCTTTAAGTAGTTAAGCATGCATATAATTAACTAGAGTTCAGTATTTGATTGCGTTTTGATGTAAAATTCACATACAGTGAAATGCACAAATCCAAAGTACACATTCACTGAGTTTTGACACATGCACACACGTATGTAACCCGAACTCCTATCATGATACAGAACATTCCTAAAACCCCAGAAAATTAGCAATACCCTTTCCTAGTCAATCCCTGCTCCTCTACCACCTTCCAGAGTCAATTAGTACCCTGATTTTTTCCCACAATAGATTAATCTGTTCCAGAACTAAATATAAATGAAATCATATAGTATGGATACTGTGTGAGGCTTTTTTTTTTTTTTCTCATGGGAATAATGTTTTTCAGAATCATCCATGTTCTTGCATGTATCCACAATTCTTTTTATTACTGCATAGTATTATTAATTTATCCATTCAACTCTTGATGGGCACTTTTAAAGTTTTTGGTTATTATTAACAAGGCTGCTGTCTGTGCAAGCTCCTTTGTAGACGTATATTTCTCATATCCTTTGGCCAGGTATTTAAGAGTGGAATTGCTGGGTCAGAGAGCAGGTGTATGTTTAATTTTATAAGAAACTGTCAGACCTTTCTCCAAAATGTATCATTTTATGTTTCCATAAACTATGAGTTTCCATTGTTCCACATCCTGGTCAGCATTTGAAGTTTCTAATTTTTTGTACTTTTTAGTTTTGACCACTTGGGTATGTATGTAGTGGTTGCTCACTGTGGTTTTAATTTGCATTTCCCTGGTAACTAAAAATGTTAAGCATCTGTTCATGTGCTTATTGGCCATTTATTTTTTAATTTAATTTTTATTTTTTTTTGTGAAAGGTCTGTTAAAGTCTTCTGCACCCTCACCCCTTTGTTTACTGGCTTGTCTTTTTATTGAGTTTTAGGAGTTCCAAAGTTAAATTCATGCTTTAGTTTTTCCACCTGCCCTACGGGAAACACATTCATGAAGGATTTCATGAACAGTCTCTTGGTAAAACTCATGGCCACACTTCTAGAAAGAGCCAATTTGGTGTGAGGCAGGTCTGCCAAGATATGCGCCAACCAACCAGACATTTCCAGAAAGGAAATGTCAGAAAGATGTCATCTCATTATGCCTTCATTCTGCCTACATCCAGTGTTTCTGCCCCATTAGACATGAAATATTAGGAAGGCCATGGGCTTAGATGTCAGAAAGACAGGAGTCCAAATCCCTATGCCAGCCTTTAATCCATATGAGCATGATCAACCCAAGTGTCACTTTTCTTCATTTGTATAATGAAGAAACCTACCTTCAAGGTTGTTAAGATGAGAAATTATGTACATGTAGAATATGGAATGTAGCAAGTGCTTAATAGTAACACTCAACGCTATCACCTAGGCACTAATATGTAAATGTAGATAACAGTGCCTAAGTGATAGGGCTGCTTGAGTGTTATTATTAAGAAGTACGTAAGAAGTACAGAAACTAATAACGATTACAATGAGTGATGGGGCTAGGACTATAGTCTACACTATCAAACCTCAAAATAATACTTTTTTAAAGGTAGCTGCCATCATTATGACTATTTCATACTTCTCTGTTTTCCTTTTGAAATTGCCCATCTCCATCATTCAGGACCCAGCCACCTCTAGTGAAGACTTACCTTCTCCTCCTCTAGTGGTCTACAGGCTTCATGTACTTCTGCTACATCCCTCATCACATTGTTTCCATTACCTGTGGCTGTGTCTGCTCCTGGAAGAGCTCATGGTCACCTTAGTATTTCTGTTGCCTAAGCAAGGTGACTATCACATAGTAGGTGCTCAGTAATGTGTGAATGAATGAACAAATAAGATGACATCATAGCACAGTTCTGTATTTTCTCTACTCTGCCATGCTGTTCAGTGTCAAGTTCTGTGCACTCCTGGGGTTGCTACAGCGTAAGCCTTCTAAGGAAACTTTTTCTGAGCTGTGGTCCCTCCTTTCCAGAGTGTGTCAGGATGTCCACCCTATGACAAGTCCGTGCAAATATCAGAAGCCACGCTGTGGCTTGGAGACTGAAAGCTGGGCTCCCTGACTTAGAGTTGACTCCAGATCTTCCTCCCATCTCCAAAGGCACTGTGTGGCCTCAAAAACCAGACAGCTAGGCTCTGGGCTGGCATAAACCATGGCATAATTTTAATGCAACACTATAATCAAATGGTGAATCTGAAGATTATCATTTTTTTAAAAAGTGACCATATTGAATATGGTGTTTTATAATCTTTTTCTTTCAAGAGTTATCATAAATGTCTTTCCGCTAAAAATATGTGGTGGGTAAATGATACAATCTTGGTACTATTTTGATTATTTTTTAAGCTGTATGATGAGAACATGGGATATTTTTCTTTCTAGACTTGTTGTACGTTTGAAACCCCCATAAGTTTTTTTAAAAAACCAAAGAAACAAAAAACAGTCAGCTGGAGATGGTGGTTCTGAAGGCCAGCCAAGCCCCTGTGGTTTGGCAGGAGAAAACGTTATTGTCCCAACTAGGAAGTAGTCCTGGGGTCTCAGCTGACACTAGACTTTTCCAGGCAGGGCTGGGGCTCATAGCAGCCAAACTGAAGGCTCCCCATAGGCTCAGAAACAATTCTACTTCCCTAGAGGGCTGTAAATCCCTCTCCCGAGGCAGGCTCCCCACAGTCTTCGCATCATGTGCCTGGGCTACTAAGAGATTTATTGACATGTTGACGGCAACCAAGCCAGTCTAGCTTCTCATCATTCACCATGGAAGGAAGGGGGGTGATCCTGGGAGCTAAGAAGTCCTGAACAGCAAAGCTATTGGGATCGTGGGCCGCAGTGCAAGAGATGGCTCAGCCACAGTCAGACAGGAGGTAGATAGAACCTTGCTACTCTAAAGGAAGGAGAGAAGCCACAAGAGGACAGAGATTATGTCTTCTGTGTGCAGCAAGGTCATAAGCAACCCAGAAAAACCCCAAAAGTTAATAGAGGACTGGGCCCTGGCCCAGCTCAGTGGATGATCTCAACTTGGACCTAGAGGCTTTTGCACAAAAGGTATTCACTCCACAAGCATCCTGGAGACAGGGAATGGCTGGTGGACACTCCTACTTCCCTGGAGTTCCCACAAGTTTCTCACTAGTGTTAGGAAAAACACTTAGGAACAGATACTTACACTGGCCTCCTGCAGGGGTGAGAGCAGGATGGGACAATAGGAAGACTGCAGCCTTGTCACTCAGCCTTGGGTGGCACAAAAAGCTTTAGGATTTTGGCTGAAGGTCACTGATCCCATGGGTGATGTTCAATGTATGAAGGGAGGTGGACTGATTTTTTTTTTTTTGGAATATGAGAAATGAGTTGATGTTCCTTAAGACTGGGTCCTATAGCCTCTCCTTTCATTCAGCATTCTCTCCCTGGGCATTCTCTCCTGTCATTGACACCCATGGCTTCACTTACCACCTATACACTGAGAACTGATCGTTTTCTTTTTCCAGCTCAATCCTCTTATCTAAATTCCACATGCATGGGTGCAAGGGCCTACTCAACATATCCTCTTGGATGTCTCAAAGACATCTCAAACTCAACATGTCCCAAACCAAATTTATGGCCTTCTTCTCAAACCTGGTCCTTTCTGAAACTCCCCATCTGGGTGACTAGCCCTCTGTTCCAAAAAGGATGTAAGGAGCCAGAATGGCTGGCATACCCCTTCACTTGACATGCCAAGGAGTTCACGTCTATCTGGAGACACTGATTTGAGAGACTCTGCTGGAAGACTATAGGATGGTTGGTCAGGTGCAGTGGCTCACGCCTGTAATTCCAGCACTTTGGGAGGCCAAGGTGGGTGGATCACCTGAGGTCAGGAGTTCGAGACTAGCTTGACCAATATGGTGAAATCCCGTCTCTATTAAAAATACAAAAATTAGCCTGGCGTGGTGGTGTGCGCCTGTAGTCCCAGCTGCTCAGGAGGCTGAGACATGAGAATCGCTTGAACCTGGGGGTTGGAGGTTGCAGTGTGCCGAGATCGTGCCATTGCGCTCCAGCCTGGGTGACAGAGTGTGACTCCATCTTGGGGAAAAAAAAGAACTTCCAAAAATTTCTTCCTAAATGGGAATAGACTGGCTGTGCCCTCTTTGCCCATCCCCCATTTCCTTTCCTGCTTTCTGCCAGTCTCAAGGTCATGATGGCTGGGGCTTTGACAGCCACGTTAGACGTGAGATATTGCTAAGAATGCAAACCATGTGCAAAAGAGCAAAAAAGGAGCCCAGTGCTGAGTAACGATGGAGCTTTCATGTAGACCTGTACTTTTTAACTTCTATATGAGGAAATAACTTTATATCTTAAGTCATGATCTTTTACTAGCTGTCAAACTGAAACCTGATCCAGGCTTCAACGGATTTTACAACCTGACCTTTGTCAGTCTTAACTCTCCCTTCATTTCCTCAAATCCAACAATTCAGCCAAACGCAATGTTTTTTAGCTCCTCAAGGATATGCTCTCTCCGTTTAAAGTCTTCACGAGCTGCTTGTTCTGCCTGGCTTACGGGCCATGCCTGGCTAACTCCCAATCGTCCTTCAGCTAAAAACAGCTCTTCAGTGACCATACAAACTAGTTAACATGCCCCTATTTTCTGGTACCAGAGTAGTTCCTCATCATGCTATTTATTACACTGTGAATTGTAGTATTTACTTGATTTTCTCCTCCATAAACAGTAAACTCTGTGAAGGCAGGTATACAGTACAGCCTGTCTTGCTCAAAACTGTATTCCAGAAGCCTAGCGTGGGTGTTCCATAAACATTTCTTGAATAAATGGAATGAGTGAGTGATAGGAATGTGGGATCGGTTAGAGAGCTAAATACATATAGTGGGTTTGATATCTTTGCAATATGAAAAATGAAGTGGAATGCTTGGCATATTATTATTAGTTTATTATTTATACCGTGCTCTGTTCCAAAAAGGATGTAAGGAGGCAGCATGGCTTGAGTACCACCTTACTTGATGAGTTAAGGAGTTCACATCCATCTAGAGACACTTGTTTGAGAGACTGTATTAAAAGACTACAGGATGGTTTAGGGGAGGGAAGAGTGCTAAGAAAAGTAGTGGCATCTTGTCCAACCTCATCTTCTCTCTCCTCATTTGCAAATCTTATCTCAGGAGTAAGCCAAAAACTGGTGAGAGGGTTGCAGCAGGAAAAAATTAGCAGTAAAGCAGGAGAGGGTTAATTCTTAGAAAGGTACACAATCCCACCATCCTTCCCACCTCTGGTGCCTACTGCAAGTAAAGAGTCTGGTCTTCTCCCGACAGGCTCTGGCTGGGCCTACGGTCTCATGTGGAGAATAGCCAGCATGGTCAGTCTGTAGGCAGGGGCCCACTGCTAGCTGCAGACTCCAGGCTCTGCCCCTCCATCACCCCTTTCCTCCTCTTCATCCGACTGTGCCAAGGGCGTGTCTGCTCCATCATCACTTGGATTTGGGCTATGCAGGTTGGTGGAGGAATCGGAGGAGGAGGAGGAGGAGGTCCTAGATGTGGTCCTGTCTGATGTAGGCACCGGCAGGCTCAGCTCCTCCAAATGGTTGTCCACCCCTGCCCAGAGAGAAAAGCTGGTCAGGCCACAAACAGGGCTTCAGAGAACTCTTAAAGATTATCTGGCCAGGAGTAACTAAAGCCCACAGCGGGGCAGAGACTTGACTTGTCCAAAGTGACTTTGCCAATCCAGCAAAGAGCCAGGATTAAGATCACCATCTCCTGACTGCCAGCTCCTTCCATGTCATTACACCTTGTCTGGGATCTAGAGTCAGGTCAATCAATGGCAAGAGTTCAAGTTCCACCTACCTCACTTATTGCTGCTGAGTGGCTTTGAGCAAGTCACTTTCCCTTTCAAGGACTCTGTTCCTCCTCTACAAAATAAAAGGGATACCTACATCCCCAAAGCGTTTTGGGAATAAAACCTAAGAATGCTTATAAAATGTCTGGCATAGTAAGCCATCAATAAATAGTGGCAGTTTTAATTCAAAGAATATCTATCTTACAAGTTAAGCATATGGGCTTTGCAGTCAGACACACATGAATTCCAGTTTATCTACCTTCTGGCTACAATGTGACTTAACTTCTCTGAGCCTAATTTCCTGCTTATAAAATAGGGATTATATCACCTACCCTGATAGGACATTGTAAGGATTGAGATAATATATGTAAAGTACTTTAGTACAGTATTGGAACCTACTAAAGTACTCAATACATATTAATATCATTATAATGACTAAAACTACTTAAGTTGCCAAATATAAAAATTACAATTTTACATTATTTTAATTATAGTGACTAATTATATTAATATAACAAATGTAAAATTAAAGAAGAGATTGACCGTTCCCAGAATTTTGGATTAAAGATGTGTAACCCAGTTCTCCCTCAGGGTCAACTTTCCCTAAAATCGGAACAGGCAGCTGTTTCATTGGTAGAAACACCCACTTCCAGCCCTTACTTGTGTACTTCCCCAGCCCAGCCTTGTAGCCTCGTTTCAGAGCCTGACATCCAGCTCTGGCTGACTGGCACTGAAGTCCCCAAAGCAGAGGGGCATACCAGATGACTGGGGGGTTGGTGGAGGATCTTCGCAAGGCAAGAACACATCTGCTCCATCCGGGTCCCCAAGGTCAATAAGTTCTACTTGCTCCAGTGTGTCCACATTCACTTCCATGGATGAGATACTACCTATGGGGGCTGCGGATCAAGAAGTGGGCAAGTCAGGAGGACCCAAGCTGCACACCAGGACAGTAAGAGTTACATGTCAGGTCCCAAGTTAGAAGCATAGAGGGCCAAGAAAACCAGAGGGGAGAGAGTGCCACAAGATTCAGGACCCACAGGACATCCTCCCTACCCTACCCCAGTCCCTCTTCTCAGGACTTGGGACTTACGTCTCTGCGACTCGAGATGCAGGTGGGACAGAGGAAAGACAAACTCTGTCTCTGGCTGTAAAATGTCCTCGAAGAATTTTTGCCGCTCCCGAAGGCGGAGCTGCTGGCGCTCCAGGGCGGCCCGAGGATTTGGGTCCATGTCAGCTCCTGCGGGTAGAGGAGCAAAACAAGTACAGCTGCAAAGTCGAAAGAGAAGACAGGGGAGACCTGGGCTTGGGGCGCCCCACAGCAGCCAGCATCCCAGCAGTGGGGCCCTTGGCTCCAGCCTGGACACCTCTGCCCTTGGTGACCTCTTTCCCCTTCCCTGAAACCAAGTGTGTCCCACAAACCAAGTCTCATGCAGAGGCGGGGCTTGCCCTGGCTCCACAAAGGGGATGCCAGTTCCAGGCACCGCAAGAGAGATACTCTGTATTCAGGGAACACAGCCAATGCCCAACTCTCTGTATCATGCCCTCCTGAGAGGGGTTGGAGGGATTGGTTCAGCACAAATCGAGAAGGTACGTTTTCCCCTTAATTGGCCCTGCTTGCCTCAGAAGGCCAGGGACAGGATAGGATAGAGACAGAGATCTCAGGGTGGAGGGTTCCCTTCCTCCAGTGCTGCAGCGCCCCCCTTCCCATCCTTCAAAACCCAGACCAAGGCTAAAGCAACTCCTCCCGCGCCCCTCCTTTTCTCTCCACACACACAAACACGTACACACGCGTGTGCCATCTACCCCAAACCCTTGCTCTGAAGTCACAGGCCTGACTTCCAGACTAGGCTCTGCCCCTAAGGAAATCACCTTTCTGGTCTTAGTCTCCCCATCTGAAAATGGCATAACCAACCTACCTGCCTCAAATACAAGACCTTGCTTGTGAAGGTGAGCTATTTAGGAGACGACCATCTTTCCTTTGAACTCCAACAGCTCTTTATGCGTCCCCCTCCTGGGACACATCTCACTGACTTATCTCCCCATTAGTCAGTGAGGAGCAATTGGAAAGGCGGGTTCTGGGTCCAGTTCAGAGCAGGCCTCCTGACCCCTAGGGCTGAGAAGCTGAGACCCGGCCAGAGCACTGGGGCTATGGGCCAGCCCAGGTCGGTGCATTCACTCCCATTCGCTCATCTCCTTCCCGGCGTTCTGCTCTGAGCCCATCACCAGAGGCAAGGGAGTTTCTAGCTTGCGGATCAGAC
Source organism: Pongo pygmaeus (assembly GCF_028885625.2). NCBI lineage: Eukaryota > Metazoa > Chordata > Mammalia > Primates > Hominidae > Pongo > Pongo pygmaeus. The sequence continues at coordinate 47,963,356 of NC_072394.2, read as the reverse complement.
GTCATCCTCCGCAGACTGCCTTCCCCACCTCATCTGCACCCAGCGTATCCCAGACCCTGGCCAGCTCCACGGGCGCCACAGAGATGGAGAGGGACCCAACCCCGCGTGGGCAAGGCAGGGCCACGGAAGTGTGGGGAGATAGTGCGGCCGCGGGCTGGCGGCGGAGGAGCGAGGCGCTGACGCCGATTCCCGGGAAAGGCTCTTAGAGCTGCCGCCCAGGTCACAACGCTAAAAATACCCAGGGCCCCTGGAGCCTGTGCTCCAGCAGCGAGGAGGGGGAGGGAGAGGCCGAGGTGGGGGAGCTGACGGGGGCCAGGGGCTCCGGGACACCCCCGCTCTTTTCCCCTCCCCCTAACCCCACCGATGTCACGAGACTGAAGGAGCTGTTCCCCGGGGGGCCGCGGAGCCCAGAGCTGGAGAAAGGGAGTTGTTTACGCGACCTATAGGTACTGGAGAGGGGGTGAAGAGATTTGGGGGCAGGAGGCTGCCAGGGGCCGGGCAGGAGCCAGCGAAATGGAGAACTCCCTCTCTGTCTCAGCCCCACCCGCACTGGAGCCAGCAAGAGGGAAAAAATTCCCTAAAAAGGGACACGAGGCGTCGGCGGAGGACGGGGGGAGGGCGCTCCCCCACGGCCGTTCCCCTCGTGCTCCGGTCCCCTCCGCGGTCCCCCGCGGCACCTGCGCCCACCGCCGCCGGAGCCCCTACCTGCAGCGCTGGCGCCCCCGCTGACTCAGTCCGTCCGCTCCAGCCAGGCGGCGGCGGGGGCGTGGGAGCGAGCCGCGCCGGCCGGGGTGGGGCTGCGCCTCCAGGGCTCCCGGGGGACCGACGGGCCCTGGGAGCCGGGAACGAGGAAGAGGCGGGAGGCGGAAGTGGGGGAGGGGCGGTGGCGGGCTCACTCGCTCGCAGCTCGCCCGGCGGTCGGAGGCAGCCCCTGCGAGCGTGGCTACTGGTACTTCCAAGGCGGTCAAAAAGTTACCCGCACCCATCCTTCCTCCCTCCGCCCAGCCGAGCTCCTCTGCACCACCCTCGCCACCGACGCCGGTGCGCTCGTCTCCGCTCGCTCGGATGCACTTGCTGCGCCCCCGCCCCGCGCAGACCCGCGGCGGGCACCCGCGCCGGCTCTGCCCACGCACACTTGATGCTCTGCGCCTTCTGGGCAGCGCCCACGCAACGACTACGCACCCGAACCCTGCCTCCGGCACCCTTGGCCACACTTGCCACACTTACACGCGCGCACTTCTCCAGAGGACGCACGATGGGAAAGAGAGAGTTGGGACCCGCAGGAGGGGGCAGGGCACTGACCCGGTGCCGCCCAGCAGGGCAGGTGCAAGGCGGCGGAGGACCCCTGCCCTGGGACTCGCCCGGCTGCCCCTGATTCCTGGCTCTGGGACTAGACAGAGCCGCCGCCCAACCTACTAAGCACACTGGGCGGGGTGGGCGCCGGGCCGGCCGGGCGGGTCAGAGCTGGAGGGGTGGACCGCTGCGCCGCGCCCCCCGACGCCGGCAAGGAGCCAGCACCTCCACGGTGCTAAGAGGGGCGCTGCACTCCTGGCCAGGCGGGGGTGGAGGGGCGAGGCGGCAACTGAGAGAGGAGAAACGTTTGCCCTCTTTTTGCAGCGTCTCCTGGCTCAGACCAGTGCTAGAAGTGTCCAGTCTAGCAGCTCCTGGACCAAGACTCGTGGCCATTCCCTTCCTCCTCCCTTCCATCCACCCCCTTACGGTCAGAGCTCCGAAGGCAGCGTGGTGACGGGTGCGGGGAGGGGAGTAGGGGGATCTCTCTGAGATACTTCTGCCTTGGGGTCACTGGATCATTCATTCGACAAACATCCGCGAGCAAGTCAGGAACTAGGAGTCATCCTTGCCACCTCCCTCTCCCTCGCTGCCCATATTAAAATACACCTCCACTTCCTGTCGATTCTCTTTCCTAAATATCTTTCCAGTCCACCATTCCTTCCGTTTGCCCCACGACCTCCCGCCTGGGCTCCTAATGCAGTAGCCTTGTATCTGGTTTTCTTGTACTCATTCTGGCCCGGCTACACTCCATTCCCTGCATTGCAAGTCAGCTGTCATTTCAGAACACAAGTCTGGTGTGCCCCCCTCGACCGCTCCGCCACGCGGCGTTGCCTAAATTCCTCCACTGTTAGAATAAAATCTGGACGCTGATATCTGAGCTAAGTCTTGAAGACATGAGTTCAACAAGCAGAAAAGAGGGAGAAGGGCATGTGCAGAGGGAGGGAAGTGTGAACAAATCATTGACACATTCAGGTTTCCCTGTCAGGGGACCAGCACTTTGTACAAATACCTAAAGCACTGCCTCTTAACATTACTGGGATCTCAAAACAACCCTGTGAGATAAATACAGCATGCAACTTTCCCACTAGTTTACAAGCATGGAAACTAGTTTGTTAGAGGCAACAAATGCAGTGGTTAAGAGCACAGGCAATGCAGTCAGACCCTCTTGGGTTGTAAACCTATTGATGCCTCTAGCCAGCTGGGTAAACACTTCTCTGATCCTTGATCTCTTACCTACTAAATAGGAATAATTAATCCCTCCCTCTTATAAGATAATTTACATAAAATGGTTAGTTACAAGACTTGGGCACTTTGGAAATGCTCAGTAATCGTTAGCTGTTTTGATGGTAATGGGTTCTGAGAAAGGGAGGGAACTGCTCTCTTCCACAAATTTCTGAAATTATAGGAAGTAAGCCCTAATTGTTAACACTTCCACAGAGCTTATTATGTGCCAGTCACTATTATAAGTGCTTTACAAAAATTAACCCTTTTAATCCTCTTGTTGTTTCCACTTTACAGATACAGAAATTGAGATACAGAGAGGTGAAGGAACTTCTCTCAGGCCCTACAGCTAGTAAGTGATGGACCTGGAATTTAAGCCCAGGTAGACTGCCTTCAGAGACTGTGCTTGTAACCCTTTTATCCTGTGCCTGTTCCCCTTTTATCCTGTTGTAGTTTTCATCTTCTAAGAACTATTGCAGTGGGTTGCTTTGATTCTTATTTCTCATTAATGGGTAGAGTAGATACTTCATCTAATTTTCTAGCACAGAAAATGAGGGCCAAGTCAGGAGTATAGTGGAAAAGAGCTTGGCTCACTCCCAGTCATGTCCCCATTTTCAGAGATGTATCCCTTTTTTTCTTTTTCTTTTTTCTTTTTTTTTTTTTGACAGAGTCTTGCTTTGTTGCCCAGGCTGGAGTGCAGTGGCACGATCTCGGCTCACTGCAACCTCCACCTCCTGGATTCAAGCAATTCTCCCACCTCAGCCTCCTGAGTAGCTGGAATTACAGGTGCACACCACTATGCCTGGCTAATTTTTCTATTTTTGGTAAAGACGGGTTTTGCCCTGTTGGCCAGGCTGGTCTTGAACTCCTGGCCTCAAGTGATCTGCCCACCTCAGCCTCCCAAAGTGCTGGGATTATAGGCGTGAGTCACTGCGCCTGGCCCAGATGTGTCCTTGAGAACATGACTCCATGGATTATTTTGAGCCCAAGATGAAGAAAGATCAGGAACCTCTGTCCCTTCTCTTTGCCAGATATTTGCCATAAAGAAGGAATGGAGAGGGGGAAACATCTAACCTGAAAATATTTCAGGGGGCTAAGCTGGAAGAGTGTCACCCAAAAGAAAGACCCAAGCAGCAGGCCAGGAGTAGGTGGCCAAAAGGTTGAATAGCACCGTGAAAAGGTAGACGGCTTGAGACTGGCTTCCATCTAGGATGCAGAAACCTGGGAAGAGCATCATTATCAAACTAATAACAGTTTTTAAAAATTGTTCGGTAATTTACAAAATCACAACTTTTGTCAAACTTATCAGAGACCTAAGGTTGCAGAGCAACCAATTAACCTGCATTCCAAAGAAGGACAGGAGCCTCCAAGAAGAGATGGGATGCAGGCACTCACTCAGTTGTGTAGCAAGAGAAAGACAAGCTCTCCTTACAAGTAGGTAAGAAGAGTTCAACTAATGTTTATGTTTTTATTTTTCAGAGACAAGGTCTCACACCTGTCCAGAGGCTGAAGCACAGTAGTGCAGTCATGACTCACTGAGCTCGAGGTATCCTCCCACTTCAGTCTCCCAAGTATCTAGGACTACAAATGCACATCACCACACATGGCTAATTTTATTTTATTATTTTTTTGGTAGAGATAGGGTCTTGCTATGTTGTCTAAGCTGGTCTCAAACTCCTGGCCTCAAGTAATCTTCCTGCCCCAGCCTCTCAAAGTGCTGGGATTATGGGTGTAAGCCAACATGCCAGGCCAAAATTTTTATGGAATTACTAAAGACCCAGTATAGCTAGCATGACTACATAGGATTTGTAGGAGATACAGACACTGAAGTAATCATAGAAACAACAAAACTCAAACCTAATTCAACTCCTGAAAAAACTGACTGAATCCCCCACACTAATGGCCTAAGAGAAGAAGAGATATGACAATTTCCAGGCAAAAATAATAATGAACTCAGTCCTTGCTATTATAAATGCTGCATCCAAAACTCAATAAAAAATTACAACACAGGCCGGGCGCAGTGGCTCACGTCTGTAATCTCAACACTTTGGGAGGCTGAGGCGGATGGATCACCTGACGTCAGGAGTTCGAGACAAGCCTGGCCAACACAGTGAAATCCCATCTTTACTGAAAATACAAAAATTAGCTGGGCATGGTGGCGGGTGCCTGTAATCCCAGCTATTTGGGAGGCTGAGGCAGGAGAATCGCTTGAACCTGGGAAGCAGAGGTTGCAGTGAGCCGAGATCGCGCCATTGCACTCCAGTCTGATTGACAAAAGTGAAACTCTATCTCAAAAACAAACAAAAATTACAACACACACACACACACAAATTTTAAAATACCAAAAAAACCTACTGTCAAGAGACAAAGCAGGCCAGGTGTGGTGGCTTATACCTATAATCCAGCACTTTGGGATGCCAAGGCAGATGGAATGCTTGAGGCCAGGAGTCTGAAGACCAGTCTGGGCAATATCGTAAGGCCCTGTTTCTATATTAAAGAGAGAAAGAGAGACAGAAAGAGAAAGAGAGAAGAGAGAGAAAAAGCAAGACCAGGTGCAAGATGCAGATGCTGTAGTTATCTGACACAGAACTTAAGACAACGATAAGTAATATGTAAATATGAAAGGCTCTTGTGGAAAATGTAGACAATATGAAAGAATGAAAGGGGAATTTTTGCAGAAATATGAAGACTACAAAAAAAGATACATAGAAAAATGCTAGAAATAAGAAAAAACATATATATAACAGATTTGAAGAATGCTGTTGACAGGCTTATCAGTATACTAGTCCTTTCTCACACTACTACAAGGACACGCCTGAGACTGGGTAATTTATAAATGAGAGATGTTTAATTAACTCACAGTTCCACAGGGCTGGGGAGGCCTCAGGAAACTTACAATCATGGCAGAAGGGGAAGCAAACATGTCCTTCTTCACATGGCGGCAGCAAGAAGTGCCCAGTGAAGGGGGAAGCCCCTTATAAAACCATCAGATCTCATGAGAAGTAACTTACTATCACAAGAACAGGATGGGGGAAACCACCCCCATGATTCAACTGTCTTCACCTGGTCCCTCCCATGACATGTGGGGATTATGGGAACCACAATTCAAGATGAGATTTGGGTGGGGACACAGTCAAACCATATAATTTTGCCCCAGCCCCTCCCAAATCTCATGTCCTCACAATTCAAAACACAATTATATGCTTCCAACAGTCCTCCAAAGTCTTAACTCATTCCAGTATTAACCCAAAAGTCCAAGTCCAAAGTCTCTTCTGAGACAAGGTAAGTCCCTTCCACCTAAGAGCCTGTAAAATCAAAAGCAAGTTAATTACTTCCTAGATATAATGGGGTTATAGGCATTGGGTAAATATCCTCATTCTAAATAGGAGAAATTGAAGGGGTAAATGGGCCCAAACAAAGGGGCTACAGGCCCCATGCAAGTCTGAAATCCAATAGGGAGTCGTTAAACCTGAAAGCTCCAAAATAATATCCTTTGATTCCAGGTCTCATATCCAGGTCACAGTGATGCAAAAGGTGGGATCCCACAGCCCTGGACAGTTCCACCCCTGTGGCTTTGCAGGGTAGAGACCCCTCCCTGCTGCCTTCATGGCTGGCATTGAGTGTCTGCAACTTTTCCAGACACTCAGTGCAAGCTGTCAGTGGATCTACAATTCTGGGGTCTGGAGGACAGTGGCCCTCTTCTCACAGCTCCACTAAGCAATGCCCCAGTGGGGACTCTGTGTGTAGGATCTGACCCCACATTTCCCTTCTGCACTGCTCTAGCAGAGGTTCTCCATGAGGGCTCTGCCCCTGCAGCAGACTTCTGCCTGGACATCCACGCATTTCCATACAACCTCTAAAATCTAGGCGGAGGTTCCCAAACCTCAATTCTTGCATTCTGCACACCTGTTGGCCCAATACCTCATGGAAGCTGCCAAGGCTTGGGGCTTGCACCCTCTGAAGCAATAGCCTGAGCTGTCCTTGGCCCCTTTTTGCCATGGCCGGAGTGGCTGGGATGCAGGGCACCAAGTCCTGAGGCAGCACACAGCAAGGGAGCGCTGGACCTGGCCCAGGAAACCATTTTTCCCTCCTAGGCCTCTGGGCCTATGATGGGAGGGGCTGCTGTGTAGGTCTCCAGTATGCCCTGGTGACATTTTCCCCATTGTCTTGGTGCTTAACATTTGTCTCCTTGTTACTTATGCAAATTTCTGTAAGGGGCTTTAATTTCTCCTAGAAAAAAATGGGGTTTTCTTTTCTATCACATCATCAGGCTGCGAATTTTCCAAATGTTTATTCTCTGCTTCCTCTTGAATGCTTTGCCACTTAGAAATTTCTCCTGCCAGATACCCTAAATCATCTCTCTCAAGTTCAAAGTTCCACAGATCTCTAGGGCAGGGGCAAAATGCCACCAGTCTCTTTGCATTGCAAGAGTGAACTTTACTCCAGTTCCCAACTAGTTCCTCCTTTCCATCTGAGACCACCTCATCCTAGATTTCATTGTCCATATCACTATTAGCATTTTGGTCAAAGCCATTCAACAGTCTCTAGGAAGTTCCAAACCTGCTCACATTTTCCTGTCTTCTGAGCCTTCTAAGACTTTAGGAAGTTCCACATTTTCTCACATTGTCCTTCTTCTTCTGAGCCCTCCAAACTGTTCCAACCTCTATCTGTTACCCAGTTCCAAAGCTGCTTCCACATTTTCAGGTATCTTTATAGCAGCTCCTCATTCTACCAATACCAATTTACTGTATTAGTCTGTTCTCACACTGCTATAAGCACATACCTGAGACTGGGTAGTTTACAAAGAAAAGAGGTTTAATTGACTCACTGTTCCACAGGGCTGGGGGGGCCTCAGGAAACTTACAATCATGGTGGAAGGGGAAGCAAACACATCCTTCTTCATGTGGCAGCAGCAAGGAGAAGTGCCCAGGGAAGGGGGAAGCCCCTTATAAAACCATCAGATCTTGTGAGAACTAACTCACTATCATGAGAACAGGATGGGGTAACCACCCTCATGATTCAATTATCTCCACCTGGTCTCTCCCATGACACGTGGGGATTATGGGAACCACAATTCAAGATGAGATTTGGGTGGGGACACAGCCAAACCATATCAATCAGTAAACTCGACATAGCTGAGGAAATAACCAGTGAACTTGAAGATAGGTCAATAGAGAATACTCAAACTGAAACAGAAAGAGAAAAGAGTGAAACAAACAAACAAAAACCAGAACAAATATCCAAGCGCTAACATATAAGTGATTCACATCCCAGAAGCAAAAGAAACAGAGAAAAATATATATATGTAGATACAATATTTATTTGTAGATATAATAGCTAATAATTTTCCAAAAATAATGAAAGATATCAAACCACAGAGCCAAGAAACTCACAGAATCCAGAAAAGATTAAATGCCAATATACAAACACAACAAAGAAGCACATGCAAACACAACCTAATACATCATATTCAAATTGCTGAAAACCAAAGATAAAGAGAAAATATTGAAGGAATCTAGAGGAAAAAGGCACACTCCCTACAGAGGAACAAAGAATTATAGAAGACTTCTCATCAGAAATTATATGACCAGAAAATAATAGAGTCATATCTTTAAAATGCTGAAAGACAAAAAACTGCCAATCCAGAATTCTATACCTAGCAAAAACTTCTTTCAAACATGAAGGAAATACACTTTTTCAGATTAAAAAAAAAAAGAGAGAGAGAGAGAAAATTCATTATCAGTGGACCAGCAGAATAAGAAATGGCAGTGGAAGTTCTGTAAGCAGAAGAAATATGATACCTGAGAGAAACTTGGATCTACATAAAGAAATGATGATCTCTGGAAATGGATAGAATAAAGGTAAATATAAGAGACACTGTTTCTCATTTTTACCCACATTAAAAGGTAACTGCTTTACTAAAGCAATGCATTGTGGCCTCATAGCATATATAAAAGTGAAATGTATGACAATAACAACAGTAAAAATGAGGAGATGGAGGAATGGGAAATACACTGTTAAAGGGCCCTGATGATATATAAGAAGTGGTATAACATTATTTGAAGATAGACTGATTAAAGATATAGTAAATTCAATAGCAACCACTAAAAAAAATTTTTTAGAGAAGTGTAAGTAACAAGCCAATAATAGAGAGAAAATGGAATCATAAAAATGCTGGAATAGGTAACTATGTGAGATAATGGATATGTTCATTTGCTTCACTATAGTAATCACTTTACTATCTCTATTTATCCCATAACATCATGTTGTATACCTTAAACATGTATAATATAATTTATTTTTTAAAATGACTGTTGAACATGAAAACAAGTACATATAATAATTTTTTCTAATGTTGGGAGGCTTCCTCCCTGGGCCACTTGTATCCAACATGTCTTGCTGAGTATGTCAAGATCACAAGGCCCTGACCTCTCTTTCACCTGGGTCCTTGTTCAGAATTGTTAGTACAGCTAGAGTTTTGAGAGGTGAGATCATTTCTCAGACCAAGGCAGGCTTGCTTACTGCTTGCTATAAAAGTGTCCTGGGACCAGGCATGGTGGCTCATGCTTGTAATCCCAGCACTTTGAGAGGCTGAGGCAGGAGGATCACTTGAGCCCAGGAATTCGAGACCAGCCTAAGCAACACAGTGAGACCCTGTCTCAAATACATAAATAAATTAAATAAAATAAAAAGTGTTGGGCCTATGTCCCTCAGCTACAATGCAAACCCACTGTGTGAATACCATGCATCTGGGCTCACTGCATCACCTGTTGAATGTAGGACCAGGGGAACCAATACAACTATGCTGATGTTCACATTGTTTGTTGTGCTATGAATAAAAAACTATTTCAATCAGATGCAATACATCTTGTCTACTTGCAGCACCCATGAGATTGGGAGTTTTCCTTTTCAAAACATAATCCAAATCAAGGAAGAAAAAAGAAAAAAAGCACAGATGCAAGATTAGAAAACAAATAACAAGATGATAGATTTTAATCCAGTGTATCAGTAAAAAGACAATCAATTCAAAGACAAATTAGCAGATTGGGAGCAAAGTAAGAGGCAATAATATGTGGTCCACAAGACCCACTTTAAATATAAATAAATATATGGGTTAAAAGTAAAAGGATGTATAGAGGAATTGGAACCCTAAAAAAAATGAATGGAATAAGATACACCATACAAACATGAAAACAAGTAAGTTGGAGTGACAGTATTGATATCAGACAAAGTAGATTTAAGAAGGACTATTTCCAGGGATGAAAAGTGGTATTACTTAATAATAGAAGGTTCAATTCACCAAGAAGACTTAACAGTCATAAGAGTGTATATACTAACAACAGAGCTTCAAAAATATATGAAGTAAAAACCAGTAGACCTGAAATAAGAAACAGAAAAAATCTATATTGCACCTAGAGAATTCAACTCTTCTCTCTCAATAATCAATAAAATAAGTAGACCAAAAAAAGCAAGGATATAGAAATCCTTAACACTATCATTAATTTCTCCTAATTATATTCATGACATTTTACCTACCAACAGCAGAATGAACATTCTTTTCAACTGCACATACAACATTCAATGAGAGATTCATCATATTCTGGGCCATAAAAACAATCCTCAACAAATTTAGAAGAATTTAAATTATGTTGTATGACCATAACAGAATTAAATAGAAATAATAACAGAAAGATAACTGAAAAACAATCCCAATACTTCAAAATAAAACATGAGTCAAAGATGAAGTCCAAGGGATACTAGAAAATACATGGCTGGGTGCAGTGGCTCAGGCCTGTAATCCTAGCACTTTGGGAGGCACAGGCAGGTGGATTGCTTGACCTTGAATTTGAGACCAGCCTGGGCAACGTGGCAAAACCTCATCTCTACAAAAAATATAAAAATTAGCTGGGCATGGTGGCGCATGCCTGTATTCCCAGCTATTTGGAGGCCTGAGGTAGGAGGATAACTTGATCCTGGGAAGTGGAGGTTGCAGTGAGCTGAGATGCCACCACCGCACTCCAGCCTGGGCAACTGAGTGAGACCCTGTCTCAAAAACAAACAAACAAACATGTTGAACCAGGCACAGCAGCTCATGCCTGTAGTCTCAGCATTTTGGGAGACTAGCTGGGAGGATCACTTGAGCCCACAAGTTTGAGACCAGCCTGGGCAACATTGGCAGAAACTTCATCTCTACAAAATATACAAAAATTAGCCAGGCGTGGTGGTGCATGCCTGTAGTCCCAGCTACTCATGAGGCTGAGGCAAGAAAATCACTTGAGCCTGGGAGGTCAAGGCTGCAGTGAACTGAGATCACACCACTGCACTGTAGACCAGGTAACAGAGTGAAACCCCATCTCAAAAAAATAATAAAATAGGCTGGGTGTGGTGGCTCACGCCTGTAATCTCAGCACTTTGGGAGGCCGAGGCGGGTGGATCACTCAAGGTCAGGAGTTCAAGACCAGCCTGGCCAACATGGTGAAACCCCGTCTCTACTAAAAATACAAAAATTAGCTGGGTGTGGTGGTGGGTGCCTCTAATCCCAGCTACTTGGGAGGCTGAGGCACAAGAATCACTTGAATCCAGGAGGCGGAGGTTGCAGTGAGCCGAGATCATGCCACTGCATTCCAGCCTGGGTGATAGAGCAAGACTCAGTTGAAGAAGAAGAAGAAAGAAGAAAGAAGAGGAGGAGGAGGAGGAAGAGGAAGAAAAAAGAAGAAAGAAGAAGAAGAAAAAAGAAAGAAAAAGAAACGGCCAGGTGCAGTGGCTCATGCCTGTAATTCCAACACTTTGGGAGGCCGAGATGGGTGGATCATTTGAGGTCAGAAGTTCGAGACCAGCCTGGCCAACATGGTGAAACCCCATCTCTACTAAAAATACCAAAATCAGCTGGACATGGTAGCATGCATCTGTAATCCTAGCTACTTGGGAGGCTGAGGCAGGAGAATCACTTGAACTTGGGAGGCGGAGGTTGCGGTGAGCTGAGATCACGCCATTGTACTCCCGCCTGGGCAACAGAGTGAGACTCTGTCTAAAAAAAAAGGAAAAAGAAAAAAAGAAAAACATATTGGATGGAATAAAACTGAAATGCCACAGTCAGCCACCAAAACACCTCCCAATGTTCCTTACCAGCTGTTATGTATATCTGGGCAGTCCTCTCCTACACTGTACCAAGGTTATGTCACGGGATCCTTTGGGTGTCACTTTGTCAGTGCAAAACCTCTGTGGCTGGTGGTGCTTCTGCTGGAGTTTTGCTTGTGCCCACATTTTCTGCCCACTCACCCGGCAGGCTGCGCTTGGCTAGTGCTACCAGCCCGAATCCCATGCCTGCCAAGGGTAAGCCAGGCATGGAGTGGTGGGGGGTGTGTGAGCAAGCAAGTGTGAGGTCCAGTCACCGCACACAGCCAGGCACACAAGCTGCCGCAGCCACGTGAGCAGCTCCAGGCACTGGCACAGGCACCAGCTCCATGAAAGGCTGTGGCTGGACCAGACCTACCCCAAGCGACTTCTGCTGTAGGCACCAGCGTCTGGACCAGGGGAACGCAGTGGCACCTGAAAGCTCTGAGACACCAGGAACTGCAGAGCCCCAAAGAGGGTGTTACAGCATGTCACAGCCCTGCCTCAGGGAGCCCCGAGTTCTGGGCCCCCAGAAGGGCCGCAACTCTTCTCTCTTTCTCATCACTGGCAGCAGCTCAGCGAGGTGGGGGTGCTGTATTTCAGAGGGTGGAGTTTCAGCCCATTTGTGTTACTGCTCTTTCAGTCCCGCCGTCCTGCTCCGGCCTGTGGCTCCTGGGCTGGCCTGGCCCCGCCACTGCTTCCTGTTGCATGGGGTGGCAGCCCAGCGCTGGCAGAGGGCAGGAGAACTAGTGTGTTACCGCTTTGGCTCGGAGAATCCCGAGGTCTGGGCCTCCAGAAGGGTCTCCGCTCTTCACTCCAGCAGTTCAGGAGCGTGTCACCACCTGCACCTCAGCGAGCTAGCCAGCAACGTGTTACAGCCTTTTTAGCTCTCACCTGCGGCTCAGCGAGCCGGCCAGGAAAGTGTTACAGCTCCTTTTACTCCCGCATTTGGCAGGTCCTGAGTTCTTGACCAGCATCTGTGAAGAATGAAGTTACACAGACAACTGGAAGGTGAGCAAGGCAGAGAACAGCTTTATTGGGTGACCAAACAGCTCTCAGAGGAGAGGAAACCCGAAGTGGGTAGCTCCTATCTGCAGGCAGGTAGTCCCAACGAGTCCATGAATCTGGCTGGGTCAGGAAAAAGCACCATCTGATTGGCTGAAAGGCATCAAGGAAGTTCTCACTCCAGGTAGTGGACTCCACCCAGAACTGGCGGCCTGGCTGTCAGGCTTCAGGTCATCCCTGGCTTGAAGGTGGGGTTTCACCAAAGGCCCACCCCTTCCCACCTAGGAACCTGTCTGCCTCCTGCCACCATTAGTTTCCCTATGTGACCAACAGGATATGCCAGAAATGATGGTATGTCACTCTAAAATTCAAATTAAAAAAAAAAAAGACTGCAGCTTCTGTCTTTGGTGTGTACTCTATTTTTGGGGTCACTCACTCTTGGAGAAGCAAGCTGCCATTTTGTCAACAGCCCTATAGAGAGGCCCACATGGCAAGGAAAGGAAGCTTCCGGCCAAGAGCCCGTGAAGGCTGAGGCCTGCCAGCAACCACATGATTGAGTATGGAAATTGATAAAATTGCCCTAGTAAAATCTTGTGATAATTACAGCCCTGGCCAGCAGTTTGACTGAAACCTCATGGGAAACTTAGGCAGAACCACTCAGTTAAACCACTCCTGGATTCCTGATACTCAAGCACTTTGAGATAGTAAATACTTCTTGTTTTAAGCTGCTAAATTCTGGGATAGTTTATTATGCAGCAATGGGTAACATATTAAAATTCTGTTCATTGGAACATATAAAGAAAAAAATTTTTAAAGGGGAAAAGAAAGATTTTGGTACTGGGTAAAGTACTGCTGTAACAGTACTCTAATATGCAGGAGTGGCATTAGAATTGGACTTCGAGTGTAGTAAAAACCTAAAGCGCCTTGAAGAAGCTGTTGAAGAAGCCTCGGCCCTTAGATAAGGTGCAGTGAGGGTATGCAGGAAAGTGAAGTAAATACTGTTTTTCTGTTTTTTTGTTTTTTGGGTTTTTTGTTGTTGTTGTTGTTGTTTTTTGTTTTTGACAGAGTGTTGCTCTTGTTGATCTCAGCTCACTGCAACTTCTGCCTCCCAGGTTCAGGTGATTCTCCTGCCTCAGCCTCCCAAGTAGCTGGGATTACAGGTGCATGCCATCACACCTGGCTTTTTTTAGTAGAGGTGGGGTTTCACCATGTTGTTTAGGCTGGTCCAGAACTCCTGACCTCAGGTGATCCACCTGTCTCGGCCTCCCAAAGTGCTGGGATTACAGGCATGAGCCACCATGCCCAGACAAGTGAAGTAAATACTATTGGAAACTATACTGTGACACAAAAATTAGCAACCCTGTTGCCTTCAATAAAGTGGAAAACAGAAAATGTGCCTAATGAATTTGATCATCTAAGTAAAGCAATTTCCAAGCAAAATGTTAAAGGCACCACCTGCTTTCTTCTTGCTGCCTATAGTGAAAGGGAGGAGCAAAGGGATAAACTAAAGCAAGAGCTCTCCAGTGAGAGTGACACTGCCTCCCAAGGGATATTTGGCAATGTCTGGAGGCATTTTTAGATGTCAAAGCTGGGGAGGTTGCTACTGCCATCTAGTTGGCAGAGGCCAAGGATGCTGTTAAACATCCTACAATGTATAAGGCAGCCCCCCTCAAACCACCCCAATCCCCCCACCAAACACACACACATCAAATAATTATCCTAGCTGAAATATCAATAGGGCTCAAGTTGAAAAACACTGAACTTTTTAAAAGGAAGGAATGTTAAACATGAAAGAGCTAAGACTTCATGATTTAGAAAATGCTTATCCTCTCCAAATAGCAGATGATAGTAAAATTTAAAAATGACTTCCTAGCAAAACTAAAATACAGGGCACTGCCAGGAAAGCCTGGTCCAAATATGAAACTGAGAATATTGATGTACAGCCTGGCCAACATGGTAAAAGCCCATCTCTACTAAAAATACAAAAAATTAGCTGGGCATGGTGGCACATGCCTATAATTCCAGCTACTGCGGAGGAAGGAGAATCACTTGAAACTGGGAGGTGGAGGTTGCAATGAGCCGAGATCACACCACTGCACTCCAGCCTGGGCGACAGAGCAAGACCCTGTCTCAAAAAAAAAAAAACAAAAAAAAAACAAGAATATTAATGTAAAATCTTTTGTTAATATCTCAGAAAGACTTAAGGCAGTGCCTCAGAATACTATTCAGTCATATTTAAAGAGTCTAAACAAATTATGGATATGTCTCACAGATCCTCCAAATCAAAACAATAGTGATTCTGGAAATCTTACGGCTGATTGTTGTCTCTTAGCCATCTCAGCAGAAGCCTAGAGTAGAGAAGGGCTTATTGCAAAGAAATCTGTGGCCATATCTTTTGTCTAACAGAGTAATATTGAATAAGAGTCTAAGTGACCCACAAGTTTTAAAAAGGATTATATATCCAAAAACATCACCTTGGATTTGCAGGGATAAAAAGAGTACAAATAAAAAGAGGATTTCAGCTGGGCACGGTGGCTCATGCCTATAATCCCAGCACTTCGGGAGGCCAACGTGGGCAGATCACCTGAGGTCAGGAGTTCAAGACCAGCCTGGCCAACATGGTGAAACCTCGCCTCTACTAAATATACAAAAATTAGCTGGGTGTGGTGATGCACACCTGTAATCCTAGCTACTCGAGAGGCTGAGGCACGAGAATCTCTTGAACCTGGGGGCTGGAGGTTACACTGAGGGGAGATTGCACCACTGCACTCCAGCCTGGGTGACAGAGTGAGACTCCGTCTCAAAAAAATAAAAAATAAAAATTTTAAAAAAGAGGATTTCTAGTTTTGGACAAGATACAGGAGATGTATTCCTTTCTATCCCTGCCACTATATACATTTAAAATGCTGGGAATTATATATAAAACAAGCATAAGAAGGCAGAACAGCCTGAAATCTCAGTACTGGAGGAATGATACAGCAGTGAGTCCCTGGGTTTTTCCTTTTCCAAAGCCTACAACCTGGAAATGCCACAGGTACAGACAAAAATGTCCCCATGAAAAGACTGCTCTCTCTTGTCAAAGGACTGGGGAAGGGGCACCCTAGCAAGACAAATCCTCCCTTTTTTTTTTTTTTTTTTGAGATGGAGTCTCACTCTGTCACACAGGTTGGAGTGCAGTGGCATAATCTCAGCTCACGGCAACCTCTGCCTCCTAAGCTCAAGCGATCCTCCTGCCTCAGCCTCCTGAGTAGCTGGGACTGCAGGCATGTGCCACCACGTCTGGTTAATTTTTTCTATTTTTAGTAGAGATGGGGTTTCACCTTTTTGGCCAGGCTGGTCTCAAACTCCTGACCTCAAGTGATCTACCTGCCTTGGCCTCCCAAAGTGCTGGGATTACAGGCGTGAGCCACCATGCCAGACTGCAAAAGCCTTTTGATATTGAATGCCTCCAGCAAAATCTCAGGGGTGGGAGAGGGGGAACTCCCACCCAAACTCCATTAGCACAGGTAGGGGAAAAAGCTAGACTTTAATCTTTGGTGATAACAAAACATTCCTCCCACTCACCTCCAGGTGGTGTCAGAAGAGGCTGAGTGGGAAGCCTGGATTTTCATCACTGCCCAGCATTAACTAAGTGCCTCTCTCCATCACCTCCATGATATTCGTGGAGGCCATGCGGAGAACCTGCACTGCTATCCCCATCCAGTAGTAGCAAGGCTCCATTCCTTTCCCTACAATGTAAAGGAGGACAACTGTGGAGCCTAGATTTCCACCTCTTCCCAGCAATAATGGAGCAACACTCCCTTTTCCCTATGGGGAGGTGTCAGTGGAGGCCATGTAACAAGGCTGGACTACCAGTTTCAGCAGAGGCCTGTTAAACAGAAGATGTAAATAAGATCTCATAACATAATATCCAAAATGACCAGATTATAAGTGAAAATAACTCACCATGCCAAGAACCAGGAAAATCTCAACTTGAACAAGAAAACACAATCAACAGATCCTAACACAGTTTGTTGGAATTAGCTGACAAGGATTTCAAAAGAGGGACTACAAAAATGCTTCAACAAGAAAGCACTTAAAAATATTCTTAAATAATTGGAAAAAATAAAAAAGAAAATCTCAGGAAAAAAGACACCCAGAACTAACCTCAGAATGTGACTTTATTTGGAAATAGGGTCTTTCCAGATGTAATTAAAGTGAGGTCATACTGAATTAGGATAATCTCTAAATCCAATGACTGATGTCCTTATAAAAACGCTATATGAAGACACAGAGAGACACACAGAGGAGAACATGTAGAGATGGGGCAGACATTAGAATGATGTGTCTACAAACCAAGTAACAACAAAGATTGCTGTCATCAGAAGCAAGGAGAGAAGCATGGAACAGATTCTCCCTCTGAGCTTCCAGAAGGAACCAACCCTGCCAATATCTTCATTTTGAACTTTTGGCCCCCATATTGTTAGAGAACAAGTTTCTGTTGTTTTAAGGCACAAAGGTTGTGGTCCTTTAATACAGAAGCCCTAGGAAACTAATACAGTAGCCAAAAATTGTTTAAAACTCACCAGATGGGTTCAATAGAAGGACAGAAATATGTAATGGACAGAATGTTGGTGTCCTCCCTCACCTCATTCATATGTTGAAGTCTTAATCTAGTGTGGTTGTATTTGGAGATGGGGACTCTATGGAAGCAATAAGTTTAAGTGAGGTCATAAGAGTAGGACTCTGATCCGATGAGTATCTTTATACGAGAGATACCAGTGAACTCTGTGTGTGCACACAAAGATGTCATGTGAACACACAACGAGATGGTAGATGCTTACAAGCCAAGAGAGGAGGACTCAGAATCAATCTATCTTGCTGTCACCTTGATCTTGGACTTCCAGCCTCCAGAACTAGGATAAATAAATGTATATTATTTAAGACATCCAATCTGTGGTTTTGTTATGTGCAGCCTGAGAGGACTAATACAAGACAACCTAGGAAAGAATCAGTGAATTCGAAGATAAAATAATAGACGTTACTCAATCTGAAAACGAGAGAAATTGGATTAAAAAGAAAGGAAGGAAGGAAGAATGGAAGCGAGAGAGGGAGGGAAGAAGGGAGAGATGAGAGAGACAGAGAGAGAGAACAAAGCTTCAGGAACATGGAAGATTATAACAAAAGATTTAACATTTGTGTCATGGGAGTCCTAGGTGAAGAGAAAAAAAGAAGGTGGAGCTAAAAATGTGTTCAAAGAAATAAAGCTTAAAATTTCCCAAATTTGATGAAAGACATACACACACAGATTCAAGAAGCTGACTAAACCCCAAGCATGATAAACCAAAGAAATCCATTATAAGACACACCATAAACAAATTTCTGAAAACTAAAGTCTTGAAAGCAGTTGCAGAGAAATTAACTTTACCAATAAAAGAGCAACAATTTAAATTGCAGCAGATTTCTCATCAGAAACCATGCAAGCCAGAAAGAAGTGGCACAACATGTTTAAGTACTGAAAGAAAAAACTGTCAACCCAGAATGCTGAACCAAGTGAAAAAATCCTTCAGGTATGAAAGTCAAGACATTCTCAAGTGAAGGAAAAACTAACATAATTTGTTAACTGAAGAACTATAGTAAGTCCTTAATGTCATCAATAGTTTCTTGGAAACTGCAACTTTAAGCAAAATGATGTATAATGAAACCAAGTTTATCATAGACTAATTGATATTAACAAGGTAAGTCCATACAGCATATTTCTGGTCACAAAAACAATACCACGCTTCTAAATAAATGCCCAGACACGGGAAGTGAGGAGCGCCTCTGCCCGGCCGCCAGGTCTGGGAAGTGAGGAGCGCCTCTGCCCGGCCGCCCCCTCTGGGAAGTGAGGAGCGCCTCTGCCCGGCCGCCCCGTCTGGGAGGTGAGGAGCGCCTCTGCCCGGCTGCCACCCGGTCTGGGAGGAAGTGAGGAGCGCCTCTGCCTGGGCGGCCCCGTCTGGGAAGTGAGGAGCGCCTCTGCCCGGGCGGCCCCGTCTGGGAAGCGAAGAGCGCCTCTGCCCGGGCGGCCCCGTCTGGGAAGCGAGGAGCGCCTCTGCCCGGCCGCCCTGTCTGGGAGGTGAGGAGCGCCTCTGCCCGGCTGCCCTGTCTGGGAGGTGTACCCAACAGCTCTGAAGAGACAGCGACCATCGGGAGCGGGCCATGAGGACGATGGCGGTTTTGTTGAAAGGAAGGGGGGGGGAAAGTGTGGGGAAAGGAAGGAGAGATCAGATTGTTGCTGTGTCTGTGTAGAAAGGGGTGGGCATAGGAGACTCCATTTTATTCTGACTAGGAGAAATTCTTCTGCCTTGGGATGCTGTTGATCTATGGCCTTTCCCCCAGCCCCATGCTCTCTGAAACATATGCTGTGTCAACTCAGGGTTAAATGGATTAAGGGTGGTGCAAGATGTGCTTTGTTAAACAGATGCTTGAAGGCAGCATGCTCTTTAAGAGTCATCACCACTCCCTAATCTCAAGTACCCAGGGGCACAAACACTGCAGAAGGCCGCAGGGTCCTCTGCCTAGGAAAACGAGAGACCTTTGTTCATGTGTTTATCTCCTGACCTTCTCTCCACTATTATCCTATGATCCTCCCATATCCCCCTCTCCGAGAAACACCCAAGAATGATCAATAAATACTTCATAAATTAAAATAAATAAATAAATAAATAAATAAAAATAAATAAATGCCCAGACACATCTAGTATTAAACATTAAAATAAATGTGAGCTATACATACATTTAAGAAAGATTAATAAAACAAGGAAGGTAGTTATTTACTCACCTGTTGGTGATGTAATTAAAGTGAGGTCATGCTGGATTAGTATAAGCAGTGAGTGACAGCAGTCATCATGGT
This sequence comes from Pongo pygmaeus, assembly GCF_028885625.2. NCBI lineage: Eukaryota > Metazoa > Chordata > Mammalia > Primates > Hominidae > Pongo > Pongo pygmaeus. The sequence goes on along the minus strand of NC_072394.2, from coordinate 47,943,852 downwards.
GGTGAGTTAAACCAAGGAATAAATCTTTGCAGAGCAAAAATTGTAAGGAGTATCTCCTACCACCATGCAGTTCAAAAACAATAATAAATATGGCAGGCTGGCTGGGTGCTCTTATACCAAATTACTTACTGTTATGCATTTGTATGATTATTATATACCTTACAAATTTTATTTTACAATAATTTATATTCACTTATTCTTCATTTCCAACCTGCTTATTCCATTTCAGGGTCCTGGGTGGCTGAATCTTATTCTGGCAGCTCAGGGTGCAAGGCACCCTGGAAATGATGCCATTCCATCACAAAGTGCGTGCACCCACACACGCACCACACACACACACACACCACACACACACCCCTCACTCATACTTGGATAATTTAGATAACTTAGATACACCAATTAACCTAATGTGCACATCTCTGGGATGTGGGAGGAAATTGGAGTGCCCAGAGAAAACCCATACAGACATGACGAGAATGTGCAAACTCTACACAGACAGTGGCCATGGCTGGGAATCAGTTGTTGTTTTTTTTTTTCTCATCAACATTATAAAGAAATGACGTTAAACAAAATAACATTATTTCAGGACCTGCTGTACCATAGAAGAATGGCTAAAGGAAGTTCTCCAAACATTAAGGAAATGATGAAAGAAGAAAACCCGAAACATCAGGAGTGAAGAAAGAACAATGGAAATAATAAAAATATGAGTAAATATAATGGACTATCCTTCTTCACTTGCATTTTCTAAATTATGTTTGATGGCTAAAACAGAAATTATATAACATGGTCTGATGCGGATTCAATTTATGTAATGAAGAGATTTAAGACAATTACATTATGAAAGGAGAAGGGTAAAGCGACCTAAATAGAGGTCAGGCTTCTATCCCTCACTCAAAGTGGCAAAAGTGTTGATACCAGTAGATGGTCATAGATTATGTTATGTATGACGTAATATGGAAAGCAACCACTCAAAAACCTACACAAAGAGATACACTTAAAAAAAAAACCTCACCATAGATAAATAAAAATGGAATTCTAAAAACTGTTTAACCCATAGGAAGAGTGGAGAAATAAAAGAGAATGAAAAGCAGAGGGAACGAAAAGAAAACAATCAAATGGCAGGCTTAAACACTAACAAATAATTGCATTAACTGCAGGTGTTCTATAAATATAATTTATAACTCTGAGACTGGCAAAACGGAGTGAAAAAAATGACCCAAAATAAGCTCTCTATAAGAAACTCACTTCAAATATGACATAGGTAGACTGAACATAAAAGGATGAAAAAAGATACACCATACAAAGATTAATTAAAAGAAAGCAGAGTTGGCAATTTCAATATCAGATAAAACAGACTGCTGAGCAAAGAAAATCACCAGGGCCAAAAAAGACATTAAATAATAATAACAGGGTCAAATCACAAAGAAGACATAGCAATCATATATGTGTATGTACCAAACAACAGATCTTAAAAATCTATGAAACAAAAATTGGTAGAACTGAAAAAAAAAAAAAAATAGACATCCACTATTAAAGTTGGATACTTCAACACATCTCTCTCAACACTTGATAGAAATACTAGACAGAAGGGTGGGCGTGGTGGCTCACGCCTGTAATCCCAACATTTTGGGAGGCCAAGGCGGGTGGATCACCTAAGGTCAGGAGTTCAAGACCAGCCTGGCCAACATGGTGAAACCCTGTCTCTACTAAATATAAAAATTAGCCAGGTATGGTGGTGGGTGCCTGTAATCCCAGCTACTCGGGAGGCTGAGGCAGGAGAATTGCCTGAACCAGGGAGGCGGAGGCTGCAGTGAGCCGAGATTGTGCCACTGCACTCCACCCTGGGCAACAGAGCAAGACTGTGTCTCAAAAAAAAAGGAAACACTAGACAGGAAAGCAGCAAGGATGTATAAGAACTTTAAAAAGCCATCAACCAAAAGAATCTAATTAATATTTAGACAATACTTCACACAACAATAACAAGATTCACATTCTTTTGAAATGCTTATGGAACACTCACCAAGACCATATCTTAAGTCACAAAATAAAAGTCAACTAAAAAAATTTTTTTTAAAGAGACAGCATCTTGCTCTATTGCCCAGGCTGGAGTGCAGTGGTGCCAATCATGGCTTACTGCAGCCTTCAACTCCTATCCTCAAGTGATCCTCCTGCCGTGGCATCCAAGAGACTTGGGATTACAGGCATGAACCACTGCTCCCGGCCTCAAGGAATTTTTAAAAATCAAAATCGCACAGCATGTGTTCTGAGATAACAATGAAATCAAACTAGAAATCAATAACAAAAAGATAATAGGTAAATCTCCAAACATATGGAAATTAAACACCACATTTCTGAATAACACATGAGTCAAGAGGCGCAGTTGTGCACTGGGTCACCAAGGTGACTCTCCCAAAATATACTCCATCACACCTGGCCCCTCTGCCCATGACCCTCAATCCAGCTGAATATGACATATCTCCTCCACAAACTGCAACCTGAGCATTTGGCCATAAATCTGGGTTTAAACAGGGGTACTTATTCAGCACAGTGATCCTAACCAATGATGATTCATCGAGGGCTCATCAAACATCTTGGCTTAATTTGTTGGACTTGTGTAAGATCAGCACATGTCTATCCCAATTTCATACCCATTATCAAATACTCATACAGTAGCTCTATGTGGAATCGGATCCGTCTTTTTCTGGTGTTGTTTTCAAAACTGGTAGGGATAGGAAAGAAAAGCTTATCCACGAAGAAAAATTGGATCAAACATTTAACATCTCATATTAAGTCTAGCAATGATGATTTTATGTATTCCTGCTTAAATACACTTCTGTTAATCCAAAAATCCCACCACATTTCTAAATAATACATGTGGGCTGGACGCAGTGGCTCACACCTGTAATCTCAATACTTTAGGAGGCCAAGGTAGGTGGATTGCCTGAGGTCAGGTGTTCGAGACCAGCGTGGCCAAAATGGTGAAACCCTGTCTCTACTAAAAGTACTAAATTAGATGGGTGTGGTAGCATGTGCCTGTAATCCTAGCTACTCGGGAGGCTGAGACAGGAGAATCACTTGAACCCAGGAGGCGGAGGTTGCAGTGATCCAAGATCACGCCACTGCACTCCAGCCTGGGCAACAGAGTGAGACTCCATCTCAAAAACAAACAAACAAACAAACAAACAAATTTCTAATATTGGTAATTTGTATCTTCTTTCTTTTTTAAAAAAAAAATTGGTTAACCTGGCTAGAGATCTGTTAATTTTATTGATAATTCAAAGAGACAGCTTTTGGTTTCACTGATTTTCTCTATCATCTTCTGGTTTTCAATTTCATTGATTTCTGCTTTGATTTTTATTATTTCCTTCTACTTACTTTAAGCTTAAATTGCTCTTATTTCTCTAGTTTCTTCTTTCTGAAGCTTAGATTGACTTTAGATCTTTCTTCTTCTCTAATATATGCATTTAATGCTATAAATTTTCCTCTAAGCATGGCTTTTGCTGCATCCCACAAATTTGGTAAACTATATTTTTCATTTTAATTTAGTTAAAAATATTTTTAAGTTTCTCTTGAGACTTTTTTTTGATCCATGTGTTACCTACTAGTCTAGTGTGTCGTTTATTCTAGAAATACCTTGGGGATTTTCCAGCTCTCCGTTATTGGTTTCTAGTTTAATTCCATTGTGCTTTGAGAACATACTTTGTATGATTCTATCATTTTACATTGGTTCAAGTGTGTTTCATGGCCCAGAATGTACTATCTCTTGAATACTCCATGTGAGCTAGATATGAATGTGTATTCTATTATTACTGTATTAGAATGTGTATTCTATTATTGTTGGATGGAGTGCTCTATAAATGCCAGTAGATCAAGTTGATTGATGGTGGTATTCAGATCAAATATATACTTACTGATTTTCTGCCTACTTGATTTATCAATTATTGAAAGAGGGTCGTTGAAGTCTTCAACTATAATGGGATTTGTCTATTTCTCCTTGGAGTTCTACCAGTTTTTGCCTCATATATTTTGGTACTCCATTGTTAATGACATATGCTATATATGTCATATATCCACTCAAGATCAAAAATAAGGCAAGAATGTCTGTTCCCATCACTTTTATTCAATGTAGTGCTGGAAGTCTTAGCTAGTACAATAAGGGAAGAAAAGGAAATAAAAGACATACAAATTTAGAAAGAAAATATTTGCAAATCACACATCTTACACAGGACTCATATCTAGAATATATAAAGAACTTTCAAAACTCAAAAGTAAAAATACAGACAAACAGGTTAGGCACAGTGGCTCACACCTGTGCCCAGTGCTTTGGAGGCCGAGGTGGGAAGATGGCTTGAGGCCAGGAGAATTCAAAACCAGCCTGGGCAACACAGAAAGACCCTGTCTTGAAAGAAAAAAAATTAGCTGGGCATGGTGGCAAGTGCCGGCAGTCCTAGCTACTTGGTAGGATCACTTGGGTCCAGGATTTCAAGGCTGCAGTGAGCTATGATCATGCCACTGCACTCTAACCTGGGCAACAGAGCAAGACTCTTTTTCTAGAACAAACATCCGAACAGTCTAATTAGAAAATGGGCAAAGGATGTGAACAGATATTTCACCAAAGAGGATACAGAGATGGCAGATAAGCACATTAAAATATGTTTGTTTGTTCGTTTGTTTGTTTGTTTTTGAGACAGAGTCTTGCTCTGTTGCCCAGGCTAGAGTGCAGTGGCACGATCTTGGCTCCCTGCAACCTCCACCTCCTGGGTTCAAGCAATTCTCCTCCCTCAGCCTCCCAAGTAGCTGGGATTACAGGTGCATGCCACCACACCCGGCTAATTTTTTGTATTTTTAGTAGAGACGGGATCTCACCATGTTGGCCAGGCTGGTCTTGAACTCCTGACTTCAAGCGATCCACCCGCCTCAGCCTCCCAAAGTGCTGGGATTATAGGCATGAACCACTGCACCCGGCCTAAAATGTATTAAACATCAATAGCCATTAGGGAAATGTAAATTAAAACTATGGTAAGATATCATTACACACCTATTAAAAGAGGTAAAATAAAATAGTGACCATTCTAAAAGCAAGTCAAAACGCAGAGAAGCTGTATCAATGTATGAACATTGCTGATGTTCTGGAAAATTGTTTCGCAGCATTCATACTCCTTGAAGGTTATTCCAGAGAAATGAAAATTATGTGTGGAGACAAAAACCTGCATAATAGCCCTAAATTGGAAACAAACATTCTTCAATGGGTGAATGGCCAAACTGTGTTATATGTAACAGCACTCAGCAAAAAAAGGGACAAACTACTGATACAACTTGAGTGGATATAAAGGGTATTATATGGAAAAACCAGTACAAAAGCCAATCTTGAAAGGTTACATACTATATGATTCCATGTATATAATATTTTCAAAATGACAAAATTATAGAGATGAAGTGGGACTTTTAGGGATTGGGGTGAGAGGAAGGAGGGGTGACTGTGGCTATGAATAGCATGAGGAAGCCTTGGGATAATAGAACAGTTCTATACTTGATTGTGATGGTGGTTACATGAATTTAAACATGGTTCTGATATTATACCAAAGGTATGTAAGATTTTCCCACCCATTGGAGGAAAATAAGCAAAGGGTACACAAAACCTCTATGTATATTTTTTAAAACTTTCTGTGATTTTTAAAGTACTATTGATACATGCAATAACTTGGATCTCAAGAGCATTATTGCTGAGTGAAAAAAGCCAACTTCAAAAGGTCACACACTGTATGATTCCACTCATATAACATTTTTAATACCTTCACTTGCTTTTATTCATATACTATTCTTGAAATGACAACAATTATAGAGTAGATAATAAATTAGTGGTTTCAGGCTGGGCACGGTGGCTCACGCCTGTAATCCCAGCACTTTGGGAGGCTGAGGCGGGCGGATCACCTGAGGTTGGGAGATCGAGACCATCCTGGCTAACATGGTGAAATCCCACCTCTACCAAAAATACAAAAGAACAGCCAGGCATGGTGGCATGCGCCTGTAGGCAGGAGAATCACTTGAACCTGGGAGGCAGAGGTTGCAGTGACCCGAGACTGCGCCACTGCACTCCAGCCTGGGCAACAGAGAGAGACTCCATCTCAAAAACAAAAACAAAAACAAAAAACAAAAAAACAAATTAGTGGTTTCCAGGGATTAGGTACTGGATGGAGGAGAGAGGTATAGATGGCACAAGAGAGATCCTTTTGGTGATGAAACATACAAATGAGTGCGTGTAAAACTGGTACAATCTGAACATGGTTTGTATATTGTACTACTGCCCATTTTCTGCTTTTGATATTGTACTAGCTTTGTCCGGTGTTACCTCTGGAGGAAACTGGGTGAAAGGTACACAGGACCTTTCTATTTTTGCAACATCTTTGAATCTATAATCATTTCAAATTTTTAAAAAATCTTAAAAAGTAAAAAGAGGCCTTTGCATCCCAAAATTCTACTGGCAGGAAGCAGATTGAGAAAACAACTCAACTGCAAATGCACAGAAAAAGGAAGGAATGACTCAGAACAATGAACCCAAAGGGGAATCAAAATCCTAGTAGGATTTTATGTAGAAATCAGTAAGTTGATTTTTAAATTCAAAGGAGAGAGGTAGTCTTTTCAAAAAATCATGTTGGGGCTGGGCATGGTGGCTCACACGATGGGAGGCTGAGGCAGGCAGATCACTTGAGGTCAGGGGTTCGAGACCAGCCTGGTAACATGGTGAAACTCTGTCTCTACTAAAAATATAAAAATTAGCCAGCTGTGTTGGCACACATCTGTAATCCCAGCTACTTGGGAGGCTGAGGCAGGCGAATCACTTGAACCCAGGAGGCGGAGGTTGCAGTGAGCTAAGAGTGCAACACTGCACTCTAGCCTGGGCAACAGAGAGAGACTCTGTCTCTGAACAAAACAAAACAAAATCCTGTTGGAATAATTGGATATCTATAAGAAAAGAAGAACCTTAATCCATACCTTAGACTATATACAAGTTAACTAAAAAATAGGTCAAATATCTAAATTTAAAAAACTAAAACTATAAAATGTTTAGAAGAAAATATAGGCATAAGCCTCTGTGACTTCAGGTTAGGCAAATATTTCTTAGATATGACACCAAAAGCATAGCCCATTTAAAAAAGTGATAGTGACTGGGTGTGGTGGCTCATGCCTGTAATCCCAGCACTTTGGGAGGCCAAGGCAGGTGGATCACGAGGTCAGGAAATCGAGACCATCCTGGCTAACATGGTGAAACCCCATCTCTACTAAAAATACAAAAAATTAGCTGGGCGTGGTGGCGGGCGCCTGTAATCCCAGCTACTCAGGAAGCTGAAGCAGGAGAATGGCGTAAACCCAGGAGATGGAGCTGGCAGTGAGCCAAGACCGCGCCACTGCACTCCAGCCTGGGTGACAGAGCAAGACTCCATCTCAAAAAAAAAAAAAAAAAAAGTGATTAAAGTGATTGGACTTCATCAAAATTAAGAATCTGTTCTTAAATAGATAGTTAAGAAAACGAAAAGATAAACCACAGGCTAGTGGAAAATACTGGCAATTCATATACCTGATAAAGAGATCCAGAATTAGTGAAGAACACTCAACACAATTATATTTAAAAGAAACAACTTAAAAATGGGCAAAAGACTTGAATAAAAACTTCATCAAAAAAGACAGATGGCAAATAAATACATGAAAATATGTTCAACATTATTCGTCATTAGGGAAATGCAAACTAACACTACTGTAAGATATGATGACATACCTACTAGAGTGGCTAAAAACAAAACAAACAAATAAAAATCTAACAGTACCAAATACTGCCAAGAATGTGAGTCAGCTAGACCTTGAATATATTGCTGGTGGAAATATAAAATGGTACAGCCACTTTGGAAAATTCTGGCAGTATCTTCTAAAGTTAAACATATAATTACCATAGGATCCAGTAATCCCACTCCTAAGTATGTATCCAAGTGAAATAAAAACTTGTATTCCCACAAAAACCTGTACACAAATGTATTTAGTAACTTTATTCATAATCACTGAAAACCAGAAACTAGCCCAGATGTGCTTTAATGATTACATATACAAACTGTGGCATATTTATAGACTGAAATACTACTTAACAATGAAAAAACCCCAAATTATTGACATATCCAACATGTACAAATCTTAAGTGAAAGAAATACAGATTCAAAGGGCTGCATACCGTATGATTCCACCTATATGGTGTTTTGGAAAAGGCAAAGCTATAGAGACTGAAACACACATCAGTTTGTTGCCAGGGCTGGGAGTGGGAAGAGGAGTTAACTACAAAGAGGTGGCTTGAGGGAACTTAGGGGGGTTATGAAGCCATTCCATATATTAACTGTGGTATTCTACGCTAGTATGCATTTGTCAAAACTTAAAGAACTGTATACTAAAAAAGGTAAATTTTACTGCATATAAAATATACCCCAGTAAACCTAACTAAAGAAATTAAAGAACAAAGTATGAGAGGAAATAAAACAAAAGAGTGGAACTCCCACCCATTAAGATGGCTACTATCAAAGAAACAGAAAATACCAAGTGTTGGCAAGGATATAGGGAAACTGGAATCCTTGTACATGGTTGGTGGGGATGTAAAATGGTATAGCCACTGCGAAAAACAATATGGTGGTTCCTCAAAACATTAAAAAGGGAATTACCGTATGATTCGGCAGTTCCACAGTTCCACTTCTAGGTATATACACAAAAGCTGAAAGCAAGGCCTTGAAGAGATGTTTGTATATCCTTGTTCACAGCAGCATTATTCACAATAGCTAACAGGCGGAAGAAACTCAAACATCCGTCGATGAATGAACAGAGAAAGAAAATGTGGCCTATACATACAATGGAATATTATTCAGCCTTAAAAAGAGAAGGAAATTCTTTTTTTTTTGAGACGGAGTGTTGCTCTTTTGCCCAGGCTGGAGTGAAGTGGCGCAATGTTGGCTCACTGCAACCTCCACCTGCCAAGTTCAAGTGATTCTCCTGCCTCAGCCTCACAAGTAGCTGGGATTATAGGTGCCTGCCACCACGCCTGGCTATTTTTGGTACTTTTAGTAGAGACGGGGCTTCACCGTGTTGGCCAGGCTGGTCTCGAACTCCTGACCTCAGGTGATCCACCTGCCTCAGCCTCCCAAAGTGCTAGGATTACAGGCATGAGCCACTGTGCCCGGCCAAAAGAAGGAAATTCTGACACATGCTACAACATGGAAGACATGTTAAGTGAAATAAGGCAGTCACAAAAAAAGACAAATATTGTATTAGTCCACTTATATGAGGTTCCTAGAGTAGTCAAATTTATAGGGACAGGAAGTAGAACAGTGGTTGCCACGGGCTGGGGGAGGTAAAATGGGCAGTTATTATTTAATGGATACAGAGATCCAATTCCATAGGATAAAAGAAGTTTAAAGATGGATATCCATGATGGTTGTACAAACAGAAGGTACTTAATGTCACTCAACTACTTTTTTAAATGGTTAGGGCTGAGTGTGATGGTTCACACCTGTAATCCCAGCACTTTGGGAGGCCGAGGTGGGCAGATCACTTGAGGTCAGGAGTTTGAAAGCAGCCTGGCCAACATGGTGAAACCCGTCTCTACTAATAATACAAAAATTAGCTGGGCGTGGTGACGTGTGCCTGTAGTCCCAGCTACTGGTGAGGCTGAGGCACGAGAATCACTTGAGTGCAGGAGGTGAAGGTTATGGTGAGCCAAGATTGCACCACTGCACTCCAGCCTGGGCGACAGAGTGAAACTATGTCTCAAAAACAAAAATAAAAATGGTTAGAAGGTAAATTTTATGTTATCCGTATCTTACTATACATTTTTTTTTAAAAAAAAAGAGTGGAGGTTTTCACTCAAGAGTCTTGGATTTAGTCCACAAGGCTTATCAGCTGTGTGTCATTGGGTTAGGTCTCTTTACCCACTTCTCCAGTTTTCACCCCTGCCACTCTTGGCCCCTGCTTTCTATTCCAGCAACATCCAATATACAACATAATTCCATTCCACACTCATATTCTTTAAATTCCCTCTTTTGAGAATGCTCTGCCCACCTCCCCCGACCCACCCCATACCCGTATGCTTGGCCAACATCTACTCATCCTTCATTCCTCCTCACCATCTCTAGGAAGATTCCCTGACATCCTCAGCCTGGGTTGGGAGGCTCCACCTCTGCTCCCACAACCCTCAGTATTACCCGTATCATGCTATTTATTTCATTTTTCAAAAAATACTTTTTGGGCATCCATTGTCCACCATGTACTTTTCTAGGATCTGGTGGCTTATCAATGAATAAAACGGACACAAATCCCTACCCCTGAGGAGTCTACCTTCTGGGGTACCTATCCCCTTGGCCTGTGAACTCAGAGGCATGCTCTGTCTATAATGTTGCTGTCCCTCAGTGCCTAGCACACAGTGATTCCCCAGCCCTCGAAGCTCAGGAGTTGAGTAGTGAGTATAGTTGATTCTGATACAGCCTGCCAGGCACCAGGGCCTCAGAGCAGCATTGTTCAGTGAAGTCCAGTTGATCAGAGCTGAAATTGTGTGCAAGGAGGGAGATGTCTGAACAGGCAGAGCAGCCAAGGAGTATGGGGGTAGACAGAAGAGAGAGAGGGTGTACCCTCTGTGTCTTCCTTGCCAGATCACCACATTGGTTTCTTCCCTAGGCCACAGCAGCAGTTTAACCCACTACCTAACCTTCACTCTAATAAGAAAGGATATTTATATGTGAGAAGCTGTCCCACAGCCTAGGGTTGGCCCCTCACCCCTCCATTCAGAGCTAAGCACCCCCTGTGCATGTACATCTCTCCCCACTAGAAGTGGAATGGTGTGGAGTGGGTCCCACATTTGATTGGTTATCTGACTGGCCTGCTGAATGGGGTGGTGCCCACAAAAATGCTTTTCACAAGCTCTTCATACTATTCTGATGCAGCCAGCTGGGCACCAGGGATTCAGGGCAGCCAGCGCTCTTTACGGCCTGTTGTGATCTGCCTAACCCACCACAACTCCCTCTCTGCCTCATCTTCTCCCACCACCATTCATTCTCCTCTTCCCTCTCTCTCTCAGGTGTCTGCTCAAATCTCATCCTGTTGGTGAATCTTTTCTAGACCACCTTTTTAATATACCAAACCCTCTACCTCTGCCCTCCCTGTTCCCTTTACCCTGGTTGCTGTTCTCCAGGCACTTATTTCCATCTGACGTAGCACTGGCGTGCTGGAGCTGACTCATAAGGGTTCACAAAAGTCTACTGTTACACTTCTAGGAATTCTGCAGGCTGGTTGTTAGGCATGGCCACCATTAAAATGTAATTGATAGCAACTTCCAATTAAATAAGTGATATTAAAAACATAGGGTGAAAAATGCTTAAACTTGTCACTTTCTATTTTTTACTACCTTTTACTATTATCTATGTTCTTAGGATTCTTTATATCTGTCTATCTGTAGAGTAGAAATATATCATATATAAATCATATATAGAGCTGAAAAAAGACCCCCCAAAAACAACAAAAAAAGAGAAAACATAAGCAAGTGTCCTGTCCATAGCTACTCGATTGTAAATAACAAAAAGAATCTGAGAAATATACCTCCAGTATTCGAAAACTATGGTCTAATTCAGCAAATAGGTCAATGAAATCCTTGATAAATGAGTTAAATTTCAATATCTCTGTTGTTTCACTTTTTCACCTTCTTCTTACGGTTTCGTGTAAATGAAAATACCAACATTAATGTTGGTATTATACTTGTTTATCCATTACAACCATAGGTTGGCTATAAATAGAAGGGTTAGGCAAAATCCAAGAAAAGCATACTATAAGAAGCAACTCATTAATAGAAGTTACAATAAAGAGTATTATAGGATTTTATTATTTGTTGATTTCTATCAGTAAAATTTATAATACAAACATACATTTTGCTTCAGAGAGCCAATTATTAAACACTTACAAGCACACACACTGTTTCCCCTCCACTAGAATGTAAGCTTGAGGGCAAGAATTTTCTGTTATTCTAGCACTTAGAAAAAGCACCTGGCAAGGCCAGGCATGGTGACTCACACCTGTAATCCCAGCACTGTGGGAGGCGGAGGTGGGCGGATCATGAAGTCAAGAGATCAAGACCATCCTTGCTAACATGGTGAAACCCCATCTCTACTAAAAATACAAAAATTAGCTGGACGTGGTGGTGGGTGCCTGTAGTCTCAGCTACTTGGGAGGCTGAGGCAGGAGAATCGCTTGAACCCAGGAGGCGGAGGTTGCAGGGAGCCAAGATCTCACCACTGCACTCCAGCCTGGTGACAGAGCGAGACTCTGTCTCAAAAAACAAAAAACAAAAAACAGAAAAAAAAAAAAACAAAAAAAAAACAGAAGAGAAAAGAAAAAGCACCTGGCATGTAGCAGTCGCTCAGTCAAAACAGGCAACATGACTGAATGGATGAGCATGGTTTGGGAATCCCTGGTTTCATGGGTTGACTATCAGACCTTGGTTAAGTTTCCAGCCCACTATGATCTAGCTGGGCTAGATCTAGTGTGGCCTTGAGTAGATTATTCAACCTCTTTGAACCTTGGCTTCCTCATTTAAAAAGAGGGGATAATCCTCTTACCTCACAGGGAGGTTGTGACAATGCACACAGCTGTCTGTCGCCTATTGTCTATATTTCTTTCTCATCCTCTACCCCTCACCTCTGCCACATACACTCCTTGGAGACCCAGCCCTGCTACTGTCACATTTCAGTGATGTCACAGCTGCAGGTGGTACAGAGCCAGCACCATCATCTGATGCCCAGCCTGAATGCTGGCTGAACTGAGAGGAACAGGGTGGATGCCTGGCACTGGTGTTGCTCTATTCGTCTGTGAGATCTCACAGCCCCAGCATGAGTCCATCAGCAAAGAAGAGGCCCAAGAATAGCAGGGTTTCCAAGGTCAGACTTGGGACTAGACCCTGGGGGTGAGTCCCTAGAGGGGATCTTAACAAAGAATCCACCATGCCAAGGACAGGGGCTTTCCAGCATGGGAGAAAAGGGAAAGGTGAAGGGTGAAGGGAGGTCAGGAGAGTTAAAATGGTCTCCCAGTTCTGTCCCCAGACCAAGATGACAAAACTCCCAGCCTAGGATTGGTCAAACCATGCTCAGCCAAATGGAGAGGCACGTGGAGGAGTTCAGGAGGATTCCTCCAGTGCCTCACTCTGTCGCCCAGGCTGGAGTGCAGTGGCGAGATCTCAGCTGACTGCAGCCTTCACCTCCTGGGTTCAAGTGATTCTCCTGCCTCACCCTCTTGAGTAGCTGGGACTACAGGGACATGCCACCACACCTGGCTAATTTTTGTATTTTTTTTTAGTAGAGTCAGGGTTTCACCATGTTGGCCAGGCATCTCAAACTCCTGACCTCAAATGAGCCACCCACCTCAGCCTCCTAAAGTGCTGGGATTACAGACATGAGGCACCACACCTGGCTGATTCCTCTGGGTTTATGTCTCTCTCTTATCCTCTGTCCCTCAGATGCAAGACGAGAAACTGCAGGACGAGACAGAGCAGCCTGTGAGCAAAGTAATTGAGCGGAACCGTCTGAGAACGGTGAGATACCCTGTTTTGGCCCCAGCTTGGGGAAGCTCATATACTCATGCAGTGCTGCCCTGGTTGCCAGGCTGAGTGGCCCAGGGGAGCCAGTAGGCCGGCCCTTGGCTGAGCGGAGCCAGAGGCAGGCAGGGGAGAGGGAGTCTGTCCAGGAAAGCTGAAGCTTCTATTTACCTGGTTTCCTGACCTTGGCAGGTGTTAAAAAACTTGTCACTCTTGAAGCTACTCAAGAGCTCGAACCGCCGGATCCAAGAACTGCATAAGCTGGCCAAAAGGTGTTGGCATTCACTGCTCAGTGTTCCAAAGATTCTCCGCATCTCCTCTGGGTAAGCTGGGGCCTGGCCCCCATAATGGACCCAAATGCCGTCTTTCTGGGAACAGGCATTGTGCTAAGGAATTTAGAGAACAAGTCTACTTTTCACAAAGCCTCTGTGAGAGAGGTATTTATTAACTCTATTTTACTGCTGGAGAGCTGAGGCTGAAGAGGTGAAGTGACTTGTCTCACTCAGTTAACTCAACTGATAAGTGGCAGAGCCAGGATTTGAAGCCATTCCTGTCTAATATTAGAGCTGTGGCCATAACAATGGTTGTAATCATCCAGTTGTGGCACTCACCTCACCCTAGGGCACTGAGACAGACAGGTCACTCCTCCTCCTCCTCCTCCCCTACAAGTCAGTATAACCCAGAGAGTCACCTTCAGACTGACCCCTGAAATCTGAAGATTAATCTTGCTGAGGCTCGGTTTCTTTATTAATTTATTTTTATTTTTATTATTTTTTTTAACCATGCCTCCGAGACAAGCTCAAACCGTTTCCTCATAAGTCACAGAGTATTAAGAAAGCTAACATTGATTGGTGCCTGCTAAGTGCCATCCTACAGTGTTAAGCACTTAAGAATTTTCCCATTTAGTTTATTCTTCACAACAATCCTGTTAGGTAGACAGAATTATCCTAGTTTTACAGATAAGGAAGCTAAGGCTCTGAGAGGTTAAATATCTTGCCCAAATCACACAGGTGGTTAACAGGCAGAAGCAGAATCTGAGCCCGTTTGTCTGAATCCAACACCTGTGCTCTGTAAGCCATTCTGCTTCACTGCCTTCTACTTCACAGATATAGTAAGGATCCCAAGTTGTAAGGGTCCCAAGTCTGGCACAGAGCGAGGACTCAATCAGCGGGAGCCGTTATTATCATCACAGTATTGCCATTATCTGCAGCCCAAGGCCTCATCTCTCTCCACGCCCTTGGCTAGGATGGTGTTGCCACTGGGGGTTTACAGGGGGCCCAGTCTGTTACAGACACCCTTTGGGAAAGTCTCAGCACTTAATATTTCTGTCAAGGCCACCTTTCTGGGCTCCTCTTTCTGATTTGGCTTCTAGTTGCAGGCAGTCAGGAAACATAGAGCTAGAAGGATTAGGATCATCTAGCTCCATCATTTTCCAACTTAAAAAATTTTTTTTTTGTATGGAGACAGAGTCTCACCATGTTGCCCAGGCTGGTCTTGAACAGTTTTCCAACTTTATTAAAACAGTGAAACCTCTGTTCAAATATCTATTTCCAAGCCCCAATTGTGTTGTTATGAGCTGGGGGGAGGTATCCTGCCCCCAGTGGGTCAGGGGAGGTGACATTGAGACACCTCCTCAGAACCCTAAGGTTCTTGGAGCACAATTTAGAAAAACTACTGGACTGTTCACCCTCCCAGCTGAAGTCCAGAGAGACAGAACCCTAATCTAGTGGCAGATGATGTAGACAATATCCATTCTTAGGGGCCTTAACTACTAGTCATGGCTTTAACCTTCCCAATCTCTCATATCCCTCTGCCAGTGCTCATCACACCTCCTCACACCAGCACAAGGCCTCTGGGCAGTAGAAAAGTTTCTTTGCAGGCCCCTCTAGCTTTCTTAACAGACTCCCCTGAGCTGGCTACATAGCAACTGTCTTGGGAACCAGGGCCTCGGTCCTGCTGTGCTGACTGCCTTTCCTCTCCCTGCCAGGGAAAACAGTGCCTGCAATAAAGCAAAACAAAATAATGAAGAGTTCCAGGAGATCGGGTGCTCCGAGAAGGAACTCAAGTCCAAGAAATTAGAGTCCACAGGGGACCCTAAGAAAAAAGAGTACAAGGAATGGAAGCCCCAGGTGCAGTCAGGGATGAGGAACAAGGCGAAAACATCATTGGCGGCAATGCCACAGAAAGAAAAGCATATAGAGCCTGAGGTTCCAAAGACATCGAGGGATGATAGCTTGAACCCTGGAGCCCAGGGGAGGCAACCACTCACCGAGGGCCCCCGAGTCATCTTCATTAAGCCCTACCACAATAGAATTCCCATGGGGCACATGAAGCAGCTGGATATAGCCGACCAGTGGATCTGGTTTGAGGGGCTGCCCACACGAATCCACCTCCCGGCACCCAGGGTGATGTGCAGATCCTCCACCCTGCGTTGGGTCAAGCGCCGCTGCACCCGCTTCTGCTCCGCATCACTTGAAATGCCTATGTGGCATCCATACAAGGTGGGTGTGACAACAACACTGCCAGGCTAGGTGAGACGCAAGCCCCAAGCCAGGCCCAGAGCTGGGCCCCAGAGTCAGGGCTCAGGATCTGGAGTCTTGAGTGGTGTGTGGCTGGCAGTGCTGGGAGGCTCCGCCTTCATGTCCAGAGAGGGAGAAGCCTTAGACCAACATCATACAGCAGGGTAGTGACTAGGTTGAGGCGTCTCAGGATACAGCTAGGAGATGTGTGGAAGGAGGGGCACTGAAGTGAGCCATCTCACTGCCTGAAGGCCTTAGCAGAGGTGGAAACTGCTGTGGCTGTGAATCTCACAGTCAGAGGCCTACATAAGTGGGTTTAAGGATTTCCAAATGTGGGAGGGGAGAGATGGTCAAGTAGGGCTTTGCTGCATCTCATTCCCTCTTAGATCAATTCAACTCTCCATTTATGTTTGATTTATTCATGCCTCAAATAAGATTTACTCTGAACAGGCTAGGCATGGTGGCTCACGCCTGTAATGCCAGCACCTTGGGAGATCGAGGCAGGAAGACTGCTTGAGGCCAGGAGTTCAAGACCATCCTGGGCAACATAATGAGACACTGCCTCTACAAAAAATTTAAAAATTAGCCAGATGTGGTGGCTTACGCTTGTAGCGTCAGCTACTCAGGAGGCTGAGGTCAGAGGATCACTTGAGCCCAGGAGTCGAGGCTGCAGTGAGCTGTGACTTCACCACTGCGCTCCAGCCTGGGCAAGAGAGCAAGACCCTGTCTTAAAAAAAAGAAAGGAAAAAAAGAGATTTACTCTGAGCAGAAAGTTCCTTAACAAAAAAAGAAGAAAATACCGCAGCCCTTTCGTGGGAGAATGAAAGTCCCATGAAAGGAAGCGGGTGAGTGCCCACCGGGTCTAGCTTAAAGGGAGGTTTTTCCTTTTTAGCAAAGCCATTTCCAACCTACCACAGACACCACGGGCACTCTTGTCCCTGCGCCCGCTCCCCAAACGACCAGCGCCCCCTGGGGACAGTCTTAACGCCTAACACCGAGGTTTCTGCTGGCAGGTTGATGTGACCTGGACGGGAGCCAGAGGTGCGAGCAGAGGGTGGAGATCGCGCAATCAGCTGAAGGGAAGGGATGGGTGGCGAAATTCACGAGTCTACAAATAAGATCTAACATATGGCACCTAAGACGAATACTGCTTACTCTGCCTGTTTGTCTGGGGCTGGGAAGGATGAAGGAAAGAGGCCTTCGGTAGAGGGAGCCTGTGTCGCGACTCCAGGCTTCCCCCACCCCCACCCCGAGGCCCCTAAGATCAGTCTAGAACCAAAGAAGCCAGCGAGCAGCACCCCTCCCCCACCTTCGCGAGCTGGTCTCCTGAGTGGCGCGCTCTATGAAGTCAGGGCGCTCGTGTGCTTCCTGGGTGCAAGGTGCCTCACAATCGCCCCGCGAGCTCGCAAGAGGAAACCGCGGCGTGGAGGCAGAAAGTAACTTGTCCAGGCTCACTCAGCTAGAAAGTGGCAGGAGCAAGGGCTCCTGGTTGCTCCCCATTCCATTTTCCCAAGAAAGGGAAAAGGCGAAATGAGAGCCTGCTCAGAAGTCACGAGGCAGGCGGAATAGTGCCAGCACCCTGTGGGTCATGCGCATGCATTGCGACCTGATTGTCAAAAATTGATTGTCAAAAACTGATTGCACTGTGGCTGGTGTCAAACAGTGGATGTCAGCTGGGCCTCCAAATGTGTCCTGCCTTGGTGACAGATCGTAGAAGGCACCGGATCAGGCGGGGGAGCTGGTACTGCATCTCTACTGCTCCAGCGTGACATGGCAGGTCCACCCTCAATCCGAAGACCTCAACCCCAAGCCCTGGTCGACCCCATCTGGCCGGGGTCACCCTCTGTCGGTAGGAGTCACAGGGCCCTAACCATGCCGTGGGGGAGAGCAAAGCCAAGGGAGCCGGAGTTTTCTCTGGACGAAGACCTCCATATTCCCCAGAGGCAGGCTGCGTGGAGTGGGCGCCCTCGGGAGAGCAGGGGAGCCATCGAGGGGTTGAGCTCTCCGGGGTTGAGAGTCAGGGCAGCGATGAAAATGGATCTCCAGTTTGGGAGAGAGGAAGAACGATTGGATGGGCTCCCCCCACACTCCTCTCCACTATTACTGGGCACCAAGACTGGGCATCAGCAGCCGCGCGGACCAGCCTGGGCGGAGCCACAGCGCGGGGACTGCTTAGCACCGCATAGTGGCTGCTGCGTGCTCCCGAGCTCCTGCTCCCAGCGCAATCTTCCCGGAGCTCCCCTACAGTCGGTGGCTACCTCCGTCCCCACCACCCCGCTACTTCCCGCGCAACTTCCACCCCAGTAACCTCCACTTCCAGCAGTCTTCTCACCCAGCTTGCCCTCCAGCCCATTTCCTGAACAGTCTCCATTGTGGTTCCCTTGCTGGGTATTTTCAATCCCATCAACTGTCGAAAATAATCTCTCCTCACTCTTCCCTTCCATCAACCTTTGCGTGAACTTCTGTCCTAAGTGCGCTTTCAGTGGGCAGTCAAGACAGCGCCCTCCCAACTAAAAAATCTGACCCTTTCTGGGGAGCCCCCTTGCACTAGCCTTCGTGGGGGCCTGCCCAGGGAGCCCCAAGTGGAGGCTGGATTGGGTTGGGCCTGAGTGAGACTGGCAACTTCCACTTTGCTCCAGAGAGCTGGAGTTGGGCCCCAGTTGCCCACTGGGAACGCCACCGAGTATATGGGAGGGCTGTGTGCGAAGGCGGGGACTCAGCATGGCCAGGGCAGCAAGGGCAGGCCTGGGAGTGAGAGAATCCCAGCAGTACATTCTTCCACCTAATTCCACCTGCCTCCCACAATTCCACAACCGGGGTCTCCCCACTACCACCCTCCCTTTGTTTAACCATTTCAACCTAAAGCTCCTCCTCTGGGCCCAGTAACACCGATCTGGGGAGGAATCCACCCTAGAAATGGCTGCTTAACAGTTAACTGGGAAAAAATTGAAGTGTTTGAATCTGATTTTATATTGAGTGACTTTTTAGAAGTCACATGACCTCTCTGAGCCTATTTCATGTTTATAAAATAGTGATACTAATGTCTGTTTCAGGGGGTTTTAAGCAAATCAAGCTTGAGGTAGGAGAAGCCAGTTTGTGGGGCATTGAACAAATGTTTGGCCTTTTCCCACGCCACGCCAGGGCCATCATAATAAAGCCCTGTGGCCAGTCAGTCCCGGCTCCATTTCTCACTTATCAGCAGCTACCTAACTACTCACCTTTATGGAACTAGCTGCTTGTTAACAAGCCAAACGTTATGTTTATATTCACAACCTTTTGCTAATACGGCATCTAGATCCCTAAGACTGTCCGTCTCACAATTGTCTGGATCACACATAAACATAACTGGAACATGAAAAGCGGATGAGGCAGACAGGCCTAGCTTCTTACCAACTTTGTAATGGGGAAAAAGTTGTTTACTCCCAATCCTCTGTTTCTTTGTCTGCAAAATGGGGAAAATAGCGGTGCTTACCTTACTGGACTGAGTAAGAATACACATAAATCACTTTGCAGTACATGCCAGATAGGAGCTCAATACTTGGTAGTGGTACCTAGAGGACTGGCAAGCCTATCCCCCAACGTTTGAAAACACAGGCTCAGAAGAAAAATGTCTCCTGTTCTGTAAAATGGATACGGGGGCGGTAGCCTAATAATTGTCTAGAATTATGGATCACTTCCTATGTGCCAGGGGCTGGGCTAGGCGCTTTACACATGACATCTTATTGCATCTTCACAATAAAACCAGGGAGGGAACACTTTTTCCATTTTAAAGAATTAAGTGTTGACCTACCAGAAAACAAGACAAAACAAAACAAAACCGAGGGAAATAAGTACCATTATTACCCTCATTTTACATATGAGGAAATCTAGGTAAGGGAGATAACAGCTTACCCAAGATCTCACAGCTAGTAATGGGACTCCAGGACTTCGCACTCCACTGCAGCTCTCTAAAGCCTTCCAGAATTGGACCCCTATGACTGTGACTTGCCCAGGTAGTGGCAGGGCAGGGATTAAAACCCTCAGCTCCCTCTACTCCCTCCTGCCTCAATGCTATTTCTACCACCCTTTATTGCTTTACAACAGAAAACCTTAAGACAGTGGTTTTTAATCTCTCCACAGAGGAGTTCTCTTGTACCTTGATTCCATCCCTACTCCTCCTGACCTAGGTCCCCAGGGACCTGCTTCTGAGACTCCATGGTCCCTGGGCTGCCGGTACAAGGAGGTGTTCCACATCTGTGCACTGACTGCCTTCTGGGGCTGGCAGAAGGAAGCTACTCTGACCTGGGAGTTGCTGAGGAAGGAGTCCCAGGGGATTCCTGTCCAGGGGAGACTGTTTGAGCTGTGTACCCTCCAGGATGTTGGGAGTCCTGGAGCTTCCCATTGTACCCCCTGATGCCTGCTGGCTGCCATCTTGGCTCTCATTTGGTACTGATATGGACAGGGCTGCCTAGAGCGAGGGGTTAGAAATACCCTCTGAGCCAGACATCCCTTTTTCCTTTCCTGTCCTCCTTTAAGGGTTATAAACTATTCTGACCATCAGCTATGTAGGAGTCTCCACTTCTCTCTCTGAATGGCCAGAGTTCAGGTGGTGGGTGGGGAAAAGGGAGGTCAACTTCAGACACCTGGAGAGTTAAGGGATATGCCAACTCAGTAGTGGGCTAGTACTCTCTTATCTAGGTACCTTCTTTTATCCTTTGGAAATAGATTTCCCACATTCCTAAGATCGCCTGAAAATCTCTGGCCAATGCTGGGCACATTGGCTCATGCCTGTAATCCCAGCACTTTTGGAGGCTGAGGCAGGTAGATCACTTGAGAGGCCAAGAGTTCGAGACCAGCCTAGCCAATATGATGAAACCCCGTCTCTATGAAAAATACAAAAATTAGCCAAGCGTGATGGTGCCAACCTGTAATTCCAGCTACTTGGGAGGCTTAAGTATGAGAATTGCTTGAACCCAGGAAGCAGAGGTTGCAGTGAGCTGAGATTGGGCCACTACACTCCAGCCTGGGTAATGAAGTCAGAGTGAAACTCTGTTTCAAAAAAAAAAAAGGCCAGCTGGGCTTGGTGGCTCACACCTGTAAAATCCCAGCACTTTGGGAGGCCGAGGCAGGTGGATCTCTTGAGCCCAAGAGTTCGAGACCAGCCTGTTCAAAGTGGCAAAGCCCTGTCTCTAAAAAAATACAAATACAAATACAAAAATTAGCTGGGCGTGGTGGCATGTGCCTGTAGTCCCAGCTACTTGGGGGGCTGGGGCAGGAGGATCATTGAGCCTGGGAGGTTGAGGCTACGCTGAGCCAAGATCACACCAGTGCACTCCAGCCTGGGTGACAGAGTGAGACCCTGCCTCAAAAAAAAAAAAAAAAAGGAAATCTCTGGCTATATTTAATGTACTGCATATTAGCTTTTCTTAGAAAAGCTGCATATAGCTTTTCTTAGAAAGCTATATGTTTATAAGCTATATGTTTATAAGGTACTATTCATCCTTGGTATTTAAAAAAATACAACAGGATAAGAAGATATGATTATAAGGTGATAGACTATTTAACCAGACTGTTTAACCAGTCAGAACTCATACATCCCTAACTACTGACCTCTTCAAAATGAGCTTATTAGTATCACTATTAGAGCCCAAATCCTGGTTCTGCCAGCTCCTAAAAAGTCACCTTGGGTAAGTTCCTTACAGCTCCCTCATCTGTAAGATATAGATGACGTTACTTCTTACTTCAGAGGGTTCTTGTGAAGATTTTGAAAAGAGACATAAAGTACTCAGCCCACACTGCTGGACACCTCTTAAGCACTCAATAGATGTTATTCATTATTAAAATGACAAACATGTCACTGCCATTGCCCTGCCCTCTCTGGAACTCAACTCTAAAAACTGCTTTTATTGTTACTTTAGAAATCATAAAAATCTCATTAAGGTCACATATTTTTGATCCCCAACTACCATGCAGCTCAGTCTCCGTATTACTAAAAAAAAGTTTGGATCACGTGACTTTTGGCCATTTCTAAAGATCAAATTAACACTCAGGGGACAGAGATTTGTCATCACAGAAGATATGCAGAAAAATAGGCACAAGACCTTGAAGTGAATCCCAAAGAGGTGCTCCAACCACAGATGGAGTAACCATCACCACAGCTGCTCAAGGGTGACAGCAGCCACATGATGGGTGTTCTTTCACAGTTAGTCACATGCCTGTAGAGTTTGTGTTGTCTACAGGGAAACTGATTAACCCAGGGAAGGTCATCCCAGCTGGTCTTACCTCCTAGACCCTGCAGCCAGGATTACTGTGCCCCATTAGCAAACTGCTTCCTTCCAACTTGGCCAAGGTACCATGAGTTACTGAGGTGCCTCACCCTAGAACCTTCCCAGTCTCTTCTCAGGCATATTTACTCCTAAACCTTCATCCTGTCAGCATCAACTCCCTACTCTGTAGGGCTGAGAGCCAGGAGGTCAGATGGGCTTCTCAGGGAGATAGCAAAACTCATTTGTGTTACCACAAACTCATTTGTGTTACTGACAGCTGAAAACTGACAGCTCTCTTGGGAAAGCTCTGAAGAAACCAAAGAGGAACAGTGAAGGTTTCAATGCAGAAGTGGGTCTAGACTGTGTGCCGCTCCATTGAACATGTTCAGAAATCACTAGCAAGTAGGAACGGAAACCCAAGAATTATGTGGTTCACCTGAGGCATAGCGGGGCACGCTGCAAGTGAAGGAGATAGGATGTAAGAGTTCCCTGCACTGAGTATTTTAACCAAATGGACGAATGACTCTGGGGTCCAGGAAAGGGAGAAGGTGGCCCAATAATTCTTTAAAGTTCCCTTGCCTGGCTGCGCTGATCTCTCTCAATCTCAACCGTGGCATTACAAAGTAAGTACAGGCAGAACCATGGAAAATACTGTATTTGTATACACAGGAAGGACAGCTGCAAGCCCCTCACAGAGGAAACTCCACCCCAAAGAAAAATCTTAGCAGCAAATTCCTATCTCCCTCAGCACTATCAGCACAGCCCAGGCCAGAAGGTTGGGCTTCTTGTCTCTGGGAACCCATCATACCCTTCCCGCCAAAGAATTCTAAATAAGGCAGGAAAAAGAACTGGAGTCCAGTGGGAGCTGGGTGCCTGGTCATTCCTAGAAGACAGGCAGTGTCTTTATGATGGTTAGACTTTGAGCAACGCTGGGATTCTTCTGTGGGTCCTATGGCCTGCTATGTTGAGAGCTGGCAGCAGGATGGGGACCTGGTAGAAGGAACTGGAAGAAAGTCATAGGTTCTTGGGTGCACACGAACGTGTGTATAACAGGGCACAGGTTGTGCATTTTCCTTGTGCTTGATGCCTCCATCTGCCATCCTCTCCCTGACAGCGGCCTAATACTTCACACCTACATTTCTTTCTGTGGCTCTGGATCCGGAAACCAAGCGTTTCTCCAACAGAACTGCTGTGATTCGGCAACACTGCAAAGGCAACAGCTGTCCCAGGGAGGTAAGACAGATGACTAAAGAAGTGGTTTGCTCCAATCAGATATCCTTGATTTTTTTTCTCTCTTAAAACAACAGGCTGGTGACAGGTATTGTGGCTCAAGAGTGGCATGGTTCCAATTCTGTTATTACCCTCAAAGAGGTCCCCTTCCTGACCTCTCAGATACCAAGGCTTCAGCAGACAGAGGCCATTCTTGTAGCTGTCATGCTGACTGCTACCTGCCTTCTTTGACAGGCCCTCACTATCTCTCCCACACCAACAGAGACTTCACATTTCCAGGGTTCCTCTCAGATCTGGGCTGGACCTCATCTGGAGGGTCTGAGCAGCCCAAGGTGTTAAGGGGCCCAAGTGTCAGCAGGATGTCCAAAGGGCCTGATTCTAGACATTGGATTTAGGGGCTGAGTTGAGGGGTATCTCCTTGAGCTCCGTCCGCATGCACAGGTACTCCCCGATGACAGCCATGAGTGCAATGCACACGGCTTGGACCAGCCACCAGGTCAGCGCCGAGGGGAAACGGGAGCTGTAGAACCAGCAGCCCAGGAGGTGAAAGAAATGGACAGTGACAGTGAAATCCAGACACTGCTTTCCTCGCCGGATGAAGTACAGCAAGCCCAGGGCACTGTGGGGAGAGGACAGCAGTGAGTTGTCACTGGGTTGTCCTGGCCTTAGGTTATCTGGGAGGGTAGGGACAATTAGGACGGCAGCATAGTGGTCAGAAGTGACGAGATAAGTGTGAAGCAAGGGTTATGATATTAGACGCCTAGAAGAACCTGGCGGGTAATGTCAAGAGTGAAGCTGACTGAGTATGAGCTTGATGATCAATGGCAATTGTCACTAGGGGATCCTAGGAATTGGTGGGGATCGTGACACCCTGAAGCATACATGTTCTAGCTAAAGTGGGGGCAGTAGCTACTTGCATCTAGGCAAATCTTATCATGCTAGAAGGCTGGCCTGGAATCAATCAGTCATTCCATTATTCAAGAGAAGCCAGAAATCTGGATTTTTATATAAAATAGCCTGATTTTCAACTAAGTGAAAAAAAATGTTTTAAACACCATGTGTGGGCTGACATCTATGTAAGCCAAATAGAACCTATCCGGAAGACAAATTTAGGTCAAAGTCAGCCCACCAGTTTTCAACCTCCGGTGTAAGGACAAGAATAATAATAACACACAAGGCACTGTTCTAAGTCCTTCTTGTGAATTAACTTATTTAATCCTTACAACTATGAGGTAGGTAATATTACTAGCCCCATTTTACTGATGAGGCAACTGTGGTAGATTAACTTGTCCAAAGTCACTAGACTAGTGGTAAAGCTAAGGTTCAACGCCAAATGAGTCTGCCTCTAGAGCCTGAGACCTTGACCACTATGCTAAACTGCCTCTTAAGAGACAGGCAATGATTACGTGTGACCTTAGACATCACTGAGTCCAACCCCTCATGGACAAAAGAGGAGCCTGAGGCCCATGGCAAGTAACTTGGCCAATGGCACACAAACCAAGAACAGAACCCAGTTCTCCTGTCTCTCGGTTGAATCCTTTCCTCAGCTCACTCCACATCAGGGAAGTTATCTGAGATGGAAGTTGTCTTGCAGGCAGCACAAACATAGTGACATAAGAGCTTTCCAGGTAAGTCAAAACAGCAATGGAAGGAGGCCCATTATACAGCCGGTCCCAGAACTGGCCTCTGTCACCCACTTTACTCCACCACTCCCCAGAAACAAGTGCCAGCCTTTCTCATGTTCAAACTTAGGAAGTTAGTCCCAGCACTAAGAGCCCAAAAGCTGGATAGCAAAACTGGTGATACTCACCAGGTGAGGGCGTTGAGGATGAAGGACATCATGGAGAGCCGGCCTGGAGGGGTGGAAAAGCCCAGGATCTGAGGGGGAATCACAAATGGAAATATGCTGGAGAAGTGACTTGGCAGAGCCCCAGGATCTCAGCAAGCCTCCTAAGGAACAAGCATTCTTCCCAGAGCACAGAAGATAATACCTCCCTTCATCTGTACGGCAGCCTATTTCCAATAGGTGCTTTCATAGACATCCATTATGGGATTTCATTTGTTTCTCACAGTAGGTGGAAAGGGATTATTCTCATTTTACAAAGGAGGATGTAAAAGCTCAGACAAGTTAAGTTGCCCAAAGTAATAAACACCAAGAGTAAAGTCTAGAACCGTGTTCAGCTGACTATGGCTCCGTAGGCCAGGCATCTGCTCCTGTACATAAAGTTTTATTGAAACACAGCCACACCCATTCACTTATATATTTGTCTATAGTAGCTTCTGTGCTACAATGCAGAGCTGAGTAATTGTGACCTAAAATCCTTACTACTTCACCCTTAAAGGAAAGGTTTGCTGATCCCTAGTCTAGAACTCAGGTTGTGTGCATCATATGGCTCTTCAACAAAGCCCGGCATTCCCACAGCTCTTCCCAGGAGGATAGAGGCTCCTACGAGACTACAACTAGGCATATGGTGGGTGTGCAATCTCCACTATCCAACACGATACCATCAAATGCCAAACATCTGCACCACACTTTCAGCTGACAAAGAAAGGTCTTTGACATACATAATCTCATATTATCCCTAAGAAAACCTCACAAAGCCATTCTTCTTTTTATTCTTATCACTTTTTGGATAATAACTTGCCCAAGGGCTACACAGAGAACAAGCAGCAGGGGCAAGTACTCCATCCCAGGTCTCCTGGCTTTAAGAACTGTGCTCATCACCACATGCCACGCCTGCCTCTTAGATGTAACAACTTACAGGCCTCCTTTACACTTTACAAAGTACTTTCTTATTCCTAAACCCCTCTGGGCCTTGTAACATTTTGTTGAGGGCGACACGGCAGGAGTATTCTACCCACTTTTCAGAAAAGGCTCAGAAAGGGGAAGCAACTTGCCCAAGGTCCCACAGCTAGTATTATATGTTTAGGCCTAGACTGAACCCTTGCTTTTCTGAATCCAAAGCACATGCTCTTTATATTGCAGTCCAGACCTCTCTGCAACTAGTCTCATGGTTTTGAAGACAGGAAAACAAGGTCACAGAGGTGACATTTGCCCCAAGTCACACAGCTAGTAAGTGGATCTTAAACGGAAGCCTGTCTGACCCCAAAGTCCAGGCAGTTTCCACTGTACCCGCATGAATGCTCTTTTATCCACCCCTCTCTCCGGTGTGGCACCTGAGAACCTAGCTCAGAGAAGTTAAGTCACTTTCCCAGAGTATCAGAAAGGAAATGTATCAGAGTTGCCTGCAACACAGACGTGTTTATTGTATTAACATCCAGGCCCTTTTCTTTGTACTAATCGGCCTCTGCTGTCATTCCATTTTATGGATGAGGCAGCTGAGGCTCAGAAAGGTGAAATCCCTTTCCCAGGGCTACAAAGCAAGAAAGATGACCCAGCCAGGTCTACAGCACAGTAGTGCTGGGCCACAAAGCCTACTAGGGGAGGCCAAGACCCCACCCGCGCCAGTCCGGGGACCCTACCTCGGCGTCGAACATCTGGTCCAGCGAGGGGCTGCTTCGCACTAGCCCGTCCACCAGCGCCAGCCACAGGCCCAGCGAGCCGTAATACACGGTCTGCATGAGGACGATCTGCGACAGGATCAGCAGCGGGTCCCACACGTAGCTGCGGAACTGACCCGCCATGCCCTGCAGGGACACGAGCCGGGCCTCAGCCAGCGGCCCGTCGCCATGGCAACGCCGCCCCGCCCGGGAGGAGGGACTGGAACCAAGGGGTGAGCCCATTCCAAGAGTTAGGGGGAAGGCGGGGCGGACAGAGCCATTCTCAGAGTGAGGGGAAATCCAGCCCATTCCGCCTGCGCGGCCCCCGCCCGTACATGAGCTCCTCTGGGGTCTACTCACCAGTGACAGACTCGACGATCGAAGTGTCCGAGCGTGGCCCGGCCTCACCGGCGGGCTCCCAAAACAGCGCTGACAGACAGGACCATGGAGGAGAGGCGCTGCCGGCCTAGAGAGGCAAAGCTCCAGCGACCACAGCGGCAGGAGCGGCTGCGTAGGAAAGAAACGTTTCCGGGGAAAGCAGCGGAGGGGCGGGGCTGAGGTTGCGCAGGCGTAGTGGGTGCAACCTTTGCCTGAACCGCCTGAACGAGGTACAAGCAGCCGGATAGCGAACTGGGCACATGCGCAGAAGGAAGAGTGAAGGCAAACGGAAGTGAGGAACGAAGGCCGCAGAGCTTGCGCGCCCTCTAGAGGGGAATTTTTTTTTTAAAGGAAGGCGGCTAGGGGAGAGGGAAGTGGGGTGGTTTAGGACGCGGTAATGATGTTTGGGAATTAACGAGGTGATAAACTGTGTCGCTATTTTCAGCCTAAATTCTCTGTTTTCTTCTAGTTAGAGTGTGATAACTTGAAGTGGACCTGCAAGCTCCTCCACGTAGGAGTTTGCCACTGTTCCCGCTGTACAGATAGTTAAGCTAAGGGCCAGAGAAGGAAAGCAACATACTGTTTCAACGACACAGTTAGTAGCAAAGTAAGGATTAAAATTCAAGTGTTGGTCGGGCGCGGTGTCTCACGCCTGTTATCCCAGCACTTTGGGAGGCTGAGGTGGGCGGATTACCTGAGGTCGGTAGTTCGAGACCAGCCTGACCAACATGGAGAAACCCCGTCTCTGCTAAAAATACAGAATTAGCTGGGCGTGGTGGCGCAGCCTGTAGTCCTAGCTACTCGGGAGGCTGAGGCAGGAGAATTGCTTGGACCCGGGAGGCAGAGGTTGCGGTGAGCCGAGATCACGCCATTGCACTCCAGCCTGGGCAACAAGAGCAAAACTCCGTCTCGAAATAAATAAATAAATAAATAAATAAATAAATAAATAAATAAAATTCAAGTGTTTCCTCAACACTACAACATTGGTTTCGCACCTACTGGGTGGCAGGAAGGCTAGAACATGTACATATAAGACAGTCCCTGCCCTGAGACACAGTTGAACTATATTAGAAGGCAGAGTAGTGGGTGTTTTAAAATGTGGGTGTCCAGTAGAAAAAAGCACAGGTTCTGAAGTCGCACCTAGGAGTAAATCCTGACCCTCTCTGCTGCCATGACTGTCTACCTTCCAAATCCAAGTAGTGGACAGTCAGTAAGTATTTGCTAATGAGTTAAGAACAGAGAAAGCAACAGCAATTCGATAACTCACTTATTCCTACTCCAGCAGACGAAAACCCATCAACTTCATTGATCCTAGGTTCCCCCTCTCTCGAGTGGAAAGAC
Source organism: Pongo pygmaeus (assembly GCF_028885625.2). Lineage (NCBI taxonomy): Eukaryota > Metazoa > Chordata > Mammalia > Primates > Hominidae > Pongo > Pongo pygmaeus. The sequence continues at coordinate 47,915,038 of NC_072394.2, read as the reverse complement.
GGGAAGTAACTGGTTCCAGGAAAAGAATTCGGGTTTTAGGGCCAGCTATGCCACCCAGTGTGACCAGCAAGCCACTTCCTTCTTTAAACCTCAGCTTCCCTGTTTATGAAATGAGGAGTTGGACATGATTAACATTTTCCACCATTTAATCTACCTTCCAGTAATTATTTTCTCATTAAAAAAAAAACAGGCCGGGCGCGGTGGCTCATGCCTGTAATCCCAGCACTTTGGGAGGCTGAGGCGGGCAGATCACAAGGTCAGGAGTTCGAGACCATCCTGGCTAACACGGTGAAACCCCATCTCTATTAAAATACATCTCTATTAAAAATACAGAAAGTTAGCCGGGTGTGGTGGCAGGCGCCTGTAGTCCCAGCTACTCTGGAGGCTGAGACAGGAGAATGGCGTGAACCTGGGAGGTGAAGCTTGCAGTGAGCCGAGATTGCGCCACTGCACTCCAGCCTGGGCGACAGAGCAAGACTCCGTCTCAAAATAAAAAACTTACCAAAGAGCCATGTAACTGCCAATCAGAATTTCTGAACAGCTTGTGATAGCCATGTTATCACCTTGAGCTGATACAATTCCAGACAAAAGTAAAGAAACTTGAGACTTTATTGAGAGTGTGCGATTGTCCTTATCATTTGGAAATACCCTGAACAGTTCACTTGGATTCCAGTTTGGGAGTTATTAAGGCCCAAAGATTTCTTAGGTGCTTTCCAGCTCAACCATTCTTTTAGGCACCTCAATTCAGTTCAACAAATATGTATTTAAATTCCTCTAGTTCACTGATTATGCACATGATCTAGTGTTTCTGAGAAAACATCTGTTTCTTAAATGCCTACATGATCTTGTTTAATTCTCACAATCTGAAAATATAGCTATTGTCCCCTTTTTATAGGGGAGGAAACAAGGCTGGCGGGGAGGTGGTGTGACTGTCTAGGTCAGAGAGCTCACAGGGAGCAGAGCTGAGATTCAAATTCAGGACAACTGACTCTAAACATCAAGATGCCTTTTAGTTTAGTTTTGGTTTGGTTTAGTTTAGTTCTTTGAAACAGGGTCTCAATCTGTCACCCATGCTGGCATGTAGTGGTGCAATCACTGCTCACCGCACCCTCAAACTCCCAGGCCCAAGCCTCGGCCTCCCGAATAGCTGAGACCACAGGCATGTGCCACCACACCTGGCTTTTTTTGAAACAGAGTCTTGCTCTGTCGCTCAGGCTGGGGTGCAATGGCATGATGTTGGCTCACTGCAACCTCTGCCTCCCGGGTTCAAGCGATTCTCATGCCTCAGCCTCCTAAGTAGCTGGGATTACAGGTGTGTGCCACCATGCCCAGCTAATTTTTGTATTTTTAGTAGAGATGGGATTTCACCATGTTGGCCAGGCTGGTCTGGACTCCTGACCTCAAGTGATCTGCCCGCCTCAGCCTCCCAAAGTGCTGGGATTATAGGCATGAGTCACCACGCCTGGCCCACACTTGGCTTTTTTGATTTTTCATTTAATTTTATTTTTTTGTAGAGACAGGGTATCCCTATGTTGTCCAGGCTGGTCCTGAACCCTGGGCTCAAGCAGTCCTCCCACCTTGGCCTCCCAAAGTGTTAGGATTACAGGCATAAGCCGCTGTGTCCAGCCAAGATGCCATTTTAGAATAAAAGAATAGGAAAGAAGGGAGGAAGGGAGGGAGGGAGAGGGAAATGAAGGAAGGGAGATAGTAAAATAGTCAGGTGGCGGAGTAGCAGGAAGTGGAAAAGGGGCAGTGAATCTCTCTGCTCAGTTAGCCCTGGGGTGAGGGATTAGGGAGAAATGGGAGGAAAGGCTTAGGAAAAGGGCTGCAGAGGTTGACAATACCCAGGGCAGCTGTCTTCCTTGCAGGTGCTGGAATGCGTGGCTCTTCCTGGACTCTGCCCCCTTCACATCACAGCTGGGCCCACTCCACCCTATCTCTTCCCAATAGGGAAGGCCCTCCCTACCCATTCTGCTGAACTAGAAAACACAGGTAGCTTTCGACATTAGGGCTGGCTGGAATGTCTGATGTCATCCCTGGAGTCCGGAGCTCACCTTTGGGAAAACCCCACTGGGCGTGCAAGCTAACCTCCTGCCTTTTCCTTTCCCCTTTGGGAGTTCAGTTCTCGGATTCCCGCCTTGCCAAGCTTCGGAAATGCACACCATCCTCCGTCTTAATTTGGATCCAAGAAGGAAACCAAGAGCTGGGGAAAATCATGGCAACCCCCTTGTTTAGCTTCATTGGCCCATTTTCAAATTTGACCACAAGCAGTCTGCTTCAGACCACAGAGTCTGAACTAGAGCCCCACTGGCTTGCTATGTGACCTTGGGCGAGTCCCCTGGTGGGTCCCAGTATCCCAAACTATCAAATGAAAGAGGGACATTGGACTCCGACTTGCAGATGCTGTCGTGGCCCTGTGCCATCTGAATCACCTGAGGAACATACTGGATATTCAAATTTCCAGTCCTTGTTTGCAAACCTAAGTCCAATCCAAGTCTCCCAAAGCAGAGTGTGGAGATCTGTGTATTTAAAGAGCTCCCCAAGTGATTCAGAGGTGCACCCACATTTGATAACTACAGCACAAGATGATCTGTAGTTGACCCTAAACCGGCTCCTTCATCCAACAGAAAACTGCTCTGTGACCTTGGCAAGTCACATTCCGGCTTCAGGGTTTTCTTCCATCTGTAATATGAGGGGGTTGGATTTGAATAGCTAGCTGGTCTCCGAGGGTTCTTCCTACGCTGCCAAGTCTGTGGTTCCAAACTTATGAATGAAATGTTAAACTTTAGGTCAGAGGCAGAGTGACGAACAGCCACAAGCTGGGACAAACTGTCCTCTGGGTGGAGGGGAGGGGAGTGCCTCTGGTCACTTGGTCTCTTTCGTCACTCTCACACTGGGGCCCCACTGCATGCATGTAAGGACAATCGCTAAGGTCGCCTTCTGGATCCACCCCCATAAATCCCTTGGGAAAGTTCTCCCATAGGCCCATAGGCTTGAGAGCCCTGCTTAGATTCGAATCCTGGCTCTCCAGCTGTCTTGCTGTCCTGGTGGGTGACCTTGGGAAAGTTACTTCATGTCTCTGAGTCTCAGTTGGTTTCCTCTTCTGTAAAGTGGAGTTCAGAATAGTACCCATGTTATGGGCTGTCCTGAGGGTCAAATGTGTGCTTAGTCCACCGCCTGATATGCAGTGGGCATTATGTTAACATCAGCAATGTTAATATGATTGTTATTATTTCTTCCTTTGGAATGTGGGAACGGAAATGCCTGATCTCAGATTTATGGCAAGGATCTAATGATGTATCAGACAAAACAAGCCCGGTGGCTGGCCCATAGTAGGAGCACAGTAAATGTGATACGTTCTCTTCCTCCTCTCACCCCTACTCTCGTGTTCTCTAGATCCCTCCCTCTCTCCCTTCCTCCCCCGCTAGGCTGCCCTACTGCCCTTCTCACATGTTTCCTTTCGGGGAATATTTGATGAAGACACTTCAGTAGAAACACGTGTCTCAGGGACAGGTTATGCAACTCTGTGCTCACAGTTTTTTGGAAACCCCACATGGGAGGCTTGGAGTTGGCTGCCTGTCCTCTACATCGGTGACCATCCTGGGCTCTGGCCAGTGAGTTCCTCTCTTAGAAGGGAAACTGGAGAGAGAGCTCATTAGCTGCCAGTTTTCTCCTCCAGACTGAAAACCCCTTTGTTACCCAGGTTGCTTTAAGTGCTGTTTGTGTCTGTGTTTGGGGAGGAACATTTGCTGAGCATCTACTGTATGACAGGCACTTATATAATTTAATCCTTATTTAATTTCTAAAACAAGCCTGTGAGTTGAGAACTATTAATAGCCCCACTGAACACATGCAGATCCTGAGGCTCAGAGAAGGGATATTTACCCAAAGCCATGCTGCCAGTGAGTGGTAGAGCTAAACTCCAACCCAGGCCAGTTTGACTCCACACACTATTCCTTCACAGTGTGTAACAAAAAGTGCACTGGACAAAAAGTGGTTCACGCCTATAATTCCAACACTTTGGGAGGCTGAGATGGGTGGATCCACCTGCAATCAGGAGTTCGCGGCCAGCCTGGCCAACATGGAGAAACACTGTCTGTACTAAAAATACAAAAATTAGCCAGGAGTGGTGGTGCATGCCTGTAATCCCAGCTACTTGGGAGGCTGAGGCAGGAGAATTGCTTGAACCTGGAAGGCAGAGGTTACAGTGAGCTGAGATCGTACCACTGCACTCCAGCCTGGGTGACAGAGTGAGACTCTGTCTCAAAAAAAAAAAAAAAAAAAAAGGCACTGGACGTTACAGTGACATACAGCTTTCATCTACCTGACCTCATCTTATTGTTGCAACAGCCCCAGGGATGTAGGTATAAACATTGTCCCCATGTTACAGGTAAGGAAACTGAGGCTTAGAGAAGGAAGTGACTCACACTCAGCACACATTGAGGTGTGGCGTGTCTTGTCAGCTGGAATAATCAAAAGTTAAGAAACATCTGGGGTGTCTGTCTTTCCACTCTAACTTTCCATCCAACCTCCCTGTTCTTTCCTTCACACCAGAGGGAGTCAGGAAACTGGTTTTCTGTGTTCTGTGTCTAATGATCAGGGGTTTTCTGCAAACCCTTTCTCTATGCAGGGTGGATGATGCCAGGCATGACAGTGGGTGGAAGGACCTCTGAGTAGAGCCATCCCTCAGCATCCATGGGTGGTTGGTTCCAGAACTCCTGGCAGATATGAAAACCCAGAGAAGCTCAAATCCTTTATACAAAATGGTATAGTATTTGCATATAGTCTATGCAATCTTCCCACATTCTTTAAGTCATCTCTAAACATCTAATACAATGTAAATAGTTGTGATACTATATTTTAATTGTTTATTTGTATTATTTTCATTGTTGTACTGTTGTTTTATTGTTATTGTTTTATTTTATTTTATGTTTAAGACGGAGTTTCACTCTCATTGCTCAGTCTAGAGTGTAACAGTGTGATCTTGGCTCACTGCAACCTCCGCCTCCTGGGTTCAAGCGATTCTCCTGCCTCAACCTCCTGACTAGCTGGGATTTACAGGCGCATGCCACCATGCCTGGCTAATTTTGTATTTTTAGTAGAGACGGGGTTTCACCATGTTGGTCAGGCTGGTTTCGATCTCCTGACCTCAGGTGATCTGCCCACCTCAGCCTCCTAAAGTGTTGGGATTACAGGTGTAAGCCACTGTGCCCGGCCTTTGTTGTTATTTTAGAGACAGGTCCTTGTTCTGTCACCCAGGCTGGAGTGCAGTGGCGCTATCATAGCTCACTGCAGCCTCGCACTCCGGGGCTGAAGCAATCCTCCCACCTCAACCTCCTGAGTAGCTGGGACTACGGGTGCATACCATCAGGCCAGGCTATTTTTATTTTATTTTATGTAGAGAAGGAGTCTCACTATGTTGCCCAGGCTGGTCTCAAACTTCTAGGCTCACGTGATCCTCACGCCGTGGCCTCCCAGAGGGCTGGGGTTACAGGCATGAGACACTGTGCCCAGCCTCACACCTTCAAGTTTTCTTACCTTGATTCTTGACCCCATCATGTACTAAACTTTCTGTCCCTACCTAGAAATTATTCTTTATTCTGACCTTAAAGGACTCAGGGCTTTGTTTTAAGATGAAAAGTTGTTTTTTCCACTTCCTTTTTATCATTATTTATTCATTCAATCATCTACTTGATAAATATTCATTGAGCATTTATTATGTGCCAGAAACGGATCCAGCTGGTATGGATATAAATGAATAAAGTGAATAAAGAGAAAATACTCTAATCTCGTAGAGGAGAGAGATGATAAACAAGTCAATCAACAATATAAAATCTAGCATCAAGGAATGTCAGTGTACTCAGAACACCAACAGTGCGGGATTCTGTTATAACATCAGAAAATGGATGAATACAATATTTATCTCTGCTCCTTTTAGGACAGGACACTTGGGAACCAGGAACAGGAATCAGGGCTGTAAGTTCAGTGAGACAGCATGGTGATGCAGACAGAATCAAAGAAACTTGAGTTTGAATCTTGTATCAGTCAGCTTTTGCTACATAAGAAACACCCCACAAATCTCAGGGGCAACAGCAATGGATTTCTCAATTGTAGGTTTGCAGGTGGGTTAGGGCAGCTTTGTTACAGTTACGGTTTTGTTGTCATTTCTCCTTGCTCAGCCTGTTTTCTCATCTATAAAATAGAGATAAAACTACTTACTTCACAGCATCCAAGCGAAGATGATGCTCAATACTCCTTTCTGATTAAACATACCCTCTGCTCAGGGTATGTGAGAAGCTAAATATTCACCCTCTAGGCCAAATAGTAATCCAAAAAGTGGTCTGGGCTGCAGGTGCTCACTTAAGGAATAAGGAAGGCCATTGGCCAAGCCAATGAGTCTTGTGGTCCCCTCCCAAAATTTAGACTAGAAGAGAGAACCAGTAAGTCAGTAAAAGAGAGAGAGGCACACATCCAGGAAAAAGAAGAGTCACTCTTAAAGAAAGAACAAGCAGGCTTAAAGAGCAAGAGATAAGTCAGCCAGCCTGTGGCATCATCTCAGTCCTCGATGTTTCCCTTTCAGTTTTAACCTTTAGCCCTCCTGGTCCTCCTAATAACTCCTAAGCCTTTTCTTAAGGAGTCCTGAGTGAGGCATATTTCCTCGCAATTGCAAGAACTGAGCTAAGACAGAGAAGATGCTTAGAAAGTTGCCAGCCCACAGCTTGGCATATAGTAGATCCTCAGTCTACTGTATAGCTGGCAGCTATTGTCCGCTAATCAGGGAGCTGCTTAAGAACACGGACAGGTCTTGTTCACCAGGATTTATCGAAAAGCTTCTCACATACAAGATATTCATCAGATGTTTTTTGGATAAATGACCAAGTGAGTGAATTGCTACATCTGAGCCTCTAAGGGAAAATGTCCAAATGGCATTCATCCAGTTATCCATGCGACAAGTATTTACTGAATGTAAACCTCTGCCAGACCTTGGAAAAGGTGCAAGGGATGCATTTGTGAACACAACAATGTCCTTGCCCTCATGAAACTTACACGTGGCAGAGAAAACAGAAAATAAACAAGTAAAAGAATAAGCGCGTGATGGCAGGTAAGGGAAATGTTATGACAAAAAATAAAGCAAAGTAAGTGGAAAGAGTAATTGGAGGTGTTATTTTTAGAATTCTTCAAAATGCCTGTGGTGGATGCTGACTCACCGTGTGGGCCTCGGTTTGCCTATCTTACAATGTGGGTACTGTTGGATTGAATGATTTGAGAGGACCCTTCTGGGCCTAGTGTTCTCAGTTTCTGTGGTTATGCAAGGCAGTGGCTGGACATTCCACAGCCTCTGGAAACTCTAAGCTGTCATTATCTGTAGCTGGAGAGAGATTTACATAAACTGAGGAAGACCAGAAAGGGTTGGCACCATTCTGGGAGAGAGCCCTGTGGCCCAATCCTTTTTCTGTTCTGAAAATAGTAATGTGTTACCTGTTATTAACCATGTGTGAGGAGCTGCTGGGGAGGGGAGTAAGTCAAGACTCTTATGGGGAGGCCCCCTTGATTATAAAAATAGATAACACTTTGATGCTCCATATTGTGCTAAGCACTGTAGTTTTAACATTTTTATGATGTTAAGAACTATAATGACCCTCAAATTACATGGGGGGACCACATGAGAAAACTGAGGCACAGAGAGAAAAAGTGTCTTGCTCCATACCACCAAGATTGCAATCTAGGTCTCTCTAACTTTGAAGACTGTGCTTTTCTCCTAAAACTAACATGAGTGAGAAAGGGATGCCTGCCCAAAGAGTGGGACAGATAGAGTCCTAGAAACCTCAAGGCAGGAAGAAATGAGAATTAAAAGAAGAGGATGGAGGCTTCCAGGAGAAGGTAGCATTTAAGGTGTCTCTGGATGTACCAGGTGTGCACCTAGCCTTGGTTAACTCTGGCCTAGGAAGTCTGAGAAAAGGGGGAGGGACACCACCTCTGCTGTAGGCTGGGTCTCAGCTCATTTTTTTAGCTCCATGGGAGGGGGCTGCCTGTTGATGTCCTGGATCATTTCCTTTTGCTTGAAAGGAAGCTAGGGGGAGGATGTAAAGTGTTTGACCAATGCCATCTCTCAGACTCACTCAATCTCAGGTTAGAATACACAGAAAGGGTGCTGGACCCAACATAAGTGAGTAGGTATTATGTGTTCACCACTTCACCTTATTCCATTCTCCTAATTAGTTCAAGAGGGAATTATCTCCATTATAGGGAGGAGCAAAGGGACTCACAAACTTTCCTCCAGTTGGCAAGTCCTGGAAACAGGATTTTAATGAAGAACTTCTGGCTCTAAACACTGTGGGTTTTGTTTGGTTGTTTGGGTTTTTGTACTTAAGCCCCATGCAGGAAATTAGGAACTCCTATTCAGTATTACAAACCTTTGACTACTGCATTTTGTTTTTTGGAGGCCAAAGAAGGACCCAATAAAACTTCTCAAAGAATCTCAGGTTTTGGACAAATTATTTTTAACTCTTTGGGGGTCAGGATCACCCAAAAGGAGGATCCCCCAAACATCCTCTTTTTGTGGATATAAAGAAAGAATCTGAAGTTTCTTGCCCCAAAATAATGTATGCAGAGACACATAACCTAGAGGAGTACTGACCATTCATGTGTCCTCTGCCCCCAGTCATGGAGCCCAGGTTAAAGACCCATACATCCACAAATAATTATATTCAAACATGTTGCATCCCTTTAGAGATTCTCAGAACTTGGGGAAGGGGAAATTATTTCCTTAATTCCAGGAGGTTAAGATAGTTTTATAGAAGAACTTCCATTAACTCTCTAAAGGAGTTGTTTTCAGTTTTTGTTTTTGTTTTTGTTTTTTTGCTAGTGTACTCTCTAAATAATTATTTTAAGACTATGTACTCCTTGACACAATTTTTAGTTGATAGCTTAACATTTTTCATCAAAAGTTTAAATAGTTGCAAAGGTTGTAATTTCTGGCATATTGTAAATTTATGCAGTTAAAAGTAAAACAATTACATCACTCTTTTAAATGTATCCAGTTAAATTAAATGCCCTAGCAATTCGATACCTACAATCATCCATTTAAAAAATACATGAATAAGCTCTTTTCTAAGAGTCAGACATTTTGCATCATTTTTCTATTTGAACTCAAATTTCTACTCCATGTTCCACCACAAAATTTTATCATAATGTGTTTTTTTTTAAATGCATCAGAGGCTTACTGATGACTCTTTTAAAAAGTCCTACAATAATTTAAACAGCTTCATTAAGGTACAACTGGCATAAAATAAGCTATACATATTTAAAGTATACAATTTGACATAAATATATGCTTGCTGTGTTAGGCTGTTTGCGTTACTATAAATGCATGAGATTGGGTAATTTATAAAGAAAAGAGGTTTAATTGGCTCACAGTTCTGCAGGCTATACAAGCATGGCTCCAGCATTTGCTTCTAGCGAGGGGCTCAGGAAACTTCCAATCATGGCAGAAGGTAACAGGGTAGCAGGCATCTCACACGGCATCAGCAGGACCAAGAGACAGGGAAGGTGGAGGTCCCAGACTCTTAAACAACCAGATCCAGTGTAAACTGAGAGTGAGAATTCATTTATCACCAAGTGGATAATGCTAAACTATTCATGAGGGATCTGCCCCAGGATCCAATCACCTCCAGGCCACACCTCCAACATTAGGAATCACATTTCAACATGAGATTTGGAGGGGACAAACATCCAAATCACACCACTCTCTAAACCAGTCCTACAAACTTTGATAAATAATTATTAAGTAGAAAAAGTAAAATTGTTTTAGAAATACCTGTCTTAATTAGGTGGCTGGGGCAATTTTTTCTCTCCAATTAGCTCACTAAAACCTCCATGAGGTCAGGTATAGTGGCTCATGCCTGTAAACCAGCACTTTGGAAGGCTGAGGCAGGCGGGTCACTTGAAGTCAGGAGTTTGAGACAAGCCTGGCCAATGTGGCGAAACCCCATCTCTACTAAAAATACTAAAATTAGCTGGGCATGGTGATGTGCACCTGTAATTCCAGCTACTTGGGAGGCTGAGGCACAAGAATCACTTGAACTCAGGAGGCTGAGGTTGCAGTGAGCAGAGATTGTGCCACTGCACTCCAGCCTGGGTGATGGAGTGAGACTTTGTCACAAACAAACAAACAAATACCTCAATGAATATTGCTAGAATGAAATAGGTTTTAGCAATAATTTTATTCCTATTTTTCATTTTTTGTAGCTGTCAAACTGTGGTATGCTAAAGCCATCTTGTAGTGGTTCATGAAAGTCAATTTTTAGAAATTTTGTGGCTTGGTGCCATGGCTCACACCTGTAATCCCAGCACTTTGGGAAGCTAAGTTAAGAGGACTGCTTGAGCCCAGGCATTCAAACCCAGCCTGGGCAACATAGTAAGACTCTGCCTCTACCAAAATAATAATAATAATAATAATAATGATAATAATAATAATTAGCTGTGTGCGGTGGTGTATGTCTAGTCCCAACTACTCAAGGGGCTGAGGTGGGAGGATCTCGTGAGCCTGGGAGGTCGAGGCTGCAATCAGCCATAATTTTGCCACTGTACTCCAGCCTGGTCTACAGAGAGAGATCCTGCTTTTTTTTAAATGTCATTAGCCAGTTGTTAAACATAACTATTACTAAAAATTAAATTATATGAACATACAATTATATTAAAAACAAAGGAGGCCGGGTGCAGTTGCTCACGCCTGTAATCCCAGTACTCTGGGAGGCCGAGGCGGGTGGATCACGAGGTCAGGATATGGAGACCATCCTGGCCAACATGGTGAAATCCTGTCTCTGCTAAAAATACAAAAATTAGCCAGGCATGGTGGTGTGTGCCTGTAGTCCCAGCTACTCAGGAGGCTGAGGAGAATCGCTTGAACTCGGGAGGCAGAGGTTGCAGTGAGCTGAGATTGCGTCACTGCACTCCAGCCTGGGTGACAAAGTGAGACTCCATCTGAAAAAAACAAAAACAAAAACAAAACCATAAAGGAAATAAATACTCAAAACTCATCACTTACTAATTATCTCACTACATTTTACTGTTATCTATGCTTTTGAGATTATTTGCACCTATTGTATCTGTGTGGTAGAAATATATCTTCCTAGCTCCATGTTCAGTGACATCTCATTGGTAGCTTGAAATCAGCCATGCTGTTAAGTATTTACACTACAGAAATTGGCAAATTAGCACTCGCCACTTCCCCTAGCCAATTGTCAAGCATTTACCAGCACACTACTGGCTGTAAGTGCTGAGAAACTTATAAAAGTTGGTAGGAACAGAAGAACTCTTGTTATAACAATGTGACAATAGATAACTAAAATCACATAGTTATCTATTCTATATTTAATGATCTATCTACTGACAACTAGATTAGGCCCCCCTGCAATTTTGCGAAAAGCAAAGATTGCAAACCATTTAACTTGCAAAAGGATTTCTTATTCTGGCATGAGATTTCTTCATTTTCTCAGTTTTGTTCCAAATCCTACGGTAGCATGTTAAAAACCACTGAAAGTCATTGCTTACCTTTAAATCTGTGGAAACCCCATGGTCAGCATTTGAAACTTGCTTTACTGCCAAGGTTCTCTGCCACAGAGTCTTTTATTCTTTGATAATAATCAAGGAGTGGAAAAAGGGAAGTCACTACCAATTCTCCACTCCACAAAGTGTATGAATTCATAATATGCCAACAGAGGCCAAAATGTCCTACTTCTAAGGCTACGTTACACCCTTAGAAAGATTTATACGTAAGTCAGGGAGAGACAGGGTTAGGCTTCTTTTGTACTTCGATCATCATAGGATGCCCACCTTCACACCCTGCAATAATTCCAACAGTACCTGTGCTTGGGGCCCCAGAGAATTTTAGTCTCCATATAGCACCCCCCTCCACTTATTCCCCCAACTTGCTCCCACCAATGCACTGTTAGGAGGATGAGGGGTAAGGAAGACACACAACTTTCTCTTATAAAGGGTGGGAGCTGACCTAAGAATGGAAATAAACTTGCAGACCAGTTCTCAGAGAGATCAAACTTTTGAGAAAGTTCAAAATCTGGAAGATGAAGCCCTTAGAACAGACGTCAGCCACTCTGAGACCAGCGTCAGAGTGGTCTCAGAGTGGCTGAGGCTCACTGCCTATTTTTCTTCAGCCCCACTGCTAAGAATGGTTTTTGCATTTTTATTTTTTATTTTTTTTAAGACGGAATCTTGCTCTGTTGCCCAGGCTGGAGTGCAGTAGGGAGATCTCAGCTCACTGCAACCTCCGCCCCTCGGGTTCAAACGATTCTCCTGCCTCAGCCTCCAGAGCAGTTGGGATTACAGGCGCAGGCAACCATGCCTGGATAATTTTTGTATTTTGTAGAGACGGGGTTTCAGCATGTTGGCCAGGCTGGTCTCAAACTCCTGAGCTCAAGCGATCCGCCGCCTCAGCCTCCCAAAGTGCTGGGATTACAGGCATGACTCACTGCATCCGGCCTGCATTTTTATTTTAAAATGTCATTTATTTATTTATTTATTTTTAAGACAGGGTCTCACTTGGTCACCCAGGCTGGAGTGCAGTGAGCGATCATGGCTCACTGCAGCTTTCACCTCTCTGGCTCAAGCAGTCCTCCCACCGCAGCCTCCAGAGTAGCTGGGGTCACAGGGGTGCACCACAATGCCTGGTTAATTTCTTTAAAAACTTTTTGTAGAGATGGGGTCTCATTATGTTGCCCAGGCTGGTCTCCAATTCCTGGGCTCAAGGGATCCTCCTATTCCTCGGCCTCCCAAAGTGCTGGATTACAGGCGTGAGCCATAGAGCCCAGCCGATTTTTGCATGTTTAAATGGTTGGAAATAAAGTCAAAAGAATAATAATATTTCGTGACACATGAAAATTATATGAAATTCAAATGTCGGTGTCTATAAATAATGTTTCATTAGGACCTAGCCGCGCTCATTCCTTTAGTATTTATGGCTGCTTTTGAGCTACGACGCTGGAGTTTGAATAGTTGCCACAGGGATCGTATGGCCCGCAAAACCTAAAATATTTAGCCCTTTACAGAATAGTTTGCTGTCCCGTGTCTTAACACTGTTCACATCCCAGTTGGGAAGTTCTGTATCTTCAGAGGGGAGCACACCCGGTTTGAAGGCTGGTCTAAACTCAACAACCCTAGGCAAGTCCTTCCCGTCCCTGGGCCTTAGTTTCCCCAACTATAAAATGGGGTTAGCCGCAGTGATCTCTGGAGACTTGCCTGGCAGTGGGTCAAATAAATAAAGGGGGTTGGAGCTCCTGGAGGGTAGGACTAGGGGTTGACTAGGAGCTGGCGGGCTCGGGCAGGGCGGGTCCCTTGGGGTTTCCAACTCCGCGGGCGGGCGCAGTGCTCCCCAGGCCTCGCTTCCACTGGGGAATTCCGGGCGGGGTGCGGGCGGCGGGGCGGGGGCGGGGGCGGGCCGGGGCGGGGCCGGTAGACCGCCTATAAGATGGGTGGCGCGCCCGCCCCGGGCCACTCGCTGCAGCCTGCGCGCCCTCTCCAGTCCGCTGTGCCATGGCCCCCGCCCGTCTGTTCGCGCTGCTGCTGCTCTTCGTAGGCGGAGTCGCCGAGTCGGTGGGTGCTTGGAAGTCCCCGGGCGGGGGGCGAGGCGGGGGGCGCAGGCCGGTGCCTCCTTTGTTCGTCGGAGCGTGGGATGGGGGGGCAGATCAGGGGGTACGCCACCCCCAACCGGACACCGAGGGCCAGGAAACTTTGCTGGAAACTTTGCTCCGGGGTCACGGGCCAGCTCCGGGATGGCTTCACGCGCCGTGCGCCCCTCGGCCTGTTGCTCTTCCCGCCTCCCCTGGCCTCAGCCCCGCCGCGGGCTACGGGCTCGTTAGTGAGTAAGCCGGTGTCAACTCTTCAACTCCCACACCCTCGTCCCTTCCCTGGTGACCCTAGGGCAGGCTTGGAGCGCTAAATCCCCTCCTCGCTCTCTAGGCGCCCAGAGCGGACAGCTTTAGGATCCGAGATGGCCCTGGGGGTCGGGGGGCTGCGTGTACTCGGAAGCGGGAGGGGTTTAGGGTTGTGCGAGGCCCTCTTTCACACACCAGGGAGAACTGAGCCCTGACCTCAGTCTGGCCCCAGCTCTGTCACTGACTTGTGACTTAGGGCAAAGTCCTGCCCTTCTGAATCTCTTCCCAATACTGCACCAAGGGTCTGAGGGAATGGGGCAAGAGCGGACTGCTACTGCGTTAGGGTTTCTAGAAAGTTGGGGACTCTGCTCTTTTCGAGGACAGAGGAGAGGAATGGTTTAGACTCAACACTTAGCCAGGAGCTGAGCCTCTGCTTTCTGCAAGAAGTATGTTCATTTTTTCTCAATTGCAGATAAGAAAATTGAAGCATCCACGTTGAGTGAGGTGAAGGGGGTGGGGGGAGAGAAGGCCTCAATCAGCCCAGAGAAACCTTTCCTTCTCACTGTCCACTGGTCTCCGTCATAGCTGTCCCTGGGCCAGCAGAAGCTCTATCCATCCCCGCAGCCGGCTTAGGAGGAGGGGGGCAATCTCATCTGGGAAGTTGCGGGGCATGGGAATTACTGGTGAAGGCAATCTGTCCCCCACAGCCTGAGCTTTGTGCCCCCTTTGTGCCCTTTAGCCTCAGTTTTCAGAGCGAGTGAGTCCTTGCAGTGTAACCATTAATGTTAATTTCTTTGAAAGCCTTGGGGCTCCTATTCCTCTGAATTTACTTAGGGGAAGGTTGATTCTGCCTGCAGGCTCTTCTTGAGGAATGAATGAGACCCTAGGCAATACTTCCAGCACAATTCCAGGCATGCCATGATGATTGCAAACATTTAGCGCCTTTGTGGGGGGGCCAGACATTGCTCTAATAACTTTCTAATGGATATATCAAGGAGCTTAATTCCAACAACAATCTTACTGTGTACTGTTCTTAAACTGGTCCTGAGGCTAGAGAGGTTAAGTAACTTGCCCAGGGTCACACAGTTAATACACAATAAATGGGTGAGTCAGATTGAAATTTAGGCAGCCAGGCTTTCAAGTTTCTGCTTTAGCTTAACTTCTACTCTTTGTGCTACTCCAAGTGTCCCATCGTTGGTAACTCAAGACGGGTTTAGAATAGGTTGAGATTTTAGGCTGGAAGGCAAAGGAATTCTGAGGTGGAAGGAAACAAGGCCAGAGTGAGGTGATGACTTAACCTAAACCAAAGGCTACCTTGCCTAAAATGTTAGTGGCTGAGGACCCAAGCCTTCTGCCTCTAGCGCAGTGCTCTAAACTAGGCCCTGAAGGATGTGTCAGGGTCAAGAAACTGGGGAAGCATCCGAAGGGATACCACCTGGGCGGTACAGGGAAAAAGAGGAAAGGACCCAGGAGGTTGCTGAGGTCACCATGTGCCCAGTCATATGCCAGTTTCCTCCCAGGGGCTGCTAAGCCTGCAGGTGCTTCAGGGTGCTGAGCAGTCAGCTGTGTCCTGGAGGCATTCTGAAGGATGTGGTCTGGGGGAAGGGAACTGTGTCAGTCCTGCCTGGGTGACCCATCAGCTGCAGGAGACATCAGCCCTGGGCAGCTGCTTCCTGAGATAGGTGTCAAGTCTCATCCTGACCTCAGCTCTCCTCTTCCTGGCTAATGTCACAGACCTCCTGCCTGTAACTGGGGCACAGGGCTTCCCCTTTGGCCTATCCCCTCCCTCTTTTCTAGGTTGTGGTTGGAAAAATCAGACCTAGTCACAGTTGGCTCGGACCGAAGAGATGATCCATGGTGTCCTTTTCTTTTTGCAGGTAGAGAAAAGTGAGGCCCAGGGAGAAGGACTTTGCTAAAAGCAGTCAGGATTGATAGAGTACTTTTTATATGACAGATCTGGTGCATTTTATCCTCACAAAAAGACCTACCACATGGGGATTCTATTATGTCCACTTTCCAAACGTGAGAGGTAAAATGGTACTACTTTGGGTTAGCAGAGAGCATCCAGGACCCCAGGATCTCTGACTAGTAGTCCTCCCATTGTGGGTGGTGTTCCCCCAACTGTTCCATCATTCCCCTTACCACCCCCATGTTTTGGAAGGAAACCCAGGCTCAGTACCCAGCTGTCCTCTCCTCTGTTTGGCTGGGCTTGCTATACTAAACCAGTTCTTCCTGTCCAGCTGGGAGCATTCCCTGATCTGCCTTCCTGCCACTCCCTCTCAGGCCAATTAAAGGCAGCCTTGTTTTGGGAGTCCCCTCCACCCAGAGGTGTTCCTACCCAGGGGCACAGCCTACTGACTTGGCCCCAGGCCCAGGCAGTTCTGGGGAAGTGTCCCCCACCTATCAAGTGTACTTTAGCTTAAGGACATTGCTGGTCTTCTACAGCGTCCTCTTCTTGATTACATGGGAGTGGAGGTGGGGGCGGAAGCCTAGGGGCTTCTAGGACCCTTGAGTGAACAGTGAGAGCTCTTGGGACTTCTCGAGCCCAGGGAGTTATCAAACACCAAGGAAAATATTTGGGCCATGATTTGGAGGGTTCCATGAGGTTGTGGGGAGGCCTCTTTCCCCGCTGGGCTGACATCCCCCACCTTAAAATGAAAGGTTTGAACAGGGTGGCCTCCAGAGTCCTTTCCATCTCTGAATTTGATAACTTAAGTACCTACTATTCAAAAGAGGTCTCTCTCTTGAAGGAATTAACTTGAGGAAATTAACATACTCCACCAAATTCTGAATCCCTGCCTCTCTCCCCCCACACACCAAGGGCAGGAACTCTGCTCTATTTGTTTTTGTGAAATACCTGTCCCCTAGTTAGTACTCAGGAAATGCTTGTATGAATGAATAAATTCGTGCATGTAACTTTATTCTAAATGGTTAATTAATGTTACTTATTGCTAGTATGAATATCTCCCAGTACTGCGAGGTACCATTTTCTCTATTTTTACAGGAAATGGATGCTCGGAACAATGCAGTGGCTTGCTAAGGTCAGAACCAGGTCCGACTGATAGGGCAAGGTGTCTGCTTTGAGTGTCCTCAGAATATTCCAGATGAGGAAATTTGCTGGGTTTGAAGGTAGATACCTTAGGTCCTACTTCTGCGTTGCTGGGTGACCTTGAGCAAACATGCCCTGTCTCTGGGTCTCAGTGTCCCCAACTCTAAAATAAGGAGGCTGGACCATTGCCTTCTAAGGGTCCTTCCTGCCCGGAGGGCCCATTGATGAGGGGGGCGGCCCTTTCCTGGCCTCCTTAGTAAAGAGTCTAAACAAATCCCAGTCTCAGAAGAGAAGTGGGGGTGGGGGGACATTCAGCTCCTGCCATCCCCAGCCTCCTAGAAACAGAGGGCTTTTCCAAGGACTTGGAGTGCTGAGCCTGCCTGAATGAGGAGCTGGGGAAGCCAGGCTGGGCTCCCAGCCCCTGCTCCCTGTTGGGAGAAGTTGGCTCCTAGCTGTCCTTCAACCTCCCGGACTGGACAGGCGAGTGTGATTTCCAAATGAACGCTTAAAATTGGGGTAAGGGGCTGGACCGAGCGCTGTGAGTCACTGCATGCTAGCGTAGCCTGCCTGAGTCACTCATTTCCTTTCAAACTCTTGGCTAATAGGACAGCTCTGTGGTGGGGGTGTTGGAATGCGCTCAGAGTTTTACCTCGTCCTTTGGGAGTCATTGTTTCAGTGTCCGGGGCCTTGAGGGGACATACAGGAAATGTTTGTACTAGGTCCCACACTTTCACAGCCTCTTGCCTGCGTGTGGACTTGGACATTGTACATTGTGCAGCCAGTCCTCATAATTGGGCTTTAGACCTCTGCAGAGCAGGTAGTACTTTTTTCCTCTTTAAGGCAAAACTGAGGCTGCAACTGGCCTGCATTTTTTTCATAGAGCAAAAGCTGGTACCATTCAGGTTTGGTGTGACCCCAGGATTTTCTGATGTTTGTGAGGACCTCTCTTTGCTTCCTGGGGCTGGCCAGAGAGCATTGAAACATTGGCTTGGTGTTACGCAGACCTAACTCCAGACGTGCGAAGTCCACCTCTTACTGGCTACATGAACTCAAGTCATGCTACTCCACCTCTGAGCCCCAGCCTCCTGGTCTGTTAAGAAGATCATGATACCGGTGTGGCAAAGCTTAAAGGAGACGACAGGGCTGTAAATAAACGCACCTAGTACCATGCCTGGTAGGGAGGAGGTGTTACTTAGTGACAGTTCCCTTCCTTGCCCAGGCCACCTTCATGCCAGGCGGTCCTATCTCTGAAGATTCTGAGCCCAGGTCTCCTGGAAAGCTTTCTCCATCCCCCTTATCCCCCTTATCTGCCCCCACAGCTGGGAGGTGGGAAGGGAGAAGTCTAGGGTGGGGCTTTTGGAGTCCAAATCTCCTATTTGTTTATCTTAGAAGTGGGCTGTTTGCTAATTATCGAATGGGTTTATGTTTAAACAAGAACCAGTTCTGGGCAGCCCCACCTCTCCTGCTGGGATTTGCTGGAGCCTCGTGCTGAACAGTTTGCAGCCTGGAGGGAGAGGGGTCAGGGGGTTTGCTAAGGGTACCAGACCACTCTGGACACTGTCCAGGACTTGGAGTCACCCTCCTGTGCTGGAGGGGCAGAGTTTCTACCCTTAAGGAGGCTGAGTGATTTGCAAATAGCACTTTGAGGGGTGGGGTGTTGGTGGACAGAAAAGGTACAGTGTTCTGAAAAGCCAGTTTCTCGCATGTTTTCACTGCATGGTGCCCTAGAGAGGGAGGAGAGGGAACACATATGTCAACAGTTGGGGTCTCATTTAACCTTAGAAGAACAAGCCTGACTTCTTGGGCTGGTTTGCCATTAACTAACACAGAGGTGACCTTTGGGCGCATTCTTGCACCTCACTGGGGCCTCTCTGGTCCTGTCTGCTGAAGGCTGGGTGACTGAAAAAGAGGGTACAGAAAACTCCAGCCCCCATCCTAGCTCTGCTGCTCACCCAGGGACACAAACAGTTAATACGTCACTTTGTTGATGTGAACCCCAGTGTCCTCTATAAAACACCTGTGGCACTCAAAGGTCATAATCGGTGTTTGGCAAACTTGTAAAGTTCTGGCTTTATTAGCACCTAGACAAGGGTTCTTAACCCGGCCAGAGTTTGGCTTTGGGGAGGTGGTGTCTGTGCATATGTTGAAAATGTAAACTAAGAGTTACAGTTATTGGGGTTTAGACCTTTTTATCCTTTTCAGGGGGCTGCAGTACTCCCTAAAAGGTCACTCTGATCTCAGCAGTTCTGGCTTTGACCTTTCTACAGCCATCCTTCCTCCCTCCTCCACTTCCCAGCCTTGTTCTTGCCTCCTGCTTCCCCCAACCCCCACCTTCAGCCCAGACCTTCCTATTCAGCGGCCCCCACCCCTTCAGGCTGCGTCTCACTCCTCCCCCATCCTCCAGGCCCGGGAGCTCGGCTGCTCCAGTTTTCTCTGGCACAGTAGAAGAGGCTGCTGGTCAGGTGACACCTGGGGTAATGGAAAGGGGAGGCAGGGAGAGGCTGGTATGTGTGGAAACAGTGACTTGGTGAAGCTCAGCAGTCAGTGGCCAGGCCTGCAGGGACTGGCGGTGTCACTCCAGCCTCTGGGCGTGGGGGCAGATGTGGCACATGGCTGGCCCGGCTACCCAGAGTGGGGATACTCCTTGCCTTGGAGAAGCCCTGCTGGAGCTGTCTGTGGGACAGACTGACCTGGTCTGGAGGATGGCTTCCTTGCAGGGTGGTGAGGGAGGCTGGGAAGAGGCAGGAAGCCAGCACCCAGGGCTGATCTAATCAGCCGAGATAAGGCTGCAGCGTGGGCTCTCTACTCTGCTTTGAGAACACAGGAGGTTTGTTTACATCCCGAGAGCCTCCCTAGCCCTTGGATCCATCAGGGATTTCGGATCTGCTGCCTAGATTACAAGCTCCAGCTTCAATGCACCTCTGTCTGTGAGGCCCTGAGGGAGCCAGCCCCCTCCTGGCTGTCTCCACCGGTAATCGGAGCAATGCCCAGCTTGATTACTGGGCTGGGACAGAGGGAGGCTTGTCTCTTTGAGACCTGTCTTTTACAGATTGGGAAACTGAGGCTCAGAGAAGGGAATTGTCCATGATCATCCAGGGAGTTAGTAACAAGGGTGCTGGGTCAGCTCCTGGCAGGGAGACGTCCAGAGGCTCCTGAACCCTTCCCCCATTTCTAGCTGGCACCCTAGGATCCTGGAGTTCTTGCTGTGGGAATGGGCTGCCCTGGGGCTTGGTGAAAAGCTGGTTGCTGGCAGTGCCAGGCCTGGCTGTCTCCTGAGTGATCGTGTTCAGAGTAACCCGACCTTGAAAGCGACATTTGAACCCTCATTCCACCCCCACCCCTAGACCTGGTTTAATCATTCAGGCACCAGAGCACCAGACCACGGATTGGTGTGTAGTTTCTTTTTACCTTCTAGATTTTTATTTTTATTTTTTTGTCTCTGGGGACCCAGGTCCCCAAGTAGAATTTCAGGTGTTTCTGGTCACTGTCATTTGCACCTTCGGGGAAAATAAAAATGGTCTTTACCTCTGTCTGCTTAGGACAGGTGGTCAAAGCTGTGTGACCTTGGGCAGGTCTCTGACTATCTCTGCGTCTTTTTTTTCACAGTCTGAAGGGACCTGATTGGTTGTTGAAAAGTCTCTGGGCTCAGAAGCAAAATGATAACCTATTATAGGTTATATTCCTTTACAGTTTGCAAAGCACGATCTCCCTGTCCCCAGGCTAGCTTCCTTCCAGCAATAGAACTGCCTCTGCAAGTTTTCCCAGGCCTCTGATCCTTTGAACACTAATCCCACTGGCCAGGAGGAAGGGAGGTGGGGGTTAATCACAGCCACTATTCATTGATCACCTGCTGTGTACCAGGCCACGTGCTGGGTCCCTTGCACACACAAATGCATTCCACTTAATCCTCATCACCCTGCAAGGTGCTACCAGCCCTAGTCACAAAAGAAGGAACAGGATTTCAGAGATGAAATAAACTCCCAGGCTCATATAGTTAGGAAGTGGCAGAACTCACACTTGTGAATCTGCCTTGATGCACAACCACTCTGGGTGGTAGAGTCACAGTTGTGGGCCCCAGGTTTTAGCCATTCTGGGGAATGTCTGGCCCTTAAGAAGTGGGTGGGGTGGGGAAGAACAGTTACTACTAGTGTGTGCTGCTGGGGGTCTCCTGCCAGAAATCATTCTGGTGGGTCCAGGTGTTGGAGCCCCAGATACTCAACCATCCCTTCTCGCCACTAAATTTGGCTTGCCCAGTTATTACCCTTCTGGTCTTGCCTCCTGAAAGAAGGGTCAGATGTGTCCCCGACCCTACCTCCCCTGGGGAGGAGCCAGGTGGGGGGAGGCTCTCATTAGTTCACAGTTATCCAAGCCCTGACCCTGAACTCCAAGTTTCTGTTCCTTTGTTTAAGCGATATCACTTTCACCTTTGTTTACTCCTAGGCAGGGACAGGGGTGCCCTGGAGCCCTGGCCCAGCCAGTGTGCTGTGGACTGGCGGGTTAGGCTGGAGAGAAGTGAAGAGTGGGTGGCAGTGAGAAGCCTAGTTGTGGTTGGGACGTGTTCTTGAGAAAGATCTGGATTTGAATCCCAGCTCTTGCTTTCTAGTTGCATGACGTTGGATAAGTGACTCAGCAGAACCTCAGTTTTCTTATCTGCAAAATGGGTAGAGCACCTTGCAAGGCTGTTTTGCCAATTAAATGAATTTGTATAAACAAAGTACCCAGCATGGTGCTTGGCATGTAGTGGATACTCCTTTTAGTCACTCATGCTTTTCCTGGGGTGATGGAAGCCATAGGATTTGGGGATAGGGTTGGGATAGGACCTTTTCGTAGCTTCATGCCTATAGCCAAAAGACTAGATGGGGAGTATAACTGTAATGACAGCTGCTGCCTGTGGATTTGCTGAGACCCTTAGGGGCAGCCAACACGCTGGAAGGGGAGAGAAGATAATTCCAGTCTGGGAGCCAGGAGACCTGGGTTCTAAGTCCATCTCCGCTGCCAGCTGCTTGGATGACCTTGGCAAAGTCCCTTGTCTTGTCTGTTTGCTAGGTTATAAAATCAGATACCTTCTGTTGGCAGGTGTTAGTTTCAGTAGAACAAAAGAGCACTTCCCCTCCCTTCTTTCTCCCCAACAGTCTGGGGAAGAATGTAGGATCTCTAAACCCCCAGGCACTAATCCCAGATCCCCACCAGCCACAGGGCCAGCAGAATATATGGGACCTAGGCCCATTGCCCTATTTTTTAGTTTTTGGAGACAGGGTCTTCCTCTGTCACCCAGGCTGGAGTGCAGTGGCACGATCGTAGCTCACTGCAGCCTCGACCTCCTGGGCTCAAGTGATCCTCCCACTTCAGCCTCCCGAGTAGCTGGGACCACAGGTGTGCACAACCACATTTGGCTAATTTTTGTAGAGATGGAGTTTCACCATGTTGCCCAGGCTGATCTCAAACTCTTGGGCTCAAGTGATCCTCCCACCTTGGCCTCCCAAAATGTTGGGATTAAGCCACTGTGCCTAGCCACCACTGTCTTATTTAGTTGGTAATTTCTGTTGTGTGTTCATGAAAGGGACAAAGATACAAGGAGACTTGAGAGCCCAGAGAGGGTGCCTGTGCATGTACACACACGAACAAACATGCCTGGGCAAAGGTGGGGGTGAGCTGAGGAGAACAGACCACATTCTTAGCCAGGAGCAGGGCGGGGTCCGTATCTGGTCAGGGCTGGGCCTGGCTGCTGGGTGGCCTGGTTCTTCAAAGTCACCCCAGACTTAATGGGCTTTATCTGAAAAGAGGGCGGAGGAGAGGAGGACCGTTGGTGCCTTCCCAAACTTTACACAAAAAAGAGCGATTGCCCACAATCCCACGGGGCTTGGTCCTGTCTTGCTGGCCTAGTCCTAAATGGCTCTTACCCACTTGGGAGTTTCCTTCCCTTTTGTCAGAGGTCATGAGTGGAGAAGGGACTAAAACAGGACAGAGAGGGGGCTTCCAGAGTTCAAGGAGAGATTTAATTCCCTGTGTCCTCCCATCACCACTGGGAGCTGGAAGAAGTTTCTTCCCAGCCCCTTGACTTGCTATAGGAGGGAAATCCTGGGCTCATCTAAATGCAGCCTTTGAAAACTCGAGCTTTGGAATAGGATCGAATCCTGGCCGTGCCACAGAGCCCCAGGGTGACTTTAGACTAGACTAGTTTCTTTTTTGGAAACTGAGTATAAAAATGAAGGGTTAAGGATGAACCGGTGCCCACAAAGAGGGCTGAACTGGGAATAAATCTTGGTTTCAGCCTTGGTTTTGCTGCTGACTTGGCTGCAAGATCTTCATGCTCCACTTTCGCTCATGGCCTTCATTTCTCTAATGTAAAACGGAGGTAATTCCTAACAGCCAATGGGCATGCTAATCCCATGGGTTGTTTTGAAATACCTCTTAGCACTTTCACGTACTGAAAGAGAGGCTGGTTGCATAAACAACCTTCCATGGCTCCTGGGGGCAGTGAGGGGTGGGAAAAGGTCTCTCAGCCTGAGACAAGTCTCCTGATGGAACTACAGCCCCTGTTGAGGACTTTGACCTGGTCAACAGTTGGCCAAAGTGTACCATTCTTTCTTTCTCCCAGCTGGATTTGACCCCCCACTTAACAGGCTCCCTTGGAGCCTGGGGCAGGCTGGTGACCCCGTGTACATATGTGTTCATGCATGTGTTTATGTGTTTGTAGTTAAAGGTCCAGGTGAATGACGCCTGGGTTCTGGCCCAGTGTGGCTACTTTCTGCTTGTGTGGCCTTGGACAAGTGACTTTACTTTTCTGAGCCCTTGTTTCCATCTCTGCAAAAAGGGACATTAAAAGGACCTAGACAGGCTGTGTGCTTGGTTAAGGCCTGTCACTTGGGTTCTTGGGGGATTTGCCGCAGGAGATGGAGGTAGGAGCACAGGGACCCTGCCCTTAGGTGTAGGCACTTGGGCAGCCACGAGGAGCCTTACTCCTGCTCTGCCAAACCAAAGCCACAGGCACGGGCTATGTGCGGGGGCTTGAATTCCAGCACCAGCAGCCCAGCAGCTCCTGATTCCCGAGTCATGAAGTCATCTCTGACCAGGACTTAACCTCTCTGGCTTTCCACCCCCACGGGTGCCAAGCGTTCAGCAGAGATTCTCCCCACTCCCCAGGGAGAGAGTGATTCCTGGCCACTGCCTTCCTTGCGGCCTGACCCCGCTCCCTTCCGGGAATCCAGCATCCTCCCTCTGTGGGGGTGGAAGAGGGGGCATGAGGGTCAGGTTCCACCTGCCTCTCCCCGGAAGCCCAGTGGGGAGAGTACAGGAGTGGCTCTGAGGCAGCTTTCCTGGGCCTCTCCTGCAATGCCAATAACCTTATCTTAGGGACAGATGTTCCTTCTCAGACACCCTCTTTTGTCAATGGCAGTCTCAGCTGAGTGAAGGACAGCCTGAGGTGTCCGAAACAGAGACCTGACCTCTTTCTATCCTGAGTTATGTAGTGAACGCTCTGTGTGACCTTGGGCAAGTCCCTGCGCTGTTCCGGGCTCAGATTCAAGTTGTGTGAAACGGGAGGACAGGAGCTCCTTGGGTCCCGGCATTCTGTGATTCTAAGCAGACCCCCAGCTCCTGCAGTTATGGCATCTGCAGAAGATGGGAATGTCTTGCAGCGGGAGGGGCATGGTGTATTGAACTTAATGAAAAACCCCAACTCTCCTGGCAAATACTAGGCACTTTAATGTTTGAATTAATTAGTAGAATAATGAACTTTGCTCAGAGCTGCTGTTCTCTGGGCAAACAGAAGCCTGAGCCCAGAAGCTGGAGGAAGGGTGATGGGCATCCAAATGTTTCCTGTGCTCTTGAGGGTGCATTGTTCCCACTCCGTGGAGCTACAGGATGGGAGCAGGGTAACTGATGTACTGTAGGGCTGCCCGGGACCTTTGACACTTTCCTTTGGCAAGCGGTTTGGTGGGAGTGGACCTGAGACTCTGTCCTGATCAGCTGTGTCTCCACAGGGTAGTGGCTGAGTGACCCTTATGGGTACTGGAGTGGATGGTCTCTGAGGGTAGGGATTGTGCCTCTCGGTGTCTGCATGGTGCTGGCAGCAGAGTAGATCTGTGGGAGATGTTTGGAAGGCAAGACTGAATCCAGGAGTGCACTCCTGAGTCATCAGGTCTGGGCAGCGCCCTGACCTGAGGCTGTCTTAGGGTGTGCATGAGGCAGCCCTGTCTGTCCCGGCCCAGAGTGAGTCAGCTGGGAAAAGTATCCTGGACTGGGCAAGACCAGAACCAGCAGCCTGCTCCCTGTCCTGTGTGAATCAGCTGCCATTGCATCACAGAGCCCTGGAGTGTAGCATCCCAGGGCCCTGTGCATGGAGACTCCTGGCTCTGAAGTCAGGCAGCCCTGCGCGTGCAATCCTTGCTCTTCCATCTGCCAGCTGTGTCACCAAAAGAAAATGACTCCCTCGTCTGTAAAAATAAGTGAATAACATGCCTCCAGAGTTATTAAAACAGGGCCCGGCACATAGCAAGTGCTGGGTAAAGGATACCTAGCCATATTAATAATTTGATTATTACCTCATTTACTATTTTTATTTTTTTTGAGACGGGGGTCTCACTCTGTAGCTGAGGCTAGAGTGCAACGGCGCGATCCTGGCTTATTGCAACCTATGCCTCCTGGGTTCAAGCAATTCTTGTGTCTCAGCCTCCCGAGTAGCTGGGACTACAGGCGCAAGCCACCACACCCAGCTAATTTTTGTATTTTTAGTAGAGATGGGCTGGTCTTGAACTCCTGACCTCAGGTGATCTGCCTGCCTCGGCCTCCCAAAGTGTTGGGATTACAGGTGTGAGCCTCTGTGCCCAGCCTCATGTACTATTTTTATTTGTCCAGAATGGGAAAGAGACTTGCCTAAGGACACGCGGCGAGTTAGAGGTAGAGTGGGATCCAGGACGCAGGTCTCCAGGCCCTGGCCTGGTCTCTTTCTAGTTTCTGAATGCCCACTTCACTAGCTTTCGGGCATCGGCTGTCATGGAGCACTGGGGATGTTGGCTGATGTGTCTCCTTTCTTTATCTTAGATCCGAGAGACTGAGGTCATCGACCCCCAGGACCTCCTAGAAGGCCGATACTTCTCCGGAGCCCTACCAGACGATGAGGATGTAGTGGGCCCCGGGCAGGAATCTGATGACTTTGAACTGTCTGGCTCTGGAGATCTGGGTACGGAAGGTGTGGTGGGCAGGCATAGGCACAAAGCTGGAGGGAGTGGTGGCCTCACCAGCCAGGAGGGTGACCATGCTTTGAGACTTGGATTTTTTTGGGGCTTTTCCTAGAGTGCCCTTATTCCTTCTCAAAAAAAGGGGAGACAAAAGTAATGGATTAAACTTTTCCATCCCTGAGAGCCCCTGGGGACAAGCTGTTTGTTGCTTTGAAGTCATTGGTAGCTCTGGGTTTTCTGAGCTCCAGCCTGAACCTGTCCTCATAGGCGCTTCTCTTTTCTGCAGGGCATGGTGGGGGTGGGGTGAGGGTAGGATGGGTGGCAAGACAGGGTGGGAGTGGGGAAGGAGGACCCATAGAGTGTTTTCCTTTTTTTGAAAGGAAAAGTTCCAGCCTGGGCCACATGATGAGAACTTGTCTCTACAAAAACACAAAAATTAGCTGGACGTGGTGGCATGCACCTGTAGGAGTCCCAGCTACTTGGGAGGCTGAGGTGGGAGGATCCCTTGAGCCTAGGAGATTGGGGCTGCAGTGAGCCAAGATCATGCTACTGCACTCCAGCCTGGGTGACAGAGTGAGACCCTGTCTCAAAACAAAAAAAGGAAAAGTAGCAGCTTAGAAGTGGGGATGGGGTGGGAGGGGGCATGAGTGGGCAGAGACGTAGTTGGGAAACCAAGAACAAGTCCCTGCTTCAGTGGGGGTGGGGGTGGGTGAAGGGCCCAAGGCCTCTAGGCCAGACAGCTAATAAGTGGCCCTCCTATGTGCAGAGAGGTGTTAATGATTGCAAGTTTTAGCTTTGGAGTCACATGGTCCTGAGTTCAAGCCTCCATCCTGTGTGAACTGAGCTTCAGTTTTCTAATCTGTAAAATGGGAATAATAAAGATAGTACATCAGTGTTGTGGGGACTGAACTGACTTAAAGCTTTTGGCACCTACCAAGCACTCAGTATGTGTGTGTTTGGTTTAAAAAAAAAATAAATTTTATGGCTGGGCGCGGTGACTCATGCCTGTAATCCCAGCACTTTGGGAGGCCAAGGCAGGCAGATCACGAGGTCAGGAGTTTGAGACCAGCCTGGCCAACATGGTGAAACCCCGTCTCTACTAAAAATACAAAAATTAGCTAGGTGTGGTGTCGAGTGCCTGTAATCCCAGCTACTTGGGAGGCTGAGGCAGGAGAATTGCTTGAACCCGGGAGGCAGAGGTTGCAGTGAGCTGAGATCGCGCCACTTACACTCCAGCCTGGTGACGGAGCAAGACTCTGTCTTGAAAAAAAATAAAAATAAAAAAATAAATTTCATTATGTGCATACAACATGGTGTTATGGGGATACATATAGATAGTAAAAACGTTACTACAGTGGAGTTAATTAATATATCCATCATCTCACATAGTCACCCAGGAAATGTTTTAATATTGCAGTTAGAATTTTCTTTCTTAAAAGTTAATTCCCTGGGGATCTTGTTAAAATGTAGATTTTGGCCGGGCGCGGTGGCTTACACCTGTAATTGAAGCACTTTGGGAGGCCAAGGCAGGCGGATCACAAGGTCAAGAGATCGAGACCATCCTGGCCAACCAACATGATGAAACCCCATTTCTACTAAAAATACAAAAATCAGCTGGGTGTCATGGCGCACCCCTGTAGTCCCAGCTACTCGGGGGCTGAGGCAGGAGAATCGCTTGAACCCAGGGGGCAGAGGTTGCAGTGAGCCGAGATGACACCACGGTACTCCAGCCCAGGCGACAGAGAGAGACTCTGTCTCAAAAAAAAAAGTAGATTTTAATTCAGTCAGCCCTGAAATTCTACATTTCTTCTTCTTTTTTAAACCAATGAATTATTTTTATTCTTTTTAAATAAGTGAAATATTAGCTTTAATGTTTTCTGATCATGACAGTATTTTTAGATAAGAACATTTTAAACATTCAACAGTAAGAGACTATTGAAAATAAATGAAATTCATTGAATAGAAGTAATTAAAATAATAATGTAACTCTTTAAGCATTGTAATGGAAAGATGTTAATGATATATTGTTACGAGCCCATTATTGGGAAAAATGTATTTAGGAATACGCATGGAGGGAATTTTCTTTTTTTTTTTTTTTTTTTTTTTTTGAGACAGAGTCTTGTTCTGTTGCCCAGGCTGGAGTGCAGTGGCACCATCTTGGCTCACTGCAACTTCTGCCAACCGGGTTCAAGTGATTCTCCTGCTTCAGCCTCCCAAGTAGCTGGAATTACAGGCGCCTGCCATCACGCGCGGATAATTTTTGTATTTTCAGCAGGGACGGGGTTTCACTATGTTGGCCAGGCTGGTCTCGATCTCCTGACCTCAAGTGATCTGCCCGCTTTGGCCTCCCAAAATGCTGGGATTACAGGCATGAGCCACCTCGCCTGGCCTTGAAATTCTACATTTCTAACCAGCTCTCAGGTGTTGCTATTGGTTTTTGGATTCACACTTTGCAGAGCAAGGGTTTAGAGCTGATGAAGCCTCTGTCCAGCTGCCAGCTCACACATTCCTGTGAAAGAGCCAGGGGGTGGGTCTGAGGAGCCCCGTTTTACAGATGAGATGACTGAGGTAGGGGTGGGGAAGCTCGCTTGCTGGACATTGAGCATTTGGAAGCTGGTTGTAAGATGGAGCTCCCACCAGCCCTGGCTGAAGAGGTCATTTTCCTGGGGTAATGGACCTCACACTCACACAGCTATTCTGACCTTACAGATGACTTGGAAGACTCCATCATCGGCCCTGAAGTTATCCATCCCTTGGTAAGTAGCTACATGCTTTACATGCTTCTGCCTCTTCCACTTTGCTCCTCTATAGCAGACCTATTGGGAGAGGCAGAAAATACAGCCCCCATAGGCAAAATAAGTGAGGGGTCTTACCCCACTATGCGGGAAGGCTTTTTAAAAATCTGGCCCTGGGCTGGGCATGGTGGCTCAGGCTTGTAATCTCAGCACTTTGGGAGGCTTGAGGTCAGGAGTTCAAGACCAGCCTGGGCAACGTGATGAAACCTGTCTCTACATAAAATACAAAAATTAGCCAGGTGTGGTGGCATGTGCCTGTAGTCCCAGCTGCTTGAGAGGCTGAGGTGGGAGAATGGCTTAAGTCCAGGAGGCAGAGGTTGCAGTGAGCCAAGATTGTGCCAGTGCACTCCAGCCTGGGTGACAGAGCCAGACTGTGTTAAAACAAACAAACAAACAAACAAATCTGGCCCCAGGCTCATTTTGTAGGTTGCTGGTAGGCCATCCTCCCTGCAGGGATAGTCACCGTCAGCACCAACTCCTTTTCTCTACATTTATAGCTATTTCCTAGCATTGATAGAAAAGTATATATATAGGCCGGGTGCAGTGGCTAATGCCTGTAATCCCAGCACTTTGGGAGGCTAAGGCGGGCAGATCACCTGAGGTCAGGAGTTCGAGACCAGCCTGGCCAACATGGTGAAACCCTATCTCTACTAAAAATACAAAAAATTAGCGGGGCATGGTGGCGTGCGCCTGTAGTCCCAGCTACTTGATTGGGAGGCTGAGGTAGGAGAATAGCTTGAACCCGAGAGGCAGAGGTTGCAGTGGGCAGAGATTGCACCATTGCACCCCAGCCTGGGCGACAGAGTGAGACTCCCTCTCAAAAAAAAAAAAAAAAAAAAAAGTATATATATAATTCTATGAACTGCATTTTTCACTTAGACTGGTCATGAGTATTTCCCTGCATAATTTAATGCTCTTATCATTTTTATAGGCTTCATAATAGTTTACCTGATTCCCTTTATTGATGGAAAAATGGCTTATAATTTGTTAACATTTTAAAATTATAACACTGCAGCAAACATCTTTTTTATTTTTGCAAAGTGATAACAAGTTTATTAAGAAAGTAAAGGAATAAAAGAATGGCTACTCCATAGGTAGAGCAGTGGCATTGGCTGCTGGTTGCCCATTTTCATGGTTATTTCTTGATTATATGCTAAGCAAGGGGTAGATTATTCATGAGTTTTCCAAGAAAGGGGTGGGCAATTCCCAGAACTAGGGGGCCCTCCCCTTTTTAGACCATATAGAGTAACTTCCTGACTTTGCCAGGGCATTTGTAAATTGCCATGGCACTGATGGGAGTGTCTCTTAGCATGCTAATGTAGTATAATTAGCATATAATGAGCAGTGAGGCCAACAGTTTCATTGCCACCCTGGTTTTGGTGGTTTTTGGCCAGGTTCTTTATTGCAACCTGTTTTATCAGCAAGGTCTTTATGACCTGTATCTTGTGCAGACCTCCTATCTCATTCTGTTACGTAGGATGCTTAACTTACTGGGAATGCGGCCCAGCAGGTCTCAGCCTTATTTTACCCAGCCCCTATTCAAGATGTAGGCACTCTGGTTCAAACACCTGACATTTCCCCCCTCCCTTTTGTAAGAAAACCCTTAATCCTAAGGGTTGCAGAGGGACAAAGATCCATCTTGTGTAACTTCTTCATGCTGAATAGGGTGATGATATTCCTGCTTAACTATTAGGGCCTCTTGTATCCATGGTAGAGAGGGGCTCAGTCAGAAAGGGCCAGTATGGTGAGGGCCATTCATAACTCTTAGTTCTGACAAAAGGTGATATCCAAAGTCCTTCAATCAGTGCTGCAGTCCATTTCCTTTGATTCGGGGGTCTCCTCCGTCTCATCCCTTCTGTGGTTCTCCAGAAAGATGTTACCAGAAAGGGGTCCCAATCCAGACCCCAAGGGAGAGGGTTCTTGGATCTTGCACAAGGTAGAATTCAGGGTGAGTCCATAAAGTGAAAGCAAGTTTATTAAGAAAGTAAAGGAATAAAAGAATGGCTACTTCATAGGCAGAGGAGCTGCAGCAAGCATCTTTTACACATAGTCTCTGAAGAGCCCCTTACAATAGAGTTTCCAGGGCAAAACTGCCACCTTAAAGGGCAAGCGTTGTCTAAGGTTTTGCCAAATTGCTTCCAGAGTGGTTGCTCTAGAATAACCAGTGGCCAGCAGTGCAGGAGAGCACCTGCTTCCCTGTTCCCTTGGTCGCTTCATTTTTCATTTGGGACAGATATACTAGAAAAGTTGGGGATAAGGATTTTGGCAGCATAATTGTGGAGACGTTGTTGCCAATTCCTGCTCCAGGACCATATGGTTCAGCTGAATATGGCAGAACCAGATTCTCTGCCTGGCTGAATGTCCCTGTCCCCTGCCCTGAGTCTCTTCCAAAATACACTGAGTGTCTCTTCTCCTTTCCCCCCATCCAGGTGCCTCTAGATAACCACATCCCTGAGAGGGCAGGGTCTGGGAGCCAAGTCCCCACCGAACCCAAGAAACTGGAGGAGAATGAGGTTATCCCCAAGAGAATCTCACCCATTGAAGAGAGTGAGGATGTGTCCAACAAGGTGTCAATGTCCAGCACTGTGCAGGGCAGCAACATCTTTGAAAGAACGGAGGTCCTGGCAGGTAAGTCCCCATGCTGCTTATAAGATGCCTTGAAGGTGGAATGGGGCTCAGCGGGAGAGAGCACCTGCAGGCAGGGATGCCTCCAGTCATGAGCCTCTTTGGTGCCCCTTCCTTTTGCCCACTCAGGTTGCCCTAGAACATTGAAAGACTACACCTTCCTTATGGGGTGGCTCTGACTGTGCAGCCTGGTGGAGGGAGAGGAAAAAGCGCCTATCAAAGGCTTTTGGAAAATAGGCATTGAGTCATTCTTTTGCCTTAAGTCCTTCTCATTTATTTTGCAAAGGACTTTCACTGTATAGGTTTGGCATCTGGGAGTTAATCATTAAAAGTTAATTTCCCTTGTAAGTCTGGACGCTCCTTTGAATTGAGTTAGCTTCCCCTCCCCCTGCTCTATCACTTGGCAGCCTTGTGACCTTGGCTGAGAAGCTTTCAAACTTGATGAGCCTCAGTTTCCTTATCTGTAAAATGGGTATGGTGATACCTGCTGGGGTTGATATAATGAGTCCATGAAAAATACAATATGAAATAACTTTGCACACCATAAAGGGCTATTCCGATTTGGCCTCAGTTGAGAGTTCTTTACTGGAATGTGCATGGTGAGGAATGCTTTGTCCCAGGTGTTGACAAGAGGGATGGAAGGAACTCCCCAAGGTCATGGCCGAGGGCCAGACTGGATGAACCGGCCTGGCAAGTGGGCACCCTGGGCCCGTGCTGGGTAACTCCTGTCTCCTGGGAATCAACAGGGCCAGCAGCTCCAAGGAGGCTTGAGCTATAGGGACAGAACCTGGCTTCATCCAGGACAGATGGAAGGTCTCACCTGCCTCTTGTAAAGAGGGTTCCTGGGAGCACAGCCCCAGGTGACTGGGCCCACCTCAGCCCTGACCCTGGCTTCCTGGTATCTGAGCCAAAGTTCTTTTTACTTTTCTTTCAGAAGTAAAAAGATTTGCATAAGACTTTGGATTTGCATAAGGTTTTGCTCTAATTAACTAAAGGTACTATTGCTTCTAAAGAAAAATTTGAAAACCACTGATTAATCCAAGCACCTGCTTCTTATACATGGGAAGACTGAGGCCCAGGCTTTGGGCCACATAGTAAGAAAAGAACTGAAGCCAGGTTATCTCTTTAATCTTCCATTTGAGAATTATAAAGCCTAAGAGCCTTATGTGAAAGGTTACATTGTTAGCTGGTGTGGTGGAATCCCCCATTCCAGAAGCTTTAATCAGCACCCAGGAGCTTTATTAAATGCTTGCTGTATGCTATATGATTCCTGCGCCCCTCATTGAGTCCCTACAACACTGAACTCCATCTAAAGAACTTATCCAAAGTCACAAAGCTGGGAAGTGGCAGACCTGGCATTTGGACCGAGGACCACAGTCAGCTTCTGAGCCTGCACTTGAAACTTGACCCTGTGGGGTGTCCCAGTGCAGTCCCAGGGCCTCGTGGAGGAACTGGGGTCATCAGAGGGAAAGGTGATAGAGATAAGAATGGGGTTGATGCCTGATATTCCATGTGCTTTCTCTGGCATCTCCTGGGGGTACTTTTCTGTTGCTTTTTCATAGGATTTTACCTAAGAAAGAACCTTGCTTCACTTCTCTGTGCCACTGTGTCCCCATTGTGTACATAGATTTGTAGTGTGTGCAGGGATGGAAAATTAATCTTCTTAGCCAGAGTAAGACCGAATTAGGGGACTCAATCTGCCACAGAAGGGATTCTATGAGGCATCCCTGCCCCTAGCAAGCAGAAATGAGTCATTCAGGCCACGTGGCAGAGTGGACAGGCCAGACCCACTCACCGTTAGAAGCCCGTCTCTGCCCGACACTAGGCAGGTTCTCCTCTCGGAGCCTGAAAGTGTCATTTATTAAGCACCTCCTGTTGTGCACACCTGATTCAGGGAGTTCGGGACACAGATATAAACCTTAAACCTTTACAGTTAATGAATCTTGAGAATATGCTATGCACTAGGCATTGTTCTAAGCACTTTGAGTGGATTACTTTATTTAATCCTTAGGACAAATGTATGAGAAAGGTATGGCTATTCCCATTTTGCAGTAGGGAGATGAAGGAAACTTGCCCCAAATCACACAGCCAGAAGTAGGAGAGGCAGGAGTGGAAACTAGGCCTTAGCTACTGAGTTCTGTATGTAATCGTAACATAAGAGCTTGGAATTAGTATGTTTTGCATGTGTGCACTTTGAATGTACATACCTGTCTATGAAGTGTAGGCTGTATAGGTAAATATGCACACAGGTAGAGCTAGAGAGTGCCCTGTGCTAAGGACTGCAGGATAAATATGTCTACAGGGATTTCCATAGCCTACCGTTTTCTCCTGTTCCTGGTTCAGTTAGTGCTAGACTGTTGCAGGGGAGTCTGCTTGGTGTTTGGAAAGAGCCTGGGCTTTAGATTCAGGCAGATGTGGGTTAAAGTAGTGGCCTTGGCCGAGTGCGGTGGCTCACGCCTGTAATCCCAGCACTTTGGGAGGCTGAGGTGGGTGAGGTCAGGAGTTCAAGACCAGCCTGGCCAACATAGTGAAACCCCATCTCTACTAAAAATACAAAAATTAGCCGGGCATGGTGGCGTGTGCCTGTAGTCCCAGCTACTCAGGAGGCTGAGGCAGGAGAATTGCTTGAACCCGGGAGGTGGAGGTTGCAGTGAGCCGAGATCACGCCACTGCACTCCAGCTTGGGCAACAGCGTGAGACTTCATCTCAAAAAAAAAAAAAAAAAGAGTAGTGGCCTTGCCACTAGCCCTGTGGTCTTCAGTGACTTAAAATGCCAGTGACCCACTTCTTATAACTGGGGTCATGAGGTCAACTTAAATAAGGCATCGGCTTGCCTGGCATAGGCAGTGGTGATGGTGAGGATGTCTGGTTGTAAGAGAACTGATAGTGGGGGCAAGAGGGGTTCATCCTCAGGTCCTGATGAGGAGCTCTCACCCCCGCCTCTTCTCTCTCTCCTCTCCAGCTCTGATTGTGGGTGGCATCGTGGGCATCCTCTTTGCCGTCTTCCTGATCCTACTGCTCATGTACCGTATGAAGAAGAAGGATGAAGGCAGCTATGACCTGGGCAAGAAACCCATCTACAAGAAAGCCCCCACCAATGAGTTCTACGCGTGAAGCTTGCTTGTGGGCACTGGCTTGGACTTTAGCGGGGAGGGAAGCCAGGGGATTTTGAAGGGTGGACATTAGGGTAGGGTGAGGTCAACCTAATACTGACTTGTCAGTATCTCCAGCTCTGATTACCTTTGAAGTGTTCAGAAGAGACATTGTCTTCTACTGTTCTGCCAGGTTCTTCTTGATCTTTGGGCCTCAGTTGCCCTGGCAGAAAAATGGATTCAACTTGGCCTTTCTGAAAGCAAGCCTGGGATTGGATCACGTCTTAAACTTCCAGTTAGGAATCTAGGTCCACCCTCAAGCCCATACTGACCGTGCCTCATCCAGAGCCGCTCTGAAGCCAGGGGGCTAACGGATGTTGTGTGGAGTCCTGGCTGGAGGTCCTCCCCCAGTGGCCTTCCTCCCTTCCTTTCACAGCTGGTCTCTCTGCCAGGAAATGGGGGAAAGAACTAGAACCACCTGCACCTTGAGATGTTTCTGTAAATGGGTACTTGTGATTACACTACGGGAGTCTCTGTGGTATATACCTGGGGCCATTCTAGGCTCTTTCAAGTGACTTTTGGAAATCAACCTTTTTTATTTGGGGGGGGAGGATGGGGAAAAGAGCTGAGAGTTTATGCTGAAATGGATTTATAGAATATTTGTAAATCTATTTTTAGTGTTTGTTCGTTTTTTTACCTGTTCATTCCTTTGTGCAGAGTGTATATCTCTGCCTGGGCAAGAGTGTGGAGGTGCCGAGGTATCTTCATTCTCTCGCACATTTCCACAGCACCTGCTAAGTTTGTATTTAATGGTTTTTGTTTTTGTTTTTGTTTGTTTCTTGAAAATGAGAGAAGAGCCGGAGAGATGATTTTTATTAATTTTTTTTTTTTTTTTTTTTTTTTTTACTATTTATAGCTTTAGATAGGGCCTCCCTTCCCCTCTTCTCTCTTTGTTCTCTTTCATTAAACCCCTTCCCCAGCTTTTTTTTTTATACTTTAAACTCTTTCTCATGGCTTTGGCCCTTTCTGAAGCTGCTTCCTCTTATAAAATAGCTTTTGCCGAAACATAGTTTTTTTTTTTTAGCAGATCCCAAAATATAATGAAGGGGATGGTGGGATATTTGTGTCTGTGTTCTTATAATATATTATTCTTCTTCCTCGGTTCTAGAAAAATAGATAAATATATTTTTTTTCAGGAAATAGTGTGGTGTTTCCAGTTTGATGTTGCTGGGTGGCTGAGTGAGTGAATTTTCATGTGGCTGGGTGGGTTTTTGCCTTTTTCTCTTGCCCTGTTCCTGGTGCCTTCTGATGGGGGCTGGAATAGTTGAGGTGGACGGTTCTACCTTTTCTGCCTTCTGTTTAGGACCCAGCTGGTGTTCTTTGGTTTGCTTTCTTCAGGCTCTAGGGCTGTGCTATCCAATACAGTAACCACATGCGGCTGTTTAAAGTTAAGCCAATTAAAATCACATAAGATTAAAAATTCCTTCCTCAGTTGCACTAACCACGTTTCTAGAGGCATCACTGTATGTGGCTCATGGCTACTGTATTGACAGCAGAGAGCATGTCCATCTATTGGACCAGCACTGTTCTAGAGAACTAAACTGGCTTAACAAGTCACAGCCTCAGCTGTGCTGGGACGACCCTTGTCTCCCTAGGTAAGGGGAGGGGGAATGGGGGAGGACTGATGAGGCCCCAGCTGGGGCTTGTCATCTGGGTCCCTCCCTCTCCTGAGAGGGGAGGCCTGGTGGCTTAGCCTGGGCAGGTCATGTCTCCTCCTGACCCCAGTGGCTGCAGTGAGGGAAACCACCCTCCCTTGCTGCACCAGTGGCCATTAGCTCCCGTCACCACTGCAACCCAGGGTCCCAGCTGGCTGGGTCCTCTTCTGCCCCCAGTGCCCTTCCTCTCAGGCTGTGTTGGAGTGAGCACCTCCTCTGTAGGCACCTCTCACACTGTTGTCTGTTACTGATTTTTTTTGATAAAAAGATAATAAAACCTGGTACTTTCTAAACTGCCTGCCTCTGTCATTTTAGTTCATAACAAGTCATCCTTTTTGGGCTCTGTATCCCCTTGATCTCAGTGGAGCATGAAGAAACTCCCCGGACCAAATCCCCTATGGGGTGCCAGACATGCCAGGGGGTGGGCAGAGGGTGGGGGCAGAGATGTAAGAAGGCAGGAAGGGGGCCTAGAGAGGAGGGAAGACATCAGAACATGCACCCTGATGGCCTATGCAGCATATCACCCCTACTTCAAGGTTTTGTTTAGGTGGCACTGTGTTTAAATAGCAAACACAAAAATCTTTGCATCAGTTGCCATCCATAGAAATCAGGAGGTTTCTCATAAAAATCCAGATTTCTCACTTTTCTTGGGAAAAAGAAATTAAAAAATTGGCAACTATCAGCCTGCATGGCAACAAGAGAGAGCTGCTGAGCGGCAGGCACCCATCTAGATGTGGGCTCTCCACACTACCGTCTCCGCCTGCTTCACTCAGGCCACCGCTGCAGCCAGGCTGGCTGGCAGGCTCCGGAAATAGCATGGGCCATCTTTCTTGACCACTATAACAACCCTGTGAGGTGGGTAAGATCCTTGTTATCAAGAGGGCAACCTGCCCCTAGTGTGTCTGGAGAGTCGAACCTTAATTTCAGGTCCTTGGACATTGGTGATCTTCCTTTGGTGCCATGTTGCCCAGTACTTTGCTGGGGTTGGGGAAAGGACGCAAACAGGAATTGGTGGTAGTTGGAGCAAACCCTCGCATACACACCACGTGGCCAGGAACCCATTCTTAGGGCTTTATACCAGATCCCATTTAATTGTCAGACCTCCACAGAGTAGGTGCTGTTAGTAACCCCATTTGACAGATGGGGAAACTGCATCTAAGAGGTTAAATACCTTGCTTAAAGCTACACAGCTTACCAATTGTAGAGGTGAGATTTGAACACTGGCAGTCAGGCTCTAGAGTGCTAACAACCGCACTGCCTATTAAGGGGTTTATATCACCCAAGGCTCCCTCACTGGGGGCTGTTCGTGCCCGCACAAACCCCCTCTGAACCAGTGAGTCTGGTCTCAAATCTCGTGTCAGCTTAAATCTCTCCTGAGACTTTGCCACACTGTTTTTCTGAGTCCCATGAGGTTGAGTGGGTCTCTGTTCTCCTAACTTGTGTCTTGTAGAAGGCCCTCACATCTGTTAGAACTGTGCTGACCACTATGGTAGTCACTGGGCACTGTGGCTTTATTATACATTTAAATTAATTGTAATTGTAAAAATAAAAATTCTGCTTCTTAGTTGTACCAGCCTTGTTTTAAGTGCTCAATAGCCACATGTGGCTAGTGGCTACTGTATCAGGTGGTGCAGACACAGAACATTTCCAGTTGCAGAAATTCCTGTTAGGGCTGCTTTGGATGGTGTGAGACTGAGTCAGGACCTCTGGGTTTGGGTTTCAGCTTTTACCAGCTGTTACCTGTGCTCCAACAGCCTATAGGGAGGCAAGTCAGAGCTTAGCACACAGTAAGTGCTCAATATATGGTGTTCTCATCATCAGTGCCATCTTTTTGGGTAAAATATTAGTTTAAGAAGACCCCCCAGGAGATTGAGACCATCCTGGCTAACACGGTGAAACCCCATCTCTACTAAAAATACAAAAAAAATTAGCCGGGCGTGGTGGCGGGCGTCTGCAGTCCCAGCTACTCGGGAGGCTGAGGCAGGAGAATGGCGTGAAGCTGGGAGGCGGAGCTTGCAGTGAGCCGAGATCGTGCCACTGCACTCCAACCTGGGCGACAGAGCGAGACTCCATCTCAAAAAAAAAAAAAAAAAAAAGACCCCCATATTATCTATTGATATTTAAAATTACCCCCAAACTTAGGGGCTTATAACAACATAAATATTATCTCACATTGTTTCTGTGAGTCAGAATTCAGGAGCATTAGCTGGGTGATTCTGGCTCCATCTTGTGAGGTTGCAGTCAATGTTGGCCAGGTCTTGCTGTCATCTGAAAGCTTGACTGGACTGGAGGATCCACTTCCAAGATGGCTCAGTTACATTTCTGACAACTGGGTGCTAGCTATTGGCAGGAGGCCTCAGTTCCTCATTGCGTGGACCCACATAGGGCTGATTGACAGTCCTTGTGATGCGGCAGCTGGTTTCTCTCAGAGCAAGTGATCCAAGAGAGCCACCAAGTGGAAGCTGCAGTGACTTTTAGGACTTAGCTTGGAAGTCACCCACTATCTCTTCCATAATATTGCATGGGCCACATGGGTCAGCCCTATTCATTGTGAGAGGAGACCACCCAGGGGCAGGAGCACCTGGATACAAGACTCATTGGAAGCCATCTTAAATGCTGGCTGACATAGCCCCATCAGTGGTCAACCTCGAATAGGGCTTTATCTGTCTGGAGAGCCAACT
Organism: Pongo pygmaeus; assembly: GCF_028885625.2. Classification (NCBI taxonomy): domain Eukaryota; kingdom Metazoa; phylum Chordata; class Mammalia; order Primates; family Hominidae; genus Pongo; species Pongo pygmaeus. Next base: position 47,876,013 of record NC_072394.2, on the reverse strand, counting down.
CTGGTTATTTCTGATAATATATAATATTTCTGAGAATTGGGCAGTGGATGCAAAATGGATTTTGGACACTATTGGTCCACTTTTTGTTTTTTAATTTTTTGAGGTGGAGTCTCACTCTGTCGCCCAGGCTGGAGTGCCGTGGTATGATCTCAGCTCACTGCTATCTCTGCCTCCCAGGTTCAAGTGATTCTCCTGCCTCAGCCTCCCAAGTAGCTGAGATTACAGGCATGTGCCACATTGCCCGGCTAATTTTTGTATTTTTAGTAGAGACAGGGTTTTACCATGTTGTCTAGCCTGGTCTCAAACTCCTGATCTCATGCGATCTGCCCACCTCGGCCTCCCAAAGTGTTGGGATTACAGGCATGAGCCACCACACCTGGCCAAAATGTAGGCACAGGTTTAACTAGTTTTCTATTTGTTTCCAACCTCGATTAAACTCACTAAATTTAGGGGGGAAATCTCGTGTTTTGGCCCGGTCTCAAACCGGCGACCTTTCGTGTGTGAGGCGAATGTGATAACCACTACATTACAGAAGCCAGGCATGGGCCCACTTTTTGTTCATGATCTTGCCAATCTTCAGAGGCAGCAAAACCACGGGACAATGCCTGCATGGGGTGTGGGAAGGCCTACAAGCGAAACACATCTCCCCTACCTATGATTTGCTATGTTGTTTGGGGAGTAGACAGAATTCTAAGATGGCCTGCAAGATTTCTGCCCTGTGTATACAACCTGTATAATTCTCTCTCCTTGAGGACCTGTAAATATGATGGGATGCCACAAGGTTTACGATTAGTTTACATTAGATAGCAAAGGTGAAAGTGCCCACCTGGTGGCAAGCAGCCAGCTGTAGTGGGGGTTTATCACTTTGCCCTCTAAATGCATTATTGTGCCACTGCTACCCTGCCTGCCTTTGTCCCTTAGGGTCTGGAACAGGGCCAAGCCTGTCTAGGAGGCTGTTTTGAGCTGGTCTGTGGCAAAACCTTATAGATGGTTTTGTTTGTTTGTTTGTTTGTTTTTCTTTTTTTAGACAGTCTCGCTCTGTTGCCCAGGCTGGAGTGCAGTGGCACAATCTCAGCTCACTGCAACCTCTGCCTCCTAGGTGCAAGCGATTCTTGTGCCTCGGCCACCCAAGTAGCTGGGACTACAGGTGCACACCACCATGTCCGGCTACATTTTGTATTTTTTATTTTTTGAGACAGAGTCTAGTTGTCACCCAAGCTGGAGTGCAGTGGCATGATCTCAGCTCACTGCAACCTTCGCCTCCTGGATTCAAGCGATTCTTCTGTCCCAGTCTCCCGAGTAGCTGGGATTACAGGTGTAAGCCACCGCGCCCAGCCTATTTTTGTATTTTTAGTAGAGACGGGGTTTTACCATGTTGGCCAGGCTGGTCTAGAACTCCTGACCTCAAGTGATCTGAAGTGATCTGCCCGGCTCGGCCTCCCAAAGTGCTAGGATTACAAGCGTGAGCCACCATGCCTGGCCACAACCTTGTAGATGTATTATGGGTTTCACTTCCCTTAAAACCACTTCCTCTCTCCCTTGCCATCTTCACAGGTCTGTGCCCTACCCAAGGGGAAGCTGCCAGAGAATTTTACCTATGCTGTGGTTATAACTTAATAGAACTTAAAAAAAAAAAAAGAAAGAGAGAGAAACCCCAAGGTCAGTACTTAAACTGGGGAACTAGCTTGTTAATAATGGTGGAACACCAGGCAGCATGAGAGCTGGTAAATTGGAGATTTGGGCCTTATCCTCCCTACGTGCCCCATCCTCACCGTCTGCAACACACATGTCACCCACACACAGCAGTACGGTAGAATGAGAATGAAGAGAAACTCAGAGACCCAGATTTAGTGGTAGGAGTGCAGGATTCGAATCAATTGTAGGCTTTGCCATGTGCTGTGACCTTAGCCTCCTCTCTTGGAGCCTCAGTTTCCCCATCTATAAAATGAGGAGGAAATACTGACTAGGGCCATGATTCTTAACCCTGGCTGCTCACTAGATTCACATGGGAGGGTTTCAAACAATACAGATGCCTGAGCTCCACACTCAGAGATGTTAATAGAATTGTTCCATGGCATGGCTGGTATATTAATTTTTTTTTTTTTTTTTTGAGATGGAGTTTCACTCTGCTGGAGAGACCCTAGGCTGGAGTGCAGTGGCGTGATCTCAGCTCACTGCAGCCTCCGCCTCCTGGGTTCAAGCAATTCTCCTGCCTCAGCCTCCTGAGTAGCTGGGATTACAGGCACACGCCACCACACCTGGCTACTGTTTTGAATTTTTAGTAGAGACAGGGTTTCACCATGTTGGCCAGGCTGGTCTCAAACTCCTGACCTCGGGTGATCCACTCACCTCGACCTCCCAAAGTGCTGGGATTACAAGTGTGAGCCACTGCACCCGGCCCGGTATATTAATTTTTATAGCTTGGTAAATGATTCTAATATAAAGAGGACTAAATTAACTCATAAATAGGTTTTAGTGTTTGGAAATTCCCTGGAAGAATGTAGAATTCTGTGCATAAACCCCCAAAGGGTCTCCCTCTGTCACCCAGGCTGGAGTGTAGTGGCGCAATCACAGCTCACTGCAGCTTCCACTACCTGGGCTCCAGTGATCCTCCCACTTCAGTATCCCCCCTGCCCCCACCCCATAGCTGGGACTACAGGCGTGCACCACCACACCTGCTAATTTTTTTTTTTTTTTTTTTTTTTTTTTTTGAGACGGAGTCTCACTCTGTCCCCCAGGCTGGAGTGCAGTGGCACGATCTCGGCTCACTGCAAGCTCCGCCTCCCGGGTTCACGCCGTTCTCCTGCATCAGCCTCCTGAGTAGCTGGAACTACAGGCGCCCGCCACCACGCCTGGCTAATTTTTTGTATTTTTTGGTAGGGACGGGGTTTCACCGTGTTAGCCAGGTTGGTCTCTATCTCCTGACCTCGTGATCCGCCCGCCTCGGCCTCCCAAAGTGCTGGAATTACAGGCGTGAGCCACTGCGCCCAGCCCTATTTTTACATTTTTTTGTAGAGATGGGGGGGGGGGGGGGTCTTGTTATGTTGCCCAGGGTGGTCTCGAACTCCTGGGCTTAAGTGATCCTTGCGCCTCGGCCTACCAAAGCGCTGGGATTAAGGCCCGTTTTTTAAATATAAATAAAATGAGAACTTAATGCTCGGGTGGAGAACAGTGCCACCTGCTGGTTTCACTTTGCATTAGCAATATCTAAATATCTGCCAATGCCATATAATGCAATTCACTGTTTATTGAGCGCCAACTCAACATGCGAGGCATTGTGATGCACCCTTTAGGACATGCAGAGATAAGAGCTCCTTTCCCCATGAAGCTGACAGCCTAGAGGGGACAATGGGCATGTAGGTAAAACCTTTGATCCAAAGCATGCAGTCGATATGGTCCCACTGAGGGTCTGTGGGAATACAAGAAAAAAGCGTGGGGCCAGGGCTGGCTTCATGGTTGTGCAGCCCGTGCTTGGAAGGCCCCTGCACTTGGTTTCATCATTTCCTGTGGCTG